>NC_137276.1:66000000-66625000 GCF_054371585.1 Giraffa tippelskirchi | reverse complement strand
ACCTGGCTCTTTCCCTTCTCCACAGGGACCACCACCTCTAATCAACCCTGAGGCCATGTCTTCTCTTTCCTCAGCTGTGAGGGTAGAAGCTCCCAGATTCTCCTTGGTCCTGTCCTGTTGGCCACGGTTCTGAGTCTATTCATCCCATCAAATGGACCCCATAAGTTCCAGACAGCTCATCTTGAAGTAACTGAACAGGCTGAACAAGGTCCAAAGTCAATGGACTGCTTAGGCATAAGGCGCTACAGACCGCCGCCGGGGTAATAGGAGCTGCCTTGGGGAGCATCAGGCCAAGATCTCCCTGGGAACGTCTCACCTCTGGACCATTTACTCAGCTGCCCCCAGCTGCCCTCAGGGGCCGGAGAAATCTACCCTCACTGTCTCCTTTCTCTGTAGATCCAGCTCCACTGGGAATAGTCTGGGCCTGGG
The DNA here is from genome assembly GCF_054371585.1 of Giraffa tippelskirchi. Lineage (NCBI taxonomy): Eukaryota > Metazoa > Chordata > Mammalia > Artiodactyla > Giraffidae > Giraffa > Giraffa tippelskirchi. Next base: position 66,624,571 of record NC_137276.1, on the reverse strand, counting down.
TTTTGGCTTGGTTTTTTCATTACACAAGTGAATCATGAACATATTCTCATTAGAAAAAAAATATACAAGTGCACAAACTAAATAATAACAGTTCTACTTTACCTCCGCCCTCTTAAACCTATTCTCTCCCCAGGGTAACTACTGTTTACAGTTCGGTATGTATCATTGCTGTCCATCTTCTTGGTGTTTATTTGCACATATTTATCATTTGGACTTGTTTGGGGCATTTTATATACACATCTCACATAGTGTTCTGTAGTTCGCTTTTTTTTCTGCTTACCATATGTTTTAAAGATCTTCCCATGTCAGGTCATATAAGTCTGCCTCATTCATTTTAACTGTTGCCTCATAGCTATCCCATGGATGTCCAAGGGCTTACATAACCACTCCTCTGCTGATGAACACATAGGTCTTCTGCAGTGAACATCATGTGTTGGTTTTGTTGTACCCCTGGGTGATTACTTTCTGTAAGAGGAATTGCTGCATCCAAGAGTGTGACAGTTTTTATTTTTGTTAGCTTCTGCCAAATTGCCCTCTAAATGGCTGAATCAATTTAGCATCTCACTAATCCCTTGGGCAGCAAGAAATCAAACCAGTCAATCCTAAGGGAAATCACCCCTGAATACTCATTGGAAGGACTGATGCTGAAGCTGAAGCTCCAATAATTTGGCCACCTAATGCAAACAACTGACTCATTGGAAAAGATGCTGATGCTGGGAAAGATTGAGGGCAGGAGGAGAAGAGTGCATAAGAGGATGAGATGGTTGAATGGCATCACCGATTCAATGGACATGAACTTGGACAAACTCTGGGAGGTGGTGAGAGACAAGGAGGCCTGCATGCTGCTGTCCATGGGGTCACAAAGAGTCAAACATAACTTAGCGACTGAACAACAACAAAATCCCATTTCAGAGTCAGAGACAGCAGTCCTCCTAGCTGACCGGTCTAAGACTCCCTGGCAGGTGGCTCTGACATGACTCCTTTCCCCTCTGGAGAAGTTCCCTGACAGCAGTGTGGGAAGGTGGACTCTAGCTGTGCCAGGGTCATAGGAGGGTAATCAGTATAATAGCGTGATTACAAGCAGGGGATTTGGAACCATTAAGACTTGAGTTTGAGTCTGGGCTCCATCATCCATGAGCGTTGTGATCTCCAGCAAATATAATTTCTCTGAAGCTTTTCATGTGAAGAACAAGAGTAACAATAACTAATCATACTGACAGATGGCCTAAATCTTAAGCCAGATGATACATATATGTAAAGCACTTAGTATAGTCCCTACATAGAGTAAATGGCAATGAATGGAACCTGGCACTTTATACTATGACTCTGATTGCTAAGATCTGGGTCCTGTTACCCAAAACACAGCCCTCTTTCCTCTAGGGTGTCCTCATATCACTACCTACGTCAGCCACTGAGCCCTGCCCCAGTGCGGGCACAGTGTTGGCTGGCTGCTGGCCCATGTCTGCAGCGTGCAGAGGTCAGAGCCCATGGGGAGTAGAGGATAGCCCCCAGCAGGCAGGACGAGCATTTCTGGCCTCCTGGCCTCCTGGCTAGGAGGGCAGACAGGACACAACTGGATAAACACCAGTAAACAGAGGTGGGGATCTTACAAACACAGACCTGTGCCAGTGTGGCTTCTCCGAAATAAACACATCGGAGCCAAGTCCCCAGGTGGGAGCAGAGGGAGATGTGGAGTGTGTGTGGGTCATAGGTGGGGGCAGGAGGCGGTGGGAGAGAGTGCAGCCAGACAGATGGCACAGCCTGGAAAGGTGAAGCGGAGGACAGAAGTGGGGTGCAGGGGGTTACCCAGAAGGTGCTGTGCTCCTGGCACCCACCGTAGAGAGGAAGGTGCCCTGGGCTAGTTGCCACCACAGTCCTCAGTTCAATTCCCAACACACCTCTTGGCAGCTTGGCCTTAGGTAAATCTTCCTCCTTTTCTGGACTTTGGTTTGAGCATCTTAAAATGGCCTATGTGAGGGCTGCTGAACTTGATTATCTAGAATCATTTCCAACTTGTAACTTCTAGGAATTTCTGCCCAGTAATAAAATCCCTGCTATGACTGGTCTCATCTTGAATTTGAATCACTGCGGCCATCATTCTAATCTCTCCAAAGTGCCAGCACTTAACAGTTTATAAACTATGTTCACATCTGTTTCTTCATCTACTTCTGCCCTATAGCTTTGGATGCAGGTGAAGCTGAAATTCAGATCTCATTCTACACAAGATTACATGAGGGACCTGGGGCTCACTAAGATGAAACTGCTTACAGGAGGCTGGCATCTTGCTTCTCCAGATGCCAACTGAGCAGTCCAAGGTGCAGATAGTGAGTCAGACTGAACCACTCAGTGTCCCCACACACACCACCACCAAAAGACATCTGGCTCTGGTCACACCCTCCATGTCAGGCTCTTTGCCCACATCACCTTGTCTAATCCTCACAGCCACACCAAGGTAGGCACAGTCATGATGCCCACTGTACAGAAGAGGAGTGGGAGCTCAGAGAGGTTGAGTTAGTGTCACGCAGCTGGTGAGCAGCAGAGCTGAGCTTCCCAAGGCCCCACAAGCAGACCTCACCTCTCCTTTGCTGCTTCCCAGAGAGGGAGCTCGGGAGAAGGCAATGGCACCCCACTCCAGTACTCTTGCCTGGAAAATCCCATGGATGGAGAAGCCTGGTAGGCTGTGGTCCATGGGGTCACTAAGAGTCGGACACAACTGAGCGACTTCACTTTCACTTTTCCCTTTCCTACACTGGAGAAGGAAATGGCAACCCACTCCAGTATTCTTGCCTGGAGAATCCCAGGGACGGGGAAGTCTGGTGGGCTGCCGTCTGTGGGGTTGCACAGAGTCGGACACGACTGAAGTGACTTAGCAGCAGCAGCAGAGAGGGAGCTCACACCTTCACTGACATCTGAGAGCTTCACTCACCATCTATTTCACTCCAAACCATTCTCAAGGTCCTGTTCCCTTGCCGGCTCCTCCAGGAAGCCCTCGCTGACCATTCCTGCCACTCCCAGGTGTTCGTCCTTTTCTCTTTCCCCTGCACACACTTTTAACCCATCTGTGTCTTCCTGGTGCTCTTAATCATTTTCCATTGGGTAGAAAAGGGATTCTCCACCTCTCCAGCTGGAACTTGTCATCATAAAGTGGGATTTGCCATTTTCTAAATAAATATATTTTAATGTAATGGTAAAAAGAAATACCTGTTTTTATAACAATGAAAACTGTAGAGAACTATCAGGCTAGTGGTTAACCTCTCTATAACCCTACAGTATAAAGGAGGATCAATCATTTCACAAGCATGAAGCACTATCTTAGTTTGGGCTCCCCAGAAGCTGACTCTGAGATAAGGTTGTGATTTATTTGTGAGGTTTATGTGGGAATGATTTATCAGTAGTTGAGTTGGGACATGAGATGGGGAGTGGAAGACAGCCAGGAGAGAGTGTGTTTTGGAGGTGACCATTATGGGCAACTGGGTTCCATCTTGCTGGAGAACTCAGAGAACCAATTAGGACCCATAACATAGAGTTATCTCCCTGCAAGGGTAAGGGACCTGGATGTTTAACTACAACTCTGTCAGTCACTGGTGGAGAGCTACTCCCAGGCGGAGCTGGCTCCAGTGGCCAGAGGGAAGCCCCAGGCAAAGAGATACAGGTGCTGGAGAGCACGGGAGCTGTTGACAGGGCACGAGAGCACCTGCCACAAGTACCTGCAGGTACCTGGCTCCTGGTAACACAGCAGTGAAGGAGGTAGACCAGGTCTCTACAAACAAGGAACTCATAACCTTCTTGGAGACAGATAATAGTGAAAAACTACAGAACAGATGGGGCTTCCCTGGTGGCTCAGTCTGTAAAGAATTTGGCTGCAATGTAGGAGACCTGGGTTTGATCCCTAGGTCAGGAAGAGATCCCCTGGAGAAGGAAATGGCAACCCACTCTTGTATTCTTGCCTGTGAAATCCCCTAGACAGAGGACAGAGGAGCCTGGCAGGCTATAGTCCATGGGGTTGCAAGAGTCAGACACGAGTTAGTGACTAAACCACCACCACAGAACAGATACCAGCATAAAGGAGAGAGAAGTTCCCAGGTCTGAAGTCAGATGGCCAGGATCGGAATCCCAAGTCTGCCACTAGTTTTGAGCCAGTTATTTAGTTCTCTATGGAGCTCAGGTTCCTCATCTATAAGACAGAAATTATAGAAGTAGAAACATCTTGGAATGATTTTGAATTTGTTAAACTTAATGTACACAAAACACTCAGTGCAAGGCTCATCACTTATTTTTGTTCCATCACTCAATCATGTCCAACTTTTTGCGACCCCCCTGGACTGCAGCACAGCAAATTTCCCTGTCCTTCACTCTCTCTCTGAGTTTGCTCAAACTCATATCCATTGAGTCGGTGATGGCATCCAACCATCTCATCCTCTGTCTCCCCCTTCTTCTCTTGCCCTAAATCTTTCCAAGCATCAGGGTCTTTTCCAGCAAGTCAGCTCTTCATATCTGGTGGCCTGTATTGGAACCTCAACTTCAGCATCAGTCCTTCCAATGAATATTTAGGGTTGATTTCCTTTAAGATTGACTGGTTTGATCTCCTTGCAGTCCAAGAGACTCTCAAGAATCTTCTCCAACACCACAGTTCAAAAGCATCAATTCTTCAGCGCTCAGCTTTCTTTGTAGTCCAACTCTCACATCCATACATGACCACTGGAAAAACCATAGCCTTGACTAGATGGACCTTTGTTGGCAAAGTGATATCTCTGCTTTTTAATATGTCATAAAGTGCATTCAGTGTTACCATCCTCGTTCATTAGACATCATTTATGTCCTTAGACTATAAAAGAGGGCCTTGCCTGAGCCTGGAGTTCCACTTTCACAGAGGAAAGGGAGGCTTCCAAGGCCAGTGCAGGGGCCCAGTCCTGCCAAGGCATTCTGATGGCCTTGCACTTGTCACACAGATCACCCAGCAAAGGCCTGACCCACAGTTACGTAAGCCTCAGTGGAACATGTAAGCATTTAGCTGCTGATGGGAGGGAAGATAGGAGTCTTAGTGTAGGTCTGGAGGACTAGTGGGGATGGGAGAGGTGCCTGAAGTGCCCTCTGATCCCAGACTGGGCCCATTCTGTCAACTTGCAGGAAGAGAAGGGAAGCGGAACCGGAACCTGACCCGATTTGTCCACACAGCGCTGGTCCTTGCTCTGGAGATCGGTGCTGAGGAAAGAGGGAGCTGCCCTCCCCTGGCCCTTCCTGCCAGTGGCCCCATAGCTGTGGTCGCTGGTGGTCCCTGGCGGCCAGGCTGCTGCCGGCAGGTGCTTCGCACAGCTGCCGTGCGCAACAGCCAGACTCCAAGGCAGCTCCCTGCCGAGGGAACATTCCAGGACAGATTGGACTCATTAAGCACTCTCTGCTCCCTGCTCCTGGCAAAAGCCTGGATTCGGACCCTGGCCCTATCCTGCCGCCTGCCTTTCTCTTGCTCCCCTTAATAGCCTGTGAGCCTCGTGGGGGGAGGGGACAGGATTTCGCTCAGCCCCGCAATATCTCTTCCTTTCTCTAGACATGTTTCCCTCTTTCTCCCCATGGTTCCTTCTCCTGCCGCTCAGTGTGAAATGAGCCACGACAGCCCCTGGAAGGCAATGAAAGGAAAGCTGGGTTCTGGTGTAGAGTCTGCTGTGTGACTTTGAGCAGGTCACCTAATCTCTCTGGGCAGCTGTACGTTTGGATTGTCAGCAGGAACTCCTGGTCCCCACCTTCCCCACCACTTTGTGGAGGTGAGGAAAGCATGTCTAGAAAGCATTGATGTGGGAAAACAGATGCTCCAGGGAGCTGGAACACATGGTATCTAGAGGGGTCAAGCCTTGGTCATCTCAGAGCATGCCGAAGCAGAGAACTGAATATCAGAGGCATCCAGTGAACCAGCCTCACTTTACAAGTAGGGAAACTGAGGTCCAGCCAGTGATCAAGCAAGCTGGGGTTGGAAGCTGGCCTTCTTCACACTGTACCAACTTGTCATTTGAAGATGATGATGACGAGACATACGACTTCCAAGCCATTTGTGGGCCAGACCCTAGTCTTCATCACTTGTCATGGGCCTGTCTGTTCATCTTTACCAGGTGGCGTTAGTAGCATCCCGCAAAAGTGAGACTGGAATGGCTATGTCAGATATCTGTTTGCTTAAATAGCACTTTTTTTCCCCCTTGGGCCCAGAAACTTCTGAGGATGTTTTGCAGACATAGAAGGAAAGATTATCTTTCAGGACCTGGGGGTATGCTAGATGAGAGAAAGGCTTAGAGATGTGTGCTGAGCCCCGAAGGGCACGGCCACCTTCTGGGCCCAGTGTGGCTGGGATGGGGGCACGAAGGGGTGGATGCTTCTCCCACACTCGCTTCTCAGCTTGTGCTGGGGGCACAAAGCGGGGTGGGAAATCTCCCTCGGAGTGGGGGTCAGGGGCCGGCACTTGTGCAAGGGGAGGCGAATGGACCTAGGGGGTATCACCAACTCAGGTGTGACTTCCGACTTCAGCCTCCACTAGCTTTGCAACCCTGGACACAAGACAACATATCTAAGCCTGTTTCCCTATCTGTAAAATAGCCCATATTCAGCATTTAACACTGGAAAGACTTGGAATAAACCGCTGATAGATACAATGCATCAAGCTGAGATCTATGGTGAAGCCCCTGAACAAAAGACAGTGGGGGATGCAGTGAGCTCAGCCTGGGGAGGGAAACTTGACCCCAGCAGAGGTTAGCTGGCAAGAGAGCAGGGAGCAGGCGGTGGGACCTCTCCAGTCCCTCCAGCGCCCTCCCAGTAGAAGCTGGCATCTGCCCAGACACCTATTTGCCAGGGGCTCCAAGGGGCCCAAACTGAGCCTAGCTCTGGCCAGACAGGCTTTGGCAGAGGCTCCTCCCCCTCCCCCACCGCCAACCCTGATTTCTCCTCCTAACAATGTCCTTCTCCCAGCTAAGGGCAGTGAGAGATGGGCCAGGGAGCCGACAGCGCCAGAGAGACTTCTGGTCTCCCTGCCCTGCCCTTCAGGTTTGGGTGTATCCCGCGGTCTCCCCGCCAAAGGTTTCACCGGCTATGAGGTAGTGATGGAGTTACACATTCTCCTGCTTCCTGGGCCTCTGGGAAGAGGGACGCGGCAGCTCAGGTGGCTCTGCACCTTTGTCCTTGAGCCAAGGAGCCCCTCAAGGAGACAGAACTGAGTGAAAGAAGAACTCCTCTTCTTCAGGCAAGGCCCCCAGCACAGGGCCCTGGCCTCAGGGTCATTCCCAAGGTGCTGAGAAGCCTGCTATTCTCCACCCACCCACCCATCTTAGAAGAAAAGAGCCCCCCCAACATGAGCACATGCCCATGTGCGTGTGTGTACTTGTGTGTGCATGTATGTGCCTGAGCGTGTGTGCGTGGGTGGGGAGGGCTCTGGAGCCGAGGGTCCAGAGTGAGCTGCCGACCTCTCCCCTCTCTTCCTTCTGGGAACTCCCCTTCTGTGACAGCAACACCACGAACACCAACAAAATGATCTCAGAGAACAAAGCACAACAGGAAGAAATCAAACAACAGTGGGGGCGGGGAGCCTCTGTGATGGAAGCTGGTGCAGGCTGTCCTTACCTCCCTTCTCCTCTCTGATTTTCTGGGGGTAGCGGGGAATGAAAGTGAGGGTTGAGAGCTAGGAGGTTCAGAGAATGCTCATGGGTGGTGAGCAAGGGCTGTGTAAGACCCCCGGGGCTAGCTCAGCGCATCTGGACACATCGTGCATGCATGTGGGGCAGGCGGCCAAGGTCTTGGTCCTGGAATCCCAGTGCCCCACTCTCCCGAGGCAGAGCTGGCATCCCTGTCTCTTCTGACAGCCACGGAATCCCTACCCTTTCAGATCAGAGTCTGGTAGTTTACTGCCAGGGGAAGAAAGGAAGAAAGAGAGGAAATTCCATTGTAAACTCTTGATCAAAGCGCAAGCCTCCTCCCTTCCTTCCACCTTTCGCTCCCTCCTTCTTTCTTTCTTTCTTTTCTTCTTTATTTCTCTTTTTCTCTCGAGTAGAAAGACCCAGGGAATGTAAACAAAGAATCTCCTAGCACGAATCAGGCTGCCTTGTTCCCAAACCCCAGGAAGAACATGTTTTCCTGGAAGCTGGGATCTGAGAGGTCTGCAGGGCCAGCTGGGGCCAGTGGCTCGGACAGGGATGTGAGCAGAGCACGGAGTCAGGGTTGGTCTGTGGGCTTCCTATGGAGCCTCTGAAATAGCTGCCACTTAGGTCCAGATGTGCTACCTGAAAGAGGGTCCAAGAGAAGCCAGAGGGGTCCACTGAGGTCACCTGGAGCCAGGGTGCTCTGGGAGCTGATTTGCTCAAAAACGGATCTCAAAGAGCAGGATGAGCCTTGCTGCCTGCAGAGTCCTCGGCCTCTTCTGGGAAGGTCCCTCCAACCTGCAGATGACTCCATCACATACATTGATGCGCAAAGGCCCCTCCAAACATTCTGCCCACTAATGGCTTTGTTTTCTTCTGAAATGAAACCCCTAACAAGAGGCAAAGCCCCAGCCATATCAGTCACTGACACTTGAATATAAATGGGTCATCTGACCCTTTTCCAAGGGTGGGGTTTGGATACAAGGAAGGGAAAGAGCATGAGAATGCTGGGTCTCCAATAGGGGTCACCTGAGGGGGAATGACCCAGAAAAGATAGGGGAAGAGCAGGAGAGAGCGTTCTCAGATGTCATACTTTAGGATGGGGCCAACACTTCTTGAATAAAATTAAGGCTTTGCAAGATCGTGCTAAACCAGAGATCAGAAAGTCTACTTTCTCATGAACCGTGCGTGTTGAGAAAGGCAGAGGTAACAAGTCCTGGGTGCTAGGTATATATCAAGTGCGACACCTGTGGCATTTCATACAATCCTCACAGTGCCTTTGTAAGGCCAAGACTACTCACCCCATGTGACCAAAGAGGCAATGAAGAGACAGAGAACAAGCTGGAGCAAGGGGCAGAGCTGCAGTGAAATGTGGACTCGCATCTGCAGCTTCCAGAGGGCCTGCCTTTGCTACCACAGCCTGCAGCCACCTGTGGTGTGCTCCTGGCTGTTTTGGGCACAAGTGTGTTGATTCCAAGGCTCAGAACTCAAGGCTCTAAGGCTAGAGATGGGAAGTGATCTGACCAAGATCATGAAGAGAAACACCAGCATACGTGCAAATGCTTGGTTCAGTGTCTTGCACATATTGAGGGCTGGATAAAATATGCACTGTTACCATTATCATTATTATTATTATTCCATAAGGATGGAACAAATATCCAGCCCAAACACTATCACAGGATATCAGGATGTCAGGGCTGGAGGCACCCTCTAAAACAGATCCCCCAGCATGGCCATCCCCTCTGTGACAGAAGAGAAGGCTAAGGTCCATTTACAGGAAGTGATTTGCCTAATGTCACATGTGTGTGTGCTAAGTCGCTTCAGTCATATCTGAATGTGACCCTTTGGACTGTAGCCACCAAGCCCCTCTGTCCATGGAATTCTCCAGGAAAGAATACTGAAGTGGGCTGCCATGTACCTCCTCCAGGGAATCTTCCTGACCTAGGGATTGAACCCAGGTCTCTTATGTCTCCAGCATTGGCAGGCAGGTTCTTTACCACTTGAGCCATCTGGGAAGCCCCGCCTAAGGTCATATCAGTTCAGTTCAGTTCAGTCGCTCAGTCGTGTCCAACTCTCTGAGACCCCATGAATTGCAGCACGCCAGGCCCCCCTGTCCATCACCAACTCCCGGAGTCTACCCAAACCCATGTTCATCGAGTCGGTGATGCCATCCAACCATCTCATCCTCTGTCGTCCCCTTCTCCTCCCGCCCCCAATCCTACCCAGCATTACGGTCTTTTCCAATGAGTCAACCCTTCGCATGAGGTGGCCGAAGTATTGGAGCTTCAGCTTCAACATCAAACCTGCCAGTGAACACCCAGGATTGATCTCTTTTAGGATGGATTGATTGGATCTCCTTGCAGTCCAAGGGACTCTCAAGAGTCTTCTCCAACACCACAGTTCAAAAGCATCAATTCTTCGGCGCTCAGCTTTCTTCACCGTCCAACTCTCACATCCATACATGACCACTGGAAAAACCATAGCCTTGACTAGACGGACTTTTGTTGGCAAAGTAATGTCTCTGCTTTTAAACATGCTATCTAGGTTGGCCATAACCTTCCTTCCAAGGAGTAAGCGTCTTTTAATTTCATGGCTGCAGTCACCATCAGCAGTGATTCTGGAGCCCAAAAAAGTAAAGTCTGACACTGTTTCCACTGTTTCCCCATCTATTTCCCATGGAGTGATGGGACCAGATGCCATGATCTTAGTTTTCTGAACGTTGAGCTTTAAGCCAACTTTTTCACTCTCCTCCTTCACCTTCATCAAGAGGCTCTTTAGTTCTTCTTCACTTTCTGCCATAAGGGTGGTGTCATCCGCATATCTGAGGTTATTGATATTTCTCCTGGCAATCTTGATTCCAGCTTGTGTTTCTTCCAGCCCAGCGTTTCTCATGATGTACTCTGCATATAAGTTAAATAAGCAGGGTGACAATATATAGCCTTGACGTACTCCTTTTCCTATTTGGAACCAGTCTGTTGTTCCATGTCCAGTTCTAACTGTTGCTTCCTGACCTGCATACAGGTTTCTCAAGAGACAGGTCAGATGGTCTGGTATTCCCATCTCTTTCAGAATTTTCCACAGTTTATTGTGATCCACAGAGTCAAAGGCTTTGGCATAGTCAATAAAGCAGAAATAGATGTTTTTCTGGAACTCTCTTGCTTTTTCGATGATCCAGCGGATATTGGCAATTTGATCTCTGGTTCCTCTGCCATTTTGAAAGCCAGCTTGAACATCTGGAAGTTCACGGTTCACGTATTGCTGAAGCCTGGCTTGGAGAATTTTGAGCATTACTTTACTAGCATGTGAGATGAGTGCAATTGTGCGGTAGTTTGAGCATTCTTTGGCATTGCCTTTCTTTGGGATTGGAACGAAAACTGACCTTTTCCAGTCCTGTGGCCACTGCTGAGTTTTCCAAATTTGCTGGCATATCGAGTGTAGCACTTTCACAGCATCACCTTTGAGGATTTGAAATAGCTCAACTGGAATTCCATCACCTCCACTAGCTTTGTTCGTAGTGATGCTTTCTAAGGCCCACTTGACTTCACATTCCAGGATGTCTGGCTCTAGGTGAGTGATCACACCATCGTGATTATCTGGGTTGTGAAGATCTTTTTTGTACAGTTCTTCTGTGTATTCTCGCCACCTCTTCTTAATATCTTCTGCTTCTGTTAGGTCCATACCATTTCTGTCCTTTATCGAGCCTATCTTTGCATGAAATGTTCCTTTGGTATCTCTAATTTTCTTGAAGAGGTCTCTAGTCTTTCCCAATCTGTTGTTTTCCTCTATTTGTTTGCACTGATCGCTGAGGAAGGCTTTCTTATCTCTCCTTGCTATTCTTTGGAACTCTGCATTCAGATGAGAATATCTTTCCTTTTCTCCTTTGCTTTTCGCTTCTCTTCTCTTCCCAGCTATCTGTAAGGCCTCCTCAGACAGCCATTTTGCTTTTTTGCATTTCTTTTCCATGGGGATTTTCTTGATCCCTGTCTCCTGTACAATGTCACGAACCTCTGTCCATAGTTCATCAGGCACTCTGTCTATCAGGTCTAGTCCCTTAAATCTATTTGTCACTTCCACTGTATACTCATAAGGGATTTGATCTAGGTCATACCTGAATGGTCTAGTGGTTTTCCCTACTTTCTTCAATTTAAGTCTGAATTTGGCAATAAGCAGTTCATGATCTGAGCCACAGTCTGCTCCTGGTCTTGTTTTTGCTGACTGTATAGAGCTTCTCCATCTTTGGCTGCAAAGAATATAATCAATATGATTTCGGTGTTGACCATCTGGTGATGTCCACGTGTAGAGTCTTCTCTTGTGTTGTTGGAATAGGGTGTTTGCTATTACCAGTGCGTTCTCGTGGCAAAACTCTATTAGCCTTTGCCCTGCTTCATTCACTCCAAGGCCAAACTTGCCTGTTACGCCAGGTGTTTCTTGACTTCCTACTTTTGCATTCCAGTCCCCTATAATGAAAAGGACATCTTTTTTGGGTGTTAGTTCTAGAAGGTCTTGTAGGTCTTCACAGAACCATTCAACTTCAGCTTCTTCGGCGTTACTGGTCGGGGCATAGACTTGGATTACCGTGGTATTGAATGGTTTGCCTTGGAAACGAACGGAGATCATTCTGTCGTTTTTGAGATTGCATCCGAGTACTGCATTTTGGACTCTTTTGTTGACCATGATGGCTACGTCATATAGGTTACTGAATAATGTGCAAAGTTGGCACCAAACCCCAGCCTGCTGACTCCATGACCGGCACCCTTTCCATTCTCTTTTGCCCAGCTTTTCTGGTGGAGTGGACTCTACAAAGCCCCTTAAATCCCTAGGCCTCCTTTCTCCTCCAGTTCCTGTCCCCAAGACAGCATCAGAAGCTGATTTCACTCTGAACCATGGGGCCTGGAGTGTGCAGAGGGACCTCCCCAGGCCATGTGGCTGGAACAACATCTGTGAGACACAAACATCAAGGAGAAGCAGGCTCCCCACTTGAACCTAGTTCCCATAGCTTCCCAGACTCCCTCGAGCCCATCTGCATGGCTGTCTGTGCTGGGTTTGTGGGGATCTGGGGAAGCCAGCGGTTAATCATGACAGGTGAAGCATTCACTGGGCCTCCAGCACCAGACAGCGAGCTCCCTTTCCAAGATCAGGCTGCGGAAGCTGGCCCACAGTCTGGGGTCTGGACTAGGGGTCCTATCACAGGGCATTTGGCACCAGAGGGAAGTAGGAGTACAGATGGAACATCTCTGCTTATACCTGGAATCCTGTCTCTGGCTGAATCTTCTGCCTGCCTTTCCTTCCTGCCTCTCCTCCCTTGCTACCACTTTACATTTGTCAAAATTCTAGCCTGGTGACACGAAGCTCACACCTGTGACTAAGGGCACAGCAGAAGGAAGCCATGATTATCAACAGGATGGCCCATAGGCAGTGAGGAAGTCAGTTCACTTAACTGGGGAACCACCAGCCCTGAGGACTAGTCCAAGTCTGGCCAGTTTCCCTTATGACCTTTGGTAAGTCACAACAACACACGGGGCAGTTCCTCTGCCCACAGCTCCTCTAAAGGCGATTCCAGACCTGATATTGTGTTCTTTCATGGTACCTGACAGCAAGGCTCAATGGAGAACAAGAAACTAAGCATTCATCCTGTGCTACGCAGCCACTAAGTGCTCAGTCCTTTACCCTGACCTTTTGGAAGGATGGTATATTGGTTAGCTATTGCCACAATAATGCTGCATAACAAAAGAGCCCAAAACTCATTGGCTTACCACCTCGATCATTTATTCTCAGGGAGATTGACAGAGGTTCAGATGGTCTCAGCTTGGCTTGCCTTACACTACTTCCTGCTGCAGGTTTGTGGGGATTGGGCAGGGCACTGTCCCTCTCATGGAAGTGGCAGAGGTGTATGAGGGAAGCAGAAACACACAAAACTTCCTAAGAAGTCAGTGCATTGGCCAAAATAAGTCACACAACCTCACCCAGCATAATAAGGCAGAGAGAAAAGCTCTACTGGGGTGAATCCATGCCAAGGCTTGGCTGCCAAGGGAACCTATCAGCCAATTCAGCATAAAAGGAATGATTCCGCTTCCTTTATAGGGAGGTTAAATTATTTACCTGACTTTCTCTATCGCACAAACTGAATACAAATATTTCCCTTCCCTTCTGCATCTAAGGATTGAAGATTTGAGATTAAGCCCTTCCTGTGTGCATGTATGCTAACTCACATGAGTTGTGTCTGACTCTTCATGACCCCATGGACCATAGCCCACCAGCCTCCTCTGTCCATGGGATTCTCCAGGCAAGAATACTGGAGTGGGTTGCCATGCTCTCCTCCAAGGGATCTTCCCAAACCAGGGTATTTCTTCCACAGGAAATTTGGCTTGTAAGAATTCCACAGGAGAGGGTAATGGATAGTCCAAGGGAATGACTGTCTAATTGTGGAATTTTTTTAAACATAGACACTAGGGAAGAAGAGATTATCAAACATCCACATCTGTAGTCACTTTCTTCATGGATGCTTAAGTCCCATCCTGATTATCATGGCCTAGATAAGTTTTCCAGCAGTTTCTCAGATCCATGCCGTTCTCTGTTCACATTTTCTCTTGCTAAGCCATGATTCTTTGCTTCTAGAAACATAATACCTCTTCCAAGAGAAGTACTATGGAAACCTCACCACAAATATACTCCCGTCCCTGATTGTAGCCAATTAAAGGAAGACGCTGGTGGAAAAATGATTTTAAGGAAACATAGCTTTATTATTTTTAAGTTAATCCACTTACTCAAGTGAACTAACCACTAACCACTCCACAGAGCTGATCTGTAGGGGAACTGCTGTAATGGATTTATTGGATGATCCATTAGTTATTAAACATTTATTGCACAACCACCATGGACAAAGGGCTGGGGATTCAAAGCTGAGTAAGTCCCAGCATCTGCCCTCCAGGAGCTCAGTCTGGAGGGGGAGACAGACGCATAGCCATGATTTTAAAGAGGAGTGGATTGGAAAAGACCCTGATGCTGGGGAAGACTGAAGGCAAAGGGTGGCAGAGGATGAGATGGTTAGATAGCATCAAAGGACATGAGTCTGAGCAAACTTTGCGAGATAGTGAAGGACAGGGAAGTCACAGACATGACTAAGTGACTGAACAACAAGTGATGTGTATGGAGACTGCTGGAGCACAGAACAGGGCAACTGTACAAGGGTGGAGACTGGGGTTACTAGGGAAGATTTCTAGAGGGAGGAAAAATGGGCTTCCTACTTGGGTAGGATGAATAGATGCTTGCCGTGGTAAAGCTGAGGGGTGAGATAGAGCTGTCAGGGGGCTTCTTAGGTGGGGCACAGCATGTACAGAATCTCACAAGGGAGAAAAGGTGGGATGACTAGAGAAATTGATCACAAATTGGTATTCCTGGGACGTAGCATGATGTTGGGGGACAGGTAGTAAGAGCTGGGTCTAGAGTTGTCAGCAGAAGCCAGATCCTGGAAGCCCGAAATCCTTGGTAAGGGTTTGAACTTCATCATACAAACAAGGGTTGGGGGTCATTCAAAAGTTCTGGGCATAGAAATGATACAAATAAATCTGTGTTTCAGAGAAAAAGAGAGAGCATGGAGGATGAGCTGGAAGCAGTGGGATTGGCGAGGACAGACTGGGAAAGAAGTGGCAGGACCTCTCCCTGGTAGCAGGAGGAGGAATGGAGGGGAGATGTTTCTGAGAAATGCTTAGGGACACAATTAGTAGGACATGGTGATTTATGGATATAAAAGAAAAGAGGGAGACGGAAAATGGCAGAATCACAGTTAGCTTTACAGCTTGGGTTACAAAGCACATGGTGGTCCCTTCAACTGAAATTGAGAATTCTGAGGGAAAGCAGTTTAGAAGGAGAAAAAACAGGGTCAATGTTTGATGTGGAGTTTGAGGAACGTGTGGGTGGGACACCAGGGGAGAGACAGCAGACAGCTTGCCCCTGTGGAGGAAGATCCGGGCTGGAGGCAAAGATCTGACAGGCATGCACGTTAGAAACCGCAGAGGAGGGGTGGGCTCATTCGTGTGCTCATCAGGACACTCTAGGCTTCAAGGAACAGCACACACTTAAAAGGCTACAGCAAACAAGGGCATTTCACTTATTTAGTTATTTCACTTAGTAAGTTTAAGAGGTCGGTCTTGGGCTTCTCCTCAATATGTCATCAAGGATCCAGAACTTTGCATATTTTAGCTCTGCCACCTTTGTCCATCCATAACCATGTGTCTCATGGTAACGTGAAGCTAGATGAGGTTCCCAAAGGACTTGGAACCCAAGGGAAAGAGGGTAGAAAACACTTGATGAACAAATGTGACACCTGCCTGTGGCTATGTTTGGAAAGAGACAGGAAAGGGATAGGCTCAGGGAAGAACTGGCTGGTTGATGAGCAAGAATAAGAAGGAATTAGATGTCTACTCATTAGTACTTGTCGGGGTGGAAGAGATAACTGTTTCTTAACCCTAAATAGTAAAAGGTTAAATCGAAAACTACTTTGAGTGAGAAAGGCTGATGAAAACTTACCCTGTGTGGATTTCTGCTTTGGGCTATGGTGGAGTAACAGATATTGGACGAACCACCACCCACCATAAACAAAGAGAAAAGTGGGGAAATTATATGAAACATCTGTTTTCAGACATTGGATAACCAGCAGAACAAGATTGTGTTCCCCGAGAGAAGGAAAACAAATGAGATGAATTCTATGATCAACCTGACGTTTTGCCTAGAGGCATTTACCAGACCATAGCCTGGGAAAGGGGGACCCAAGCCCCACAGAAGTCTCACTGTTTTTAGGAGACAGAGATCAGAATTCAGAGAACTGAGGCAGCTGGAATTGGCAAAGAATGATACCAGAGAAGAGGGAGTTATGCAGAAAAAGAGCTTCAGAAAATCACATAGAAGTCCTTGTGAGCTCTTTTGGCTAAATACTAAATTGTGCATGTGTATAGTGGGGCTCCATGAGGTTGGCCAAAGAACAAATAGTGGAAAAAGAATAATTACTGGGAGTTGTAAACTGAATGACTCTCTGAGCTCAAGCAGTTGGGAAATGTTCAAGCTCAGGGCAACCAAGGTGGAGAGACCTCACTGAGCTCCCAGCGTATTTAGTGGAAACTTCAGAAAGGCTGCACCTTAGGAGTAGAGCTAAGCTAGTCTACTAACTAGTCTACCAACTACTCGCTCAACTAGTTTAACTAGCCCTGGGGTGAAAGCTATTATAGACTCATCATAACAAAGCATAAAGACAAGCCTTGAAATGATCTAACTGATCTCCAAGTAATTTGCCAGAACAAAAGTTAACACTCTTTAAAGAATGATAACAAACAAAAAAAGAATGATAACAAAATTCAGCACTCAATAAAATAGTATTCAAAATGACTGTCTTTCAGTCAAAAATTGCTGGATATGAGAAGCCAAGTAATGACACTCATAATTAAGAGGAAAAAATCAATCAATAGAAACTGAGATATGATAGATGTGATGGAATTAACAGACGTGAATTTTAAACAGTTTCTCCCAAAGTAAGCGATCCGAGAAAGAGAATGCGAGGAAGACCAATACAGAAGCCACATTGTCTGATAACCTAATCTCAGAAGTGATATTCCATCACTTCGGCCATACTCTATTGGCCACACTGTCCAACTCTAGTACAGTGTAGGAAATGATTATGCAACATAAACTCCAGGAGGTGGGAATCTGGCCATGACAAAGCCCCTGAAGGAGACAGAGAAGAAGACATCAAGAGAGATGGGGTTATATCACAAAGGCCAAGGGAGAGAGTTCCAGAAGAGAAATGTTTAATGGTTTTCCAACAGTGAGAACCAGTAGCTAAGGATGGAGAAATGTCCACTGAATTTGTCAAAGTCATTAAGAACATTAAGAGCAATTAAGAGCAGCTTCAGTTAACCAGTTCGCAGTGGACTGAAGTTTAAATAGGTGGTGAGCAATTGGAAAACAGAAGATGTGGACTACTGTTTTGAGAAGGTTGGATGAAAAGGAGAGAAGGGAGATGTGGGCAGAAGCCAGAAGAGGACGTGAAGAATTTTGTTCCGGGGGATGTAAAGGGCCTGAGAAGATTTTTACACTGGAAGAAACAGCCAGTGGACTGAGAGAGGTGAACATCCGGGAGAGGAAGGATGATGGATGGGGTAGCCTCTCAGAGGAGGCAGGAGAATTGGAGGTCAAAGACACAGGTGGGATGCTTGGCTTAGAACAGAGAGACACCTCATCCTCTGAGGCCGCACTGAAGAAGGCAGGATGTCTGGCTAGGCAAGACCTGAGGGCGCGGATGCCTGGGAATTGAGAACTCGTACCTGATGGCCTCAATTTTCTCAGGAAGAGTAGGAGGCAAGGTCATAGTGAGCAGAGAGTGAACAATGATGTCAATTACCATGGTGATTGCTTACATATGAAGAAAGCCTCGGAAACAGTCTGTTCTCATAGGCAGGGCAAGCCCTTCCCTTGTAATCTAATTTCACTTTCTATCTCTCAGCAAACTCATTTTTCATAGTTGGTGATGTCTTCAGACAGCACCTGTCTGAGTTACCACAAGGTATGGATTAATGGGGTTGAAACATATGAGGGTGGGAAATACTTCTACTCAGGGAGTGTGAAAAATCATGACATCTCTGTGGGGCAGGAACCTCCAAGGTCTCATTGAACATTCCACACAAAGGTCTGTCTTATCATCAAGCATTTGTCCACCTTCTGCTTGATCATCCCACCGACAGGGAACTCACTACCTCTGGGGAGAGACTTCCCATTTTCAGACGAACTCTTAGGTCTTTTCCTTCGGCAGGGCTGAAATCTGACTCCCAGTGTCCCTCAGGTCCTATAAGAAATCCCAGATCAAGCCTGTCTCCCATTTGACAGCCTCAGTGATATTTCCCTTCCAGAATAAATCTCCACTGTTTCTTCACCCTCCCTTATATGGCAGGGTTTTCTGACCCTCTCCTCAAAGCCACCTTCTCCTCCAGATTTCCTTCAACAAAAACAATTGTTCTCAAGATTCAGCTATGACCTGGCCCTGCAGCTTTCTTCTGATTGCCCAAAGTGCTTAGATGAATGTCAGGCAACTCACAACCACCCAGCGCTTGTGGGTGATGAAAACTTCTTCAGTTCTTTCTCTCCCAGGATGGTGATCTTACGGCTTTCTCACCATGGCTAAGCATGATCGAATCTTTCATTTGGCCTGCAAAAAGAGGTTCCAGATTTTCCTTTCGGATCTATGGCTGGTATGGCTTTATGTTTATAGGTCACTTAAATCTCTCTGAGTTTCAGGGGAGCGTTGGCAACACCTCAGGTTAGTGTTTTGAAATATTAAGTAATGTTTCATTTCTCTGGTATTTCCCCCTTCCATACTTGGCTCCTCTCCTCTCATCCCCATCCAACTTCTATCCTGTGCTCTTGTCTCGGGGGAGGACTGCAGCCTCAGGAGGCAGGGGAAGGAGTCTCCTGTTTCGAGTTGCAGATGCTTGGCCCACAAGACCGCAGAAAGGGCTCACACCAGCAAGATGTGGAAGAAAACTCGAGCCATGATTCCACTCCTTAGATTTGCAGAAATTTCCTGCACACCAGGATGGCCCCACAGAATAGGAATGACCCAAGAGTGGCAGGGAACTAGATGAGAGAGACTGGCAGTGGTCTTGTGAGGGGACAAAGGCCATCTCCATGGCAATTTGCAGGGACCAATGAGCAAGACAAGCATAGTGATGGGCTTCACAAATGACAGTGAAGCCCTGGTTGCCTGGATACCACTTAAACTTCCGGGAAACTAAAAATGTTAGGACTCCAACTTGGCTGGGATGACACAGCTACTGTGTGTGTGTGCTCAGTCACTCAGTTGTGTCCGACTGTACGACCCCATGGACTGTAGCCTGCCAGGCTCCTCTGTCCATCGGTTTTCCCAGGCAAGAATACTGAAGTGGGTTGCCATTCCCTTCTCCAGGGGATCTTCCCGACTCAGGAATCAAACCTGCATCTCCTGCTTTGCAGGTGGGTTCTTTACTGCTGAGCCACCAGGGAAGTCCCGACACAGCTACTACTGTAGCATAATAAGGCTTTGAAATAGAAATGTAGTAAAGACTATGGGCTTCCCTAGTAGCTTAGCTGGTAAAGAATCTGCCTGCAATGCAGGAGACCCCACTTCGATTCCTAGGTCAGGAAGATCTGCTGGAGAAAGGATAGGCTACCCACTCCAGTATTCTTGGGCTTCTGTGGTGGCTCAGACGGTAAAGAATCCACTTGTAATGCGGGAGTCCAGGGTTCAATCCCTGGGTTGGGAAGATCCCCTGTAGGAGAGAATGGCAACCCACTCAAGTATTCTTCCCTGGAGAATCCCCATGGACAGAGGAGCCGGGTGGGCTACAGTCCATGGGGTCACAAAGAGTCAAACACCACTGAGTGACTACGTACAGCAAAGACTAGGGACAGTTCTTTCTCTGTCACACCTGATCCTGGAATTCATACTCACTGCTTCATGTCCTTCCCAGTCCTCCACTCTCCCCACTCTCCTTTGCGCTGCTCTCCCCTGCGTAAAGGAGCATGTCATCCACTCTAAGAGGCTGCAATATTTTTCTCTCTCCTGAATGAAGCACAGAAAGGTTGAATGACGATTCCAAACCACAGAGCTACCATGATTCCAGTATTTAGTGTCTGTGCTCCCAGACAGAGCTCCTGCATCTGCTCCAGTCCTCTTAGGCATGCCTGTCTTTCCTGGGCCGTATCTTTGTTTAGCCCATTCTCCCATCCCCCAACCATCATCACCACTTTTAAAAACTGACTCATTGCTCTGCTCTTCTCAAATCCTTTGTACTCAAAACACCAAACCCTTACAATGTGGAAATAGCAACAACCAGTGGCTCATGATCTAATGCAGTCAATTTCTGACAGATGAAGTTTGTGGCTATAATATTTGCCGGTGGGTTCTCATGTAGTAGTAGTAGGTAGTTTAGAAACCACCGTAATGCTACAAGATGTAATTCTTGGCTTTGCTCTGAGCTTGTCAGATTGGTTCAAAGAAAGGAAAGTCCTGGCCAAAAAAGCAAGAAGTTAATTAAGGTTGAAGTCGTAATGTGACCATGAAGGCTCAGTTCCTACGGTTAACCCCTTGAATATAATATCATAACCCCCATTGAGTTTTAGATGAAGAGACACAGATTAAGGAAGATGGAGGCAAAAATGAACATGTGGCCTTTTCTAGTTCTGCATCTCTGATCTATTCTTCCCTGGACCCAGAAAGCCTCCCCCTCTCTCTGGAGTCAGGTTCCCCTTCCACTGAGGGATAAGTGCGAAGGCTGGCCCAGGGAGTCCTGCCATGCCTGTCTATGCCCCTCCACCCCCATATTCTCAAAACACACAGTTCCAAATCCACCTCTCATTCACCTTTATTTCCTTCAGCCTGTAGAATAGCCTGACTTCTCACATTCTACTTCCCCCAGCTGAGGTCTCTAAAGAACAGGGTTGCATCTCATGCACATTAGTGCTTATTCAGTGCCCAGCCGAACCTGGGCCTGGCAGGAGCAGACACTCAGTGATATCTACTGAACTGGACGTGATCAAAGCTACACAGTAGGACAGTGGACACGTGGTCCCACGAGTTATGGGATTCTGTTGACTTGAATTCCACAAGAACGTCTCAGTTGGGTTAAACTTAGCTGCCTGGGACAGATGGGCTGAGCAAATATTATGTGGAATGAAAAATACACAGCAAAGCTCTTCAAATTGCTTAGCCATTTGAGGAAGGGCTTGAGTAGGAATTTGTAGCAAAGCCATGCGCATTCTCTCAGAAACATTCCCACCAGCCAGGCTTCATGTCCCTGGGGAGTGACCCATACCCCCTCCCACCTCCGCCCCATGATGCCTCTGTAGGGGTGCCTTTCTCTTCTCCCTTTGGAGCACCTCTTTCTCCAACATTTCATGGTAGTGATCTCACTAATGATGGCCTGTCACTGTGACTTTGACCCATTATAGACAAATGCTTTATCTTCTTAATAGGCTCCATGTTTTGATACCCCCAAGCAGAAGCAGCTAACAGAGAAACAGTGTCCTCATGGAAATCCTGGGTTCTGCCCAAGATGAATCAGGTGCTTTTATCCCAGGGTGAGTGAGGGTGAGGCTAAGTTAAACATGCACTCTATCAGTTAGGACACATTGGAATGCCAATGACAGAAAACCCAACTCACTGGGCTTGAACAACAACAAAAAAAGAGAATTATTAGGACATTTTCCTGAAAAATCCAATGTAGGTCTGGCTACAGATGCAGCATATTCCAGGGTTTCAAATTGTCACTAGGAAGCAATCTTGGTTCATTTCTCTATCCTATTCTTTTCTGGTAGTCATCATAATTGTGCTCCAACTTGTGGTTAGATGGCCATCAGCAGCTCCAGGATTTTCCCTCCCAGATTCAAGCTCAGTAAAAAAAGAGGAGATTTTTTCTTCCTCTAATTAAGAAAAACAAGTGCTTAGATCTGGCTGTCATTGGCCCAGATCCAGTCATGTGTCTATATCTGAGCCAACCACTGAAGCCAAGAGGGTGGAACTGCACCTGACAGGTTAATCCCTGGTCACATGGTCCCACCAGGTCAACCTAGGTTGCATGGTCCCATTCAAATCACATGGACAGGGAGTAATAAGGACAAATTATTCCCCCAAGAAAATCTGGGGTGCTGGTTCCATGAGGAAGGTAAGGTGCATCCATGTAGCATGGATTATGGGCGGCTAATAATGTGGTCCTAAGCTGTAATAAAAACAAACATCCACTACACGACTAAAGAGAGAACCACATTATTAGCAGCCCATAATCCATGCTACATGAATGCACAGTTGGGGTCCTAGGAATACCTACATCTACATGTGTGTGCTCAGTTGCTTCTGTTGTGTCCAACTCTGCGATGATATGGGCTGCAGCCTGCCAGGCTCCTCAGTCCATGGAATTCTCTAGGCAAGAATATTGGAGTGGGTTGGCATGCCCTCCTCCAGGGGATCTTCCCAACCCAGGGATCAAACCTGCGTTTCCTGAAGCTCCTGTATTGCAGGCAGATTCTTTACTGTGTGAGGAATCACAAAACTTTTTGTGCTAATAAAATATTTAAATGTGTTTTTACTGATGAAGACATTGTGGGGTCCACAGCACCATGAACCATGTGGGCATTTATTGGTTATCTCTCAGGCCCCAGTTGCACCTCCCAGGAGCCCTGTTTTCTACGTGAAGATAATATTCAGGAGGGTGGACCCTACCCTCACTCCGTATCAGAGGTGAAACCAGTTAGCACATTCCCTCCTCCTGCCCACAAGGATTGGTCCACAGTGAGCATATGACCTGAGCCAGTCCAATTAGAATGAAGCTTATTACCAGGACTTTTGCCGGCAATGCTAGGGTAAGATGCACTTTCTCTTTCACAGGATATGAATGAGAAAGCATGTAGAGCTGGGCACTGTGGGCAGCCATCTTGGGACCACAGGGAAGAGAAGCTGAAGGGGGCAGGATGGAGGAAGGGAGAGAGGAATAGAAAGTGAAATAAAGAGAGGAAGATAAGGGAAGGAGGGAGGGAAGGAAGGAAGAAAAAACTGAGTCTCAGTGACCCTGAAACTCTATATCAAACATCACCTGAAGCCAGACCTGCCTATGGATTTTTCACTCATGTGAGTCAATATCTTCACTTTGTTATTCCAGCCAATTTAAATCAGACTTTCTATGACTTCCCATCGAGAACATTCTAAACATTTTTGAGTTGCTTCCAGGTCTGGAGAGTCTGTGGAAGTGGCTGTATACAGGCATGTCTACCCTGAGTGTCACGAGAAAAGGTGGAGGGCAGCTCCCTTCAGAGTGCCTGGCAGACTTCCCTTCAGAGATCCAGTGCTCCTGGGTATCTGGGAGGATGCTCAACATACAGAGCTATTTCAGAGTTCTGTGGCCTGGCAAGAGGGCTAGAATTCCATTGCTGGGCAGCTATGTGCCTGCACCTCCAGGCACCCCGTGGATGGAGCTCTGGACTCAGAGGGGGGCGGAGGGGGAAGAAAGGAGCTTAGATGCAACCACTGAAATGCCCGTCTTGAATTTCCCTGTCTTGGTGGCCACGTGGATGATGGCAAGGAGTCAGGTGTATGCTAAGTTAAGAGTTCAGAGAGGGACTTGGGTCTTTTCATCAAGAGTCTGCCTCCTACTATACAGCTTTTAACCTTGTATAGTGAATGCTGGGATGCGTACTACCCTGATCCCTTCCAAGACAGAGGCACGGGTTCCCCAGTCACAGGAGTGTTGCTGCTGATGGCTCACACTTGGCTAAAGGGAACAGCCCCACCCCAAATCACCCTCCCTCCCTGGGGAACAGTCCCGGGATAGTGAAAATCCCAGGACTAAAGCAGGAGTGGAGGTACAGAGATCAATCCCCCTCTATCCAGGGCAGCTCTGCAGGGCATCTCCACTCCCAGCTCTCCATGAAGTTGACAGAGACCTCTTACTACAGCACTTAAACTTCTGCCTCTGTCCCACCGCCCTGGGTCTCTGGTATACCCCCTGCATGCAAATCGCTTTCTCAAAGCCTGTCTCCTTGGGGATCCCACCCAACAAACGACACTAGTGGAGATAGGTAGCTGTCTACATGACAGGATATTAGAAGCCTGATCCCAATTACTTCTTTTCCTGAGTGTATGTTAATAGTGCTGAAAAGAAAATGGAGGTGAAAAGCACAGACAACTGGTTTGTGTTTTATTTAAACGGAGAATTATTTTTCTTGTTAGGGAATCAATGATGGTTTCTTGTGATTTGAGTTTAGAAATACGCTTTGAGTCCTTTCTATGTACTAGGTAGTTCATGCCCTCCAAGACCCCATGTGGTAGCCTCAGTCGTCCTTTCTGCAGAACAGACAAGGGAGCCTTGGAGCTGTGTAGTGACTTATTGGGCAAAGAGCAGGTGGATAGCGCTCATGGCTTCTGACTTCAGATTCACAGCCTTCCTCACTGTGTCCCAGACCAACGAATTCATGTCAGAGATTCTGGAGCACATGCTTGGATGGGGCAGAGTGGCTGGTATGGAAGGAAGTCCCTAGGCCAGGAAACAGAAGACTTCCCTCTAGCCCTGGCTCTGCTGTTTACTTTCTGAGTGGCCTTGGGCCAGTATTTTTACCTGGCACATCCTCAGTATGGGGTCATCAACGTGCTTCTTCAGATGCTAAGTCTGACTCTATGGCCCTTTCCTTCTCCAGGGGTTGATCCCAACCCAGGGATCAATCCCATGTCTCCTGCTACAACGGAGCCATTTGGGAAGCCCTACCAATGTGCAGCCTACTATAGATACTGGTTAGCAGGTGCAATGGTGCTGGCAACCTGCAGGGGGCACCACCG
The DNA here is from genome assembly GCF_054371585.1 of Giraffa tippelskirchi. NCBI lineage: Eukaryota > Metazoa > Chordata > Mammalia > Artiodactyla > Giraffidae > Giraffa > Giraffa tippelskirchi. The sequence continues at coordinate 66,599,617 of NC_137276.1, read as the reverse complement.
AGAAGAAAAACAAACAAACAAACAAACAGGAGGAGTGGGACACCCCTCCCAAAGCCCACATTCCCTTTGAACATCCCCATCCCCCATCCCCCTTAGGCTCTCAGGGGCACTGGAATGGGTGCTCCTGAAGCCTTGGGAACCTCCAACAAAATGAAAACCACCACATCAGGGTGGAGCTTGGAGCTGGAAACTTCTGGGTCTTGTAAAAGGCTTCGTTTATCTTTCTTACTTCTCTTTGGCCCAGGGAGACGACAGGAGAATGTTTTACTTTCTTTCTTTTTTTTAAGGAAAATTTTCCATTATGGAAATGGCACGTGTTTATTTTTAGAAATCCAGCCACTGGGATCTATAACTTCTGTGGGAAGGAGGTGGCCCAGGGGCCAGTGCTGACCCTCCTGTATTAAAGGTGGGTCTGAGTTTCTTTAGACCCTGGGTTCTTCCCTACTAGGCCTCTTTCGTTTTTTCAGCAGAGCAGGAATCTTGCTCATAGACGAGAAAGAGAATGACGAAAGATTGAAGTCCAGGGATTACAATAGCAATAGCATCATAAAAACTGGCTGACATTCATTGAACGCTTACTGTATACTGGGCTATGTGCTTCATACCTTGAATAATTCACTCCCCATAACACTGGGAAATAGGAATTATTACCTGTACTTTACATGGGGGAAAAATCTAGTCTCAGAGAAGTAGTAACCAGCCCAGAGTGGTGAAGTAAGAATCACACACAGGTTTGCCTGACCCCAACACTACTCTGACAGTCTATGTCTGAACAAAATCAGAGAGCTGCGTGCTCACTACTACAGGCAAGGGCTCTCTGTTGGGGAAAAGGAGTTGAATCCCAAGGAAGAGGCTGCTGCTGCTGCTGCTAAGTTGCTTCAGTCGTGTCCGACTCTGTGCAACCCCATAGACGGCAGCCCACCAGGCTCCTCCGTCCCTGGGATTCTCCAGGCAATAACACTGGAGTGGGTTGCCATTTCCTTCTCCAGTGCATGAAAGTGAAAAGTGAAAGTGAAGCCGCTCGGTCGTGTCCAACTCTTCGCAACCCCACGGACTGCAGCCTACCAGGCTCCTCCGTCCATAGGATTTTCCAGGCAAGAGTACTGGAGTGGGGTGCCATTGCCTTCGGCAGGCACTTCCAAATAACCCAGCTCACCTCAATCAGGGCTCCTCCTCCAGTGGGGGTGGCAGGACCAGGCAGCTCCCTAAAACAGGTGGCTTCTTCCATGGGACCCACAGAAGTTCACTGCCTCTCCAACTGGCCCCAGGCCCTCCTTCTGGAAAACACTTTCATGGGTAGAAGGGGATGGCAGAGGAGGACTTCAGGGAAGGGACTGGATCAGAAGCATTGCTGAGGATGGAGTTCACCCTGATCACACTTCCCATTGTGGTATGATAAGTTAGAGGGTGGGACCTGGTGCCAGGCTGCCTGGCTTCCCAGCCTGACTATTGTGGGAGGTTTTTGGCCACACTTTGAGGTTTATGGGACTTTGGTTCCTCAACCAGGGATTGAACCCAAGCCCTTGGCAGTGAATGCAGGCAGTCTTAACTACTGGACTGCCAGGGAATTTCTCCACCCTGCCTTTGTAATGGTGCAACTTTGGGTTAGTCATATAACTTCTTCTCTCTGAGTTTTCTCCTTTGTTTAATGGGGAGTAGAAATACCTGGGCTTCCCTGGTAGCTCAGCTGGTAAAGAATCCGCCTACAATGCAAGAGACCCCAGTTCGATTCCTGGGTCAGGAAGATCCCCTGGAGAAGGGATGGGCTGCTACCCACTTCAGTATTCTTGGGCTTTCCTGATGGCTCAGATGGTAGAGAATCCGCCTGCAATGTGGGAGACCTGGGTTCGATCTCTGGGTTGGAAAGATTGCCTGGAAGAGGGCATGACAACCCACTCCAGTATTCTTGCCTGGAGAATCCCCATGGACAGAGAAGCCTGGTGGGCTACAGTCCATGGGGTCACAAAGAGTCAGACATGACTGAGCGACTAAGAACAGCACAGCACAGAAATGCCTATGGTTGCAATGATTTTATCATGTGAGATGATGTATGGAAAACACTTAAAATGGTCCCTGGCACACAGTCAGTGCTTAATAAAAATTAGCTGCTATTATTCTCCAAAAGTAACTCACTTTCACCAAGTAGATCACAATGAATAAATAGTCACATATAAACAAAGTATAAATGGTCAGACAGGAGATAAAGTCCTTTTCTGTTTGTTGTCCCACCTCAAGTTCATCTTGTCTGAACTCCAGAGACACTTGGAATTCTCCAAAGGACCTGATGGGGTTGGAGACCCTGGGGTTTCTGTTCCAGGAGGTTCTAATGCACTTCTGAAGTCCAACGTGGTACCATCTGGGACTCTTCTATTCAGGTTCAACTAGGATTTATTTAGCTAAGAAAACCTATCTGACATTCTGGAAGAATTTGTTCTTCCTTCCACCCTAATCCTTTCTTGGGTCTTTTGGGACCATGCCTCTAAGGTATGTACCCAGATCAGGTTGGTAACACCTTAGCATCTTGAGTGACTTAGCATTCAGCATAGCATCTTCAGCAGTAGCACCATGATGGATAGTGCCATCATCACCTGTGTCGTTCCCATTCGAGTCACCATCAGATCTGAACCATCATCACCACCATCTCCATTTTTGGCAGCACCATTGCATCACCATAACCACCTCTATCACTGCTGCTGTCTTTACAATCTTCATTTTCATCTCATCAGGCTTCTTCTCATGTGATCATCTTTACTCTTCCATGATCACCTTCTGCTCAGGGGCAGTCAGAACACTTTGGTAGCAAAAATTCAAGTCAACTAACTTAACCAGAAAGGGCAAAGCCTTCTTATGGGTGACTATTCCCAAGGGACTCAAACACCAAAGGATGCTCCATCTCTTATCTCCACTTCTTCCTGCTATACTTTTAATTTTCTTCTGGAGACAGACTTCTGTCCATGTGATCCAGGGATTTGCATCCCAGCTTCTCAGTGACCCTAAAGCAAAATAATTTTCATTGCTAAAGCTCAGATTGAAAATTCCCATGGAAGGTCCCTGATTGGTTCAGTTTGGTTACATTTTGGGCCAATTACAATGGCTAGAACTGTGTGTTCTTGTGATTAGCCCAGATTGGTCACGTGCCAAACACAGATATGGCAACTGGGAGAAATGTGGTGAGCAGGTGGATAACTTAGTTTGCATCCACATTCACCTGCCCCACCTACCACCATTAGCCCTGTCGTCTCTACCACAACCTCCACCACCACCAACACTACCATTCCTACCAAATCACCCTCATCCTGAGAATTATAATGTGCAAGTCCTAAACTTCAAATTCCTGAATTTGGAATCTCAACAAATTTGAATCTGATGAAGTCTCCAGCCCTTCAGGAATTTTCCATCTCTGGAGAACAAGAAAGTTGATAGGTTCAAGGAGCTGGACTCCTAGTCCTTGGCCATGGGATGGAGCAAAGAGGAGAGTTGTGGGGACAAAGTCCAGCACCTCTGCAGCACTGGCACTAATCCCCAGGCAGGCCCAGCATAGCAGCAGCGTGTGTCTAGCCCAGAGAGGGCACCATTCCTTCAAATGCACAAAATTCCCACCCCAGTCAGAAGCTGTGCTTGCAGGAGCTCTCAGCACGTATGCCCCCCTTCTCTGGGGGGATGGGGCTTGCTTTTGGATCCAGGCCTCCTGCTCCTGCTCCATCTCCAAGCAAACATCTGTTTCCAGATGTTGTCCCCAAGCCATATAAAGCCAAAGGAAGACTCAAGTTAATATATCTACAGCAGACCCGACTGTCAGCGGCGAGCTAGTGTCGGGAATGGATCACTCAAGGAAAGCAAGAGCCCTCATTTCCTGGTGGGACATATAGGAAAGACAAACAAGGCATTTCCCCCGCAATGTTTAAAAATGACCTTAACAAAGCAACAGGCTTAAGGAAAAGGAGAAAGAAAAAGAAGGCCTTTGTAATGAAGTTTACAGGAACAAATGTTCCAGGTGGTTCTGCTTTTTGCAGCTACTGCTGGCCAAGGAACAAGAGGGAGTGAAGCTCTGTGGGAAGTGCAAAACCTCCTCTGGATTTACCAGCCATCGACTTCGGTCCAGACTCTGGGCCAAACTTGAAACTGGGGGCTGTGCTATACCTGGTAGGGAAGAGACCTGGCCCAGATCCAGCACCGCCACTGTCTGCTGTGTGACCTTGAACCACATTCTGACCTCTCTGTGCTCAGTTTCTGCAGAAGTCATATACAAGTGGAGCCTTGGGGGATTTATAAAGGTTCTTCTGGTCTAGGAATAGCAGTACTCTCCACTTCCAATCAGGAGAGCCGCTCCTAAGATGAGGCTCAGAGACAGAGCTCCGTGGTCAAGGCAAAGAGTTCCACAGCAGTGGGGGTGGGCAGCGAGCTGGGGACATGAGAACATGCAGAGACACAACACCCTAACTTGCAGTTCCCAGATGCTGGTAAACAGGGATCTGCTTCAGTAAACTAATTATTACCCGTCTGTCATCAACCAAAAACATCTGTCTCTTAACCCGCAGTTGCCTGCCTTTCTGACAGCTTACCCACCCCCCACCCCATCAGGGAGAGCGCAAGTCCTGGGCTTCTTCTCCGAGCACATGCTTGGGGCGCCCTTCCACCATCCCCATGCTGAGGCCCAGATTCCAAGCCCTGTTTCCACGGGCTGACAGCTCAGAGGGGTTGCGTCTCACTCTCACCCCTCAACTGATTGTTCTTCCTCCAAAAAGCAGCAAATGGGGCCCTAACGGATGCATTTGCTAAAGCCTTCTGATGTCTGGCTGCAGCACGATCATTCACCATCATCTCTTTTGGATTTTGTACTTTATTAGAGTTTTGCACACATGATCTCATTTGAGTCTCTCGGTGCTCCTCTGAGTAGGAATTGATATTCTCCTACCCCAGGCAGGAGGCTGAGATCCAGAGCAGTGAAGATACTTACTGAAAGATACACAGTTTGCATATGGAGAAGCCAGGACACAGCATTTCTGGATTTCAAAGATGGTGCTTTGTTTCAGCTCAAACCTGAGTCAGCAAATAGGTTGCATCACCCACCCCCCACTCCAGCACTAACCTCATTAGACTGATAATAGCTTTCTGCTTTGAGAAACATAAGCAGAGTGGTTGTGTGTGTGTGAGTATGTGTGTGTGTGTGTGTGTGTTAGGAGTGGTGTTCTGTAGTTGATTAGTTATGTCTTCCAGTGACGTGGGAATGGGAATGTTTGTATGTATGCCAAACATGACCAGACCATGCCACCTGAGAAGAAAGGAATGGAAGCGACAGATGATTAGGGTTGTTGGGGGTCAGGTGGTCACATGATGTATCCCTGGCAAGGGCTTACCACAAAAGTTTTGAACGTGTGCTCTGTTACCCCAGTCTTCTCTTCTGTCTGGATCTTACCATGTTTGAGGCACCTGTTCAGTACTCACCGCTTCCAGGAAGCCTTCCTGCACCTTCACCCAACTCTAACTCCCCACCTTTCTTTCCTTCTCCAAGTCCTGAGTCATTACACATCTACCTGTTTGTTTGGTCTTCAGTTCATTCTGCTGGGCACTGCTGTTATCTTTCCTATGTATGTAGCTTCCTACAAAGGCCCCATGGGACTGCATGCTCTGTGAGCACCTTACACAGGGTCCTGTTTTTACCAGGAGCTTAACAGTAGATGTGGACTACTGATGGATCAATGACCTACACCATCCCTCCTCTAAGCTGCAGGAACCCAGGGCTTAGGAGGAGGTGTGAACTCTTGTTTCATCTTTGTCATATGTCCCCAGTCTCTGCAGCTATTCTCATGGCATTGCTGGGCTGTGTTGAGAACTGACATGGCACTCAACATGTACCATCTCATCCAATCCTCACAACAGGAGAATAGGAGTTGTTCTCCCCATAGTTCAGATTTTAAAAGCAGGTGCAGAGAGGCTACACAATTTGCCCAAGATCACACAGCGAGCTAACAGAGGAGCCAGCACCTGAAACCACTCAGAACAGCCTCCAAGTGACAGGAAGTGAGTCCCAGAGCTGTCCGTGCCTGACCTTGAAATGAGGCCAGGTAGAGTTCTCCTGAATTATTCTTGATCCTCCTGAGACCAGAGGGATGTGGGCTGTTTGGAGCCTCCAGATGTTCCTGCAAGAGGTCATCAGGAGAAAGCTGGGAAGGATCTGGGCAGTAGAGTGGACAGTTGGTCATGGCCCTTGCTAACCACAATATTCCCCAAATCTGACTTTTTAGAGTCAAGTGATCCTATGGACAGGTCTACTAGCCCACTGTACCAGGCATTCTTCTCAGGCTGGGGTAGATAGCTACATCTGTGGATTCTGTCTGGAACCAGGTTCACAGGTAGCTCCCTCTCCCACAAAAATCTGGGCTTCCCCATGTGACTTGTTTTGGCCAGTGAGACATTAGCAAGTGTCACACAAGTGGAGGTGTCATAAGCACTTGCCACCAGGACTTGGTATCTTGGAATTTCCCTTTGAAAGCCAGCCACCATGCTGAAAAAAAAAGCTCAAGATATACCATGGGATGATGAGAGGCCACTCTAGGTGGGGGACAGGGGGAAAGAGGCCATCTTGAATGTTCCAATCTCAGCTGAGCCCCCAGCCAAGTTTCCCCAATGCATCCTCATGTGTGACCTCAGCCATGTTACTTGGAACAGAAGAACCACTCCACTGAGCCCTGTCAACTCACAATATTATGAGAAATAATAAATCATTCTGTTAAGAAACTAAGAGTTGGGGCCATCTGTGATACTGCTACAGATGCCTGAAATACTGTCCCTGGTTACTGCCCTATGACTCCTAGACACAGTTGGGGTCCGGATCATTTAGAAGCATGCACCTGATCTCATATACACATCTTGACCAAAGCAGATTGCTTTTGGGCAATTTGGCACAAGTATGAGTGCACGTCCTCATCCACACACTCACTGGCGGTGCCTTAGAGACAGCCCAGCCATACTGTGGGCAGCTCCATTCATCCACAACATTTGCACTCCTCTGCATGTCCATGCTTATACGTGTGTGCACAATCTATGTACCAAAGCACAAGAGTAGATACACACAGTGAGACCCTAGGTTGAGGGAGCTGGGGGGAGGGGGTCACACCCACACACACATGCACACAATCACTCATGGCCTGAAACTGTAAGTATCTGAACTCCTCTAAGAACCTGCAGCTTGCTGAACAGGGTCCCCCAGCGTTTTCATCAGTGTAGCCTCCACACTTGGCTCTGCTCGCTTCTTAATGAGAGAGTTTGTTTTGGCCCCAGTTAACAAGGCTCCCAGGGCCTCCTGGGCACTCTGGCCCTCCCCTGCACATCTGCAGCCCCTGCTCCTCGACCCCCATCCCCAGCTCTGCAAAGTCACAGCCAGGGAGCTGATTGGCGTGATTGCGTGGGAAGGAAGTGGGGACTCAGGAAAAGGCATTTCCAAATGTTCGATCTGTAGCTCCAAGCAGGGGCTTCAGACTGAACCCCAAAACATTCTCCCCAGAGACACGGCATAGTATTGTCCTCTAACCTGGGGCAAACTAATTTAATCTCGGAGCCTGTAGAAGGGCAAGATTGAGGGCTTGAGCCCAAGAGAATGCTTGCATTTCTCACCTTATTTCTACTCTGGGCCTGGCCTTGGTTCATTCTCTTTGGGATCCCTATCTGGTGCAGGTCAGTACCTCCCAACACCCTGCACAGGGGCACAGCCCTTTCACTGGCTCCCCTTTGCCTGCAGGGGACTATCCTGCTCAGCCCCTGCCCACCTCTTCAGCACTTTACACTCCACTCCACTCTTTCCCTTTACACTCCACATTTCAGCCAAAGTGAACCACTGACAACTGCCCCGAGTCCCCAGTTTCCCCACCATGCTCTCTTTCCACTCTAGGCTTTTGCACAGGCAGATCCCTCTGTTTGGCATGTCCTCTCTACACCCCTTTATCTGACTAACTATGCTCATCCTTCAGGTCTCATCCCCCAAGCATCCTCTCTGTCCTGCTTGGTAGTACTTATCCCTGTTGGCCTCCACCACTAATCTGCTGTGCTCACCACTCTGTCCTCAACACCAGCAGGGCCTGGCACTAGAAATTGCTCCATACATTTTTACTGAATGGATGAATGTTTGAGTTAGGAAGGCCCTTATACATCCCAGCTTTCCTTTCCCTTCTTTGCCCATCAATTTCTAAATCTTACGTAAGAGGAAGATGTACAGGTTAATATAGCTGGGAGAGAGCCAGAAGTAGAATCCATCCATCCATCCATTCATCCATTCACCCATTCATTCATTCAGACCACCATTTCTTGGGCATCTACACTGTGCTTAGTGCAGAGATGAATACAGTCATCCTGCTTTCTAGAAACTCACAGCCTAGGGGAGGGAAAAGACAGACACAAGTCATAGTTAGGACATAGTTTAAGCTACACAAGACAGGCCAGTGGCTCAAATGAGGTAAGTTACTTCACTCATGTGAGAGTCTAGGCTTCTCTGACAACTCAACTCCACAAAGTCACAAGGGGCCCAGATTCCTTCTGTCTTGTTGCTTACTACATGCAGGAGTTGGAAGTGGAGTGGAGAAACAGGGCTGTGATGCCAGTAACCATAAATCCTGGGAGAGAAATAAGGAAGAGTCTATGATGCCTGGAGGAGATTCTGGTAGGTCCCCAGACCTGGCTTCCTTGGGTGAGGTTTCCCAGTTGGGGCTACTATGTGAGAGAGTTGGACCTGTTTAAAGGACTAGGAGTGGGGAAGGCAGTGGATCAGAGAAATCCAAAAGGAAGAACAGATCGGAAAGAAACTAAGCAGGTGCAATCTACAGGACCTGATCCCAGCTGGATGGAGGGGATAGGGTGAGGAAGGAGACACACATCCAGCCTGAGCCTCAGGACAATGCCTGTGCCCTCCACCAAGGGAATGAAAGCCAGGTAGTGCTAGGGGAGCTGACTGTGAGGTGAGGTGGTGGGGGAGTGCCAAATGGAGCTGCCAGAGCAGCTGGACATGGGTGAGAGATGCTGGGGGATGTGGGCTGTGGGTTTTCATGGGAAAGTCATCATTAGAGACGGAAATGAGCTTTGGAGGACAAGTTCCCCCACTGTCCCATGGGCAGTGCAGTCACCTTGAATGTATATCCCCATCCCTTGGGGAACTTCTATAAACTGGATGGGAACCTTGGCTTACCTGTGCCCCTACTCCTATCACAAAGAGATTCTGACTCGGTAAAATGGAGTGAACCCCTCTCTGTGGCTCTCACTTCTTTTACTCGCAAGAGAAGAAACCCAACTCAAACAGGTTTGAGCAAAAATGAGTCCTATAATTGAAGAGTGGAGGCATGGATGAGCTTAAGCACAATTTGATCATAGAATTTAAATAACGCCTGCAGGAAAATCAGCCTCTCCACCTCTGCTTGCCTCCTGTGTTGGTTTCATTCTCAGGCAAGATCTTTAAGACCAGAGGCAAGATACCCCCTGCAGTTCAGTTCAGTTCAGTCGCTCAGTTGTGTCCAGCTCTTTGTGACCCCATGGACTGCAGCACACCAGGCCTCCCTGTCCATCACCAACTTCTGGAGTTTACTGAAACTCATGTCCATCTAGTCGGTGATACCATCCAACCATTTCATCCTCTGTCGTCCCCTTCTCCTCCTGCCTTTAATCTTTCCAAGCCTCAGGCTCTTTTCCAATGAGTCAGTTCTTCACATCAGGTGGCTAAAGTATTGGAGTTTCAGCTTCAGCATCAGCCCTTCCAGTGAATATTCAGGACTGATTTCCTTTAGAATTGACTGGTTGGATCTCCTTGCAGTCCAAGGGACTCTCAAGAGTCTTCTCCAACCCCATAGTCCAGAAGCATCAATTCTTCAGTGCTCAGTTTTCTTTATGGTCCAACTCTCACATCCATATATGACTCCTGGAAAAACCATATCTTTGACAAGATGGACCTTTGTTGGCAAAGTAATGTCTCTGCTTTTTAATATACTGTCTAAGTTGCTGTCTAGGTTGGTCAGCCCCCTGCGGTAGCTGATACTCTTTCAGAAAGCCCTTTACAAAGAAATAACATTCCTTTCCCAATCATTCCAGCCTGATTCTCCTTAGTCTGAACTTGGCCACAAGCCCATCTCAGACCCAACCACTGTAGCCAGGGGAGATGGAGATGCTAATTGGTTAAATTAGCTCACATACCCTAGAGACAGGAATGGGGTCAACCCCACCAGAGCCACAGGGACTCAGCTTGGTATCATTGGCAGGATTTTAAGGTACAGAAAATGGGTGAAGGATGGACTTCCTGGCAGAGGGAACTGCAAGAGCTAATATGTGGAAACAGAAAAACACAGAAAATACTTTAGGAACAGTGAAACTTGTATGCACAGGGACATTTTTTCCTTAGCTCTCCATTCTGGTACCCAGAGTATCTGTTTTTACCTCCGAGTGTAATCATGACCACAGATTAAACTCTAACTCTTTGCGCTAGCACTGAAAGTCTATTTACTTGCTCCAAACAAAAAATCCTATTTTCTAGAGAGGTTGATTAACTCCAACATTGACAGAGAATTCCCAAGTTTCTCTAACACCAGAGTCCCCCTGGATGCCTCAGGGTTCATACAGGTCATTTCTGAATGCAAGAGTCAGGCTAGGACTGCAGCACCCTCCCCCTTCAGCTCCCAAATCTTTTAGATTTCACAGCCTTGGCATTCCTGAGAAGGCAATGGCACCCCATTCCAGTACTCTTGCCTGGAAAATCCCGTGAACGGAGGAGCCTGGCGGGCTGCAGTCCATGGGGTCACTGAGTCGGACACGACTGAGCGACTCCACTTTCACTTTTCACTTTCATGCCCTGGAGAAGGAAATGGCAACCCACTCCAGTACTCTTGCCTGGAGAATCCCAGGGACGGGGGAGCCTGGTGGGCTGCTGTCTATGGGGTCGCACAGAGTCGGACACGACTGACGCGACTTAGCAGCAGCAGCAGCAGCATTCCTGAGGGCCCCTAGAGTCTTGAAAGAGAAAACATCAGCTTGTGGAATAAGAAAGGGAAGAAACTACTCTCTTAGTTCTGTTTCTCCATGCTTCTTACTCTTGCAGGGGGTTGGGGGGTTGAGGGGTTGAGGGATGTGGAGGGGGAACCAAATCTATGTCCCTGGATCCCCTGGCATGTACCTCTCAGTGCAGAAATTCTCTAGCACCCCCTGGTGGTCACTAACACTGTGTTCTCTCAGAGATTATTCTGGACAGCCCAATTGAGACATCCATCACAGGGCAAGGAAACAGGCACACTTACCCCATATCCCATATTAAGGAAATGCTAGAGCTGGAACGGACCCAGAGCTCCTGGCCACCAGTCCTTTCTGTAGCATCACTTTCTATCTCTATAGTCCTCCCTAGTGGCTAACTGACCTGGCAGGCAATGTTATAACATTTATTATTTATGATTTAAGTACTTTATTACTATGTTGCTCTATTAAATACACCTGCCACACTTTGAGGTGTGCCATGATACTGGATTATATGTTAATATTGATCAGCTCAATATATAAAATGTGCAGTTGGCAACCCTGTAACTCTAAAATGGAATCGCAGAAATGCTCCTGTCACAATACCCACTACCCACCTCTGTTTTACATCTCAGGAACCAGTCTTTTATCCCCCCCATCCCTTCTCAATGTTCCTGGGAAGTAAGCTTTCTCCATAAACTCAATCCCACCACCTCCTCTTTCGCAGGAATGTCAAGAGGTGCAAGGAGATAAAGTCTCTTTGGGATACAAATGTTACTTAAAATGGGAGAGGTGACAAGAGAAGAGAGGAAACTGCAAAATGGCCTTCAGGCAGATTTCTCTACTGGACCACAGGAAATGATAGCAGAAAGGAGCCAAGGAGAGACTGGCTCACCTTTAATGGCTGCAATGGTTGGGGCAGGCTGGTCTGACAGTGGAGGGTTGGAATGAGTCTCAGATCCACTGCAGACAAGAAGAGGAGGGGTCAGGACTGGCAGGCAGGAGGATTGATTGGCCTATTGGATACCCTGAAATAACCCTCTGCTTAGTTTGTATTCACCTGTACCTGGTCCTGAAAGAGAGACAAGGGCACCAGTTCTGCTGCCCCAACCCCCACCCCAGAGGGTTGACTTTTCACCCCAGAGTAAAGCTGTGATTGGTGAAGTGAGCCCCACCAAAGGTGCTGGGGCAGCTGGAGGTGCAGAGCCAGAGGTGGAGCTGGTTTGGGGAGGAAGAGAGGGGATGAGACATGACAGGGGGTGCTCAGCAGCAACTGAAGGGAATCAGACAGTCCTGCTCAGCAGATAGACATCCATCTAGATCCCTGACAGTAGCTCAACTGGGTTCCTTGGAGGATCACAAAGACTGGCTGTGCCGACTTGTCAGAAAGCAGAGTGATGCCTGGACCCTTGACTTAGCAGGAAGGCAAAGAGGACCCTCAGTGTGGATTGGGAGAAAGGGAGAGAAGCAAGTCCCAGCTCCACTCCACACCCCCTTCCTGCCTATAAATAACCCCGTGTCACTTCAAAGGGGACAGGGAGCGCGGGAGAGGGGCTCCCGTGGCCGGTGGGTTGGGGCAGCGGGCCCTGCACACCACGCCCCCCACCCTGGGCGAGTTTGCATAAATAAACAAATCCAAGCCGTCGGCCCCGCAGGAGGTGGAGGAGGAGAGGGGAGGAGGAGAGGGGAGGAGAAGAGGGGAGGAGGAGAAGGGAGGGAGGCGGGAGAGATTAGTTTGGGAAGTAGCACGGATTGCTCATCCGATCCGTGCAGCCGCAGCTAGTGTGTCAAGTTACAGAGGCGCCGGAATCGGCCCCAGCGCTCCTCGGCAGCGGCCACGACCCACCTCTGCCCATGGGGCCCTCCATGTGCACCCCTTCGCCCCGGGACTGAAACTGGCTCGCCCGGGCGACGGGAAACACCAAGGACAGACAGTGCTGAACCAACTCCGGACTGCAGATACTTGAAGGGAAAGACGGGGCAGAAAGGAGAGCCGGCCAGATTTCCCTAACTTTCCTGGACTTGGAACGTTCTTCGAAGCAACTTTTTTTTTCACCTGGGTGTACCCCCAGATTACTGCTGGTTGTATTATTATTATTTTTTTTGCTCCCCTGCCCCCCCTCCAGCTGCTATTCTTTTCCATCCTCTTTGCCGAGAGCAAAGGAAAGGGACATTTTTCCAGCGACACAAGCCTTTCCCCCCCCTGCCCCGGAGCTTGAGATCGCTCTTTGGGGCAGCGGCTCTCGCCTTTATTTATTCTATTTATTTATTTATTGGTTCTCAAGACGCGAAGGGATGGTAGCGGAGCGCTCCCGCAAAGCGACAGCCGCCGGTGCCTGCGGCCCTGGGGAGCTGGGCGCACCCGGGACAGTGGCGCTGGCGCTGGCGCCGGCGGAGCGCTGCGCGCGGCTGCCGAGCCCGGGGTCGTGCGGGCTGCTGGCGCTGGCCCTCTGCTCGCTGGCGCTCAGCCTGCTCGCCCACTTTCGGACGGTCGAGTTGCAGGCCCGGGTGCTGCGCCTGGAAGCGGAGCGTGGGGAGCAGCAAATGGAGCCGGCTATTTTGGGACAAGTCAACCAACTGCTGGATGAGGTCTGTGCTCTTTGTTGCTGCCTTTTATTCCCTCCCCGCGGCGCCCCCTCGCGCAGCCTCCAAACTTTGGACCAGCCAGTGCCCAAGGGCTCTCACTCTCTCCGCCGCGCGGTGCGCCCTGGCCTCGCCCCAGTTGTCTGCGGGAGGGATGGGGCCAGGAACGGACGCTGCCCTGCCAGTGGGCAGGAGGACCTGGGCGGCTAGCGCCGGACCCTTCGGCTCCCGCCTAGAGCAGGCGTCTCCCACGTTCGGCGCCGGGAGCGCCCTGAGCGCGCGGGGCAGGTGGAGGAAGGCTAGGCGCGGAGGCGCGCAAAGGCTGCCAGGCTCCATTTCTCCCTCCCGGCTCCTCGCCAGGGCGGTGTGAGAGCCGCCCAGCGCCCACGCGGCGGGATTTGAGCCCGGTGGCCCGGGGCCGAGGCTTGCTGGGCCCCCGCAGCCCTCCCCTTCCATCCCTCGACGATCAGTGCTGCCTTTTATTGCCATATTCTGTTGGGAAGAGAGAGGAGTGAGTTATCCCAGGGGCTGAGGGGGACAGGGAGCAGTCCTTGCAGGAGGTGGTGGTCTGGTCTCTGCCCAGACCGCTAGGGCCCAGGTGTTAGTTGTTTCGGTTCTGCTGTCCTTGGGAACAAATAAGCCCTTACCGTCTAGTTCTGAAGCTCTGTTTCTTGTCCCTGGTCCCCTGGAGTGGTCCCCAACATTTTGTGTCTGTGTGTCTTTCTGGGAAAAGGATGCTGAACTTTCTCCCATTCCCAAAATGTCCTTGAACCTCAGTGTATTAGAAGCCAGTAGTGTCTTTTAGCCAGAACAATCCCGAGAGTCATGAAGAGACCCACAGTCCACAGAAAGTAGGGACACACAGTCTCAGGGGTGCCCCCCGACTAGAGACTGGTCAGAAGACCATGAGGCCAGGTGACGTCTGAGGATGTGGACAGCCCAGGGGACCCAGGGCCAAGTATGAGGGGAGGATCCATAGGTAAAGGCCACGGCCGTCTGGGAAGAACTCCTGGAACAGGCTGGCCATGAACAGTTTTAGGAGGTGGTGTATGAAACAATGAAGAGCAGGAGGTAGAGCCCAGCAGGCCTGGCTTTTATCCCCACTCTGCTACTTAGAAGCTGTGCCACCTGAGGCAAATACCCTAACCCCTCCGAGCTCCACTCTGCCATCACAATGGTGGTGCTGATGGTAAACGTGAGTCCAGCTCTAACTGCAGCGGTGCCGTGGCCATACTGGCACGATGCCCCAGTACCCTACAGCCAGGCTCTTCTCGGTGCCTCTACCAGGCAAAGGCTGGCACTTGCCGAAGCAGCTCTCCGGGGCAGTCACGGAGAGCGAGGTCAGAGGGCCAGAGCAGAGCAAGTTTATTGATGCCAGAGGTGCACCCGTGACTGCTGCCTTCAGCTCATTCCCACGCCCTGCCGGGCCCCAGGGAAGCTGGAGGGCTCTGTCAAGCCACCCACGGTCCCCTGGGACTCCGGGGGAAGCCGGTGAACTCTGCAGTGCTGGCAGACGGCCTTTGCTGGCTGGTTGGCAGTGCACAGGGGACTGCTGCATGGTAGGGAGGGTGTTGGGACGTGAAGGCTGCCTCAGGTATCCCTGGGGTCCTGGCTGCTGAGAGACAAACATCTGACCCTGAGTGTCCTGCTCAATTCCTCTCTCCATCATCTCCCCTTCCTGGCCCCTCCTGCGGGCCAGGGTGTGCCCCTGCCCTTTCCTCAATCCTGGCTTCCTCTGCTTAAGACTTAGCCAGGCCAAGTCTCATGCTCTCAGGACCCTGGGGCTGACAGTGTTATTATCTACCAGGCTGAGCCTTCTTGTCTAAACTCCTACTGACTGTCAGACCCCCATTTTACAGAAGAGGGAACTAAGGCTCAGATTGGGGCAGTAGATTTCCTAGGGTCACGTGATGAGATGCAAAACTAGAACAAGCTTCCAGGGACTCCACCCCCAGTGCTCTCCCCAGTCTGTCTGCCACCCTCCATTGTCCACCCTCATGCACTTATTCTGAAAGTGAACCTGAGAGCCAGCTGCGGGTCAGGCATTGTAGGGGGGGCACATTTCTGTCCTCTTGAACTTACAGGCAAATAAGACACAGAGAAGGGAGTGGACAGTGACCATGTCATGTGAAAAATGCTATGAGAATGGAAGCAGAGGAGGTCTAGGGCTCCTGATGGCAGTGGCTCCCTGGGAATGTGATTTTTCAAGTGAAGACTTACAGGGTGACTAGGAGTTTTCCAGGCAAATGGGGATGAGTATGGGGCAAAAGGAACAGCTTCTGGAAGCTGAAAACCAGAGAGAGAGATAGGTAGCCGAGATCAAGAGGGGCCTTAGAGACACTTTGATTTTTGTAAGAGCAATGGGGAGCCATGGAGGGGTCTTGAGGAAGGCAGTGATGTACACAGAATGAGATGAAGAGCCAGGTAGAGCAGGGACGCCAAATAAGAGGTTAGTACGGACCAGAGAGGACAGTGACCTGGCCAAGGGCACTTGTGGAGACAGAGAGGAATGAATGGAAATGGCAGCCTCGGTAGCAGGACCTGAGGTCAGTAGCAGAGGGCGTTGGGACAGAGGGAGGGAGCGGTCCTGTGGGGGAGGGGGCAGGTGACCTGGTCTATATGGCGATGACCTCAGGAGCCCTCTCCTAGGGGGGCCTGCAGGCCAGTGGATCTGGAAGAGACTCTCTCAAGGCTGCACTGTCCAGTATAGTAAGCACTAGTCACATGTGACTCATTAGACTTAAGTTAATTAAAATTAAATAAAATCTAAAATGTAGTTCCCCAGTCACACTAAGCCACCTTTCATACAACTGCTTGATAGATACCTGAGTGGCCACCAGTCAGGACAATGCAGCCTTAGAACATGGACGTCACCGAATAAAGATCCATGGGATGACGCTGTGCTCGGAGCAGGCAGCGTCTGGGCCAGCAAAGGTGTTCAGAAGCAACTCCATGCTTTCCTCTCCTCCACCCTTTCCTCTCCTTCGTCTGTTCTCCCAGGTCAGAACAAAGAGCAGAGGTGAGGAGAAAGGTGAGAACTGGGCCCAGTGGAAACTCCCAGGTGAGAAGGACAGGGGTATGGTTTTGTTGTAGAATGAGTCTGTGAAATGGCTATGCAGAGGATTCCTGCCCACGAGGGCCCAAAGGCACCCCGTGTGCCAGGATTCCAGCTGGGCCTTGCCAGCTGTGTGGCCTCAGGCAAGCTATGACACACTCCCTCACCTCATACCCCTTCTCTGTGAAGCCCTGGCCCTGCCTTCCTCTTGGGGTTGCTGTGGGGTTCTCAGGAGATGGCAGATGGAACAATGCACTAAAAGGTACTGCCACAGCGGGTCACGAGTGCTTCTGGAGAGCTCCCTGGAGCATGGGGCAGGCAAAGGCAATCCATTCTGGAGCCAGTGAGCCTGGGTCACTCCCTGAAGGATGGAGGAAGGGCCACGGGCAGGGCCGTCCTGAGGAGGCACACAGCCTGAGCAATGGCCTGGAGGCAGGGGTCCAGGGGCACGTGTTCACCACCCATCCCAGTGGGGAAAGCAGCATGCTGGGGCGAAGGCCGTGTCTGGGAGGCAGGAGGAAGAGGGAAGGCCAGGCTGAGGGGACTCCATAGGAGAGAACCCTGGAGTGAGGTGAGGCAAGGGCAGATGTGAGCAGAGCCTCCCATTGGAGTGATTTGAGCTACTGGGAGGGGGGTGGGTCAGGGCCAGGAGAGGAGTGTGGGGGCGGGCGCCCGCTCAGGGGAGTTGGGAGTGTGGCTTCCAGACCGCAGCTCCAGCTCTTCCCCCATCAGCGCCTCTCTCCCAGTCTGGGACCCTTAATGAGCGCTCCAGCTGCCCGTTAGTTGATTTGCTTGCTGTGAAAAAAAAAAAGTGGAATGTCCCAAATGGAGGAAATCAGATGTCACCTAGGGCTGGGCAGACGATGTGCAATGACAGAGAAGATGGTGGAATTTAAACTTGCCAAATCCATTTTGCAGGCTGAGGGGGAGCAAGGAGGTGTCAGCAGCCACCTTCAAGGTGAATGCTGAAGGAGGCCAGGCTGATTCCTCTTCCCCAACCATAAAAGTAACAGCAACTCTGATAGGAGGGTCTCGTGTTTATAGGGTACGTACAATGGCCAGTGCTATGCACATTATCTCTTTCAATCCTCATGACTTCCTTAAGGATTGACAAGCTCATTACCGCATTTTACAGATGAGAAGACTGATATCACTGTACCTCCATCCCACTGTCTGTGATTCAGTCCTTTGGGTATTGATGGCATTTTTCCACTCTAAGAATCCCCTGAGAGAGGAAGTGGTTGAAACTTCTAGGCTAAAATGTCGAGGAACCCCAGGCAGACTCTTTCATCCCTAAAAATAATAATAACAACACTTACAAGAAGAAAGCCTCACATTTATAGAGTGTGTCCAGGAGCCCCTTATTGAACTCTTTCCAGGGGCATTTGGAGGAGAGATCAAAGCAGTGGCTGAGAGATTGGGACTCTGGATGGGGTCCTCTAGGAATGAAGTACTGAGATGAGGACAGGAGTAGGATCTTAAACAGAGAATGTGTGTGTGGCGTGACCTATGTAGAGTGTCCTGTGTACATCCCAGGTGCCTGGACCCCTTACTCTGCTGCTGAGAAAACAGGTCCAAAGCTGCACACTAAGCATCAGATGAACCTAGAGGTAGGACCTCTGTCTCCAGCAGGCATCTCTCTTCCACACCACACCTTCTCCTTTCTGGACAATAGTATTTGTCTGGCCAAGTGGTGGTCAAGACAAGGCAAGTGTGTGCTTCACTCTCCACTTCTTGGCCTTCAGCAGACATTATTAATCAATTGCCACACACTTTCTCACTGAGCTTACATACAGCCTTAGAATCCCTTTCAACACAAGAAACTGCTACCCAGCTAGCAAGAGTTGACGTTCAAGATAAAGAGTTATTGGGGAATTCCCTGGCAGTCCAGTGTTTAGGACTCAGTGCTTTCACCGCCAAGGACCTGGGTTCAATCCCCGGTTGGGAAACTAAGATCTGCAAGCTGTGCAGCACAGCTTAAAAAAAAAACAAAAAAAAAGCTAAAGAACTATTTCCTGACTCTAATTTTTAAAAAATACAGAGCAATATTTACTAGAGATAAAACTAGGAAGAGTTGTTAAAGTTTCATTGCTTCTCTGAAAGCCTTAAAACTAGCAAGTAGCTCCAAACCACACTGAGGACCCCCAGCCCTCATAGGAAGACAGTGGGGAAAAGTCAAAGCATCTGAAACAAAAGGCCGTCTGCCTTATGCATAGTCTCACAACTTGACACTCTCAGAGAGATGCCTTTTCCCCTTATTCCAGACTTGCCCCCATGCCACTGGAAAGTCTTCCCAAAACACTCTGACCCAAAATGGCCCTTCCCCCTGCTGACTTCCTGAAGAACTGCCTGGCCGTGCCAAGTATCTAACTCAGAGAAGGAAAATAGGGCACGTGCTGTCTTCTCTCACCCCAGAACCACAGCAGGCATTACTAATCACTCAACACACGCCCAGTGAGCCTACCTAGGTTTCAAAATCCTTCTCAACACGGCTCTCCAGCTGGCCACTCCCAGTCTACTAGAGTCAATGCACAAGATAAAATCTGTTGCCAACCATGGCTTAGCTTCAGACACATTGTGCAGTGAGCCCTCCTCTCCGTTGCCTTTCAACATCTTATCTCTCCATTTGATCACATACAACCCAACGGGCAGGGGCTGGAGCTCACTGATCTCCAGTCCTTCAATGAAGCTAGGCTGGGGCTTTGCACAGTAGGCAGCCCTCACCAATTAGCTGCTGATTTGAGGTCCCACTGCCAGAGGCCAGTGAAGACATCTCAGAAGTCAGCTATCTTCCACCCACTCCCCCAACCCAGACCCAGCTGTCTGCCCAGCATTTGCTCAGGGGGTATGCCCTGGAGCTGGTGTTTTGCAGCAGTCAACAGAGGCTGAAGAGAGTAAGTCCTCCTGAGTCAGAGCTGCACCTCAGGTCCTAGCTGTGAATGGGGTTGGCTCAGTGTGATGTGTTCCCACCTGGACAGAGCAGCTGGGAGCATCCCTCTTCTGCCATTACCTAGTTGTGTGACCTCAGTCTCAGTGCCCCAACCTGAAAAATGGGTACAACATCCTCTTAATAGTGTTGTTGCAGGATTCAGATAATAACAACTGGAACCATTACAGCCTCACTCATCACTGGTGGAGACAAAATGAGGCTGCATCATGTCCACAACTTTTTTTGAAGTGTAAATATAAATTTTGATATAAATGAAGTACAATTTTGAACACACCAAAATGGTTAGTTAAAAGAAATCTTTATAAAAATAAGTGTAATGTTTGCTGCAGAGCAACTTATTCTATGTGAAGAGCCAACTCTGGAAAAGACCACATCTATTAATTTAATTCTCACAATAATCCTATGAAGTGGTTATATTTTTACTATTCGCTTCTTACAGAGAAGAATATGAAGGCCCAGAGAAGTTGCTTTACTTTCCCAAGGTCACACTGCTGCTAGTAAGTAGCAGAGCCAGGCCTCGAACCCAGGTAGTCTGGCCCCAGAGCTGGCATTCAGAGCCACATGTGTAGACAATCTATATAAAGTACCACATTGCCCTAAGTCAGCTGAGGCAGGTCACAGAGGCCAGGCTCAGGGACTGTTCAATTCAGTTTGGTTTGTCACAAAGGTGGCATTGGCCGAGCTGACTTGGTGTCAGCTCACATTACTATCTTTGTTTTAAGAACAGCACCGAGGCTTACATCAAGTCTTGGTGATGAGGACCCTCAGGAAAGTCCCTGTCCAGCCATGGCTTCCAGAATGTTTGGGCTTCCAGGAGGGAGAGGCTGGGTCTTGTCCTTTGGGCACTGAACTGTCCTCTAAGGAAGCTTAGCCCCAAATCTTGGAGTCATCCCCAGGCAGAGCAGAGTCGTTCAGGCAGAAGATTCTGCACAAGCCCCAACCTCAGCCCTGCTGCATCGCCCTGCCCTCGCTTTTTTTTCTCCCTCCTCCACCCTGCTGCCTTCCTGTATAACGTGCATCTATCTGTCTGCCTCTGCAGTTTCTTGAGTGTTTCCTTTTAGAGCAAAATAAGGATAAAAGTCCTCTAGAAACTTAGCTTTTAAAAGTGACTCTCCCTTCCTTCTCTCATGTCTGCATACCCTCAAAGGCCTGCCCCTGGACTGGTGATGGGTCGGCTACATAAAGGTACCTGCAGGACTTTAAAATATACCAGGGCTGACTCCCCTTCCCTAAACCCTGACTCCCCATGGGCAGGGTCTGGCAGTGGGTTGTCTAAAGAGCTCCACAGTTGACAGTCCCTCCCAAGTTGCTCTGCAGCAAACATTGAACTTATTTTTTTTTTAATAAATTTATTTATTTTAGTTGGGGGCTAATTACTTTACAATATTGTAGTAGTTTTTGCCATACATTGACATGAATCAGCCATGGGTTTACATGTGTTCCCCTTCCTGGACCCCCCTCCCACCTCTCTCCCCATCCCATCCCTCTGGGTCATCCCATTGCCCCAGCCCTGAGCATTTGTCTCATGCATCGAACATGGAATGATGTTCTGTTTCACATATGATAATATACATGTTTCAATGCTATTCTCCCATGAACTTATTTTTATAAAGATTTCTTTTAACTAACCATTTTGGTGTGTTCAAAATTGTACTTCATTTTTATCAAAATAGACAGAGACAGAAACTGTATCTGTTCCCCTGAGCCAGGAGCACCCTGTGCGATTTACCCAGGGCCCCTTGCCTGGTCCAGAGTGGTGCTTCAGGGGCTGACGGTGGAAGTCATGAGGGTCACATGAGATTCCGTAACAGTCCTACCATGCACTGCACGGTTTGAAAGTATGGGAACGTTAAAGAAGGGGAAGCATTGGGGTTTATTTTGTTTGGAGCAGGGTGTTGGATTTTGGTTTTGGTCTCGTGTGTCCATACTAAGTCACTTCAGTCGTGTCTGACTCTTTGCAACCCCATGGACTGTAGCCCACCAGGCTCCTCTGTCCATGGGATTCTCCAGGCAAGAATACTGGAGTGGATTGCCATTACTTTTTCCAGGGGATCTTCCCAACCCAGAGATCAAACCAGTGTCTCTTACATCTCCTGCATTGGCAGGCAGGCTCTTTACCACTAGCATCCTTCGTTTATATATATATAGATATTTCCCCCCCTCCTTTGGCTGCAGAGGCTCTTCATTGAGGCACGCAGGCTTAGTTGCCCTGCAGCATGTGGGATCTTAGTTCCCGATCAAGAATGCAACCTATGTTCCCTGCATTGAAAAGTGTGTTCTTAGCCACTGAACCACCAGGGAAGTCCCCTGGTCTTAGTTTTTCAAAGAATAAAATCAGCTGAGGGTTTGCCATCCATCCAGAAGAAAGGAGGTTACAGGAGAAGGCTTAGGAATCCTTCTCCCGCCTCTTTTGGTTGGATTCTTCCCCTCCCAGAAGCAGTCTTATTGAGTCCTCAGTAAACTGGAAAGAAAGTCAGCGAGCTCCTCCAAGGGAAACTGAGGCCCGAGGGGCTGGGAGGGCTGGAGGAGGCTGGGGTCCTGGCTCTTCCACGTGTCATCTGCATGGCGGGCAGGCCCCAGCAGCAGCCGCAAGTGGGCACTCCCGTCTCCCGTCTACAGACCTCCTGCCTGGGGTGCTGGCCTCCCTGTAAAGTCTCTTTGTGCCCCAAAGGGCGGGGATGTGGCTGTTGGCAGCAAGGACTCCTCCAAGCCTTCAAAGGGTGAGGGCAAGTAAAGTACAAAGGGGTGGAACTGCCTGCCTGAGAGGCTAGGCACAGCCTTTCTGGGAGACACTGGATCCCTGTCTCCCCTCCTGGAGGCTATTGTGGGTTTTCCCAAAACCCCATGTGGCTGGGGTGTACATGGACTGGGCCTCCTCAGCCCCCTTTCTTCACCTTTTCCTCGTCCCCACCTTCCCTGGCCTCCTCAATGCCCACAGTCCAAAGCGAAGTCTCTGTCTTTCCTTAGCTCAGCTCACAAGCCGCCATGGGCAGCTCTGATCCACCCTGCACCCTGCCAGGCAGTTCATTCCTACCTGTTTTCTAAGTTCAGCCAGGGAGGCCCTACTGCCCCCAGAGGACACATCTTCCCCACAAAGGCTGTCACAGGACTTGGGACTCTGCCATCCTTGGGACTTTACGCCTGCAGTCTCCTGGTACACTACAGATGCCCTATGAAGGTGCCTCTTCAGCCACCACTTGGAGGTTTTCTGCATCGGATCATGTTCTGACAAGGTGGCCTGTGAGGCAGGACAGGAAACGTGACCTCTGGGAACAGGGATGAAGAAAGGGGGCTGGTTAAAGGGGCATTAGCTGGGGTTCTCCCAGAAACAGCCTAAGTGACTTCCCTGGGAGCTGGGGAGGGGGAGACTTGGGAAGTGACATGGGAAGTGAGGGCGGTCCTGCCACCTCCAGCATCTCCCTACTCATGGAGTCAGAGTGTTAGAAGGAAAGGAGTCATGTGCTAGAATGAATCCCCAAAACATCCCTGGTTCTCAGACTTACACACGCTCAGTAACGGGGAGATCACTGCCTTATGCAGCTGGCTGCTCCATGATTAGACAGCTCTGGCCTAATGTTGTTAGGGTTAGGGTTAGGGTTAGGGTTATGGTTAGGGTGTTAGATGGTGTGTTCTCCATCTCCTCAGAGCTCCAGATCCATCCTACACCTGCCATCCCACTCCTCCAGCATGTCCTGAAAGCACCTCAAATTCAGCATCTCTAAGCTAAGCAGGACGTCCACCCCTGCACACCCAGCACTGCACGTCCTGACTCAAGGGCGGACTGAACTTGCTCAGCCTCCCACAGAGCCATCCTCTTCTCTGTCTCATGCCTGCCTCGAGCCACCCAAGCCGCCCTTGGCTCTCCCAGGCCACAGCAAGAGACCCTCACTCATCTGCCCCTGTTCACTCTGCCCCGCCGCCTTCATCATCTGCATGGCAGCCAGGATAATCTTTCAAAAATTCTAAGTATGATTACCCCAGTTCTCTGATTACAGGCCTTTAGTGACTTCATATTGCTTCTTACTATGACCCATGAGGGGGGCCCTTGCCACCCTCTCTAGCCTCATGGATCACCTTCTCTTACTTTTAGAGTCCAGCCAAATGGCTGTATGTGGTCATGGCTAAGAGCACAGATTTTGGACCCAGATTGCTGGATTCAAGCTCAGCTTTGCTAATTACTGGCTGTGTGACCTTGGGCAAGTGAGTTAACCTCTCTGTGCTTTGGCTTGTATCTCTATAAAATGGGGTTAAGGATAGTAAGAGTATCACCCTCTAATGAATGGTGTTTTTAGGATTAAAGAAAGTTAAAACAAGCACTTTGAGCAGTGCCTGGCATTCCAGGAATAGATATTGCAGTCTCCCCAAAAGAGTCAATCTCCCCACTCGCCCACCCACTTTGGACAGGCACAAGGAGAGGGTCATGGGTGCAGAGCCACATTCAGATCTTGCCTCTGCTGTTCTTGGCTGTGTGCTAGTTAATTCACCTGTCTCTGTCTCAGTTTCCTCGTTCATGGGTGGGTTTCTGTGAGTGCTGAGGGAGTTAATATGTATAAGACTGCTGCCTGGTTTCTGAGAAGCACCTTATTATATCAGATCTTAGCCATTTCTCCCATACCTGGGCCCCTCCCCTGGTAGGTGGCTGCGCATCCTCAGATGTCAGCTCAACTGTCACTTTCCCATGATGAACCAGCCTAGTCAGTGCCCCTGGACTGGCTCTCGACACCTCACCCCTCCTGCCAGAGCTCTAAAGACAGGGGCTGCTTCATGTTGACGTGTGTGGTTTAGAGGCCCTTAAGTGCCCCTCCCTAGAGAGTAAGCCCCATGAGGGCAGCCTCCGTGTCTGCTCTGCTCACATGTGGGTCCCCAGCACTTTGCCTTGCTCTGCAAACAGAGATGCTCGATACCCACTCATGAGAGGGACAGAAGTGGGGGAGAGGGTCTGATCTCCATCCCAGCACTCTTGCTTCCAGCCCCTCCCCACTCTACTGTGGGGGACCCTGCTTCATCCTGCACTGGGCGCAGGGATGACCTCAGGCCCCCCGAAACTGGAGGTCCTAGGCCTCATGCTAACCCAGCGCCCATCCTGTTTCCTGTCTCCTGAGGCTGCAGCAGTCTTAGCTGAGCTGGAAGAACTTGCTCATACGAAGGCTGGAAAGTTCACACCGGGGCGTGCACCTCTGTCCCTGAGTTTTCTGGCCTGTAGAGCCTGGAGCAATATCTCTCTGTGATTCTGGTGAAATGTGGAGGTGGCAGCAGCTCATGGCATCTAGAGAGTCCCCTATTTCATGGCCCTGGGAGTCTGTGATCAGACGCCAAGCCAAGTCCCTTGCACAAAGAGAATGGGGGAGGAAGGAAGAAGACAGTTCCTTAGACTGCCCCGGGGCACCCACTCCCGGCCCCCCAGCACACAGGCTCCCAGAGCAGACAGGGCGAGTCCAGTTTGGGTGGGTGTAGGCTGAGTGTCTTGGTTTCCTCCACTTTGATTTCATCCCACTGAGCTGCCTGCGCTCAGGGGCAGGCAGCCACACGCGGGCCCGTCCCCTTAACAAATCCCTCTGTCCCTCTCCTGCCTTCTCTGGGATCCAGCCTTTGCTTCTCCCTGGATTGCCCTCCCCTGCCCTCTTCTCTGTCTGAATTCTCCCCATGCCAAGGTCAGAGCCCACGTGGGACCACAGGGATGGATCCTGGTGGGGGGGCAGGCCTAAAAGTAAGTAATTTGGTTCAAGTGTGGATCAGTGACAGGGAACCAGGCCCTGCCCTCAAAGGGCCAGCTCAAGTGTCCAGCGAGGCACCAGCCCCATAGCAGCTATGGCATTGGGTAAGGAGAACGCTCTAGCAGCTGGGATGGAGCACACACTCTGTGCCAGGCATTATAATCAGATGCTGGCACAGAGCTTTGCCCAGCCTGGTCATTTCAATGGGCAAATCCTTCTTTCAACTTCTTGTTCTGTGGCCAAAAGGCAGGGCTGCAGACAGGCCCCTCACTCACCCTCCCCCTTGAAGGAAGAAGGGGTCTGAGTTTCCCAGGAGGTGGAGGGGTAGGACCACGTGTCGGCAGCAGTACATGCGGCCAGGCCAGCCTCACTGTGGCAGGTGGGAAGAGGCAGGCCTGGCATCAGCTCAAGAGAGAAGTGGCCTTCATCTGGTCACTAAGAAAAACAGGCTGGCATAGCAGGTGCTCGCCCTTCTGCACATCTGGAGCCTTCTTTCGATTTTCTGGTCTCATCTCATCTTATCCCTCCAGCTATCCTGTGTGGTCCAGTGATATCTAATAGTATTCCTGTTCTATGGATGAGGAAACCAAGGCCCAGAGGGGTAACACCTCTTGCTTCGCAGTTAGTGGGAATGCTGAGACTAGACCCCAAGGTTCTAATACTCCCAAAGGTAGCTCCAGCCTGTATCAACACCACATGTTCCACACAGAGTGATGTTTCAGCAGGGTGGTGGTGGGGGGGGCGGTCGGGTCTATTTGGTGCGCTGACACCAAATAGAATCCCATTGCAGCCTCCAAGGGCAGGTGGGTTTTCATGGGAGTCATACACAAATATCAAAAATTAATTATTAAATGCTAAAGCACCTAGCACAGTGCCTGGTATATATAGCTCAATACGGATAGCTATTACTATTAATATTACTCTTATTTAATAAGTCCACCTGGTAAGTACTTTTTGGTTTCCAAGGCACTTCCCACAGCAACACTTGAGAGGTTACTGTTGCTCAGTCGTGTCCGACTCTTTGCGACCCCATGGACTGTAGCCCACCAGGCTCCTCTGTCCATGGGATTTTCCAGGCAACAGTACTGGAGTGGGTTGGCATTCTCTTCTCCAAGAGATCTCTCTGACCCAGGGATCAAACCTGGGTCTCCTGGCAGGTAGCTAATATCCCCATTTTGCAGATTCTCTGGGAGGGGAAGTGCCAGGCTCAAGGTCACAACTACTATGGAATTTGGAGCTCACCTGGCCTCTGCTCTGGGCTCCCTCCCTCACACAACTTGGACCCACCCACGTATTACAGGGGCCCAGGCTGAGCCTGAGCCCTTTAAGAGCCCTGGGGCTGGGCTTAGGGAGGGAATGG
Source organism: Giraffa tippelskirchi (assembly GCF_054371585.1). Classification (NCBI taxonomy): domain Eukaryota; kingdom Metazoa; phylum Chordata; class Mammalia; order Artiodactyla; family Giraffidae; genus Giraffa; species Giraffa tippelskirchi. The sequence continues at coordinate 66,572,978 of NC_137276.1, read as the reverse complement.
GCCCTAAACCCCAGGCCAGACCGGAGCTGCATTCTCTGGGGAGAGTGAGTGGCCACTTGGCATTTTCCCTTTGATACTGATACAGGCATTTTAATAGCTGCAATGATCAGGCAGGTGGTATTTCAGCTCTGGCCATGTGGGGCATTCCAGGAGGCCCTGGCTCTCAACAGGGGTGAAGCAGGAAGTTTTCTCTGTCCAGGGCGGCTGGGGGTCCACCCCAGGGACTCCAAAAGTTTTACACCTGCTCTAGAACCTCAGCGTGGAGATTTCAAACCAAGCGTCTCAAACTCAGATGCCTAGTGGAGTCAGGCTAGTGGCCTAAAGCAGTGAGGCTAGCCAAGGGGAGGGTACTGTGGTGGTCTGGATAGCACATGCCCACCTGAAAGGGGCAGCCATCCTCCCATTTACAAGACAGATCAGAAATCTAGAACTACATGAGATCTCCTGAGCAACACGTATTTACTGAGCACCTACCATGTGCCAGGCCATGTTGTAGGCACTGAGAATATATTAATAGCAATGAATGAAGCAGATCAAAATATTCATGTCCTTGTATAGCTTGCCTTCTAAGGAAAGGGGGAGCAATAAGTAAGCTAAATAAGATAACGACAATGACAACAAAATTGGAAGGAGAAAATAAAACAAGGAGGAAGGCTAGCAAATCTATTACAGAAAGGCCTTATGGAGATCAAGCCAGGAAAGAGGCTAAGAGCCTGGTAGGAGTGGTCCAGGGGAGAGCAGGGAAGACACCCTCCATTAGGGAGTTTTTCTAGGAAAAGAGCTAAGTGGAGTCCATGAGGATTTTTCATTTCTTTTCTTTTTTTATGATGGAAGGAAGAACAGCATGTTTGCATAAAGATTGTATCGGGGGTGAGCAAACAAGAACTGAATCCCATTGGAAGGCTGTTTTAGTAAATCTGTTTTTATGGGAACACAGCCGTGCTTATTTTGCTTTTCGCCTACACGGTAGAGCTGAGTGGTTGTGACAGAGGTCGTATGGCTTACACAGCCTCAGATATTTACTAACTGGCCCTTCACAGAAAATGTTTGCTGAGCCCAGTTCCTACCCCCACACCAAGTTCATCTTGTGCCCTGTCCATTCTTTCTCCTGTGTACCCCCGTCCCTTCATCCGCCACTCTCTATCAAGCTGCCAGGCCATAAACGGGACCTCCAGTGTCTCTCTGTTGGATGCGTGACTGACAGCCTCCACAGAGGAACCTCAGCCTCCAACCTTCTCACTGTCCTGGTCTTTCTCAACATGCTGCCAGAGGGCCCTCGGTCCAGCTCTTCCTCTGCTTCAGACCCTTGGTTGGCTGCTTTGGGCCAAATCCTTACCCAAGCAGAGAACCCCCATCACCCACTCAGCTCTCAAAGTCTGCAACCAGCTGGACACTACTCAACACGAGTCTCCCACATAAAGTTCAAGTTCCTTTATTGATGGGGACTGTCTTGTTCTCTGTTTTATAGTCTCACAATTAGTAGGAGCTCCATATATACAGGATGAATTGAACCAAAGTATTAAACCTGGGCTTCCCTGGTGGCTCAGTGGTAAAGAGTCTGCCTGCAATGAAGGAGACCCAGGTTCGATCCCTGGGTTGGGAAGATCCCCTGAAGGAGGGCATGGCAACACACTCAAGTACTCTTGCCTAGAGAAGCCCATGGACAGAGATGCCTGGCAGGCTGCAGTCCATAGGGTCACACAGAGTCAGACACGACTGAAGCGACTAAGGAGCAGTAGGCATATATACAGGATGAATTGAACCAAAGTATTGAACGTGGTTTCCCTGGTTAGTTCAGCAGTAAAGAATCCTCCTGCCAATGCAGGTACACGTAAGAGACACAGATTTGATTCCTGGGTCAGGAAGACCCCCTGGAGGAAGAAATAGCAACCCACTCCAGTATTCTTGCCTGGGGATCCCATAGACAGAGGAGGCTGGTGGGCTACAGTCCATGGGGTTGCAAAGAGTCCAACATGACTTTGTGACTAAACAGCAACAACACCACAACATTGAACTTGAAGGTGCAGGACCTGGAATTTAATCCCTCTGTGACTTACCTGTTCAAAGCAATTCCCCCTTTTCTCTCTGAGTCTCAGTTTCCTTTATTATTAAATGGGGCTCTTTGTGGCCTGCCTTGCTGGGGGGCATGGACATGACCCTGGTCAAGGCAGCTCCTTCAGCTGAGAGTGGTTCCTAGAGAGGGGCTGAGCTGTCAGCAGCCACTGTACCCTACAGCTAAGGATGAGCCTGACCACGAGAGCTGGATGGCTCACCACAGCGTCTGTACTAGCTCTGGAGTTTTATGGCTATCAAGAACCTGTGGAAATGTCATGAATCTGTCCTTCTAAATTTCAATGCCTTTGCCAGCACACCAATAATCTGCCTTTCCCACCATGTTCCTATCCTTCTTTCCTTGCTCGAGTCACTCCTGCCACACTGTCGCTTCTCCTCTTCCTTGAAAACTCCACATGCAGCCCTGTCTCTGAGCCTTCGCTTCTGCTGTTCCTTCTGCCTGGAACACACTTCCTCCAGATTTCTCCCTGACTCATTTCCTTACTTCAGCCAGTTCTCTCTGCTCAAACGTGCCCTGCACAGAGAGAACTTCTCTGACCCCTGAGTTTACAATACCACCTTCTGTCACTCTCTGTCTCCTTACCCTGGTTTACTTTTCTCTATAGCACTTATCATTGCCTGGGTTATATATTCATCTGTTTCTCTGTTCATCATCTCCTTCACTGGAAGGTGAACCCAGGAGGGCAGAGCTCCTGTCCACCTTGGGCTGCACCCTCCGTCTCCAGGGTCCAACCTGTGCTTGGCATCTTGCAGTTATTGAATGAGTGACAGCCCTAATGGTTGCAACCTATAGCCAAAATGCTGCACACTCAGTCAATGGCTTGTTAGCCATTGACCAGCTCCTTCATTTAACAGAGTTGGGTCACACACCCACTGTGTGCCACGCACAGCCACAGATAAGCCCCTTGGAGAGCCTTCAGGTTGTTGGTGGGAAGGGGTGTGGAAGTAGGTATGCACAGTCCCTTCCTGGAAAGTGGTGCTAGTGAGCTGGGTTCAGAGTGGGGCATCACAGGGCCTTCTGCCAGACCTCATTCTGGGATGTCCTCAATTTGCCCAGTGGACACTCTGTGCCCATCTCAGTGTTCATCTACCCAGTATTTGTGTGCCAGCCTCCCTTTCTGAGTGAGGGGCTCCCCTTAGGGCTGTTCCTCCCTTCCTCCTCCTATATGCTTTGACCTCCTGTTCTCTTCTGCCCTCCTCTTCAACACAGCCTATCTGTCCCTACCCCAACACACACACACACACACACACACACACACACACACACACACACACACAGTGGCTGAGCTCCCTCTGCCAGGGGAATTTGTATACATCAGCATGTAGTAGACTTTGCATCAAAAGGCCTGAGTTCTCATCCCATATCCACCACATACCAGTCCAAAGTCAAGTCACTCAGTCTCTCTGAGCCTACTTTCCTTCATCAAGAAATGCGGTCACTATTTGGCTTCCCTGGTGGCTCAGATGGTAAAGAATCCGTCTGCAATGCAGGAGACCTGGGTTTGATCCCTGGGTTGGGAAGATCCCCTGGAGAAGGGCATGACAACCCATTCTAGTGTTCTTGCCCGGAGAATCCCATGGACAGAGGAGCCTGGCAGGCTACATTCCATAGTGTTGCAAAGTCGGACAAGACTGAAGCAACTTAGCATGCATGCAGAGTTTGATTATGAAAACTAGATGTGATTTTCTGTGTGAAAGCACCCAGCTCAGGCCAGTACACAGCGGGAGCTCAGCAGACATTAGTTTGATGGGAATCCTCGGAAAGATTTCCTGACCTTCTGTCTCCACTGCTAAACTAGAGGTGACACCAAATCCTACCACACCTTCCAGGTGACTTCCTTTACCCTCACCCTGAGTGGCAGAACTACACAACAGTGAGGAAGCAAGTGCTGGGGAAATGCTTATGAGGAGCCAGCTGGCATCATAACCGGTCAGTGCATTGGAGTGGGGGCCACAGTGCAAAGAACAGTCAGTCACAGCCAGCCATGCAGTACAGGCCCCGTGTGGCTAGATCTTCCAGTTTGTTCAAAAGAAGTTAGAAACACAGACTTTCATGTGAAATCAGCCTCTTCAAAAAATTGATGACAAATTCACTGAAAAAAAAGTCACTGTGGGAACCAAATACAATATATCTAGGGGCCAATTTGACTCTGGGGCTACTGGCTTCTAACTGCAGTCCTAGCTTCAGAGAAGGGGGTCCAGATCTCAGCCTTCCTCCATCATGGTTTTGACCAGCTTAGCCTCTCTCTGAGCCCAGGTCCCTTATCTGTAAAAGGAATGTAATTATTGTTGTTCAGTTGCTAAGTTGTGTCTGACTCTGCGACCCCATGGATTGTAGCCCTCCAGGCTCCTCTGTCCTCTACTGTCACCCTGAGTTTGCTCAAATTCGTGTCCATTGAGTTGGTGATGCTATCTAAACATCTCATCCTCTGCCACTCTCTTCTCCTTTTGTCTTCAATCTTTCTCAGCATCAGGGTCTTTTCTAGTGAGTTGGCTCTTCACATCAGGTGGCCAAAGTTTTGGAGCTCCAACTTCAGCATCAGTCCTTTCAACGAATATTCAGGGTTGGTTTTCTTTAGGATTGACTGGTTTGATCTCCTTGCTGTCCAAGGGACTCTCAAGAGTCTTCTCCAGCACCACAGTTCAAAAGCATCAATTTTTCAGCACCCAGCCTTCTTTATGGTCTGACTCTCATATCCATACATGCTGCTGCTGCTGCTGCTAAGTCGCTTCAGTCGTGTCCGACTCTATGCGATCCCATAGACAGCAGCCCACCCGGCTCCCCCGTCCCAGGGATTCTCCAGGCAAGAACACTGGAGTGAGTTGCCATTTCCTTCTCCAATGCATGAAAGTGAAAAGCGAAAGTGAAGTCGCTCAGTCGTGTCTGACTGTTAGCGACCCCATGGACTGCAGCCTACCAGGCTCCTCTGTCCATGGGATTTTCCAGGCAAGAGTACTGGAGTGGGTTGCCATTGCCTTCTCCACATCTGTACATGACTACTGGAAAAACCATAGCTTTGACTCTACAGACCTTTGTCAGCAAAGTGATTTCTCTGCTTGTTAATATGCTGTCTAGGTTTGTCATAGTGTTGCTTCCAAGGAGTAAGCATCTTTTAATTTCATGGCTGCAGTCACCATCCACAGTGATTTTGGAGCCCAAGAAAATAAAATCTGTCACTGCTTCCACTTCTTCCCCTTCTATTTGCCATGAAAGTGTAATCATAGCTAACACTTACTGATGCCTCCTGGGAATCAGGCACCATTCTTTCTATGCACCAACCTCTTTGATCCTCAGTAACCTATGAGGTTGGAACTGTGAAGAGCTCAGGGTCTGAGAAAGGCCAGGAGCCCAGCAGTCTGGCCCCAGAGCATACCTGTTAACTTCTGTCTTCCCCTCCAACTCTCTCCCTTGGTGGTAGCTCAGCATCTGCCCTTTCCAGGTGTCAGAACTGGCAGCTGTGTATGTGTCATCCATTCATCTCCACAGAAATGGCAGCTCCTTGGGCAGGCATCTCAGTCTGCTTGTTGCCACATCTTTGGTGTCTTCCAGATTGGCTGAAGGGTAGGGAAGCTTGTGAGGAAGGGGTCTGATGGAGGGACAGTGGTCCTGCCTGTGTCTGGCTCTGCGAGTGACACCAGAAGAACAGAGGTCACTGTCCCTGCCCCCAGGATGCATAGACACTCAGAACTAGACAGGAAACAATTAGCAGAAAGCCGAGAAGAGCAGGTCGTTGTGCTCATGAGTGTCAGATGCAGGAAGGCCAAACTGCTTTATATGGTCTTGTGCTCAAGTTAATTTTCTTCAGAGCTCTCCAAAGACATCAGACCCTGGGGTGACTGAGATGAGACCTCTCCATCTGCTCCTTATTACCCAGATGCCCGGTGGCCAGTGTTTGATCCAGGATCAGTGCCCCGTCAGAGCCCTGTCCCCCAATCCCCTCACTAGCCTCCTACCCTACCCTCAATCCCTAGTAGCTTTCCAGGGCTTGGCATTTATGACCCCCAGTAACCTCTCTTCTCTGTCTCCTTGTGCAGAAATGGAAGCTCCACTCACGGAGGCGTCGAGAGACCCTGAAGACATCCCCAGGATGTCACTGCCCGCCAGGTAAGGAGCCCTCTGCAGGGGTGACAAGGACAGGGACACACACCAGAGGCCCTCTCAGTGGCCAGACCACACTCTGTTCAGAGAGTCACTTTTCATTTGAAAGATGAGAATGACAGTCTGTGATGTTCACCTTCCATGTTCCCATTGATTGGTCCCCGTCCCCCATCCATCATTCATTGACTTATTCAAGCTTTCATTGATTCCTCAACTCTTCTATGGGCCAGATACTATGCACACCAGGCTGTGAGATCATATATGATAATGGGCATGCCAAATTGTGCAATGTTGCACAGAATTGAAAGAAGCCCCTGAGGACAGGGACCTGGCTCCTTTGATTTACCACTGTGCTGCCTGCTTCCGATAGAGTCAGTTCAAAAGCGCTTATTCCCAAATGAATGAATTACCCCATGATTGAAAAACTTTGCCTGCCCCATCTAGATTGCTTAGGGGGTCTGTGTGTTCACTATCTGGTGTCTAGGCTACACACACACACACACACACACTCACTCACCAACAAGGTTGAGGTTGCTGGGTGATGCGGAGTGATCAAGCTAACCAATCTAATGTGGATTCTGAGTCGTGGTCCACGAAGACTTTTTCAGGTTGCCCACCACTGTTACTAAGCTACAAGAACTACAGATAGGCAAATTTGATTGTCCCCATGAATAACTGGAATGGGCAGCACCCCTTTGGGGGTGAGGGAGGAAGCTCCAAACAAGGGTGTGTGAGGCAGGTAACACTTTCAAGGAACTGCAGAGTGTTCATCCTGCTCCGGGTCTCTGCTGGCTCAGAGTCAGGCCCCCAGATGCCCGCTATGGCAGGATACTCCCTGGGTGCTCTGGCGGGCTCTCTGCTGGACACAGGAGCTGAGGAGCCGGCACTCAGGGTCCCCAAGCCAGGGAGCAGTGGCCAACAGATGCTGAGCTTGTGGGAAATGGAGGGACCACATTTGTTGGCGGGTGAGTGGGCTGAGTCACAGCTGGGAGTCACAGTTCAGGTGGCACGGGAGCTGGTGAGACTGTGACGGGCTTCAGCTGGCCTCAGTCAGAAGAGGGTCGTCTGGGTTAATTAAAAGTTTGTCCAGGAGCCCTGGGAAGCTCCTTCCCTCCCTTGGGGCCCCGGAGATTGAGCCCTGGGATCTGGGAGAGTTTTTGGGAAGACAATGCCTAGATTAATGAGATGAGATGAAGGTGAGGCTGTGTTGACAGGGCCTGGGCAGAGCATCTGTGTGCATTGGGGTTTCTGAGGAAGCCCAGATTTCAGACCACGGTGTCTGTCATCATAATTCCCAGTCAGTTGCAATTGTTCTTGCTTGAAGTACAGAATGCTGGTGAAGGGCAGGAGATTTGGAGCCAGGGAACATAGAGGTTTGGATTCCAGCCCTGATATTTACCAGCTGTGTGATCTTCAAGGGAGTTATTAACCTCTCTCTGCCCCGATGGTCTTGTCTGAGAAATGTGGGTAATACTCACCTTACAGGCATGTGGCGGAGGTTCAGAGAGCTCCATGGAGAATACTTAGCACTTTCCTGATTCCTAGTTAGCACTACTGGTATTTTTTTTTCCGCTCAATTCCTCTAGCACTTTAAAGATCACTGAAATCCTTATCCACACTGTATCCTGGTGTCGGAGGCACATTTACAGGCAGAAAGAGGCTTGGCTGTTTCCCTTCCCTGCCTGATAGGATGTCTCATATCCTGCCTGCCATCAAAGTGGGGACCTAACCAAGAGGGATCCATTCTGTGCTCGGGTGAGTCCGGCTCAGGTGGTCCTAGGAAGCTGGGAGCTAGGAAGGGATGCGGCAGGAGGGAAGAAGAATCTAGAATAGTGCTGCTTCAGCTCTTGGCTGGTGAGGAGAAAGCCGTGAAGCAGCATGAGTGACTCAGGGATTCTGGGAACGAGGAAGGGCTTATGCAGGTCCTTGTGGGGAGGGTCCCCAGCAGGGACTGATTTGGCCAGGAGATGGGAGGAGAGTGAGCAGAGACACCTGCAAGGGGTGTCCTCGGTGTTGGAAAAGTCCCCAGAGGGCAGTTTGGCCCAAAGTACAGATCAGAGCCAGGTGGGCAACACCAGGAGCATTTAAAGGCCCCGAACTGAGGCAAAATCAGAAGGAGAGTAAGGTGTGTTCCCAGCTTTTTGGAGAGTCAGTAGAGAAAGATGTGAGGGCTGCATAGAGGTGTCTCAGACAGCAGAACTGCAGAATACAGTGCATGTCCTAGGACAGGCTGGGTCCCGCTCAGTCCCTGGACCTGTCCCCTCTGCCCGACTCGAGGCTTCTCGCCCTGTGGTAAAGGTATCTCCTCTGCGCTCAAGCCTGGGCCACGTGGCTAACCTGTGCTGAGTAATACTAGTTACTGCCCCTGCCCCTCAGTGGGCAGCCAGGCTGTGCTGGGCACAGTATTGAACACTTGACGTTGACAGATGACCTTCTCCAGAACACTGGAAGCTGGCACAATGGAGTTCTGGCATTCTGAAATGTCTGCAATTCCCATAGTCAGTGGAATACCGCTCTCATCTTTGTACCTGAATTATGCATCTCTGACTATTTCCTTAGGGTCAGAGTTTATAAACCACTTTATGAACCACTTTTAGTCTCCTGATGCTTGCAGAAGAGGACTTATGCAATTGTCAAGTGTCACATACAAGTCAAAACATTATTCACTTTTTTTTTTTTGCCAGTGCCTAATATTGTGCTCCACATGTAGTAGCTGCTAGTGAATATTCGATAAATTATTATCAATTATCATTCCTGGATGATTAGATTCTTTATGGTGTTCTCCATCAGACCTCGGGATGGTTTCTGACACCTTCTCTGCTCCGAGACCACTTGGTGTCTTGCCTGATGCTGAAATCACTTGCTGTTAGGACATAACAAACAAGCACACACTCCTTCTGCCCACTATGGCCATGGGATTTGGAGCCCCAGACCTGTGCCTGCCCTCAGTTTGCCTCTGTGGCCAGCTGGGCCGAGGCTGGAGCCCTGTGGTGGGTGTGTTCTTCCTTGTGGCAGCCTCGGGCCCCTGGGCGGCATCCAGAGAAGGCTTGGGACAGACAATCGTGGGCAGAAAACCCACCTCTTTCCCTTCCTACTCTGACCTCGCCAGCATCCTCCCAGGATCCTCCCTGTCCCAAAATAGCCATCTACTGGCTGAGATCTGGCCGCATCCTGCTTCTGGGCTGCGTGTACTGTTTGCCCGGGGAGTGATGGGCCTGCAGCCTCGGATGGGATGCCAGAGGTCGAGCCTTGTTAGAAAGGTCACAGTGACCAGAAGTTCAGAGGAATAGGTGTGGGCCATTTGCAAAGCATATGGCCTGGTGGGACAGGAGGAGGGTCTTAGGAATAGATATAAAGACTGTGGGACTTCCTAGGCCACTTGAGAAGAATACACAGATCAGGCTAACTCCCCATTCTCTGTCCCTGTTCTCAGTAACAAACCAGGAGCAGGACAATGTAGGCTCCAGTCAGCAAGGAAGCAGCTACTTGAGACCCGCCACACTGGGGCTGGGCGGGGCGGGCAGCGGGTGGGACAGTCCGATAGTCTGCGGTCACACACACACAGAGGAAGCTGTGACCAGCTGAGCCTCTGGATCAGATCACTTCACAAGCTGGGCCTCATCTCTAAGGCTCAGAGTAGGTCAGAGTCACGTGTTGACCACCAGACTGAGAGGTCTGCACTTTAAGAGCAGGGGCAAGTGGGTGATATGATCAGGTTTGGGCATTCACACCATCACCAGCACTGGTCCAGGGGATGGATGGAAGAGAGAGAAGTTGCCTTCAGCCAGGATGATGGGAGGGGCCACGGCCATCCTGTGGGTTAGGACTGCCATCAGGAGGTGTGCACGAAGTGTGGGGGATCCCAGAGGAGCCTGGGGCTCTGGGAAGACTTCATTGAGGAGGTGGCGCTGGAAGGTGGTTGTAAAGAACAAGAAGCAGGTGGGAGGGCACACAGAGTACAAACTCAGCTGTCACCATAACCGTAGACACCCTCCCCCACCCCCCACCAAATACAGAGATTTTGAGGTAGAGGAGGATGACTCTTCCCTAGCAGGACAGGGGAAAGTGGTCCAGGCTGGTCCTACCATCCTCATCATGTGGCTTCTGTCTCTAGGCGCCTGGCAGTGTTTTGTTCTCACCATCAACTGGCCATTGTGAAAGGGAAGGGGCCTGGGGGAGTATATGCCCAAACCTTTAAAGGCAGAACTTGGGAAAATAGTTAAAAATGCATCACTTCCCCTCATATCTCATTGGCCAACACTTAGCTCATGGTTACCTTCTGGTCCAGGGGAAGCTGGGTGGTGTTTTATGCTGGGTGGCTGTGTGCCCAGACACAGCTTTATTGTTATGGGAGAACATGTCCTGGGGAAGCACTAACAGTCTACACAGAGGGCATTCCAGGCTGAGTCATGACACGGACAAAGGCTCAAGGAGTGAGAAAAAGGCAGATCTGTTTAGGAATGGCAAGCAGTTGAGAGAAGTCAGAGCATAGTAGTGATGGGAAACATGGGTGGATAGAGACAGCAAAGAGGCTGAGGCATTCTGGCTCTCTCTGTTCAATGGGAGGCAAATGATTGTCATCCTGACGGTGGTAGTTGATTAGTTGATTGGTAATGTCTGCCTGTAAGGCTGTGCTGAGTTAGACCCCGAGGCTGCATCCAGGCCCAGCAGAAAGTGTGGCGGTCATTTAATGATGTCTGCCGTGGGTATAGGAGTGGTAGGCAGTGAGGCCAGTGTTCTGGCTTTGTTACCCACAGAGAGTAAGATGTAGTGTCAGAGAAGGTTTGAGGAAGTGGTAATGTGACCTGATCCAATTCATATTCTGGAGTCCAAACTAGCAAGGATGTGGAAGGCAGAGAAACCCCTTCCAGCAACACAGTCTGTAATTCTGTGGACAGAACTTTATCTTCTCATGTGCTGCTATTTGTGTTGAGGTTGAAACTGCCTCTCGGGCTTGATTATTTTCCATAGATGCTGAGGGCTGGCATCCACATGTCCTGAAGTCTTTCCTTTGTCTAGCCTGGCCCTGTCTGTCCTGGCACCAGATTTCACCTCCAAGAGCCTCATGGTGTTTACAAGGTCAAAGCCTATGACCAGAGCTTCTATCCCAAACTGGACTGCAGTAGAGCAGACCCATCACCTCCTGCTTGTTTCTTTGCAGTTCCCCTTAGTTCAGACTTGGCTAACCCAGAAGAGGGAGAATTCAGACCAAAATATTCCTTACTGCCATTGGTGAAGAAAAGGATTAAAGAGCTGAAGGTTATTTTAGGAAGAACATTTAAACTAAAGAAATACTGTTGTCAGAAACCCTGCTTTACATGCCAATCATCGATGGTTAATTCTGAGTCATTTTGGCTATTCTTTAAAACACATCCCTAAGGACCAGTCTGGGAAGAGACCCCCCTATTCAATTCAGGCTCTCCCTTGTTCTGCTTTCACATGCTGTGTCAGCTTCGTTCTCCCCCACCCCCCGCATCCCACCTCCTCCTCCTGCCTTGCAGGTCTGACCTCCCACTCAGGCTCCAACCCCTTGTGGCACATCCTGCACCCACTGCACACCATCGGTGGCTGGGTTCTTTCAGTTCCACTCCTCTGCTCAGAAAGTATCCATGGCTCCCTAGTGCTTACAAACACCACTCCAATGGTAAGCCCACGTTCTCTCTCTAGCCTAGTCTCTGATCAACATCCCACCGTGCTGTACTCTTTTTTGTTCAGTAAAATTGGGCTATTCACCTGCCCTGCCTGTATGCCAGTGTCTCATGTGTGTGTATCTGCTCATGCTGCCTCAATAACTTTGTTCTCCATTTCTACCTGATGAACTCTTCACTCCTCCAGACCTGCTACAATATCCCCACAGCTCCTTCCATCTTTCTCTCCCACCCTACTTCGGCTATTAAGTTACTATGTTAACATATTGCCTGGTGTGTGCTCGATGGATAATCCAGGCAAAACCACCTACTGGGACAAATCATTTGTCTTCCAATGAGAAGTGAAAACAGACCAAGATGTGTACACCTGTGAAGGTTTCTCCTTGGCCATGAGCGTCAGTGATTTGATTTAGATTCTACAGGTGCAATCTTCAGTGTGAGGCCCTTACACAGTGAGAGCAGCCTTTGTGGGTTTCCAGCCAGGGAGAACCTTCCCTGCCTATGAACGCCACCAGGCAGCCTCCTTGATATCTCCCCCTGGATGTGTTTCAGGCCACCCATCCTCAAAAGGCACACAGCTGAAGCCAATGTCTTTTCCCCACACCCGGCCCTTCCCCAGTATTTCTGATCCTGGGGAATGGCGCCATCTGCACACCTAGGCCAGAACCTGGGTGCCAACCTGAACACTACCTTTTCCTACCCATCCCCTAGATCACTGAGTCTCAGGTTCCCACCCTGCCAATCCCTCCACCTCCACTACCATCATCTTCATCAGTCTGCCACCATCTCTCACCTGACTTGCTGCAATAGTCCCTAACAGGCCTCCTCCAACACCCTTTCACCCAGAAGTCAGCGTGTGCTGTGCTTGTTGTGCTTAGTTACTCAGTCATGCCTGACTCTTTGTGACCTGAAGGTCTGCAGCCTGCCAGGCTTCTCTGTCCATGGGGATTCTCCAGGCAAGAATACTGGAGTGGGTTGCCATGCCCTCCAACCCAGGGATTGAACCCAGGTCTCCCGCATTGCATGTGGATTCTTTATCGCCTGAGCCACCAGGGAAGCCTGAAGTCAGCATGGTCTTTTTTAAACGTAATGCATCACCCTACAGCTTCCCTGGTAGCTCGGGTTGAATCCCTGGATCGGGAAGATCACCTGGAGAAGGAAGTGGCAACCCACTTCAGTATTCTTTTCTGGAGAATCCCATGGACAGAGGAGCCTAGCAGGCTACAGTTCATGGGGCCGCAAAAGAGCTGGGCACAGTTTAGCAACTAAACAACAACAAGGCTTTAACTAGGCTTTAACCTTCAGCGCTTTCTGACCCCTCCAGTATAAAGGCCCGAACCCCTAATGTGACCTGCCCACCCCCCAAGTCTCCCCTCCTGCCAGTCTCCCTAGTGCAGGCCCAGCAGGCTCCCTTGTGACACCCAGCTGCCACTCCTCTGATGGCCTTGGGATGGAGAGGCTGTAGATGAAGGGAGCTGCAGTCAAGCCAGAGCAGGGATGCCGTGCTTTAGTGATTAGACATCTAGTTCAGTAAAGCCTGGACGCTGGGCTTTAGACGAAGGCACGTCCTGGAGTCTTTGTGGCCCCTTTCAGCTCCAGCTTGTCCCAGAAGAGGGCTGGCTGTGGCCTTGGAAAGGGCACCTGGCCTCAAGGAAGCCCCTGGCCCTCACGGGAAGGGGAGGGTCTGGGAACAGGCTTGGGAAGGGCCGCGCAGCCGGGATCCAGGTGCTGCCCTCTTAAGAAAACACTGCCCCCCCCCCCCCCCCCCCGCCCCAGCCCCCTGGAAGCACCTCCCCTCTCAAGGAGTTTTAGAGCCGCCTGGGGAATTCTCTAAAGTTAATTTCTTCCCCATTTCCTCTCAAAAGCACTCCCAGACCCGCAGGCCGCCTGGAGGATGCTGATAATGTGTTTCTTCTAGATGTGCTCTGATAACACCCACCCGGGTGGTCGCGGAGATTTGTAGAGAAATAAAAATAAGGAAATGGGGGTTCTGCACAGGCAGTGTGCTGCGCCCGGAAGGGCCCTGGACTGGGAACGGGTTCCAGACCCTGAGGACTCTGAGCAGGCCACTGCCCTGTCTCTGGGCCTCAGTTTCCTCACTTGTGAAGAGAGGTGGACACCTGTGAAGAACAATTTAACCGTATCTGCAAGTGTAGAAAGCCATCCCCCTCTTGCCACACCCTAGAGAAACACTCACACGTGCGTACAAGAGGAAAAGGAGTCCACCTCGGCACTGTGTGTGCTACTGACCAAAGGGAAAGAAAACCTAAATATTTGTCAGTAGCAGAGTGGAGACTCGTTGTGGGGTATTGAATAGTGGTATAGTTAAGTCCCCTACATACGAATGAGTTTTGTCCTGAGACACGTTCCTGCTGCTGCTGCTGCTGCTGCTGCTAAGTCGCTTCAGTCGTGTCCGACTCTGTGCGACCCCATAGACGGCAGCCCACCAGGCTCCGCCACCCCTGGGATTCTCCAGGCAAGAATACTGGAGTGGGTTGCCGTTTCCTTCTCCAGTGCATGAAAGGGAAAAGTGAAAGTGAAGTCGCTCAGTCGTCCGACTCTTAGCGACCCCATGGACTGTAGCCTACCAGGCTCCTCCGTCCATGGGATTTTCCAGGCAAGAGTACTGGAGTGGGGTGCCATTGCCTTCTCTGGAGACACGTTCCTAAGTTCATTTTATTCGTAAGTGCAACAAAGTTAGCTTAGGTACCCAACTAACACAATCGGCTATACAGTACTGTACTATAATAGGTTTATAATACTTTTCACACAAATGATTCATGAAAAACAAACACAAAAAATAAAACATTTAAAATTTTTATGGTACATTACCTTGAAAAGTACAGTAGTGCAATACAATAGTCTGCATACAGGGGCTGGCATCAAGTGAACAGGCTGTTCGTGGGCCGCATCAGCAAGGGGACACTGGCCCACTGAGGGTAAACAGGGGCCTCATTTTGTCCAGGGTTAGGTAAGTGCCCGACAGAGGCATAAGCATCACATTTGGCAAGTGAGAGAGTAGAAGTGATGCTTTTGAAGAGAGGAATCAGGAAAGGCTTCCTGGAAGAAGTGGCATGTGAGGCAGGCCTTGCAAGACCAGTGAGATGTCAGTAAATGAAAACCTTTATAAGAACATTGTGAGTGACAGAAACAGTGTAATAAAAGTGTAGAGACAGTGTTTCCCACTGTGGAAAGGGAGGAATAATCTAGAATGACTATAGCAAGCTCATGTGGAGGGATGGAGGAAGAGGAAAGGATGGCAAGTCGGGGTAGGGGAGATGGACCATGGAGGGAGTTGGATGACATGCTGAAGATGCGTGGTAGGTTTCTCAGAAAGGGTGACGTGAGCCAGCTGAGCGCAGCTGCAGGGGGAGGAGAGTTAGTGTTGAGGAGCCAGGAAGAGGCAACACCAATCCTGTTAAGAGAAGACATGGAATATCAGTGGTACAGGATGAGAGGTGGTGAGATTGCAGAGGTAAAATGGCAAGTGTAGGCTACTGGTTAGGTGTGGGCAAAGCAGGGGTCGAGGCCATGCTGAACTTGTGAGCCCGGGTAACCAGTGATGATACTGGCATGTATTTCTGTTAACAGATGGCATTATACCTCAAGCTTAGGACAATATTACTTGTATTCCCACCAAGCATTTTGGGCTGTAGGGCTGTGGTTATCCCTAGTTCAATGATGTGGAGACAGGCTCAGAGATGTTCAGAGACTGTCCAAGGTCTACAGCTAGAAGACAGAGTCCGAGGCTTCCAATGCCAGCCCATTTGCCCTCAGGGACAAGGCAGAACAGAAGGGAGTAGGGTGGAGAGGAAAGAGGTAGGGTTCTATTTTGCTTTTTGGTTTGTTATTTTTTGGCCACTCCACGAAGCATGTGGGATCTTAGTTCCCTGACCAGGGATTGAACCCATACACCCTCGGCAGTGGAAGCACAGAGTTTCAGCCACTGCCAGGGAAGTCCAGGGCTCTATTCTGGACAAGCTGGCCAGGGGTGGGGCAGGGGGTGAGGATGCAGGATGTTTCTGTGGAAGTGCTGAAGTCCTGGGAGGGCTTCTCCCCGGGGGTGGGAGAAGGAAGCTCTAATTCTGTGACCTTACCTGTACTCAGCCATCTGGCAGCGAAGGCCCTGCTCAGAGCAGAGAGGGCAACGGCGCACCTTGCTGGAGACTTTGTGCCCTGGGAGTTGTCGTCTCTCCCAGGGGAGCTCTGGCCCCACGTGTGCCAGGGACACACAGGCTCTCTCCCCCCACACAGTGAAGTGTCCTCCTCTGCCCACTCTGTCCTGGAGAACCCTGAGTGAAGCTACCACTGCAGTGGTGCTAAAGGAATGCTGGTGCTGCTCTGCCGGAAAGGAGAAGTAAATGGGAAGGGCCATGGCCCGCTTAAGAGACTAGAAGGTCAGACATACTTGACACGTGGAAGCAGCCCTCAGCTCTTCCTAGAGCCACCCGGCCGCCCACTCCCTGGCTGCTGCCCCCACTCCTTCTCAGCCCCGCCAGCCTCTCAGCTACTCCCCGGCAGATTCCTGTCCACCATCAAGGCAGCTTGGATGGTCTCTGACAGCAGCTGGTCTGACTGCCTGCTTCATACCTTGCACACCTCACTCCATCCTCCTAGCCTCTCTCTGAGGTTAAGACTTTCACATGACCACATTTCCGGATGAGGACTCTGAAGCTCAGAGCACATCTCTCAAGGATACAGGGCTAGGAAGTGGCAGGGTTGGGACCTGAAACAAGCCCCAAAATGTCAGAAGTTGTGTCCTAATGAACTTCCTCCAGCCACGGGAGTGAGTGATTCCTGGGAGCAAACTGAGGCCTTGGCAATGGCCATAATTCTTGTTTGGGGAAGTGGTATTGGATAAGGCTGGAGGGCATAAATTAATAATGATAGCAACAACATGTATCGGGGCTTACTCTGTGCCAGGCACTGGTATAAGCTCTATATCACATTATCTCATTTAATCCTCATAATGACTTTATGTGGCAGTTCCTATTATCTCCACTTTACAAATGAGAAGACTGAAGCCCAAAGAGGTTGTGTCATGTGACCAAGGTCACAGAACTAGCATGTGCTGACGCCAGAATTATTTTAACCTAAAAAGTCTAGGGTCTTCCTGAGTGGTCCAGTGGTTAATAATCCACCTTCCAATGCAGGGTTGCAGCTTTGATCCCTGGTTGGGGAGCTAAGACACTGCAAAAAAACAAAACAAAACAAAAAAACAGAAGCAGTGTTATAGCAAATTCAATCAAGACTTTTAAAATGGTCCACATCAAAAAAAAAAAAATATCTTAAAAAAAGTCTGACTCCAAACAAACCAGAACAGTGTCAGAAGGCAAACTTGCTCTCTCTCCCTCTGTCACTGTCATTTTCACTCAGTCACTCAACAAACTGATGCCATGCCCTGTCCTCAGGAGACTCAGAGGAGCTCAGGTGAAGGGAGTCCAGGTAAAGAGAAGAACAGGTAAAGCAGCGGCTGCTGCAGAGTCCAAGGGCTCCAGTAGGGGTGGGCCTACTGGAGATAGTGGCAGATAGTGGCAGATGGGTCCCCTGCATGGAGCAGTCCAGCTACAGTCCTGGGGTCACCTCTGTGAGGCAGGCCACAAGCAAGGCAGGGACCAATACTGTTGACGATGGCCTGCACAGCTGGCGTTTGTCCTAAGTCACTAACCCCGGGGGTTAGAAGAGAGCCAGTAGCCCAGATGCACTGGGCTCCTTGGTGAGGCGAAAGAGAGGCCTCCAGATCCGCCTGAAGGGGTGAGGCAGAGGTTGGTGCGGGCAGGGCAGACAGAGGAGGGAAGGAGAAAAGGTTCCCCAAGGAGTCTGACCTTCTAGTAGCTGAGTGGCAGCAAGACTGCCCTGGGCCTGCCTGCTCATTCTTTCCAGCTCACTTCACCAACTCCTTGCAGCCCAGCGCTTCTTCCCACCCACCCTCCCCGGCCTTTGCCATCTGCGTGTGTATGGCAGACCTGGCAGGCAAGGCAAGGGGAGTGTCCTCAGTGGGCAGAGGTGCAGTGAGAGGAACTGGGGATGGCTGGTCCAGTGCCTGTGTCACCACATTCCTTGGCACGTGGACACCTCTGCCCAGTGGAGACCCTGGGCGGGGGGGTTCGTGGGGGGTCAAGCACCAGCAGGGGGCTCCAGCAGAGGGGTCTGCTGCTTCAGCCAGCCCAAGTAGGGGAGGAAATGCGTGAACCCTGGCGTGGAGACGCAGGAGCGCACCCTCAGATGCGGGTGGCTGAGTGGATGCCAGCTCCCCACATAGCTGTAGGCGCTGTCACAGGATAGCCGGGCACATGGTCAGGGAGGCCTGGGGCAGCGTGGACAGGGCAGGGGGCAGTGGGCTCCTGGCATTTTGGCCTGGAGGGGGCTCCCCTAGCCATACCTCCAGACTCCCTCCTGGACACCTAGGGGGACCCCAGGACTCTGGGGCACAGAATGTCCCCTTCATCGCCCTTCAGACTTACAAGCTGGTATCAGCCCTCGTGGAATGAGACTTTCCTCTCTCTCAGGTGCTCATGAGTCTGCACACTGTGGCCGCAGGGACATTCCTGCGGCTTCACCCCTTCAGCGCATCAGCGTTGGTTCTGATTGGCGGGTCTCGATGTGGCTCTAGTTCCCGCTACCTGACTGCATCACCCCCTGCTCTGCTCTTTGCTGACTGGAATTTGGAGGTGTGGGCAGGAGCATGATGTTCTGTTTTTTCCTCAGGGAATGGGGATGAGGAAGGTGCAGATGACTCACTGGACTGAATGTACACTGATTCTGCGAAACAACGCTGGCAGTTCACGGAGATATTTTTAAAAAATCTATATCATGTTATTCTTTTGAAGTCATGTGCTCTTGCTCTGGAAAGTCTGTTCAACTCTAGAAGAATCTGGCTCCCAACTCTTACAATTATAATCCTGGCTTCTGCCAAGTGTTCCCCAGCTTAGCTGAGGAAGGAGAAGGAAGGCAAGCTGTGCATTCAGAGAGAAGAGTGAGGAGCCTTTAAGGTGTGGGGAGACATCAGCCTTAACCCTGGATCCTGACCAGGTGCAGAGGGATGGAAGAGGGCACGTCTCCTCCTTACAGTGGCCAGATCCAGACCGCAACACCAAATGGACATCAGAGGCCACCTTGAGGGGGAGGCAGGGGCCAACCCTTTCTTTGAAGGGAAGCTTCCCAGCAATCCAAACTTTGTGCATGCTCAGTCATGAGCAGTCTGTGCAACCCCATGGACTCTAGCCCAGCAAGTTCCTGTGTCCATGGGATTATCTCAGCAAGAATACTGGAGTGGGTTGCCATGCCCTCCTCCAGGGGATCTTTCTGACCCAGGGGAAAGATCCTGCATTGGCAGGCAGGTCCTTTACCACTGAGCCACCTGGGAAGCCCAAATCTAAACTTTATCTGTCACATAAACATAGGAGCAGAGCCCCGCAGGTGGGATTGGGGTGTCCCACTGGTGACCCCTCCAGATACCTGGATGCTCTAGAAGCAGGATACAGAATACACCACTGTCCTCCAATCTACTTATTTTTATAATTGGGGAAAATGAGGCCCTAAGGGGAAAAAAGAAACTTGCCTCAACCTGCACAGTTAGATGGGCATGGCCAGGTCCTCAGTGTCTTGTCCTCCAAATGAGTCCCCAGAGGCACTCCTGGGGCCACAGGAAGGGTGGACTTTTACGGAAACCGAGGCAAGGCAGAGGAATGTAAAATAGCCCAGTGGCCAGTGTTGGCCAACACTGTGATGCATCCTGAGGCCGGGAGCTCCCACCAAGATGGGCATCTAGTTCCGGATTCATCTGTCCATTTGACAGCCTGTCCTTCCTGCCAGAATAAATGATGATGTCATGTCCCTAAAGCTGATTGGCCCCTGAAGCCACCCCCCCACCCCCGCATGACTATTTCCAGGGATGAAGTCAGGTCCAGTCTTCTCAACTCCTCCTCTGGGCATGTCTCATTCACCCTTCTTGCTTCTGTGGTAGGCAATAAGTCCTTTGAGAGTTAGACATCAGCCATGACTCTCACTTTTTCTCCATCCTGTCTGCCCAGCCCCCTGTAGGCAGGGGGATCATGCTTACCTAAGGCAGTAGGATCATGTTTCTGTAGAACAGACTCAGATTCTGAAGAAAGAAAGAAGGAAGATACAGAGAAGGAATGTTATTTTTATTGTCCAAAGGAAGCTCAGGCTTGGGGTCCATTTCTGATATTCATTCTAACAGCTGTAGTAGGGCTAGCTGCTACTCAGAGCATTTGCCCACCATAACATCCCCTGTGATATCAGTCACTCTCTTAGTCTTGGGAAGCTCCAAGGTCCCCCAGCCCTTCTCTATTCCCACACAATCTGGTCTTTGTCATCCACCAGCACAGGAGACCAAGGCCCTGTGGACTGGCTACTCCTAGGTACTCCACCCCCTAAGTCCTGGGCAGGCGGGGTTTGTTCCTACTCCAGGGCATCCAATCAGCCCCTTCCTCATGTTGCAAGGGCCACATGTCTTGCTCTTTTTCCTCCCTGACTTGTGTCAGAGCTGGACAGGCCAAGACAGGTTTTAGTTTGAACTTTGGCTTTATAGACAGAGTCTAAAACACAGAGCAAAAGGCTTCTTCAGCTGTGTGTGGAGGCATCTGGCAGGATTGTCTGCTGGCTGAGTTCCAGGATTTGACTGTGTTACAATGGGCAAGTGACTTAACCTCTCTGAACCTCAGCTTTCTCATTTGTAAAATGGGGATAATGACAGCATCTATCTCATTGTACTATTGTGGGCACTAAGTAGATATAGGCACAGTGCCTGGCACAGGGGGGTGCCAACTACATGCTGCTCTTCAGCTCTCCTGAAGCCCCACCTGGGACTCTTTTGACTGCCCACATTGCCTCTCCTCCTGAGTTTCTGAAACACCACTGCCCTGAGACCAGTCCTTCCAAAGGAATATATTTGAACATCTGTCTGTTAGCCACAGCAAATACAGAAATCTCCACTGAGGCCCTGCTATAGGCAGAGCACCAGGCAATTAGGTAGATACAACCTTCATAAAGGCTTCAGATCTGCAGAGTCCTAGCTTTTGTGCAATGATGTGGCCCTGGCTCCCTGGTTCTCAGTTCCTGCATCTGTGAAATGGAGCCATGACAGTCTCACTGCATCTCTCAGTGAGTTCCTGTGTATGCAGCTCCTTTGAAAGCTCTAAAGTGAATTGCCATTTGCTGCAAATGTACCAGTTGTTATTTTGTAATTTACACAAAGATGAAGAAGACCTTCCTTACCTCTGCCTTCTAGAAGCTCCTCTCTTATTTGAGACCTGAGCAGTATCTATAGGAAACATTTCACTATTTATATGCTACGGTGTGTACATACCAGCTGTGGCATTTAGAGAGTGTGGTGGGCTTAGAAGCTTCTCCCGGACAGGTGACCCCTTCACTCATTCATTTTCAGGGGCAGGTAATGTGCTAGACTCTAGGGGTATAAAGGTCAAATTAACTGACCAGCCTTGCCCTCCTGGGGCTTCCAGTCTAGTAGGGAATGTAAGCATATAAAGAAATAAATGAGAGCGCTCCCCTGCTGGTCCATGTTTGAGACTCCGCACTTCCAATTCAGGGAGTGCAGGTTTGATCCCTGGTTGGGGAACTAAGATCCCACATGCCTTGAGATATAGCCAAAGAAAGTCTTTTTTTTTTTTTAATAAATGAGAAAAAAAAATCCATTGATCATTATGATGAAAATGAGTCAAAAGCATATATTCTGTGGAGCCTGGTAGTGGTGGAGCAGTGGTGTCTGTGTTTGATGGTGGCCAGGGAAGGTTTCCATGAGAAGGTGACATATGAACTGACAAGAGGGACCCAGTCTTGTGAAGAGTTCACATAATTCATAACTTGAGGACTGCTTAGACTAAACCTGGCCTAGAACAGAGCACCATAAAAGTGTCTATTAAATTAATTGGGCATCCCTAGTGGCTCATATGGTAAAGAATCTGCCTGCAATGCAGGAGAGCCAGGTTAGAACCCTGGATCAGGAAGATCCCCAACTGATTGATTAATTAACTCAGAGGATGGGGTGTGAGCATTCCAGTCAGTAGGAATAGCATGTGCAAAGGCCCTGAGGTAAAAATGAGCTCAGTGTGTCTGAAGAAGGGAAAGGTTGGAGCCACCTGGTAGAGTGAGTTTAAAGGAGAGAGGTCATGCCTCCAGAAGGGCACAACTCTGGCCTGTGGGGTTTGTAAATTTCATCATTGGTGAACCAAAAACTTTAAAAGGGGAGCCACACACTTCATGTACAATTCACATTCCTCTTGGCTCTGGTAGAGAATGGATTACAGAGGCGGGGAGCAGAGGTAGGGAGAGAAGAGCCTACTGTGGGTGTCCAGGTGAGAGGCAGTGATAACAGAGGATATAGGAAAAGAGGAGAGGCCTGGGCTGTGCTTTGGAGGTGACGTTGGCAGGCCTTGCTGCTGGGCTGTCTGCAGAGGGGGGAGTCAGAGAAGCGAGGCAGGACTCAGAGCTTTTCAGCTGGAGCATTGGGTTGTGCAGGGTGTGGGGCTGGAGCACGGCTGAAGCCCTAGGTGCCGGGTTCCTGGAGGCACGGCAGCAGACCTGGAAGAAGAGACTGGAGGGACAGTCAGTGGCATTGAAGGCACTGGCTACTTAAGGATCTTATCATTTACACACCCCCAGCTGTGGCATCTGTTGACTGGAGTGAGAAGTTGGTTGAATGGCCTGGTTTCACTTCCAGTTCATCAGTTCATGCCTGGGTTTATCAGGTGCAGAGAGGAGCCTGGGTTTGGGAGGAGGGAGAGATGGGCCTGTCTGTACAGTTGTGGAACACAGCTTGTTGGCTGGTGTGATGCAAAGGGCCCCCAGAGTAAAGATGTCCTGAGTTCCCCTTCCCACCACACGGCTCCCGGCGCACTTCCTTCTCCACTGACTCCTGCCAGGCTAGGGTGAGGGGCCCCCTTTGAAACTTGAGCAAGGTAAATTTAGGACAAATTCAGGAAGTCCTGCTTCTCACAGTAACTCGGGAGCTCAGGGACTGGTTACCCCTCGAGGTGCTCCAGGCTGGGAATGTCACAGGATCCCAAAGGGATCCAGGGGAAAGGACAAAATACGGAGCCCTAAATGGCTCTGGAGAGGAAACCTGGGATCTGAGTGACCTTTAAGTTGACGTCAAGGAGGAAACCAGTCCCGTGAGGCTTGTGCTGGCAGTGGAGCTGGGAACCTTCCTAATCTAGCTCCAAACCCCCCGGGCCCCAGAGCTGGATGGACCCCACACTCTGCCCCACTCAGTCCTCTCCTTTTACCCAGGAGGACAGTCCTCTGTCGTCCCTGCCAGAAACCCCACAGTGGCATCAGTGCCTTCATGTCAGAGTCCAGCTTGGCCCCATCTGGCCCCATCTCTCCCCACCGCCCCCCTGCCCACCTTACAGTCTCATGAGTGCTCTACCCCCATCTCTCCCTCTGCTCTCTGCTGAGAACACTCTTTCTTCATCTTTGCCTATTAACTCTCTCTTACCCTTCAGATTGGACCTTAGTTGTAATTCTGATCCAGGGAGTCCTCCCTGGGTCCCAGCCCCTCTCCCACCAAATGCCTCTGGTAAAACTTCCTCACAGCCTGCTAGTCTTCCAAGCATACCCTTATCCCACTGTGTCATCATGGCCTTTTTAAATGTCTGTTTCCCCTCTGCACAGGCAGCTCTGTGCCCTTCCCAACACCTGGCATGGAGTACATACTCTACAAACTATCATCTAAGGTGTCAAGCCCGGAGAACGGAGTTGCCATGCACACAATCACAGTAGCATCCTTTCGTTCATTCATTCATGCATGCATTCAGCTCGTGTCACAGAGCACCTGTTCCATGCTAGGACCTAGTAAGGTGCTGGGGACCCCAGGGCATGCAAAGCAAGTCCCAGAACTTACAGTTTAGTGAGGGAGGCACCTCCATCAATCCCACTAGCAGATGTACAACTGCAGGGGTGATCACTCCTACTAAACAGAGTACAGGCTTCCATGACAAACTGGAAAGAGTTCTCAGGGTAAGAAGGTCCAGGAAGGTTCCCCCAAGGAAGTGACCCTTGAGGAGTAGAAACTAACCAAGCAAAGAGGGGAAGGAGAACGTTCATTCCAGGCAAGGGAACCAGCATGTGCAAGGATCCTGAGGTGGGAAGGAGGGGGGCAGGAATGAGGAACAGGAGGAGCTGTGTGGCTAGAGCAGGGAGCTTGTGGGGAGAGAGTGACATGAGGCGAGGTTCATATTAAGGTTTTTGCCTTCATCTTGAGAGCAATGGGGAGCCACAGAAGGGTATTGAGCAGAGCTGTGACCTAATCATACTGGTACTTTGAAAAGTTCAGACTGACTTCTGTACAGAGCAGAGACAAGAAACTGGTGTTCTCACACCCAGCCCCCGCGTGACATCCGTATTCTGTACACCTGCCCGCTGAGGTCACTGCGTCTCTAAGGATTCTCTCCCTCTCCTCCACCTCCTGAGCATTCATCTGCCCATGCTCCTTTGGGCACTAGCATTATCCCCACACCGAACGCTGGCCCCATAGTCTCTACACCCTTGTCTTCAGCCGCCACAGCAGGCAGAGGGTACCCAGATGCTGGGGGGTTCAGACAAAGCCCACAGTGACTGGCCAGCGGCATTTACACCAGAGCAGTGGCCCCCACAGGCCCCAGGTCTGCAAACGTTGGAAGTCAGTGCCAGACACAATCTAGGTTAAATCTTCCCCGTTGCCTGGGCTGCAGAAACGCAGTGAGAGTAAACTGTTTATATTCTCCAGCTGCAGAGCCTGGGACCAAAGGCCTCCTGCAAAGAAATCGTGGCTCGTAGGATGTGGGAGGATGTGGGATCATCTCCTCCAGCACTCACTGTCACAGCAGGAGAGGAGGGCCCCCGGGAAACCCCGGGTCTCACACAGGGCAGTCACGCTGCACAAACTGTCAGGGGATTCAACTGGTGGTCACAGAGGTCACCAGCCTGCACTGGGGCTCCTGTGATGATGCTAAACTCCTCCCCATCACACCCACAATCTGGGAGTGAGAAAAGGAAATGGAGTTAAAGCCTGGTGGCTCAAAGCATGGGTTTGGGGCCAGACAATCCTAGTTGCAAGTCTTGCCTTTATCCCTCCTTGTCTTTGTCACTTGGGCAAGTTTCATAACCCCTTCAGTCTGTCTTCATTTACACTGAAACATCGATTACTACTGCCAGTAGCCACATGTGATTTGTTGTGTCTGACTCTTTGCGACCCCATGGACTGCCAGGCTTCCCTGTCTTCCACTACCTGCCTGAATTTGCTCAAACTTAAGTCCATTGAGTCAGTGATGCCATCCAACCATCTCATCCTCTGTCGGCTCCCTCTCTTCCTGTCCTCAATCTTTCCCAGCATCTTTTCTAATGAGTCAGCTCTTCACATCAGGTGGCCAAAGTATTGGAGTTTCAGCTTCAACATCAGTCCTTCCAATAAATATTCAGGACTGATTTCCTTTAGGATTGACTGGTTTGATCTCCTTGCAGTCCAAGGGACTCTCGAGAGTCTTCTCCAACACCATAGTTCGAAAGCATCAATTCTTTGGCACTCAACCTTCTTCACGGTCCAACTCTCACATCTGTACATGACTTCTGGAAAAAACCATGGCTTTGACTATATGGACCTTTGTCAGCAAAGTAATGTCTCTGCTTTTTAATATGCTATCTAGGTTTGTCATAACTTTTCTTCCAATTACACTTCAATTAATTACAATTGAATAAAGTTTAAAATCCATCTCCTAGGTCCAACCTTATTTCAAGTGCTTATGTGGTGACTGTGTTGCACAGCACAGATATAGATCATTTCCATCATTGCATAATGCCCTGTTGGACAGCTTTGATCTATAAAATGAGGATGATGAGGAGACTTATCCTGTGGATTTTGATGAGGATTAAATGAAATAATGAATGTCGAGCAACCTGACACAGCACCTCAGGCAGAGTAAATGTCAACCAGTGTTTACTGTGATGGTGAAGGTGGAGACAGGGTTGGTGACAGTCTGTTCATTTCCATGTACTTTCTCACCACCCTTCTGCATCTACCAGAGAGGAGCTGCCATCCAATAAAAAGGTACTAGAGTTCACTCTAATACCTAGCATCAATAAACCTGGGTTTATTTATCAGGAAAGGGGTGCTGATCCTTTGCTCTGGGCCAGGCTCTGTGACGGGTTTTCAGTAAGTCACAGATTGGAACAAGAAATTGTCCTCATCCTCCAGGAGTTGTTGTTGTTGTGTGTTAGTCACTCAGTCATGTCTGACTCTCTGTGACCCTATGTAGCCTGCCAGGCTCCTCTGTCCATGCGATTTTCTAGGCAAGAACACTGGAGTGGGTAGCCATTCCCTTCTCCAGGGGATCTTCCTGACCCATGGGTTGAACCTGAGTCTCCTGCACTGCAGGCAGATTCTTTACTGTGTGAGACACTAGGTAAGCCCCATCCTCCAGGAGAGATGCCCACAAATAAAGTGTAGAATGTAAAATGCACCCAAGGAGATTTAGAAGCAAAAAAAAAAGGGGGAGGGTGCTAGCAAACCCTGAGGGTGTCATTGGATGTCAGTCTTGAAGGAGCTATAGGGCTTGATTTTGGAGGGGAAGAGGACAGCCCAGGCCGGGAGCAGCACATGCCAACCCGTGGGGTATGAAAAGCTGTGTGTGCAACGGAAATGATGGACAACTCAGCATGGCTGGTGCAGAGGGCATGGGGCACAAGCCCTGTACTCAAATGCCAGAGACTCTGGAGTTGTGGGGTCGGTGATCCCAGGGAAGCTTGTAACTGTGTCCTGCCTGCCTGGGCCTCACTTCTGTTTCAAGTACACCTCCTTCTCTACCTGGAGTTACTGGGTCCAGAATGACATTCTCCATTTTCCTCTTGAACCAGCTCATTTCTCTTGTGTCCTCAAGCCTCAGGGAGAAGCAAATCTCACCCCTGACTACCAGGACCAGAAACTTGATCATCATCACTACGTCCACCCTGTCCCTGACCCACCCCCACACCTCCTGGCCCCCGGGTCACCAGGCATCAAGACCTACACCTGGGACTCAGCCTCCTTGGCATTCCCCATTGTCTGCCCCCACCCCACCCCACAGGGGGAGGACTTACTCTCCCCATTAGTCCTCTTCCTGATCCTTGCTGAAGCTTGCTACCAAATGCCTCTCCTCCATTTTGGTCCCTACCCCCTCCTCTCCAACTCACAGCAGTTTCTCAAAACTGCAAACCCAATCAGCACCTCCATTGCTGAAGACATTAAACAAACCCCCCTAGGATGCTCCCAAGATCTTGCTTCTTGCTCAGCCTCGTCTTTTTCTACATTCCAGCCACATTAACCAAGGCATTCCCCAACCTGCAAGCCTTCTTCACCCCTTACTCTCCCTCAGCCTTGCCCACCCTCCCCAGCAGGAATCAGCTTCAGGCCACTTAGTCTGGAAAACTTTTTCTGCTTCCTGCACCCACTTCCTTTCTCGGTGTTATCCCTGCTCCCTCCATTTCAGCCTTCCTCCACATCGACTCTGACATTTACCTGCACAATTATCACCCACTCTGCTTCAATATGCAGATAGGTGCCCAGAGCCCACACCAGACCTACAGCATCAGGATCTCTGAGGGTTTAGATAGGCGTTCCAGGTCGTCCTTCTGTCCACTGACTTCTGAACACGGCTGCTCTCTATACCAGGGGTCCACAACCTCTGGGCCACGGACCAATACCTGCTGTCAGATCAGCGGCAGCATTAGATTAGAAATAAAGTGCACAATAAATGTAATGTGCCTGAATCATCCCCAAACCATCTGCCTCCTTCCAGTCTCTGGAAGAATCCATGAAATCGGCCCCTAGTACCAAAAGGGTTGGGGAC
This sequence comes from Giraffa tippelskirchi, assembly GCF_054371585.1. Classification (NCBI taxonomy): domain Eukaryota; kingdom Metazoa; phylum Chordata; class Mammalia; order Artiodactyla; family Giraffidae; genus Giraffa; species Giraffa tippelskirchi. Next base: position 66,545,316 of record NC_137276.1, on the reverse strand, counting down.
CGTGGGTCTGTAAGTGTCCTTTGGCGCACTGTTTTGTTCTCCTCTCTCTTTCCTCTGTTGGACCGTACGTTCCTGGGAACAGGAGCTAAGCCAGGCAGAGGAACGGAGCCTTGCTATCTGTTTCCCCAGTCCCTGCCACAGGATCTGGCCCGGAGCCCATGCCCAGTCGGTTCTGAATGAACCATTCCTGGACGTGGCATGCTTCCCTGTACCCTCCTCCTTCCAGCTCGTGCCGGAAATAACCTTTTATGAAGGCTTTTGTGAGAGGCTTGTGATCTCTCTGGGAGGCCATGCAGGTTTCCTTTGGTTACAGGGGAACTGAGATGAAGGGTGGTCCAGCCCTTGATGACAAGGGGCTGGGGGTGGCCCCGGGACAAGGAGCCTCGATGAGGCGGGGGTCTGGTCATGTTAGAGGGGGGTGGGGGAAGAGTGTCCTGGTTCCTAATCAACAGGAAGGGCCTTCTTCCTCCAGGATCACTTTTCAGCCCAGCTGCTTGGACATAACCTGAGCTGGGGTTGGGGCTGTGGGGGAGGGGCAATGACAGACCCGCGGATGGGAAGGCCAGTGTCTGGACAGACAGCGCGTGGCCCTGCAAGCCTGCCCAGCTCCCGCACACCCCCAGTTGCTGGGGAAAAGCCTGTCCAGGGAGAAGGCTCAGCCGGTCAGCACAACACTCTCCTGCTCCCCTCCCCCAGCCCTCTCCTCCCCTGCTTCTGCTCTCTCCAACCTCAGGGACATTCAATCCTTCCTTTGATGGACAGCCAAAAAAAGACTTCTTCCACATCCTAAATTTGTTAGCACCAGCTAATCATCTTAACCTTCCTCCCTCCTGTGCTCCCAACAGGCGCCTCCTTAAAGACACAGGGTGCTTTTTTGAATCTCAGCAAGGAGGCCCAGGAGGGACCAAATTCCCCACCCCCACCCCCAGATGTCCCTCCTCTGGGCAGTGGCTGCTGTTAAGAGTGGTGTGCAGTCATTTGGGGTGGGGGCAGTGCCTGCAGCTCTGCTGCCTGGAACCCTGATTCTGCCTCCATCATTCTTAGCTGGGGCTTTGCAGTGGGAGCTGCTGGTCTCCTTAGGGGCTCACCCGCCGGGAGCTACTGGAAGACTGAAGCCAGGCAAATCCCAGGCGAGCAGATGAATTCTTTTGCTCAGACACTCCTCCTCACCCCTCTCCTATTTTCTCCACTCTCTCTCGACCCTCTATCCTAGCCTCTCCCTCCTCCTCCAAACAGCTACCATCTCCTGTATGCCAAACAGTGTACAATGACCCAAGCTTGGGGCTTGACTCTTGCTTCTCTAGAACTCCAGGAAGTAGATGGTCTTATCCCCGTTTTACAGATGAGAAAACTAAGACTCAGAGAGGTGGAGGAATGTGTGTGTATAAAATCATCCCATGAGAGTAAGGGCTGGACACTGGACCCAGGCCTGACTCGAGAGCTGTGCTGTTGACCATCCTATCCCCAAACACACACATCTGCATTGCTCACACGTGCGCGTGCTTCAGGTAAAAGTGACTTACTACGATCTGTTCAATCAAGTCGCCCAGGACCAGGCACACAGTAGGTCCCCAACACACAAGTGCCCCTTCCTCCATCCTGTGCCCGTGCCTCTCTCTCTCCTTCTCTCCCTGCTTGCAACCCAGGTGAGAAGAGCCAGGACAGCAGAGAATGTGGCTCCGACCTCCTCCTGGCCCTAAGGCTCCCAATAAATAATGGGTCTGTGTATAAGCCTCTGGCTCTGCAGCATCTCAGCTCTGGAGGACAGGCGTTTGCAGGCAGGGGATTAGGAGCCCTGGGAGGGAAGGATGGGGGCTCCAGCCAAGGCAGGGAGAGGCCCCGAATCACTCTCCACCCTCCTCGTCTGTGACCCATAAAAGCGACCAGGCAGGCCCCACAAAACTAGCCAAGAACTTAAAGAAAGTTCAAAGTCCTCAGTGGGGGTGGGTGGGGGGTGTTGCTGGGGAGGGGGTCCTCCCCCTGCAGGGACTGCCTCCTGACCTGCAGGAATGGGAGCGCCTTCTGAGCACCAGTGTGTTTGGAACTCCGATGGTAAGCACGGCCCTTCTAGCCCCCTGGCTCCACCCTCTTTCCCCTTCCTAGCCTGTCTGGGTTCTAAGAGTGGGGTCGTCTAGGCCCAATGGGTTCTAGGATCATTTGCTCAAATTCTGTAAGTCAGGAGGTGAGGGAGCCCTTGGGAAGAGCTGAAGCAAGGGGCTCTGGGGGAGGGGGCAGGACAAATGCAGAGGTTGCCAAGAAGATGGATAGATGGCAAAAGAGTATCACGAAGCTGTACAGCTGGGGTTGCTGACAAAATGTGAGTGAACTGTGGCCTGAATTGAATTAAAACCACCCTGTAACAAACATCCTGAATGCATGTGATGGCCGAGTAACAAGAAACAAAGCTGCCGTTTACCGAATGCTTATTCAGCAAGACACTTGCATCCATATGTCCTGCCCTCACAACTCTTGCAAGTTGCTACTATCAGCTCCACTTGTAAATAAGGAGACTGAGGACCCAAGAAATTAAAAGAAACTTGTGGAGGGGGCCTCCCTAGTTACTGAGAGTCACTGGCAGTTGAACCCTGGTCTGTTTTACCAAATCTCATATACAATGGTTCCCAGTATTATAAGAAATCCTGGAGGGACTTCTCTGGTGGTCCAGTGTGAGACTCTGCTTTCCAATGTAGAGGATGCTGATTCAATCCCTAGTCAGGGAGCTAAGATCCCACATGCCAGTCACCAGAGAAGGCAATGGCACCCCACTCCAGTACTCTTTTGCTTGAAAAATCCCATGGACGGAGGAGCCTGGTGGGCTGCAGTCCATGGGGTCGCTAAGAGTCAGACACGACTGAGCGACTTCACTTTCACTTTTCACTTTCATGCATTGGAGAAGGAAATGGCAACCAACTCCAGTGTTCTTGCCTGGAGAACCCCAGGGACGGGGGAGCCTGGTGGGCTGCCGTCTATGGGGTCGCACAAAGTCAGACACGATTGAAGCGACTTAGCAGCAGCAGCAGCAGCAGCATGCCAGTCACAACTAGAGAGGCCCATGCCCTGCAGCTACTGAGCCTGTGTGCTCTAGAGCCCATGCCCTGCAACTAGAGAAAGCCTTTGCACAGCAACAAGAATGCAGTGCAGCCAAAAAAAAATGCTGGGAGTGGAAGCAAAACCCCTCAGTGAAAGAGGGAAGAGCCCGCCAGTTGTGAGCTGATTTTCTGTTTCACTTGGCTGGCATCTGACTCACCTGTCTTCCCTGCCCCAAACTTCCACTGTATCTTTCTGGAGGCAGATGGACAAGGATGTTTCATTGGAGCAGAAGGGGATCCTCCTCTTCTTATAAAAACCGAATGAAGCATCTCCCTCAGAAGAAATAACCGGTACCAGAGGGAAGCTTAAGGCAAGAAAGGCTCCTCTCTCACCTCCTATATCCTCCTCTGACCGCTCACCTTGTCCCTACATGTCATGGGCAGTGCTGACGTTTGTCCAGTCAAGGGCTACCGCATCCAGATGACATTTGCTCCTGCAACACTGTCCCCAAGGGGTACCCTGTATTGCCTCTGTCCCCAGCACCCAGTGTCCCTTTACCCTCCTCTGCCTGAGCCATGCCAACAGATCGTCTCCTTATTCTCCTCCAGCTCAGATGGACTCAAACTGCCTCAAAAACTTTACCAAAAACAAAGAGAAGTTTCCTGGCTGGCAGTCCAGTGGTTAGGATTCTGTGTTTCACTGTCAATGGCCTAGGTTCAATCTCAGATTGGGAAACTAAGATTCAAAAAAAAAAAAAACCCAAAAGAGAAATGTTAAAACCAATTTTTATTATTATTTTTTCTTTTAGTTGTGCCGTGCAGCATATGGGATCTTAGTTCCCCAACCAGGGATCTAACCCATGCCCTCTGCATTGGGAGCACAGATTCTTAACTACTGGACCATCAGGGAAGTCCCCACACCAATTTTTAAATGTCTTAGAATGTTAAAAGTTTCTTAAATCGCAGTGCGTACAAGGAACAGTTTCCTGACCCTAACCCTGCAGAAAGTCATATGCAGGCTTTAGCACTGTTCCTGGTCCCACCAGAGAGAAGAAGGGCGTTCACTCCCCTTGAATCTCTTTTCTGCTTTCTCCAGGAGGGCAGCTGGGGGCTGGCAGAGATGCCCTGTTTGTCTGACCAGGTGCTAAAGAGGACTGGGGTCACAATGCTAACTCACCATTTCCCTCCATCCCCCCATGGAGACCACGGGTGGGAACTGAGCTAGGCAGCCCTTCTGCCCCATCTTTGGGAAGGGTTGTGGGATTATTGCCTCACGGTGGCAGGTTTCTATTCTAATTTATTTTAATAAGAGAAGAGGATATTGTTTCTCTTTTTTTCACATCTCTTTTTGATCCTGGCTTAGCCCTAGCCCCCCTCCCACCAACCCTGGCCCCAATCCTGCAGACTTTCTGACCATAGTAGCATGGGGGGGGGGCCTGTTTCTTCAGAAGCCAACTGTGTAGTCTGGTGTCATGTCCAGGGCCTGGTTATAAGGAAGTGTCTCCTGACATCTTCCCAGGCTGCCTCAACCTGTCCCCAGGGTCAGTCACCACTCTCATCCCCAAGTGACTCTTTTATGGGTGGTTTTTGTTTTTGTTTCCATCTGCTGAAGTCACAGTGTTCCTGGACTCTTTCCAGGCCTTGCCCGCTGTGCGCTGCCTTCAGGGGATTTCAGCTTCCCCACATTGTTCTGCCCCAGTGCCTAGGATAGGCCTTCATTCCCCAGCCAGCTTCCAAGGGAGCTCAGAGGTCAGGAGAGTAGCTGGATTGACCATCCTTCCCTCCAATGTATAATTTATTAACCACTGTCTCCATTAGGGGCTATTGGCACATCAAAGCAGTATTTGTAAAGCCTGGGAAAGTGGTGACAAAGACAGACATTAGATGGTAGCTGCAACTATACCATAAAGTCTCTCTGGGTGAAGTGGAGGTAGAGGGAAGAGGATCACTTTTGTTCTTGATTACAGCAAAGACCAGATGAACCCCAAGTGTCCACATTGCCTAACATGAATTTGTGGTTTGACTCATGACATCCTTGAGTTTAGGACTTTGTAAGTTTGCATTGCATGGCGCAGTACAGCAAAAAGAGTAGATTCCAGAATCAGCAAGATCGGGATTCACATCCCAGTCTTGGCATCTGGGAGCCGTGGGAAACCTGGCTCACTGTGGAGTCTCACAAAGGCCGAGCTTTACTCCCAGACGGATGAGAGCTATAGTGCTGCTCTTAGAGGCCTGGAGAGGGGCCCTAGGGCCATGTGTGTAAACTGCATGGCACAGGAGGGCACTCAGTGAATATGATCCCTCACCCTTCAGGACATGTCCCATCTGGGGACCCTTTGGGGACCCTCTGGTGTCCACCCTCACTTGGAGGAGGCTGCCTCTGATCAAGGCTGTGCTTGACTTAGTGCTGTTGCCATAGTGACTGTGCGCTGACTTGTCCACTGTCTCCCACCAATGGGTGAAAGGACCAGCTGTGCTCCTATGATGCTGAGGGGCTGAGGCCGATGGGGTGCCCTGGGAAGCTGACTTTGAAACAGGGGAAGGGAAAGGGAGGAAGCAGGAGTGGGCAAAGGGAGAAGCTGAGCTGCAGTGCAGTCTCAAGGAAGGCCCAGCCCACCCCAGGGAGCTCTGGCACTGGGATGGCCCTTCAGTGCTGCCCCAAGTTGGGCTCGGGGGCAGGCCCACCGTGAGGGGCCTTGGACAAAGGGATTCTGTTTGGCCAAGGCAGTTCATGAAAAGCACTGACAGTGAGGGCTGTGTGGCAGCAGCACCTCTGCCTTCACTGAGGGAGCCATGCATCCCCCCGGGAAAGGCCAGTTCCCAGGGAGTTTCTGCACTGTTCCTGTGTAGAACTTGGAGGTTGGCCAGACTCAGCAAGCATGTCTGTTCCCCTTCAGCTCTGACTTGGAGGATTCCTCAGGTTCACAGAAGTGGGAGAATCAGCAGGTGCGCCTCCCTACCCTTAATCCGAAACCTGGACACCTTAAGGGTTTCCCAGTGCACTTAGGACAAACACCAAACACCTTGCTCTGACCGCCAAGGTCCATTTGGGGTCTGACATTTGCTTGCCTTTCCTGCCTCATCTCATGTCAACATCTCCTTTTTTTCCTCCCAAAGCTCTAGGGCAGAGATGCTTAATAGAATTTTCTACAATGATGAAAATATTTTACAACTGTCCTATTCTATCCAATACAGTAGCCATTAGCTACATGTGGCTATAGAATACTTGAAATGTGGTTAGTGAGACTGAGAACTGAATTCTTTATTTAATTTAATTTTAATTTTAATGACCACAGGTGACTAAAGGCTACCGAATTAGACATGGCACCCCTAGCTACAAAGGCCTTTTTTCTGTTTTCCAGACACCCAAGTTTGTTCCTACCTCAGAGCCTTTGCACTTGCTATTTGGCTTATATAGAATAATCACCATTTGGACTCTCTCACACTGGCTCCTTCTCATTTTTGAAGTTCCAACTTCAGTATCATCTCCTCAGGAAGGCCTTCCTCCACCACCTAAGCTAAAGCATTTTCACATTTTCTCAAATTCCAGCCTCACTTCATTACATTAACATATTTTAACTTCTTCATAGCAGAGAAATGGATTTTTCTCATTTATTTCTGATTTCTGTTTGCTTATCACTTGCAACTAGAAAGAATAATAACAATGTAAAAATCTAACATTTACATACCACTTGCTATATATTGGGCACTGGTTTAAGCACTTCACATATATGATCTCACTTAATTCTCACAGTGCCCCCCTGTATCCATGAGGACACTGAAGTCAGAAGTTGACTTGCCCAAGGTCTCACGCCAGGACTCTGTCTTGTTCACCTCTGTAGCCCCAGCATCAGCTCAGGACAGTGCCTGACACAGAAAGCAAGGGCTCCATAAGTAACCATTGACTACGGGCTGGCTAGGGCTCTGCTGGGCTCGTGTGAGCCCAGGATGGTCTCCAGCCCTGGTGTGGGCAGCAGCCCTGTAGCTCTGTGGAACCACAGGCTGAAACAGTGGGCTGGAGGTGAGGTCATGGGTGTGGCCTACAGTCATACCCACCCAATCCTGGAGCCCCCAGTGGGCTGAGTGGGAGAGGAGTGGGGACTAGATGGGTGAAACTGGCAAACTTCTCCCGGGCAATGAAGTTGCTCTCAGCCAATGTGGACTCCTAGCAACTGAGGCTGGACGGGGCCGGGCTGGGGCCAGGCTGGGGCTGGGCTGGGGAACGGGGCTGAGCTGGGGCTGAAGCTGCTTAGTCTGTGTTTATTGTGCTTTTCTGGTGCCTCAGGCAGAAGGGGACCAGAGCTTTGGAGACCACCCAGCCTTTCCTTCCAAGAGAGTTCTCACGCCCGCCGGCCCCCCACCCCATCCCGCCCCATGGAAACCCTGGCCTCAGGCTGCCCAGCTGCAAGGGTGGGGTGGAGGGGCTGTGTATGATGGGTAGAGGCTTCTCTGCTGTTTTTTCCTGGGAATCAGCACCTGATAAGATGGCCTGGGCTCCTGGCCCGCCCCCCCACCGCCGCCCCCTCTAAACAGCATCTTCTCTTAATTAAAAAGTCAGGCAGGGCCTCCTGTTGGGAAGCAACATTCCATAAGGAGGGGACACTGGTGGCCACCAAAGAGGCTTCACCCTCCCCTTGATGCCCTGTCCCCATTTCCTGTGGGCTCCGCATCCCACCCCCTCTCCACGTGCAACTCCCATGCCTGCAGGCAGGGCTTATGGACATGCAGGAACCTTGCAAGAGGAGCGTGAAAAGCAAGTGTAGGTGGCCTGGAGTAGGCTTCCCCACCTCCCAGCTGAGGGACAGCACTTTGAAAACTCTCAAGAGTTTATACACATGTGAGGTCAAAAGCAAGGGCAGAAAGTCAGAGTGGTATTCACACAAGGTTTCATATCGACCCAATAGTCTTGCTTCCTTAGCCTAAGAAAAGTTATCAAAAATGCTAAATGTACAAAGATATTCGTTGTAGCATAAAATATAAAAAACATAGAGACTTCCAGATCTAGCAGCCAGCAACTCTAGGCCAATCATGGTATATTGTGTAGTCATTTAAAAGATGTCATTTGGAAGGCGGCCCGAATGTGGGAATGTGATTACCTTGTCGTGTTGAGTGAAAGAAGCAGGCATTCCCTATTGCGTGCTGGCTGGTTTCAGCCCTGCCTAGGTATGCATGTGAAGGAGGATCAGAGGGAAGAAGGGAAAATGGAAACAGTTGTGTGCGAGCAGGGGGCTCGGGGGGGTGATGCTTTTCTTTCACAAAATGTCCTTTAATGTTCCTGAAGAGCTGTTTTAACAATAAATAAATGCCAGAAAAACAAACCAAACTCTTTTTAGAAAGCAAAGCCAAATGCAGGATCCAAAGTGTTTTCACTCTTCTCAGCTCAGATGTATCCAGTTCCTCGGCCCCTCTTCACCACAGCCATCCCGCGGCCCCAACACAGACCTGTGAGGTCACCCAGCTCGCTTGCAAACCAGGCTGGCCTCCCAGCCTGTCTGGGTTGGGATACAAGACCACAGACAGAGCCCAACTTCATCCTTTCTCCTTCCTTCTGTCTCTTCTCCTATCACATGTTTAAGGCTCTTTCAGTTCAAAAGATAGTGGTTTCCATCTATCTGTGCTTGCCACCAGACTCTGGTGAGAGCTTCTGCATCCTCCATTTATGAGAGTTCTGTCCCGGCCAAGGATGGCAAATATGTGTATTTACAGGAGCCAGCTGTGATTGACTGGTTGTGGCTGCCAAAAGTATGAGAGGCAGCATAGAGATAGATTAGTTATGTCTGCCCTGCGCCCTGGATAGATGAGCAGTGGTATGTATCCCAGGTATTTTCTATCCCAGAGTATTCTGGTACTACAAATAGGAGTTTGACATCTGGACTTTCACCTCAACCCTGCCAGTGCGCCCCTGTAGAATCTTGGGGACTAAACAACTTTGTTCCATATAAGGAAGGGTGGGTGTGCCCAATTCCTTAGGGAGTGTGCTGGTGTGGAAAGAGAATGGATGGACTCTGCAGTCTGATGGGCCCAGGAGAGAATCCTACCTCCATCATTTATTAGGTATTTAACCTTGGAAAATCTATTTAACCTTACTGAGCCCTGGAATTTTCATCTGGTAAATTAGAATGTATGCAGATATACTGTTGTTATGGGGATTAGAGCTAGTGAATAGGAAGTACCCAGTCTACTACCCAGCACTCACTAGCTGTTATCCTGATAGGAGGGTTTGGTGGTACCATCCAGGCAGGTGGCATGGAAGAAGGCCCATGCCAGAATGCAAGTCTGCTGCCCCGGAGACTATATATTTCACTATGGCTAAATGGCCCACAGGGACTTCCCTGGTGGTTCAGTGGTAAAGAATCTGCCTGCCAATGCAGGAGATGTAAGAGACAAGGGTTCAATCCCTGGGTTAGGGAGATCCCCTGGAGGAGGAAATGGCAACCCGCTCCAATGTTCTTGCCTGGAAAATCTCATGGAGAGAGGAGCCTGGCGAGCTACAGTCCATGGGTCACAAAGAGGTGGACACGACTTACCAACTAACAACAACAAATGACCCACAATTAAATACGCTCACCTTTACCATGACCTCGTAGGCAGATAGCACAGGTGCTTGAAACATGGTTAATTGAGAGATAGAGACAAGCAGATTTTTCACTTGGTTATGCTATTTTATAAGTTAAACACTCTGTATTTTGACCAAACATTAACCTTTATTAATTATTCATCACAGTGTATATTTTTAATTGTGTTCAATTTAAAGTAAGATTTAAGAAAAGTAGATACCCAGGGCAATTAAGCATCTCACTAATTGTTAATTAATCTCAATCACTGTTCAACACAACCCTGCTTTACCTACAAGCCTGAGTAAAACTCAGCTTTCTAACTCACCTGCCAGCCTGAGGCTTAGGACTTGTTCAGTGTTAGTCTTCAGTTCTGGGCTTCCACACCCAGCAAGAGAAGGGAGGCAAAGGTGGGTGAGTGTAAACATGCTTGAAGTTGGCATAGCTAAACAATTCCACACTTGATTAAAGCTAACTCTCAAACATAAGCTCAGTTTGCAAATACTATTAGGACACTGTTTCTTCACAGACTCCTGGCTCAGTGACAGCCAATTGACTCACCCATCCACCCATTCATGTCCTCAGCAATATGAGCACATATTCTGGGCTGTGGAATTGGAACACATCAGGTCTGGAAGGTTTCCAGAGGTTATGAATTGTGAATTAGCAGCTTGAAGACCAAATGCAGCTTTGTTTAGCTTGCAGAGTAGTAGTTTTTTTTTAAAATTTAAATTAGTATCAGCATTTAGAAATCGGAAGATTTTACATGAAATATCCAGTTTGAGCATTTCTTGCTTATTTTCAAGATCTGACAATAGTGTGTCTGCATCCTCTTCTGGCAGTACTTGGTTGGAACTGATAGGCAGTGACTCTATCTTAGGACCACAAGCAAGCCTTTGGCACTTTGCCACAGTCTCTACCACTCCCTGTTGTGCTACACCTGGCTTTCCTCATTCATTTATTACCTGTCTGGCTTCTCATAGGCTCTGGAGTTGGCAGCATCTAATCTTCCTCAACTTTTCTTAGAATAGTGACTAATGAATGAATGGTTGCACCCATCAGCAATCTTAGAGTCTAACATAAAAGACAAAAAAGAAAAACATGGAATTGGCATCCTCACATAGAAATGGGAACAATAGCTAACTAAATATTTTAAGAAGTTTGAGAGAACTGTGCGTAGTACTCTGGGGTTGTAGTAAATCAAAGCCAACTGCCTGGAGGAGGTGCTGTAGAGCTGCGGTGTACATGGTGTGACCTCTGCTGGAGAACTCTGTCTGCCTTTTGGATGTGACAAAGGAGCATCGCTTGCACAACTGCTGACTTCTTGGGAAAGACCCAAGGTGAGGGATGGGGGTGGGGCAGGAAGTAACTCTACTTGGGAGAGCTGTCCAGAGCTTGTGGGAGGATCTCATAGCTGCTTGCCAGAGTCAGACAAGGGTGACAAGTTCAAGTGGGACTCTCGATCCTTATCAAAATACAGGTCAGAGCCAGCAGAATCTGATGGACACCCCAGCCCTGACTGATTATCACCCTGACACTGCAGGGAATGTCTTGATAGAAAACCTCTCCCCATTCCCTGGCCTCACTTCCCCCATCTGTGCTCCATCAGCTCAGCCCCTCTGCCCTGTGCCAGAGGCCACTCAGGAAACTGGGGGCCAGAGAACAATGCCTGCCCTTGGCCTTAGTCTGCAGAGTTGGGCCTGCAATCTCCATCAGCAAGACCTGTCCTGAGATTTCCTCACTCAGGACTTCTGCTTCTGACCCCAACCTGGAAGTGTCCAAGAAAGCAAGAAAATGCGTAATTCGTCCCTAGGGTTCAATGCTGGTGACTTCATACTATTTTATTTACATGGTGGCCCAGCCCCATCCATCCTGCTCTGCTTATCTCAGCTTACCCTGACCCCTGCCTGTTTGTTCTCTGCGGTTTCCAGAGTTTCAGGGGCTCATCTGGGAGGCAGGGCAGCAAGGAAACTAACAGCCTGGGTCCTGGGTCACCAGCTGTGACCCCACACAGGAGATACTACCTCTCTATGCCTCAGTTTTCCCATCTGTAAAGTGAGGGTCACAAAGGTATCCATCTTTTAATGCTTTTCAGAGCTGAATACGGTCATGTCCATAAAACACTAAGAACAGTGCCTGGAACATGGGAAGAGTTCCCTGTGTTAGCCATACTTGTGGTTACAATGGAGGAAAGCATCATACCCTTCTGGGATAGGAGGTAATTTTTTCCAAGTTCATAACCATAGTAATTATCATAGCTATCATTTACTATATATGCTTACTCTAAGCCAGGAGTAAGCTTTTTATCTGTATTCTTTCATTTACTCCTTGAAATCCAACAATGTAGATAATATGATTGGGCTTCCCTGGTGGCTCAGACGGTAAAGAATCCACCCACCAATGCAGGAGACCTGAGTTCGATCTCCGGGTCAGGAAGATCCCCTGGAGAATGGAATGGCTACCCATTCCAATATTCTTGCATGGAGAATCCTGTGGACAGAGGAGCCTGGCAAGCTATAGTCTGTGGAGTTACAAAGAGTCAGACACAACTGAGCAACTAGGCACACAGATAATATCATTACCCCCATTTTATAGGAAAAGACACTGGAACTCAGAGAGGTTAAGCAACTTGCTGAAAGTCGCACAGCCAGCAAGTAGCAAAGTTGGAATTGGAACCTGTGACCATTTGGCTCCAAAGCCCATGCTCTTACCCGTGATTCTGGGCAGGAGCCCAGTTTGATAAGTGGAAAGTGCAAGTTGTCGTTTCTGTCCCTCTGCTTCTAAATAAAGTGACAATGAAGTTATGAGACTGAGTGTGTGTGTGGCTGCCTGTAGTTCCTGCTCAGACAGGCAGTGTCTCGATGGGGTTAACAATCAGCCTTGAGTGGGGGTGCTTGAGGACCCATCTTTAAGAGAGATGAGAGTGGTCTGAATGACCATGCAATCCTCAGAGGGACTATGGTTGTTTAGTCTCTCGGTCGTGTCCAACTCTTTTGAGACCCCGTGGATTGTAGCCCGCCAGATTTCTCTGTCCATGGGATTTTCCAGCCAAGAATACTGCAGTGAGTAGCCATTTCCTTCTCCATCAAAGGGACTAGAAAGGACTTATTGCAGATTTTCATTCTCAGCAGTCTAGCTTTCTCGCCCTACCACCTAAGTCTTATTGACTTTTAATTGCTCTCACTGAAGCAATAAATATAGGGGTCGAAAAGGAGAGCTTTAGGGTATAACTGATTCCAAATGCCAGCCTCTTAACAGCTGTGTGACCTCGGATAAATTACTTAACTTCTCTTTGCCTCAAGAGACCCATCTGTAAAATGGAGCAATGAGAGCTGAAACTGCTTGCCAGGGTTGTGGCAGCTAATCAGTGATATAACGTACAGCTTTGCCACTAAGGACATGGCAGAGCTGCCTGGGCTCCGGCTCTATGACCATAAGCCACAGATGTGACCTCTCTGCCTCAGTTTCCTCCTCTGATGGGTGTGGATAATTGTAGTGTCACTTTGCAGGGCTGTCGTGAAGAGTAGATGAGATGATGTAAAGCATGCTTGGCTCTTGATGGAGGTTGCTGAGTCCTTACTAAAACATTAGTATTTATAACCATGATGAGACAAAACTCAGGATACCAGTCTCATAAAGGGTTGTCAATAACTGTGACTTTAATATAAAAAAAGCTCATCCTTGGAAGCTACAGGCCTTGTTGTAAAGAAAAACCTAAGAAACCTATGGCCTCTCTTGGGCCTCCGGGGAAGGGATGGGTAATGTCCCATTGTGGGTCTGACCAGGGTCTCCAACCCTCACTGACCCTCCCCTCCTCACCTCCAGCAGTTGCCTGGCGGAGCCCAGCCAGCAGAGCTGTGACGTTTGAGCTGCCTAGAGCAGGGTCTGTCACAGGAACATCGGATACGGTGGCCAGATCTGGTGACAGGAAGAAGGTCTGGGGTCAGAGGGGTGATGTATCGGAGGCTTGTCCTCCTGCAGGACCAACATGACAACCGAAGGGACAAAGAAAGCCCCAGTTCAGGGCTCAAGTGCAGGGGGATAGGAGGAGAGGGGCAGTCAAGGATCTTGTTAAGACCACTCCACCTCCCCGGGCAGTCACTGGTCATTGGTTCAGATCTGCAGGTGAGAGGGCTGCCCAGGGGCTGGAGCCAGAGGGGGAGACCCGAGTTCGCTGGACAACACTTCTCCTGCCTGAACCCCAGACCCCCACCCATAAAATGGGCCCGCTGATACCTGCGGCAGCCTTTCAGGGCTGTTTTGTGGGTCAAATCAGGAAAGGTAAAACAGGAGCCTTGAGAGGGCAGAGGGCTATGTGTCCGTGGACAGCCAAGTCCAGGCACATGGCACCCCAGGCAGGAGCTCGCTGGGGAGTGCGGACCCAGGTAGGTGGGGGCCTCAAGGGAGAGAGGACAGCATCCCTCCAAGACCTGAAGCAAACCTGGTTCTGATCTGGATGAAAGTCAGGGTCCAGCACCTGAAATCAGGGGGACAGCCACAGTCTGACTCTGGGGGGCCCCTGGTTTCTGTCTGCAGGAATAAGTTGGCAGATGCTCAAGTGGAGGGACAGAGTGTCCAGGTGTCACTTGGGGTGGGGAGGCACCTCCTGAGCTAGAGAAGCCCTGTAAACAGGGACAGTGTCTGACTTTCACGGTGTCCAGCACCGCAACCCACAGGTGGCCGGTGCTGACCAGGTATTTATAATGATAAACACTCATGCGGTGAGCATACAGGGGACACCCCTCACGTGTATAAAGATGCGGTTTTCTTCCCCCTCCTCATACTGCACTCAGTTTTGCTCTCAAGCCCCTTCCTCTGCTGAGGGTGAGAGAAATAACCCAGAGAAACTCAGCCACATCCTGCTTAATACTTAGCCCTTTAGGCTCATCACTTGGTCAGTTCAGGACACCAGCCCCTGCTCTCTCATCCTCCCAGGGTTACAGCTGTCATGGTGCTAGGGAGGGGATGCAGATGTGGCCTGTGGACATCTTTGGTCAGAGCCATTCTCCATTTCAAAGGGGCTGGTGCTTCCCTCTGTCCCCTGGGTAGAGCCCCTGAAGCCAGGTCCCCACACCCAGCCCCTTCCTCCTTGTCTGTGGCCTCCTGCCAGCCCGCAGCCCTCAGGGCCACTTCCTGGAGCCCCAGGGCTGCTTCCCCATCAGTGGGCATGTGGGGGTCTGGGGTGGTGGGAGCTGCAGTAGTGGAAGAGGATGTCCCACTCCTCAACATCCTTGGCTGTGGGCTTCCTCTTTGACTGTACAGACTGACTAACCCCGCAACCAGAGCCATCTTCTTGAGAGTTCTTGACCCCAGACACTTACCCTCACCCATTCCCAGTCAGTCCTGGGACTGGCTTCCCTGGAAACACGGGGCTGTGTGAAGAGTGGATGGAGACTAGAATAAAATCCAGGTTCTGTAGGAAGGAGGAAGGGAGAACGAATGCTAGGGAGACAAGGAGAGACTCTGCTACCCAGGCACCCCTCCCACACACATCCAGAAGTACAGGGCAGGGCACCTGAGCCTCCCCCATCCACCACCTCTGCCTATCCCCAGGCCTTTCCCGAAGAAGATGGGGAGCAAGGTCAAGGAAGGGGGACAACCTCCATGCTGAAGGGGGTGGTTTGCCAAGGGCAGAGGGGTCCAGGAGCCATCGGAGCTGGCCCCAGGCCCCGTCATGGTGTCTGCAGGAAGACGGCCACTCACGTTGCCCTCTGGTGGCTCCAGATGTAGCAGCAGTCCGTCTGGGGACCTCCTGGGACCAGGACATGAATCAAACTGGAGGGGATCTTACTGGCTCCTGTCCCTTTTCTGCTCACATCTCCCAGTCCCTCTGCCAGTCTTGATAATTGAATGGAGAAAGGGCTGCAATTGATGTTAGTTCCTACCCCTGGCATGAGGTATGGCTGGGGAGTCCAGGGTACCCAGCCTCTCTACTCTGCTGCCCCTCAAGGCTAGCCCAGCCCTCCCTGATTAGTCAGAAAATGATCCCCATGTTTCCCTACTTGATTTCCTGTGTCTCACCCGCCAGATGGCTCTAGTTCCAAGATGACTAATGGATTTCATCTCACGTGCCAGCTTCTGCTGATTGATAGTAGCCATGTTGGGAAAAATTATGAAGCCTTGTCAAGGCTCGTTGGGGGAAGACTAGCTGTGATTGATTAGCAATGTCTGCCACGAGTGCAGGAGTAGAGAGTGTGGTATGTGTGATTTTAGCTCACTCCTCTCAGGACCTATTGCTCTTCAGCCTGAGCTGGAAAGGTCTGGAGATGCCTTGTGGCTGACATCATCATGGGACAGATTGGAGCCGCAGTGTGCTGGAACGCAGTTAACAGTTGGCTCTTGGGTCAGGGTGAGGCTGCTTTGTAGCTTTTGCCAATTTCTGTGGTGTGAATACTCCTACCGTGGTTGATTTCTAGCTGCTAATATGAAGTCACTGAATGCAGAGTTGGGAAGAGATGAGCATGACCGCCCTCACAAGACACCATCTGAGTACTTATATATTTTTGCTAAAAACTGTAAAGCATGCCACCTCTCAACACTCTGCCAGTGCTGAGCTGCTCCAGGAAGGGCACTAGACTAGAACTCGGAATCCTTTACCAGCCGTGATCCATAGGCGACTTATGTCCTTTCTAAGTCTCAGTTTCCAGATCTGTAAAATGAGAGCTGGGTTGTGGTGAAGCTCAGTGAGCTAAGATACAGGGTTCTTAGCATCAGTTCACTAAGCATGGTTCGTCAGACATCCTTCCAGGGCACCAAATCCAGATGCTCTGCTCAGAAATTTGCAGTGACCATCCCTGTAAAGCCAGTATCCCCACTGTGGGGTTGCACAGGAGAAGGGCTTCCTGTTTTCTCTGATATCAGTCTCCAAGGGCAGAGGCTGCCTCATTTCAGTTTCCCTTAATAGGCCATCACACCTGTCACTGACTAAGTTCTCTCAGTAGTTTTTGAGCTACTCGTGTTTCCGCCTTTCAGCACTCCTTAAAGCGGAGGTTGCTTCGTCATTTCCGCTCCATGTGTGTGTCTTCTTCAAGCTTGGGAGCCTCATGGTCCTAAGAGGCTGTGCCAAGCTGTGTTCACGCCACAGTAGAGTGCTGCATGCCTGCAGTGTGGGAACCAGCTCAGGAAGGCATGACTCTGTGACCATAAATACATACTCTCGGGGCCTCAGCTTTTCTGTGGAATGGGAATAATAATAATAGTAGCTGCTTTGCTCATTCATTGAGGGTTATGTAAAATTGTTTGCATAGTGTCAGACACAGAATAATTGCTCAATAAATGAATTGTTATTTGTCCTAGCAAGGTCTTGGGTGGAGGGAGAATGGGCTAACATATAGAAGATCCTCAAAGTTGGCAAACCACAGGTAGAGTGAGGACCAGGGCCTCAACCAGGTAGGACTACAGGCATGTGGGAAACCTGGAGACAGGACTTCTTCTGTTAGTCCATGCTGGATTCCTCATTCTTGACACTTTTGACATTTGGAGTCAGATAATGGTTTATTATAGGAAACTTCCCCGTACATTGTAGGGTGTTTAATGGTACCCCTGGCCTCTATCCACTAGAAACCAGAAGCAGCCTCCCAGTAGTAACAATCAAAAATGTCTTCAGAAATGCAAATCAAAACCACAATGAGGTACCATTTCACACCAGTCAGAATGGCTGCTATCCAAAAGTCTACAAGCAATAAATGCTGGAGAGGGTGTGGAGAAAAGGGAACCCTCTTACACTGTTGGTGGGAATGCAAACTAGTACAGCCACCGTGGAGAACAGTGTGGAGACTCCTTAAAAAACTGGGAATAGAACTGCCATATGACCCAGCAATCCCACTGCTGGGCATACACACCGAGGAAACCAGAATTGAAAGAGACGCGTGTACCCCAATGTTCATCGCAGCACTGTTTACAATAGCCAGGACATGGAAGCAACCTAGATGTCCATCAGCAGACGAATGGATAAGGAAGCTGTGGTACACATACACAATGGAATATTACTCAGCCATTAAAAAAAAATACATTTGAATCGTTCTATTGAGATGGATGAAACTGGAGCCCATTATACAGAGTGAAGTAAGCCAGAAAGAAAAACACCAATACAGTATACTAATGCATATATATGGAATTTGAAAGATGGTAACGATAACCCTATATGCGAGACAGAATAAGAGACACAGATACATAGAACAGTCTTATGGACTCTGAGGGAGAAGGTGAGGGTGGGACGTTCTGGGAGAATAGCATTGAAACATGTATATTATCATATGTGAAACGGAACACCATTCCAGTTTCGATGCATGAGACAAATGCTCGGGGCTGGGGCAATGGGATGACCCAGAGGGATGGGATGGGGAGGGAGGTGGGAGGGGGGTTCAGGATGGGGAACACATGTAAACCCATGGCTGATTCATGTCAATGTATGGCAAAAACCACTACAATATTGTAAAGTAATTAGCCCCCAACTAAAATAAATAAATTTATTAAAAAAAAAAAATATCTTCAGATATTGCCAACTGTTCCCTAAGGGACAAGATCCACCCAGATTAAGAATCCCTGTTCTAGCAGACAGAGCGAGACAGGCACTATAGTTAGTCACCCAGGTCCTAGGACAGCCTGGGATGCAAAGCATCTGTCCTGGCAGGATGGGTGGGTCGGCACGTGGCAGAGACAAGTGGCAGGTGGTCAGCTGCAGGCAGCCTGGCAGCAAGCACCAGGCAGCATGGGTTGGGGCTAGGACCCCAGCTGCTAGGAGCCCAGCAGTCAAACAGGGTCAGATCACAGCTCATATGACGTTGAACTCGGGCACACTCTCTGGCCCTTTGCTTCTCTATTCAGGATCAGGACTGGATCCAAGGTCTGGATGGAGCAGAGCCCTCTATGTTTGGGGAGGGGAGGGGCTGGGGAGGAAGGTTAGTAGGAGGGGGGGGCTAGTGAGGAAGGGAGGCGGAGGGGCCTTACCTGTCCAAATTAGAGGCTCCCCTTCCAGCCCTGATGACCTCTATGACCTCCAGTCTGGAAAGCACAGGCTTCCAGGAAAGAGAGACCAAGTTCAAATCCAGGCTCTGCTACATGGAAATTAAGCCTAAAAAAATAACACATGCTGCCATTTAAGACAGGGAGACCACCTTAGGCAGGTTGCTTAACCTCGAAGCCTCAGGTTCTTCGTCTGTGAAATGAGGATAATGCCAACCTCATGTGTTTGTTATAAGGATTGAACATGCTATTATAAGGACTGCGTTTAGCATTATGTCTGCCACGTCATAGATACTCAGTAAATGTTGATTGAGTGAGTGAATGAATCCTCCTACAGCAAACCTATCTCTCTTAAATCCTATTGTTCATTTTAGTTCTCTTCTCTGGAATCTCTCCAGCTCTCTGACATAGGAAACTCTTGATTTCTCAACAGGAGGAAATGAGTTATTCATCTCTGTGTCACTAGCGCATCAGGCCTGGTAGATATTAGGTAATTAAAAAACAAAGTTTTCCTTCCTCACAGGCAAGGACTGTGCCTTATTCATCTTTATAGAGCCATAGCCAAGCACAGCTTAGGATACACAGCAGGCTTTTGTTTAATGTTTGTTGAGTGAATAAATGAACATGCTAAAAATGGTTGAAAAAAAGGTGTGACATAGAACACTACCCGGGATTCTTTATTGGAGTCCATCCCTACGTGTCCCTTCAGGAGGAACATGAATGTCTTGGTTGGAGGAGATCAGCCAATCCCTAGGAATGGCAAGTGTGGCCTCACTGAGGCGGTGGGTGAGAAAATTGACTACACAGGACCTGAGAGGCAGTGTGGCCTGTTAGGAAGACTCCCGGGTGGGGAGTCAGCAGACCTGGGTTCTGGACCCATCCTGACACCCATCTATGTGGTGACCCTGCATGACCACTCCCCTCCCTGGGTTCTGCTTCTCCATTTGTACAATGGGGACTTGGCCATGCCCTGGGGTGACTCTTACGGTTCTTGGCCAGGGTGACCAGTCAACTAATGGCCATGTGACTGAGCATGGCCAAGAGACCCCCATGGGAGACCCACCAGTGACATCAAGACATGGCTGATTTCACAAAGCCATCGGCTCCCAAGCTGCTTGGGAGCTGCCAGACATTGAGCATGGTGCTAGTTGAAGCGTGCTCTCTGAAATCCAGAGCTCTGATGGAAGCTGGCAGGGGTAGGGCTGCAGTTAGATTTTCCAAGGGGCCTACAGATTTTCCAGGGGGACCCTCGAGGATTATCCTTAACAAGGGAAAAAACTGTTAATGATAGAGTCTTTTTTGGTAAGTCCTCTATCCCTCTTCCCCTTACTAAGGCACAGAATCAACTGACAAACACAGGCCTTTTCCATCCTGAAGTCTGTGTGAATGGCAAGTGGGGGAACACTAGCCTGGAAGAGCTTGACAGAACCACATTCCCTTGCATCAGAAAAGTGACCCATAAAAGAGAGATGAGAGGGTGGGGTCCAGAGAGAGGAGTCAGAGGCTGAACACAGTGGGCATCCGGGGAGAGGACTCAAGAGGTCTGTGGGGAATTTCGGGGTGAGGTGGATTGCTTTTTTCTTTTTACTTTATTTTTAATTGAAGGGCAATTGCTTTACAATACTCTGTTGGTTTCTGCCATACATCAACACGAATGGGCCATAGGTATATATGGGTTGCTTTTTGAGTGAGAGGCATGGATGAGGAGACAGGAGCTCCACCGGTTACTAGCAGCTTGACCTTGGGGGTTTTGTCCTGTGCCTAAGTTTCCTTATCTACAAGATGGGTATAACAGAATCTACTCATTAGTGAAAAGCACTTAGAATTGTGCCCAGCATGTTGTAAGGACCATACCGGTAGGTGCGGTAGTGGTGGTGGTGTTGGTGATATAAAAACCCTTGAAATCAGCAGTAGAATTTATATTACTCCAGAGGACCCAGCAAACCTCTCCTCTGAGTGGGACCTAAGTGCCAAGTCTCAGGTTGCCTTACCAGCTGCATCTGGTGACAGTTGCATGGCTAAGGCCCCTAACAGCAGACAGGGCCTTCGCCGGGGCTCTGCTGTGTCACCAGGGACCCTGCCCCCAAAGCCTGTGTGCTGGGAGCCTGGCGGGTGCAGGGCATCTGCTCTCCATGTGGCTAAAACCATCCCCACATTGCCGTGGACTGAACTTTGTCACCAGCCTGTTTCTCACGAGGACACGTCCCTGGGCCAGGAGGCACAGACTTTCCAGCTGGGCTGGGCCCCTCTTGCTATTGCACTCGGGGGATATTTTCAGATTCTGGGTGATGTTCCCCTGCCCCTCCATCTAATAGGTCCCAGATGTCCCCTCCTCCCTGGACCTCCCTCCTTCTTGCTGTTCTAAAGCCTCACTGCCGGCCTGCCTGGGGCCTCTTCACCTGGGAACTACCCCTCTTGACTCTTTTTTTCCTTTAAAAAAAAAAAATTCTGTTCCCCTTAATATGATGGCTTGACAGAGGCCAGCATGACAGAGGCTCTTTCCTCCTGGAAGGGAACCAGGATGGAGAAGCAGGCTGATGAAGGCGGAGAGAAGGAAGCTGGCTTTGGGAACACGAGGAGCCAGGGGAAATATAAGGAGTCTTTATTGGCCAAGCATAAAAGAAGTGACAGGAGTCGCAGCTGTGTTAACGTGGCCAGGTCACCAGAGGCTAGGCAGATGCACCGGGCCCAGCCAGGAATCCCATGGGCCCTGGGCTTTGGTGAATCATGTTTGCAGAGATGCCTTTCAGTTCGCTATCTCTCGGCTGCTGCTTTTTTCTCTCCCTTACCTCCCTACCCATCCTCCTTCCCCTTTTGCGGAACATTTGAATTTGTAATTCTCGGCTTGTCCCCGTAATGAGATAGGACTCTTGCTGAGGGCTGTGGGAGGGAGGTGGCCATAAGGAGGAGGAAAGAAAGGAGAGAGGCTGAGAGGAGGGTGGGGCCGGGGCACAGAGGTGGGCAGTGAGAAAGAGGGAGTGGGCAGTGGACCCAGGAGGGCAGAAAGCCTGACTCAAAGCTTACGAGAAACCAGGACAGGCCTGATAGCCATCACGCGGGGAACTCAGGGAAAAACCTCCTTTGCTCCTTTGGCTCCTGCTGCTCCTGCCTGTTTTCCGCTGCGTTTCGTGGGAGTATGGAGAGACAGCGGGCATGCTGATGAGCGCAGTCTCCAGATTCTGCAACACTCTGACCCTGATCAAAGTGCCTTGGTGCCCAGCACCCCGCATTTAGCAATGCCACCGAGAGCCCAAACTGGAGCAGGTCCCTCAGAGCCTGTTTTCTGGGGTGGGCAGCTGAGGTGTGGACTGGAAGTTAGGGCTCCAGCCCAGCTGCACCTGGGGCCCAGACCTCTGGATTTCTCATCCAGTGATAAAAATACAGAGGTGAAATAAAGGGGGGAAAGATTAGATTGGTGAAAGTGGGCCAGGAAAATGCAAACTTCGGAGACCAGCTGGAAACCCCACAGCTGAAGAATTCTTGGATGCTCCTTCTAAGGCAGCCCTTTTGGCGGTGACACTGACCCTGGCATTTTCTCTCTCTCTTTCAGGGCCTCCTGTAAGTACTCCTGTGAAGTCTGGTCTCCAATGTCCAAAAGGCCTTGCCCTCTGCTGGTAACCGGGCCCGGGGTGGGGGGTCTGAGCCTGTTATACTCTGCACTGAAGTCTGCAGCGTCCCCCAGAAGGTTGACATGACCGTCACTTTGCTTCCCACCCACCTCTGCACCCCCCAGGGCCAAACAGTGGTTGTGCCCGGGAGAGTCTGCCCCCTAATATAATCTGAAAGGCTTGCTTGCCCTGTTGTTAGCCTGCTCCTTTGTCCTCCAAAGAGGCAAGTGGAGTCAAAGGAGCACCAGGTATTAAAAGAAAGAGGTCATCTCTACTCAGGTCTGGGTCCTTGAAAGATCTGCTGCCCTTTCAATAAACAGCTTGGTGAGTGGCTCTAAGTGTGGACCACTCCTAGGACATGGTCTCCGCCCCGCTGTGTGGGCAGCTCCGTCTGGCCAAGTCACTTCGGGCAGGTGGTAGTGTTTTTATGTAAGAGAGTGATGTCAGCGGGTTCGATTTGGAAACAATACAATGCCGAGGCAGCTGGTAGGTCTCCTTCTCCTGGCATTGCCCTAGAGTCCAGGGCAGGGCGGGGGAGCCGACCCATTTCCAGAGAACCTGAGAAGAGCCTGAGGAGACTGTCTCCCCGAAGTAATGGATCCAGAGAACAGGAGCGTGTCTTCTGAGGACAGCATTTGATACCCCAACAAAAGGCCCAGAGGTCACCCCCTGGGGAGCTGGGGATTGGAGTTGAAAGGGCTGAGCCCTCCGCATCAGATCTTTCTCAAGGATCCTGAAAGCCTATCAACAGCCCTTCCTCGGAGAAGTCATTTCCATAGCCGTTGTCTTGACCTGAACCGTGGAGAGCAGCCACCCTGTTTGTAATGAGACCATGATGTTCCATTCCATCCGTGTTCTGAAAGGCACACGGAACCCAGGCTGATGATACCGCCCAGCTTGCTTGTTGCTCAGTTAGAGAGAGAGGAAAATCTTGTCATTCCCTGAGAGGAGGAGGGTTGATTTATCATGCATGTTTTGGATGTCAGACCTCAATTCCTGTCATCAATCTTCCAAAATAAACTCTGCATAGGAAACTTCGACAGACCACCTGCTGGAAATGGGCTGCTTTTCCCTTTCTTTTCAGACAAAGCCAGAAAGAGTCCTCACCTCGCCCACTCCAGGGACCTCCCCTAAATACCTGGTTCCCACAGCCAGGCTTCCCAGCTAACCCCAGTCAGCGCTAGGTCCCTGCCTGACTTGGGGGCTGTGCTCCCCAGGAATGCAGTGTCCTGAGAGCTTCTGCAGGCGTTATCCCACAATGGTCCCCAGCCAGGGAGGTGCTGTCACTGCTGGGGACTCTGCAGGGTGGGAGCAAATTGGGAGGTGGTTGGGTGGGCTTCCCAGGTGGCACTAGTGGTAAAGAACCCGCCTGCCAGTGCAGGAGACATAAGAAACATGGGTTTGATCCCTGGGTCAGAAAGATCCCCTGGAGGAGGGCACGGCAACCCACTCCAGTATTCTTGCCTGGAGAATTCCATGCACAGAGGAGCCTAGTGGGCTACAGTCCATGGCATCGCAGAGTTGGACACAACTGAAGCAACTTAGCTCGTATGCATGCATGGGTGGATATGATCCTCTCCTCCCAATGCCTGCCTACCCAGCCCCCATCCCCATGGAGTGAGGGACAGGGGGCCGGGTAGCTCTCCTGAATTCTTAACCTGACACAGAAGAGGCCTGAGTCTTCACCCAACCCTGGCTGAAACCACAAGATGTGGAGGAAATTGGAAGCCAACCAGGGTGGAAATCACCCCCTTGTCTGTTCTCTCTGCTTCCCACAAAGGAAGAATGCCACCAGCCAGAGGCAGGGAGAGGGAGATGGCAGTTGATCACAAGGCCGGTCTGCCGCCCCCTGGGTGTTTCTCAGGGGCACCTCCTGGGGTTACTCCAGTTCTTGTGGACACAAGGACAGTCAGCACCTAGAGAACACAACCATGGAGGGTGGATTTAATTAGCAGCGGGGATCTTCTGAGTGGTAGAAAATTGGTACCCACCACTGCTGCACCCCCGCTGCCCATGACAGACATTACTAATCAATTAGGAGGCATCTTAACAGAGAGCTTTACTCAGTCACTGTCAGTCTACTGGAGTCCACACTAGCTGACAGTTGTTGGCCATTCCGGCTCTAGATTTAAGAGAGAGTGTCTTAATGATGCCAACTGTGAGACTGAAACAGATGACCAAGGGAAGTATATATGTCTCTTACTTGAGGAAATATAGGATGTTCAGCTGCTAGCCTTGGTTGAAAGTGATGCTTGCTGGAGTACTAGCTAACACTTGCTATGTGTTAGACACTGTTATATTTTTATGGAAGCAGTGTAATAAAGTGATTACAAGCATGGACTCTGGAGCCAAGCCACCTGGGTCTGAATCCTGCTTCTGCCACTTCTAGCTGTGTGACCTTGGGCAAATTACTTTACCTCTCTGTGCCTCAGTTTCCTCATCTATAAGATGAGAATAGTAATAGTACCTGGCTCATCCAGATGTTGTAAGGAATATATACATAATTATATGTACGGCCTGGAGAAGGAAATGGCAACCCACTCCAATATTCTTGCCTGGAGAATCCCATGGACAGAGGAGCCTGGCAGGCTACAATCCATAGGGTCACAAGGGTTGGACACGACTTAGTGCTATCTTTCTTTCTTATATGTATGGTTATGTGTGTGTATGTATACATATTATATATGTATATATTTTTCCATGTAAAATATATTAACTCATTTAAATTCTAGAAACAGAAGGGTTCCCTAGATGATCCCCAAAGATTCTGACAAATCTTTTATTTTCAGGAGGAAATTATTATTCTTTGCATTTTTATTCATTAATTTACTACTTCATTTTATTTCTATCCCACGTTATTCCAAGAAACATTTGGAAGTGATTCATAAACTAGATAAGGAAACAGTGGGTGGGTGTGTGGAGAACAGAGGCAAGAAAACAAGGGGCATCCAAGCTGATGACCCCACCACATCCTGTGCAGACAAGTCACAGGTTCAGCTTTGAGCTTCCTGGTAAACAGAGCACAGAGGAAAGCAGAGTTGTTACAAGAGTCAAGGGGCGCGGAGAGTTAGGTGAAACACTTCTTTACCTGGTGCCAAGACCCTAGGGAGCTTCCCCCGCGTGCAGGTGATGTCGGTGGTCAGCACACAGAGCAGTTGGTAAAGTGCCCCTCTGTCCGTCTCCAGGTCAGGGCCCCTGTGTGAGGTTGGGAACCCTCCACAGGGGCGCCTGCCTCTTGGGACGGAGGGAGGTGGCCGCCCCTTGTTGGCGCACTCCCTGATGGCATTTAGAAGTGGCGGGAAGAGGGACCTGGCTCAGCGCTACAGCTCTGGGTCAAGGAGGACACAAGGGGGGCCCAGGCTGTCTTTGTGAGGCTGGGAAAGAAGGCGGCTGCGTTCCCAGGTTCATTTGTTCACAAACATGAATTAAGGACCTACTAAAAGCTCAGCACTCCTTAAGGCACTGGGGACACAACCATGAGCAAAATAGAAAGTGCCCTGCCTGCCCTGGGAGCTTACCTTTTAGTGCCCCAGGGGTAAAACTCAGCAGAGAGAAGGCGTGGACACTGACCCTCTACCTATGGAGCTGCTAACCAGCATCCCCTGAGCTCCGTTCTCTGTGGGGGATTCACTGCTCCCCACCCCGCCTCCCGGACACCCTCAGAAACAAGGCCCCAGGAAGGGGGCCTTATTCCTGGTACTGCCTGCATTTGCTCAGCAGCCCTGGGGCAGAAGGACTTGTCTCTGGGTGGGCACCCTGACACCTACTCCTGGATTTGCTGTGGGTTTCTGGGAAGAGTGGGAGAGAGAAACATACCTGAGGCTGTGCCTCTGAAAGGAGAGAGTGGGCCAGCTGCACACACCTCCCAGCCAGTCCTCTCCTCTTCTAATGACTGTGGTGCTCAGCGCTTGCTCCCTGCCAGCCCTGTGCCGTGTGCTCTATATACATTACCTCATTCGATCCCAAGAGGTAGAGATTGTTCTCCCATTTACAAGATGAGGGAACTGAGGTACAGGGAGGCCAAGCGACTTGCCTGAAGTCACTGACTAGTAAGTGACAACCAGGCTGGCTGACCCCAGAGCCCTGCTCTTAATTGAAGCCTGCTTCTCCCTTACCAAGACCCTGTCACCCTGTCTCTCCTGACCCCAGGCCTCGGCCATGCCAGGGTGGGGGCTTGGCTCCAGAAGCTCTCTCCAGGTAGTCCTCCCCCTCTGCAGGGCACCCCATGACATCCCACCAGGCAGCTCCTAGACCAGTTTCTCCCCACCACCCTCTTGTATCAGATCTATCTGGAAGTTGGAGGCCAGAAGGAAAAACATATGAGTTTCTCAGAAGCTCCTTTGTTCCTGTGCCCCCTCCTGTGCATATTATACTTACTCTGAGAATAACTATTATGATCAATGCTTTGTTGAATGTTTTCCTCTTTTCAATGGGATTTTAGATCCATCATAGGGAATCTTTAATCTACACCCAGAATTGTGCTAGGCAGGAGTCTTAGAGTTATTCATATAAAGGGTTTGAGACAGACATGGCTGTGGTCAGTGGAAATAGGCTCCCAGAGCCACCTTGGGTGAGGTCCAGCCTCCTGCTCAGCCTCAGCACCAACTCACTGTAGAGAGAGTAGCCTGAAGCCAGTTAGAGGCATCAAAGGAAGGAAGTCCCACTGCTCCCCTCACCATCCCAACAGAGGGGAAGAGGTCCCCCCAGGGAGGCTCCCACCCTTTCCCACCCTCTGCTCCCTGGTCATGCTCCACTGGAGCAGATGGGGCATGTCCACCAGAAGTGTCCCAGGCAGACCGGCTGCATCAGAGATGGTGTCTGGCTTCTCTTGTATTGTAGGATAGGGAGGGCCAAGCCCCAGCCCCTCAGGCCCTTTCCCCGGCCAGGGCCAGAACTTATGAGTGGGAACCCTGAGGCACAGAGGCTTAGAAAGAGGGGACATGCTGCTGAGGCCCGGAGCTCTGATGATCCTTGAGGGATAGTTATGAAGAGGCATTCTTGTCTTCTGTTCTCTGCACAGGCCCTGGGCCTGGCACAGAGAAGACCTTGGCTAACTGCTTTCCTGAACAAGTGAATGAGTGAGTGAATGTATGCTACAACTGAAAGGAAGCTTAGTGATTAAGGCCCTGTCTTCATTTTGTTTATAAAATAACAGAGGCGCACAGAACACAAGGGACTCCAAGGTCACACAGCTAGTTGGAACTATCAGATATTGCAATACCTGACCTTCCTAAACTTCACTTTTCCTCCTTAATTTCAGGGTCCTGCTGGAAGACCCGGCCTCCCGGTAAGTACCTTTCGTTTCTTTTTCCCTCTGCCTTTCTCTCACAGGCTCTTCCTCAATCCAAGGACGGGAGAGGGTGGGTGGCTGCTTTCCACCAGGTGTGTCTGGATGGAAGACCTCTCTTCAGTGTCTCTAACTACAGCTGAGGGTGAAGCACCTGCGTACCTTTCCTGGGGCCTCAGGCAGGCAAATGACAGCGTGCAGGCCCCTACAGGGCTGCAGCTAACTTCAAACTGGTGGCCCCCTAATGGGGGGCTGGATGGGAAGACAGCCCCCTGGCTTACTGGTTATCTTCCTGCATACCAGCTTCACTGAAGGCCACTGTCCCTGCTTTGTCCCCTGGTAAGAGTAGACTCAAAAACTTTATTTCCCCCTGAGTTACCATTTCTGAGTGCTAGAGAGGCTGGGTCCAGTAACCATGGGGGCTTTGGGACAAAAGTAGAAATAGTACTCATAGCCATCTCTCACTGAGACCTTAATACATGCCAGGCACCAAGCTAATCGCTCTTTATACATTTGATTTGTTCACCAACTCAGTAAAATGGGTACTATTATGCCCATTTTATAGATGAGGAAATAGAGAGAGGGAAAATAGCTGGTCTGATTGTCCATGCCTCAGTTATAGACCTGTTGGAGGCCCCATGTTATCACACAGCATCCCATACTACTGTTTTCTGTGATCCATACTGGACATCTGAGACCCATCTTTAAAGTCTTCAAAGACATTGCCCTGTGGGGTGTAGCCTGGGGCATTGATGCATGCAGTACTGGATACTATGGGCTCTCGGATGGCTGTTGGCTCAGGTGAGATGCTCTAGCCAGCCAGAGGGCCAAGGTGGGCATTTAGGGGGAGCCAGGCCTGGCACCAGGCTGCCCTCCTTCCCTGCCCCGAAGGCCGCATCAGTTGGATTCCAGAGCCTCCTTTGCATCTTTCTATCCCAATTATTCATCTTTTCAATGTGAATTGTACTATAACCTCTTGACTAAACCAGTAACTTCTAGAATTCAAATCTAGCAAGGACTCTCTTAATGAAATACATGTTGGAGAATGTTTAGCTTTGAAAATGAAAACTGTCCCAGCAAGAACGAACCCTGGAGCAAAGAAGGACAGGGCAATCTGTCCCATGAAATCCAAGGAGGGGGGAAAATCAGATGACTTGGGGAACGTGGGCAGCCTTTGTTTTTTTCTGACAATGTCCACCTTTAAAAAGCATTTGGGGGCAATTCGCAGAGCAGGGGCCGCCACACAAGAATTTCCAGTCTCCGGCCACTCCATGCCCGTCCCTAACCCAAGCGTTTTATGGCCAGGACTGCAAAGACCATTAGTTTTAAAAAAAGAAATGAAACCAAAACACACATCCTGCAAGATCATTCAAAAGCGCAAGAGCAAGTGGGCCACTGGGATGTCACAACCGACGGCCAGTGGGCCTGGCGTCCTCAGTGGGAAGGGTCACAGCCCTGCTCAGGCCTCCTCATGAAGGGACCTGGGAGTGACCCACAGAAAGATCTGCTGATGCTGGTCCCTTGTTGTGAAATGCAAAATTGCGAAGTACATACATGTTTATAACAATCGCTTCCCCGGAAACTTGCTGGGCTCAGTACCCATAGACATACATGTTTATAACAATCGCTTCCCCGGAAACTTGCTGGGCTCAGTACCCATAGACGCAGTTTACATAGCACTCACCAGGTGACAGGCACCCAGAGTTAGATTCCCAGAGCCATTGTCTCTTGGCATCCTCTCAGCAGCCCCAGGAGAGAGACCCAGACGCTCAGGGAGCTTCAGGGAGCTCATGGATCATGGTTATGATCCATGCTCATAACCCTCGCTGCAACCCTGCCACTCTTTCCCAAAGTCTGAACACTTTACTGAAGACACCTTCAGTCTTGACAGTGTACATGTAACAGGAGCCTAAATCAGAGCTGGTTGCTACTCCCTGGTGTGTCCATGTACATCTTAGGATGCTAATTATCCCTCAGGGCATTTTGCCTAAGTGGCGTCAGCAGACACAGAATCACTCCAGAAATGCCCACCCTTCAGATGAACCCACAAACCCAGCTCTTTCCTACCGGGACAAACACTGTCTGATTTTCAGCTCCTGTGGCTTTCCATCCTTTCAGGCTCCCAGCAAACCCCAAGCCCTACCCCAGATTTTATGAGTCTGCACATATATGATTGCAAAAAAATATTCTCTACCAAAAGAGGGAGGAGTACAACTTAATAAGCAGATTTCCAGAATGAGGAGATATAACCCCTGGCTGCAAAACAAAGCAGTTCCCTCTGAGCAGCTGAAACTCGTGATGCAGCTGAAGCCACATGGCGCACTGCTGGTGCTGGGTTGGTGGCGAGGAGGGGCAAGACTCTGTTGGTAGTCTTTGCAGACACAGGGCTTGGGGAGGAGCTGGGGACCATGGGCGCTGTTCCCCAGCTCTGGCAGAGACAGAGCAAGGGTAGTGATTCACCCCTATGTCAGATGGGACCTGCCATTCACTCTCCCTGCCTTGAAGCTGAGCGTGACAAGGATGCGGCCAAACAGTCCGTGGTGCTCAAGGGACATGTTCACCCACAATGCCTGGGAATCGTCCCAAGCGCCCAGGCAAACCAGGTCTTGGGTGTGTAGCTAGCCATGGGGCCCCTCACATGCTGGCCTGGCTCCGGCCACCTCTAATTGTTTCTGCCTCCTTCATCAGGGGGACAAAGGTGCCATTGGGATGCCTGGACGTGTGGTGAGTTGGAGCATCTCTGCCTGCTCGGGCAGCTGTTGCTTGCTTCCCTGTGCTGTCCTGGCCTGCAGACCACCCCACCCCCAGGAGGCAGTCGGACTTCTCGCTTCTCCCCACCCAAGGCAACTGTAGAAAGGGCACTCAAGGAGGAGGGGAATGGTTTATTCCAATCTTTCAGATCTTACAAAATGGCTTTAACTCTCCAGAGAACTGCCATGGCAAAGGAAAAATCCAAAAATGGCACAAATAAAGGCTCTTTGCCAATCACCACTGAGGACTCCCATCCACTCTACTCCCTAACCCCCAGAGACTGGCAGCTCACCCTCAGATTTATAGCTGTTCCTGCAACCATCCTCCAGCAAGAGCCGTGAAAGATGGCAGGAAACGCAAACGGAAAGTACCCTACAGAAACTACAGTGTAGCCAGTGTCTGGAGGCATCTTCCCTAGACAGGGGCTAGTAATGAAGACAAGGCTTCCTTCCAGGCAGTACCTCCAATCCTCCCCAGGGAAGTGGGGGTTAAAACCTTCGTTTCCTGCTGAAAAAATAAGATGGTGAAACAGATTTGACAGGGAGCTTGTGTCACAAATGGGAAGGTTAGCGCTAGGCTTTGAGGGCCCAGCACAAGGGTTTTTCCTGGTGCTCGGAAAGGCAGCAGCACCTGGTGGCTGCCTAAGGCAATGATGACCACACAGCGGCCTCCCCACCCCCCCAAGTCTAGGACATGGCCCGAGCTACTCTCCCCGTCTGACCTCTAACTCCCCACCAGCTGCCAGCCTCAACCTCCACCCTGGTTTCCAGTGCCCCCTGACCAACCAAATGCTATCTTTCCATGTCACTCACATGCTTTGCCTTGTTTACGTCACCCTTTGGTCTGGGTTGGCCTTAGGCCTGGGTAAGGCATCCTGTGTGCATGGGCTGGCCTGGTGTGAGTCTAGTGTGCAGAGGCACCAGATCACAGCTAACACTTAAAAGTGCTGCCTCTTGTGCTCAGGGTCTTCCACGCATCAGCTCATTCGGTCCTCCCAAGAACTACACGAGGCAGGCACGATGTCCACCCACATCATTCAGATGAGAAAACAAGCTCCAATGTTAAGTGTCTGTCCCAAGGTCACAGGTCCAGGAAGTGGCTTATCAGTGACTTTAATCCAGGCAGCCTGACTCTAGATCTGTGCTCTTGACCCTAATAATGGGATCCTGCCTCTCACCTCCCAAGTCCCCTCCATGGGCATCACAGCTCTAAGGAGGGTCTGATCCTTAGGGTGAAGCCACAGTTCTAAGCCTAGGCTCTGGGACATTTCAGAGGTTCAGGACAAGGGTTCCATGTCGCAGAGCTTTGAGCTCCCTTGGACCACCCAAAAACTGTCAAGACAGGGAGACTGGGAGCCCTGGGCCTCCCCACTGTGCGGTTCTCCCGCCACTTCCCAGATCACAGCACTGTGGCGTCCCTGCCTGACCCTTTCTCTAGGCTTCAGCTCTCTAAGTCCAAACCCTGAGTCCCCCAGGCTGTCAGTGTGTCCTTGTAGAGTAGGGGGATGACACTCAGCCAGCCTTTCTCAGGGGCTCACTTTGGGAAAGCCTAGGCCAGGTTCATTCTCCATCGCAGCCCTCTGAGATCCTGTTTGTCTATGAGCACGTTGAGACTCAGTTTACCCAGGATTGGGGTGGGGTTGGATCTGGTACCCAAGACACCCAAGTCCTTGCTCCTGACAGGTAAGCTTCAGGAGTCTCTACCCTGCGTGTAGCCGCCAGCCAGCAGGGAAGCCTGCGGAGTGCAAAGCAGCCCCTCCAGGCCTGCCCCCTCATGCCCTCCTTCTTGGGCCCTATGGATATGTCTCCCCAGGAAGTGTCCATCCAAGCCTTGTTCTGACCACAGTGAGGGGTGAGCAGGAGAGAGAGCGACAGGAGGGCTCCCCATTTCCTTCTACACAAAGCTATTTTCAAACCACCTTGGTGTTTTATGCTGCTTGTGCTGTTTTAAATGTGACAATGGACCCATTTGGCTGCCCAGTAGGCGTCCTGGCATGGGCCACCTGAAAAGTACTGGGGTGGCCAGTGGGTGTGAAATGCCTGAGTTGTTCTCGTGATTCACCAGAGGTGGCGGCCCTGGCTGCTATGAATGAGGGTGGATTGGTCATCGTGGGTCCAGGGGTCCTTGGCCATGACCTACTTCCTTCTGCATCCCAGATGCATCCCCTGTCCTCCCAGATGTGTGTCCTTCTGTCTGTGTTCCTATTCGCATCTTGCCTGGCCACCCCTAACGACTCCTGTCGCGTCTAGCTTGGCAGTTTCGTGCTTGGTGTTCAGCTAGACCTTCGAAAGGACTAGACTCCACCTCACCTCACAGTCCTTGGGAAAGTCTCTCCCATGCCCACTCTCTCCTCAAATGACCCAGGCTGCTGCGGCCATGGCTCCTCAGACATGTTTCTGACCTGAGTGGGCTCTCCTTCTTTCTGTCTCTCTCTGCCTGTCACACACACACACACACACACACACACACACACACACACACACACACACACACACACACACACAGATATCAAGAGGGCCTCTTAAGGCCCCTGCCACTATTTCCTTCTTAGTTATCTGGCTGAGGCCAGCCTGTGGGCTGAGACAACAGCCGTCCACGAGCTATGCTTGCAGGACTCAGGACCTGTCAAGCATCAGCATCTGTGTTTTGTTTTGTATCTTGTTTCACGGTGATTTCTTGTGTTTGGTCGTCATGCCATTAACACGAATTCTTGTGTGTGTGTGTCTCTCTCATCCTTTCTTTTTTTCTCTCCCTCCCTCCCTCTCTCTTCCCTGCACCCCATGTTGCATGTGATCGCCCCAGGGAGGAAAGGGCCAACCAGGCGAGAAGGTGAGTCCACACTTTCCCCTCCGCACTAGCGCCTCCACCCCTTGGACTCTTGGGGAGGCTTTCGGAAGCCCCCCATTCCAGCCCTCCTCCTGGTGCACAGGCCCCAGTGGAGGATGCCAGCCTGGCCTGCTCTGCCCTCGCAGCCTCTCACGGCTGGGTCTCCTAACAGCCTCCACCCCATCAGGCAGGAGTCTTGGGCTGAGGTCCCACTTCCCTGACTGTGGTCCCGCTTCCCTGGCTGAGGGGTCTCTGCTGCCCGTGGGGGCTGCACGTGGCCTCCTGGCACTGATTTTGGCCTTAGACAGTCACCCTTCCCAGAGGTGAGGAGAGTACCAGCTGCTGTTGTATGTGGCTGGTTCTACCCCCACCTGCAGCCCACCACTGCCCCCTCAGACCTAGACACTCTCTTTGTACTGCCCCCCAAGAGCGTCCCCCGGAAAACACCCAGACAGACTCCCGGGGTGATAGAGTGGAGTCTCCCAGGAAGCTAGATGCCAAAGAAACAGTCCTGTCTTGGAACTGGGTGGGCTCTGAGGGATTATAGAGCAGCTGGCTAACCAGCTGGCTCTCGAGATGAGGCCCAGAGCGGGTGTGGGGCTTGCCCGAGGTCCCACAGGAATAGAGATGACCAGAGGGCTAGAAGCAGACTCCTGGTCCCAGCTCCACACTTCCTCACTTGGACACCGTAGTGTGTATTTGTGCAAGTCTCCCCATCTCCAAAATAAAAATGACAACAGTAATGACAACAACAACCACGTATTAAGCGCAAACTGTGTCATGTGTTGTTTTAAGCGGTTTACTCTGTAACAGTAACATCCCCAGGTAACAGTGATGCAGCCCTTCCAGGGAGGCTTGGTAGTCTCATTTACATGAGAGGGAACTGAAGCACAGAGAGGCAGGGTCACATACCCAAAGTCACACAGCAGAAAGTGACAGAGCTGGGGACTTCCCTGGTAGTCCAGTGGTTAAACTTGGTGCTTCCACTGCAGGGGGCACAGGTTCAATCCCTAGTCTGGGAACTAAGATCCCACACGCCTCATGGCATGGCCGAACAATTTAAAAATTAAAAAACACTTTTTTAAGTGACAGAGCTGGAGAGGATTCCCGGGGTGCCTGACTCCAGGTCAGACTCAGGTCCCTAACCACAGTGCTATGCTGTCCTCCAAGTATAATGAAGACTGGGTCTCACCTTCACAGGCGGTTAAACCACCCAGGAGAAAGACAGGGGAAACGATCACAGTATAAGGAAAATAGCAGACACTTGTTAGCCCCTTTGGAGACCAGGCATTCTTTTAAGCATTTTACACCATTATCTCATGAAATTTTCGCATCTACTCTATGAGACAGGTGCTATTATCTCTGCATTACAGGTAAGGAAACTGAGGCAGAGAGAAGTTAAGTAGCCCAAGATCAGCCAGCACAGAGCAGAGCTGGGCTTCAAACCCAAGCATTCTGGCTCCTACCCATCACACTTGTTGCCTTGTATAAAAATTATTATATAATTGCAATGGAATAAACAGCTACTAATTTGAATTCACGCTTCACCTGCATGTGAGGCATGACATTTTACAAATGCATTTCCGTCGCTTGCCCTGTAAGGGCAGCAGAGTTTCTCTCAGCATCCTGTTCACAGAGGAGATATGTGGGCTCAGAGAGGTTCCATGAGGCAGAGCAAGGCCTGCAGGTGAGGCCTGGGCATTTCCTGGACTCCTGGAGGAAGTGGCATCCTGCCGTCCTCCAGCCGAGCACCGTCAGGATCCTTCTGCCAGAACATCACCTCTCACCCCCACCTGTGTTCATACACTCTTCATCCTCCTTCTGTCACACTTCCCCAAGCTCCAGCACACACACACGCACACGCACGCACGCACACACACACACACACACACACACACACACAAGCTTATCTAGGCAGCTGGACCACATGGCACTTTGAGCCCCCAGTCCAGCATCCACCATCCTCTCCAGGCTGAAAACTCTGCCGCAGGCTTAAATCCCTCCGTGTCACTCCACACCAGGACTAGGAGGCCAAGGGAGCTCTGACCTCCAGGCTCAGGCCTGCTGGGCCCACACAGCAAGTGTGTGTCTTGTCCCCACCTCTGTTTACAGCAGCTCCATCCGGGGGCGGGCTGCTGTCTGGCAGTTACAGGGTGTGCAGCCACGTGGGCACCGGGGACTGAGGAAGAAGACTCAGGGGGTGTGAAATCTGGCTGGGGCGGGGGCAGGCTGGGGAGCATCCTGAGCAGAGCCCTGTGGGGACGCCTCTAGGGCCTGAGCAGCCATGGCTGAGCTGAGTCTCCTCCTTCCCTCTCTCCCCCCACCCCCTGCACCTCCCTCTTCTCCCCTCTTCCCGGCCTGGGGGCCCACCGCCCTGTTTCTCTGGTCCCCACCATGTGCTCTCACTCATATCTCTTCTCTCCATTCCTCCTGCTTCCCCACTGCCCTTCTTGATCCTTCTGGAGTGTTCCATGCATCCTCTTTTCATCTCCTCTCCTCTGAGTCCTTCATCTTCCTCCGCATCCTCTGCCCCCTTGTCCTACGGTCTCTGGGTCTTGGGGTCCCCCCTCGCCCTCTCTGCCTTCCCCACCTGCCAGCTTCTCCTTTTTGTTCTTCCCCCCTCCCCTCCCCTCCCTCTCCCCTTCCTCCCTCTTTCTCTCCCCCACAGGGTGCCCCAGGAGATGCTGGCATGTCCATCATTGGTCCCCGCGGTCCCCCTGTAAGTGGTTTTTTTGCCCTTCTTTGGGATGGATGGATGGATGGGTGAGTTAATGAGAAGGGCTGGGTGGGGAGGGGGGTACGCAAGTCCTGGCTATGCCTTTGCATGTGATGCTCACCACATGGGATGCAGTCAGCCCAGCCAGGCCTCAGTGCTGCTGTCGATGTTAAAGAAAGTAGCCTAAATCTGCCTCAGTTACACGCTCTTGGGAAGGTTCCTGAGAGCCGAACCTCTAGCCATGAAATGACACAGATGTGAGGCGGCCCTGCTGTTTACAGGCAGAGGGAGGAAGTGCTGGCTCTTCTTGAGGTGGGGAGGCCCGGTGTTCCAGCTTTCCAGGGGACAAGCCTTGTTTCCAGAAGCCCAGGGAGCAGCTACTCCAGAGGCCTGACCCAAGACCCCACTCCTGGTCTTGGCAAAGCCTGCCCACCACTCACCCACAAAGGCTCTTTTTTGTGCTCGGTGCTGGGTCCCAGTACCCTCTGCCCAGTGGCCAGGGGCTTGGGAAAATTGAGAGAGGCTTCTCCTCCAGTACAGTTCCTTAGGGACTAAAAAGGGGGCTCGGGTGATGCTGTGGGAAGATACTGTGACTGTGGGAAGGAGGACTGACTGTTTTTCTCAAAGAGTGTCCGACCCGTGGGGCTTCAATCAAATCTCCAATTGTCAGAGCAGAAGGGACCTCTCAGAAGGGGAAACTGAGGCACAGAGAGGGGAAGGGGCTTGGCCAGGGCCCCGCAGATAGAGAAGGATTAGAACCCAGGACCCCTGGCCCCAGGGCTTTCCCCATAGCAACGGGCTGCCATCTCCACGCTCTGCTGGGCTCTTTTGCTGACTGACCATGCATGGGCGGTGGGGGAGACATGCGGAGGCCTAGCCTCAGACTCCCAGAGCCTCACCCAGTGGGTGGATGAAGCCCCCTAACTTATCCCCCTGCATTCAATGGCAAGCAGGAGTCTCCTACCCACAGACTAAGGAGAAGGGTCAGAGAGCAAATTGCTAAGCTCTGTCCAAGGGAGGGGACCCTCATGGCTGTGCAGTCAGAGAGGGGCTATGGTGAGAGCTGGGAGCAGAGGGGGAGAGCCCAGGAATTTTAGCAGGGGGAGCCAAAGGATAGAACGGGGCTGGCAGGGCTGGCTGGTCAGGGGCCTGGGCTGGAGTCAGGGATTGAAGGTTCCTGGGCTGCACAGACCGACCTTCTCAACAACGTTTCCACGGCTCAGACCACACAATAGTACTAAAGACTGACACTTTGCACTTACTCTATGGCAGGCAGTATCCTGAGACTTTTACACATAGCAGCTCACTTAACCCTTATGAAAACCTCACAGGGAGGTACTATGTGCACACCCATTTTATAGATGAGAAAATCGAGGCCCAGAGAAGTTGAATGACTTGCTGAAGGTCATACACATGAGTGGGGCCTTGCTAGGATATGACACACAGCTGGGCTGTGTGCTCAGAGTCTGCCCTCTGACCCCTGCTGCTGTAGCAGACCACCCGGCCACAGAGTTCCCATCACCTGTGCTTCTGGGCTCATGTGGCTGCTCTCACAATGGACTATAAGCCCCCTCATATATTGGGTATTCCTGACAAAGGTGGTATGCAGCTGGAGGGCAAGGCAGGAGAGGGGAAAGTCACAGAGAAAGACAGTGCCCTAGATTCCAAAGACAAGGACCAAGCCTGGGGTGGACCTGTTAAGAGGACAGGGGAGTAACACAATACAGACCCTACCCCTTGGCCACCATCTCTGCCTGCCTCCCCATCTGACACCACATTCCATTTGTGTGGATCAGGCTGATCCTCTCACACCCTTCTAGCTTCAGCTTTCAGCAGGCTATGTAGAGGTGGTTGAAAAGATCCCACATCCAGAGAATATGGTCAGAGGGCAGGGTCTGCTTTAGCCACCTCCCCCCGACACCTTCTGCCCTGCATCTGGCTCAGCGTGCATAAATATAACCACCACGTTGGACTTGGTTCCAGTGGTGAGAAGTACTTTCTATTTCTGGTAATAGTGACTGCTTCCCTCTCATGGATACCTGGAGACAACAGTTCAGTTCAGTTCAGTTCAGTTCAGTCGCTCAGTCGTGTCTGACTCTTTGCGACCCCATGAATTGTAGCACGCCAGGCCTCTCTGTCCATCACCAACTCCTGGAGTCTACCCAAACCCATGTTCATCGAGTCGGTGATGCCATCCAACCATCTCATCCTCTGTCGTCCCCTTCTCCTCCCGCCCCCAATCCTACCCAGCATTAGGGTCTTTTCCAATGAGTCAACCCTTCGCATGAGGTGGCCAAAGTATTGGAGTTTCAGCTTCAAACTCAGACCTTCCAATGAACACCCAGGATTGATCTCTTTTAGGATGGATTGATTGGATCTCCTTGCAGTCCAAGGGACTCTCAAGAGTCTTCTCCAACACCACAGCTCAAAAGCATCAATTCTGCGGCGCTCAGCTTTCTTCACCATCCAACTCTCACATCCATACATGACCACTGGAAAAACCATAGCCTTGACTAGATGGACTTTTGTTGGCAAAGTAATGTCTCTGCTTTTAAATATGCTGTCTAGGTTGGCCATAAGCTTCCTTCCAAGGAGTAAGCGTCTTTTAATTTCATGGCTGCAGTCACCATCAG
Organism: Giraffa tippelskirchi; assembly: GCF_054371585.1. Lineage (NCBI taxonomy): Eukaryota > Metazoa > Chordata > Mammalia > Artiodactyla > Giraffidae > Giraffa > Giraffa tippelskirchi. The sequence goes on along the minus strand of NC_137276.1, from coordinate 66,506,948 downwards.
CAGTGATTCTGGAGCCCAAAAAAATAAAGTCTGACACTGTTTCCACTGTTTCCCCATCTATTTCCCATGGAGTGATGGGACCAGATGCCATGATCTTAGTTTTCTGAACATTGAGCTTTAAGCCAACTTTTTCACTCTCCTCCTTCACCTTCATCAAGAGGCTCTTTAGTTCTTCTTCACTCTCTGCCATAAGGGTGGTGTCATCCGCATATCTGAGGTTATTGATATTTCTCCCGGCAATCTTGATTCCAGCTTGTGTTTCTTCCAGCCCAGCGTTTCTCATGATGTACTCTACATATAAGTTAAATAAGCAGGGTGACAATATAGAGCCTTGACGTACTCCTTTTCCTATTTGGAACCAGTCTGTTGTTCCATGTCCAGTTCTAACTGTTGCTTCCTGACCTGCATACAGGTTTCTCAAGAGACAGGTCAGATGGTCTGGTATTCCCATCTCTTTCAGAATTTTCCACAGTTTATTGTGATCCACACAGTCAAAGGCTTTGGCATAGTCAATAAAGCAGAAATAGATGTTTTTCTGGAACTCTCTTGCTTTTTCGATGATCCAGCGGATATTGGCAATTTGATCTCTGGTTCCTCTGCCTTTTCTAAAACCAGCTTGAACATCTGGAAGTTCACAGTTCACGTATTGCTGAAGCCTGGCTTGGAGAATTTTGAGCATTACTTTACTAGCATGTGAGATGAGTGCAATTGTGCGGTAGTTTGAGCATTCTTTGGCATTGCCTTTCTTTGGGATTGGAACGAAAACTGACCTTTTCCAGTCCTGTGGCCACTGCTAAGTTTTCCAAATTTGCTGGCATATCGAGTGCAGCACTTTCACAGCATCACCTTTGAGGATTTGAAATAGCTCAACTGGAATTCCATCACCTCCACTAGCTTTGTTCGTAGTGATGCTTTCCAAGGCCCACTTGACTTCACATTCCAAGATGTCTGGCTCTAGGTGAGTGATCACGCCATCGTGATTATCTGGGTCATGAAGATCTTTTTTGTACTGTTCTTCTGTGTATTCTTGCCATCTCTTCTTAATATCTTCTGCTTCTGTTAGGTCCATATCATTTCTGTCCTTTATCGAGCCTATCTTTGCATGAAATGTTCCTTTGGTATCTCTAATTTTCTTGAAGAGATCTCTAGGCTTTCCCATTTTGTTGTTTTCCTCTATTTCTTTGCACTGATCGCTGAGGAAGGCTTTCTTATCTCTCCTTGCTATTCTTTGGAACTCTGCATTGAGATGGGAATATCTTTCCTTTTCTCCTTTGCTTTTTGCTTCTCTTCTCTTTCCAGCTATCTGTAAGGCCTCCTCAGACAGCCATGATGGGTCCTAAACTGAAAGACCATGTATGTGCTGGTCTCCTTCAGCCCCCAGGAAAGCTGTGAGGCAGGCCCTGCCAGCCCATTTCCCAGAGAGGGAAAGGAAGGTGCATAGTTGGCCTGTGGTCACTTGACTCCTCAGTGCTGGAGCTTGGTTTCGGCCCAGTCGGCCTCATTCCAATGCCAACATTATTTCCCTAACACCCTCTTTTATGTTTTAAGTTCAACTGTTTAAAAAGGATATTTACCTTGAGGAAAAAGCCCTCCCTGTGAGTGCTGGGTTGGTGTTAAGAGAGGCTTTATGGCACCAGAAAGCGTGACCAAGCCCAGGGCCCTCTGACTTTGGCCTGTGTGTGTGACCATCACAGATTGCTGGGCCCACCCCCACTGAGTCCTCACTAGAACACCAGGGCAGCTCCTGCAGCTCCTCCCAGCAAGCCCCCTGGAGCTAATGAGAGTAAGGGACCCCAGAAGACCAAGGGACTAATGCAGTCAAGGAGCAGAGGTCAAGTGGGCAAACCCTCTATGACCAGGTATGATGGGGAACATATGGCTTTCTACTCAGCCAGGAAGGGCCTCGAATATATGCTGCTAATGAGAACCAGCCTTGCTGCTCTAGGGGCCACCTGCTTCCTCTCTTGGAGCTTTAGAAATGGTCTTTGCAAAGAGGGGACCTCCACGCACTTTAGTAAAGGATGGTTCAAGATGCTGGAACAGCAGGCCCCATTAAGCTGAGCTGGAGGCTGGGACCCCGAGACACTGGCTGGTCCCGCAGGCACTGGAAAGGTTATCAGCCAGGCTAGGAAAGCCCACCATCTCAAAGGGAGCTTGTTCCTTTCCAGAGCCCCTAGCTTTTCTTCAGAGGCAAGGAAGAGCTATCTAAAGTTCCAGCCCTCACTCACAAGGAGACCCTACAACCAAGCTGATACACCTGCTGGATGTTTCCTCATTTATTCATTCCATTAATATTTGTCAGGCACCTGCTGCACCCTAGATCCTGTGTAGACGATGAAAACCTGACTGCAGCCCACTTACCCTTTTGCACAGAGAAACCACCCTATAGTGATTATAGTCCAGATGGTCAGTACTTAGCTGGGGACAATTAGGGACATGGAGAGAGGCACCTGACCTGGGCTGAAGGCTGGCAGGGAGGGCTTCCAGGAGGAAGAGGTAACTAAACTGTGCTCAAGGAGGAGCAGAACTGTGAGGGCAGATGCAATTCCTGTAAACTACTGGAGAAATGGGCAAAGTTCTTTTTAAAAAAGTATTTATTTGGCTGTGTTGAGTCTTAGTTGCGCCACACAGGATCTTTCATTGCAGCACACAGACTCTAATCGGGGCATGTGGGCTCAGTAGTTGCAGCACGTAGGCTTAGTTGCTCCATGGCATATGGAATCTTAGTTCCCCAACAAAGGATTGAAACCAAGTTCCCGCATTGTAAGGTGGATTCTTAACCACTGGACAACCAGGGAAGTCCCGGGAAAGTTTCTTCTGGAACAAAGCAAGAGCAAGGATGGTGAGAAGGAGGTTGTCGAGGTAGGCGAGGACCCGATGGTGAAGGACATGATTTCCAGGAGTTGGGACTTTATCCCTTGGGTTATGTTCTTCTAAGGGGGGACATGACCAGACTTGCAGTTTACTCCCCTGATCCTTCCTGCTCCAGCACTGAGCATGTTTAAAAGAGACTGCAGGTGCGGGGCTGGCTGGAAGGCTTAAAATGGGCTGTGATGAGAGTATTTACAGAATCACAGATTTCCAGAAATCGGCAAATGCTGCAGAAAGCAGGGCTCTCTTCCCTACTCTCCCCAGCGTTAAGTGTTTACTGGCACAGAATCCTGTTGAAAAGGTAGTCAGCACTGACTTGGGGTGGGGGAGGTGGAATGAGGCAGGCTCTGGACAGATTCATGACTGGCCCTCTTTGAGAGGTCAGCCAGGAGGGAAGTTTCTCTCCAACCAGAAACTTTGGTTTGTCTATGTTGCTTTACCCTACATACATAAAGGCAGGAGAAAGGAAGGGAGAAGTAGACATAGGGATCCACTTGGCTCCCTCTCTTCCCTGGCCTTGAATTAAGGGAAGAGATTTTAGAAAGCAACGTAAAGCTTATTTCCCTTGTTCTTATATTGTTGTTGTTTAGTCCCTAAGTCATGTCCAGCTCTTTTGCAACCCCATGGACTATAGCCTGCAAGGCTCCTCTGTCCATGGGATTTCCCAGGCAAGGATACTAGAGCGGGTTGCCATTTCCTTTTCCAGGGGATTTTCCTGACCCAGGGATCGAACCCAGGTCTCCAGCATTGCAGGCAGATTCTTTACTATCTGATCCACAAGGGAAGTCCTTGTTCTTGTATAGAAGGACATAATATTAATCACCAAATTAATCTACAAATAAATCTATCATCCATAATTTTAACGTGATTCTAATACTAGTGAATTGGGGGGGGAGGTCGGTTAGGAGTTCAGTGAAACAATCTTCAATTTCATTTGGAAAAAATCTTGTAAGAATTTCAGAAACTTTTTGAAAAATAGAGAAAGGGGCATAGGAAGGAGAGGTGTAGTTCTTCTACTATATAGTAAAACACATTGTAGAAACAGAGCAATTAAAACAACAAACAGAACAGAAATAAAGCTAAATGCATCTTGAAATTTGGTCCCTGATAAAGACTTCAGTTCCCAATAGAAAAAGAAGATAGATTGTTCAGGAAATGATGCTGAGACAACTACAAACAGTTTAGAAATCAGAATAAATTTCAAATGAACAAAACATTTAGATATAAAATATGCAGCCATAAAATTAGAAGACAAAGCATGAGCAAACATTTATATTTCTGAACTGAGGAAGGTCTTTCAAAACATGACCTAAAACCCAGAAGCCATAGGAAAATATTGATACATTTGTTGACATAAATGTAGAGTTTCCATATGGCAGAAAGTATACCATAAAAAAGACAAATGCCAAATTGGAAAGAGTATTTGCAACACATATGACTCTCAGATAGTATTCTTGTCAAAGAGCTTTACTCAAATTAGTAGGAAAAAGATAAACAATGCAGTAGGACTTATTGGTAAAGAATGCACACAGGCAGTTCCCAAATAAACACAGCCAGTCAATAACCATTGGAAGAAATGTCCACCTTCGGCATAGATGTGAAGAGATAGAAATTAAAATCCAGTTTCAAGCCTCTGCATGTGCCTCACCAATACCCAACCTCTCAAGGAAGTGGAGTCCCAGTTTCCAGTTGGTCAATGACAACATCCTTCCCAAGATCTCCTGAAAAAGCCTTGGTTAGCCCCAGGCTTGGCTCTGGGTTGGAGAGACGCACCCTGCTACCAGGGACGGCTCTGTAATTAGCAAACCATGTGATTATCCCCACCATATAAATATTATCCGGAGCGGGACTGAAGATGTTTCTTGGAATCCTTTCCTCCTGACCTTTTCTTCGGGCCTCTCAGTGTTCAGCATAACTGAAAGTTTACACTGGGAGGTTTCCGGGTTTTCTCCTTTGTGCTATTCTTAGCATCACTTATCCTTGAGAGGAGAGAAGCCTGGGCCCTTCTGCTACATGAGTGGTATCTCCACCCTCTTGCCCTTTTGGATGCTTTCCACAAGCCCATCCCAGGCCTGCAGCATGCTCCAGTGTGCTACCCGCCTGGCCAGTGCATGGACTCTGCCCTCAGGGACCTGGTCCCACACAGCCTTGTCCCTTGAGCATGTCCCCTGAGCAGAGGCCTCTGGGCACTCAAGTCCACAGCTTCAAGGAGGACCCAAGCAACCCGGAGAGGTTTCATGTTTACAGCAGATGGACCCAGAGAAATCCTCCTCTAGATATAGGGTCTGATTTGAAACTACTGCTTGGCAAGGACAAACCTCCAATGACCCTGAGACATATCAAATCAAAAGCAACTTTACTGTGTTCTAGTGCCCCTAGGTTCAGTTCAGTTTAACAAATTTCAGCTCAGTTTACTGTGATGATGGCAGCTACCATCTCAATAGGCTCTAAGTTACAGTTGAATGACCCTGTGAGTTTATATAGCTTTCTATAGATGAGGAAACTCTATAAAAGCTATTTATATAGCTATTCTATATAGCCATTCTATAGATGAGGAAACTGAGGCATGGGGAAGATAAGCGGCTTGTTCCAAGTCACACAGCCCTCGGTGGTGGAGGAAACAGGATTAGAACTCAGTCTGCCTGACTCAAAACCCCAGAATTGGGAAGAGACTGAGGCCATCTCAGCCAAGGAGAGACTCCAAGCTTAGAGCTAGTCATGTGAAAGATGTGGTGTGTCCAGCGACAGGTGTGTCCAGCGACAGGTACATCAGCTAGGGCACCCAGGCGGAGAGTAGGTGGGAAGGTGAGCAGGAAAGGAGCTAAAATGGTGTATCTGGGTGAGATTGAGGCTGACCTTGAAAGATATGTGAGCAAAAGAGAACCCTGGCTAGTTTTTCAGATGGGGAGTGATGGAATCCAGGTTTCTCAACTCGCTATCGCCTTGGACCTCCTGGTCACCCCACCCCAGCCCTGGATCTGCACAGCCTCAGGCTTCTTCTCACCTCTACTATTGTCCTTTGTCCTGAATCTGGACCATAAACCACTGGACTGTGGCCAATGAACCTGCCTCAAATTTCCAACCTGAATACCTATCTGTGTACTCTGCACCCCAGGGAAAATGGGCATGATGGCTCTGCATCCCACAAAAATGGGGGGAGGGAATCCAGAGATTGTCCAACCAGGAGAGCCCCATTAGCCAGGGTGAAGGGACACTGGACAGTGGACAATCTGACCTCATCTGGCCTGAAAACACATTCCAAAGGTCAGTTCTGATATCCAAACCATCCTTAGATAGGTGGCCATGAGCACTAACTGTGTAAATGAAGAGGATTTGGACAATCACAGTCAAGGAGTTCAGTGTGCTGTAGGCTGAGTCCCCAATGTCCTTGCTCCCCCTCCTGTTCCCACGTAGGGGTTCAGAGCATCCAGGTGGGCAGTAAGGAGCTTAGGGACCTACTTCCCAGAAAGACTCGAAGGAGGCTGACCACCTGCTTTCCCCTTCCCCACCCCCAGTCCCTGGAGGAGATTTCCTATGATGGTCCATGTCCATCTTTCCGCATCCTGCCTCCCAGGCTGTGTCTCCCAGGGACGATCACAGCGGAATGGGAGGGAAACCACAGACCCTCTGGGAGCCCAGGTGAACCAGGGACTAAGGTTTGGCTTCCTCACCTCCTCGCCCATCCTCACTCCTCTCCCACTCTTTTCAGGGTCAGCCAGGCACCCGAGGTTTTCCAGGATTTCCGGTAAGTGGAGAGGACTGGTGAGTACCCCTGGTCCTGGCTGGGTGATAAACTTCAGGCGGGGCTGGCTCTCAAGCTGCCTGTGTGCTTCTAAACCCCCATGAGCAAGGGCCCCCTCCTGCTGGCTTTCACGGAGAGCTGCCAAGGAGAGTAGCCTGGTGCTCGGCTCACAGTGCAGGAAAGGACAGGGACATCAGCATGGAACTAGAGATGTGGCAGACCAGACAGGCTGCGAGGTCACGGGCTAGGAAGCCCAGCCGGCCTATGAACTCTGGGGAAGATGATGCATCTCAGGGAAGCCACCTCCAACCTGGCTCTGAGGGTTAATCCGCCTGGGGTGTGGGGCAGTCAGCTGGCCATCTGGATGTCCGGGGAGCCCCTCCTAAGGCCTAAGACAGATTCTGAGAGCAGGATAGGAGGCAGGCCTTTCCCGCCGGCCTCGGGGCTGGCTGGCCGTGCTATCCAGGAGCATGCCGTCCACTCTCCTCTGGGGTGAGAAGGACTTTGGTACCAAGGTGACTGCCACCCATCAGGTGCCAGGCATGGGGCAGGTGGCATTTCATTCACCTCACAAAAACCCCATGTGGGAGATTATTTTATTCCCCATTTTAGAATGGGAAGCCAAGGCTTACCCATGGTCTCATAACAGCCAGTGGTGAAGCAGAGACATGAACCCTACCTTGTTAGAGTCCAGAACCTGTGTCCTTAACCACCCCCAGGCTGCCTGTCTGCCAGAATGCCTGTGATGCTCAGTCTTCACATCTGGCCTGTTTATCTTTCAGGGTCCCATTGGGCTCGACGGCAAACCGGTGAGTGGCCCCTTTCACACTGTGGGCTCCTCCCCCTTGCTTAGTCCAGATCACTTACCTGGGGTCTTTCAGTCCTTCTGCAAGACCCTGACTCCTTAGAAAGTGCTTTAGATAAAAATGAATGTTCTTGGGGTGTAAAGTCATTGCCAATGAGAAGGGGAGGAGGGGCCATTAGAATGAGTTGCCCCAACCCCTGTGGGCACAAGTCCATGGCCAAGCTGTGCCCTCAGCAACTGGAGCAACAGCCATCCTAGAATTTGCTGATTCTGGGCCTCCTGAAGGAGCTGGAAGGGAGTGAGGCGTGGAGAGAAGAGGGCTGGAGAGCTCGACCTGCTGTTCTAAAGGACCCTGGGCTCTGGCTCACACCCTCGCCCCCCGAACCCCCACCCCAGCACCCCAGGGCACCTCCTGTGTTCTCCTCAGGGTCTCCCATCCTGGTTGAGCCCCCACACCTGCCCAAGTCCATGGGGAGGCTGCTGCCCGTCCAGAGCACCTCTCTGTTCATTTCAACCCTTTTGACATGGCCGCAGACACAGATGTTCAGGAGAGGGGCAGCTATGGGGGAGGGAGTCCTGATTGCAAACAACTCACTTGTTCTTCTCCTTCCAGGGCCGGCCGGGACCAAAGGGGGAGATGGTAAGACCAGCTCACCCTAACCCTAAACCTTCTCTCAAGGGCAGGGGGGTCGGACTGGCCCTCCTGAGCTAACAAACCCTACCCAGCCAAGGAAGTGTCTGCCCCAGGGTCACTCCCGAGCTGGGTGCCACGCATCCCACTTACTCGGCACAAGGAGGAGAGGTGGACAGGGGGCTTCTCCACCTGAAGAATGAGGAAACAGAGGTCCAGAGAGCATCCTTGCTTGGCCAGTGTCACACAGAACTGGCAGCTAGTGTCCCCAAACCATCACTCATACTCAGCACTCACACTGGGAGCAACGGGTGTCCATCCAGCACTACGTCCTGAGCCTCATTTTCTTTTTTAAAAAATAATTTTATTTATTTATTTTTGGCTGTGCCTAAGTCTTTGTTGCTGAACAGGCTTTTCTCTAGTTGTGGTGAGCTGGGACTACTCTCTAGTTGCAGTGTGAGGGCTTCTCAGTGCGGTGGCTTCTCTTGTTGCCAACTGTGGGCTCTAGGGCTCACAGGCTTCTGCAGTTGCTACACATAAGCTCAGTAGTTGCAGCTCCTGGGCTTTAGAGCACAGGCTTAATAGTTGTAGCACATGGGCTTAGTTGCTCTGCAGCACGTGAGATCCTCCAGGATCAGGGATCAAACCCGTGTCTCCTGCATGGGCAGGCAGATTCTTTACCACTGAGCCACCAGGAAAACCCTGAGCCTGACTTTCTAGTGTTCCCTGCTCCGGGCTGCCCAGGGCTCCAGACACTCCTGCCCCAGCCAGGCAGAGAGCTGACCTGGGGAAACACACTACTGTCCCCACCTTCCTCCTGCCCCTTCCCACCTTCTGCAGAGCCTTAACACAGTCCATGCAACCCCAGAAGTAATAATGATAGTCATCAGCCGGGCACTGCTCCATAATCCTTATAATAACAACTTATCATCCTCCACTCTACAGAGGGGGAGATAGAGGCTCAGAGTGGTTGAGTATAGTACTCAAGGCTTCACAGCTCGTAAGTAACAGAATGGGATTGAGACCCACATGGTAGGATCTTACCCTCCACTATGCCTCCTTTTGCTGCCAGGGCCCTTTGGTTAGAAAGAAAAGGACCCTTCTAAGGGGCTTCTCCTCCTGCCATCCCTCTGCCCCACCCCAGTTACCCACCCATGAATCTTCACCGTTTGTTCTGGAGTCAGAACAAATTTGAGGGGTGGGGGGAAGGGTGAGACCACCCCTTCTACCACAAACGCACATCAGTGTGATAGATCCCCTGTCTGCCTCACGGTCATCCATCAAAATCCAACAGGCCACAGAGCCATTAGGCTCCTGTTTGGCTTGGCACAGGGACCCCGAGCTATTAATTCCACATGCTGTCTAGTGTAATTATCTTGCCCTGCTTATCAGCTGTCCATCTCCCACTCTCCTCCCTTCCCGGATGGTTTACCATCTGTCGGGCGTCCAACTTGAGGGCTGGGGCTTATCCTCACCTGCTTAATCTGCGCCCTCACCTATCAAAAGGGGGTCACCTCTGCCCCACCCACCTCCCAGTAGCCCCGAGAACCTGACGTAAGGTGTAGACAGGATCAGGGTCCCACCAGTGGTGTAAAGGAGAACCAGGACTCCAAATTCATGTCTTGTCCCACCACTCACAGGGCTGTCGTAAGGTGGGAGGAGTTAATTCACATCAAGCGTTTCAAACAGTGCCTGGCCCAGAGGAAACACCATGGGTGGCACACTGCCCTGACCCTGACCTGTCCTAAAGGGGCAGCCTCAAGAGCTCATTGGTGCCAGGTGTTGCTGGATCTTGAAATACTTAAAAGAAACTCTAAATTCAGATTTTTGTTGTACTCTCCATGCTCTTCAGCATTGGCAGTTAATTGAAATAAAAGTGTGTGGGCTCAGCAGAATATCCCCGGGGACCATGATTGTCCTATGGGCCACCATTTGGGATATCCAGACTCAATCCTCCATGTCTTTGCAGTCCCAAACCTTCGGGTTATTTTGCTGGGTCCCTGGACCTCCCTCTCTCATCATACTCCTCTCTCTGTCCCCAGAGAAGGGGCCTGGTCCCCTGCAGTTCAGTCCCCTGCCAGATGCATCATAGTCTATTGAATTTGATACTAAACACTTGGTCAACCGCATCAGCTGGAGTGCCACATGGTTTGTCCCAAAGACTGCTTATCCCTTCCCACAACCTCCTGGGAATCTCCCAGTTTGGTAACTGGCCCAGTTAGCAAGTCAGGGACAAAAGGAGGCCTTTCACCCACCCAGATGGATCTGTCCATGGGGATCCTGAGGTCTCCAAGCCCTACAGAGACTGGCCTAGCCCTCACAGGACCTCAGGATGGTGGCTGGAAGGGACCTCAGAGCCCCAGGGGCTGGGGCACTGCCTGTGACTCCAGCCAAGTTCAGAAGCCCTGCCCCCCGGGGTCCAGCTCAGTTCAGAGCGCATGGCAGAGTGGACACAGCTAGACCTTCACAGTCCCAGTGCTGCCACTGCTCACTGAGCCACAGGGCCTCGTCTCCATCACCTCATCCGGGAGAAGGAGAGATGCCAGTGCCTTCCTCTCAGGCCAGGGTGGGTGTGAGCTCAGCATGTCCTAAAGCCTGCCCCCAAGGGGGTCCTCAAAACAAGGGGCGCCTTCCCTCTCCCTCTCTGCTCCACACTGGCCAAGTATGAGGCCTCCTTAGCCCCGGCCTCAGTTCAGGCCCCTGAGAGAGCCAGCCAGACGCTGCATCCCTCTCAGAGAACTGGGGTCCACGCTGAACCCAGGCTCCTCTCTCAGCTCTGCGAGCTTTTGACCAGACCCCCTGGAGGGGAGCTCTGAGGCCCTTATGTTCCTCCAAGGAACCCAGAACACAGAGATGAAATCCCTGCTTCATCTCTTTGGCCAAAATTTCCTCCAAAGTTCCCGACGTCTGGAATGCTGCCCCAGCCCCCGTGTCCCCAGAAGCCCTTCTGGCTCAGTGGGTTTGATGCTGAGGCTGCGGAGGGTAGGAGTTAGAATGTGCTTTCAGTTCCGAGAGGAGATGGCCTGAGAGTGCAGGGCATCTGGCAGTAGCAGAGCCCTGTCCCGCACGTCCATGCAGCCTCCTCCGTGGCCGGCCCACAGGATGCTGGCGGGTGCAGGGGTAAATGAAAGATGACACCTGTTCTTCATCGTAGTCAAGTGTGGGGAGCAGGGCATACCTAGTCATGTCCACGGGGGGATGAAGAAGCTGGGCCACAACAGCTGGAATGTCTCGGGCACAGGAAGACTAGGCATGGGTGGCTAAGCCCGGCCTTCGGGACTCAGGCCTTCCAAAAACTTTCTTGCACAATCCCATGCAGCCCTGCATGTCTGATTCTGCCCGTCTTCTTTGTTCCACTCACCTGTGCGTGTTCCCTTCCCTCAGGGTCTGGCAGGTCCCTGCGGACAGCCGGTTGGTACCTCACCCCAGGGCTCTCCAGCAGAGAGGCTTCGGGCCCTGAGTCCTGAGCCTCGGTTTCTAACTCTCCCATTTCCATCTCTTTGTAGGGACCTCAAGGACAAAAGGGAGAAAAGGTAAGCCGATGGAGGTTTTCTAGAATTTTCATCTCAAGAAGCAGTCTTCCAACAGGTAGAAGGGTTATTTTCAAACTTCATTTTTTATCAACAGAAGCAGGGAACCCACTGTGGCACTCAGTATATGAGAGAGAAGAGGGGCTGCCCTGGGTGGGGGCTCTTTTCTTGAGGGAAGGGGACAGCCTGGAGCCTGGGCCTTCTCAGCCTCTTTCTCTATGCATCCCACCTGCCACCCCCATAGTATTTCCTGACTGCCTCCTACGAGCCTTTAGGATTTCAAGGGGTCCGTTTTGTAAACTACTGGCTTGGCCCTCTTCCTGGCCTCCTATGTGCTCTGTCTCCTTGAGTTTCTGATGGGGCCTCTGCTGGGCTTGCCCCCAAATGAATGGTGCAGGGACCTGGCACCCCAGCTCAAAGAAGGCATGTCCGAGGGCTCCATTGCCCTTACCTCGGTGTCCACTATTCCCATCCAGGAACTCCTGTTTAGGGCCCACCCAAAGGATGGACCTTTCCGGAAGATACCCCCAGGCAGGCATGGAGCAGGACCCCTGACTCCGCCGTCATGGTACATGATGTATGGTGGCAGAGTCCTGCCCTTGGCTCCGTGGGGCCACATTCAGACAGGCCCTGGGGGTTTCTTCCCCACTGCCAAGCAGGCATGAGGGAGGGAGTCAGACAGAGCCTGGAGGCGGGTGGTGTGTGTGCGTGTGCCTGGTGTGTCCCCCGGTCCTGAGGTTGCCCCCAAGGGTCCACCTCCCAACAAGTATCTAACACCTCCTCTCCTTCCCTCTCTTCCGCAGGGTCAGTGTGGCGAGTACCCACACCGGGTAAGTGAACCTCGAAAACTGATCCATCCCTGGGGCACAGCCCCCAACTTAGCCTCCTCTTCCCTACAGAGCTTGGGGCCAGGCGCACACAGACCCTCTGCACTCAGCAGACAGAGCAGCGCCATGATGAGGGCAGTGCCCTGAGGGCAGCCGGCCCCCAGGGTTGTGCCTGGTGATCAGCGTGTGTGTTTGGGCAGAGCTGTGTGTCTCTGTGTATCTAGCCCCATGCTGGCTGGGCCTGGGAGCCCCCAGCATGCGTGCATCTGGAACTCCGAGTGCCTGGCTGTGTGCTCCTCTGCAAGTGGCCTTCAACATAAGGCTGTGCAACTTGTGTGAGTCTGGGTCTGGCTCTCTACCTGGCATTTCTGTGTGTCTGTCTGTCTGGCCGGCTAGCTGGTTGGCTGCCTGCCCTGGCCAAATCACAGGGACTTTTGGGTTAGTCATTGTTTCAGATGACCCAGACCTGCGTGCTGGGAGATAGTTGGAAGCTGACTATCACTGCAAGAGTCAAGTCTTTGTTTTGCCTCTCTATGAGTCAAGGAAGTCCCTCCAAGTGGGGTGGGGATTTCAGGGCTGATGTCCTGCTCTTCCCCACCCCCGATCCAGTTCCTCCGTTCCCTTGCTGCACCCCAGGATACGGAGCCCAAAGCCTGCTGTAGTCCTACTGAGGGCCCTCAGATGTGTGCCCTAACACTGAGAGCCACTCCTGGGGGCGGGGCTGAGGAGGGGCGGGGGGCAGTGAAGGTGCAGGAGCCCCACTGAGCTGGGACACCCCTCATTTTGTGGATCGCCCTCGCCGCTCTCAGCCCCGGGCAGTGGGGACGGGGATGACAGGCATCTTTAGGTGTCCATCCCCCTGTCATGAGCTGCCTTGTGCCCCCAACACACGCAGTGTGGCCACCCTGGCCGTCCACCCCTGCCGGGCAGGGGGCTTGAGGGAGTGGAGAGAAAGACTAGCCAGACTCCAAGTCAACCAACCTGGCTCCAAAAGGCCACGGGAGGGCCTTGCTAGGTGCTGACCTCTGGTTCCCAGGCCAGAGAGAGGCCGGGGGCAGGGTGCAGCCTTGAATGTGAGTGGCTGGGGTAGGGGTGAGGCCAAGGCTGGGTAGGGGACGCAGGCAGGCCGGCAGCAGTGCAGACAGAGCCAGCCTGTCGGCGGCATGTGCTGCAGGGAGTCAGGGGCCCTGGTGTTCCGGCCAGCCTGATCCCGATACAATAATAGAAGGTCAGCTGTGTTTATTTGAAATGATGGGCTCACAGGATTGTTATGTTACCTGAAAGAAAGACAGCATCCCCCAGCGGCAAAGACAACACAACTGTAGCCGCTTTGACAGTGTGTCATTAGCTCTGAGCATGGTGTAGGGGAGAGGGAGGGACTCTGCCCTTGAGCCCAACCCAGGAAGAGGGAGCCAGCAGGGATGGAAGGCTCCAGCACACCTTGGCCACAGGCTGCAGAGAAACCCAGGGTTATGACTGTGCCAAGGTGGGTAACAAGTCAGGCCGGATGAGAGTGGATTTGGGGATCCAGCTGATGGGCAGGGCAAAGCAGCTGGCACCTTCCATTCACCTGGAAGTGGGTAGGAAAGCAGAGTGTTTCTCGGGCAGGGGGTCTGTTGCCTTTCTGAGGGGTCTGCAGGCCTGAGGCAGGTGGCAGGCCTCCCAGCCCACGAGATATATGATCCAGGTGGTCTGAGCCTCTGTTCCAGCCTGTAGCATCCCCAGGGAGGGAGGGGGAGGCCAGGTGGGCAGTGGGTGTCTGGGGTGCCCTGGGAGTGGGAGCTGGTATCTGAGCCTGGCACTCACTCTCCCTGTTGCCCTGTCTCCCCCCAACCCCTACCCCCTACCCTACCCCAGGAGCACCTAAGTGGCTCTCTAGCAGCTCTGCGCTCCAACCAGATAATTACTCTGAAGGTTTGTAGGTTCTGGAAGGTCTCTGGGCCTCTCTACTGAGAGGCTCCATGGACGCAGAGCCCAGCGTTGCACGTCCCCAGGCCCCAGTGGGAAAGCTGGGGCTCCCCGCGAAGCAGCTGCCCATGAAGGTGGCAATGACCCAGAAAGGCTGTGACTGGGCTCCTGGGTCCCTGGCTGGGTGCATCCTCAGCCCAAGCAGCCCTTGCTTCCTAATGCTCCTCCCAGCCATCTCGTGTGAGCTACAATGCTTTCAGAAACAAGAGGTGGACTACATGCCATCTCTGTTTTCACATGGGTTCTAACCTCTTCCTAAAGCTGTGGGGAGCTCAACTCCACTGGACAGAGAGACTGGAAGCAGCCAGAATTTCCAGAAATGAAAATTGCATTAGCTAACGTGATTGCCTCTCCCCGCCTCCCCGCCCCAAAAAGTGGTTGAACATGCCAGAGGAGTCTTTGTCCAGCCTTGATGTTCCAAGCCCCCAGGTGAGGCCTCAGTAGCACTTTGCTGGTGCCCGCACTGGTCACACCCTCCTCCTGCTCAGCCCCCAGGAACCGGGCTCGGCTCTGCCCTTGACCATCTTCCCCAGATTCGCTGACACCAGCCCTTCTCGTCCAGCCGAAAAAAGAACCCAGGGGTGGCCGCCCACCAGCCTGGCTTCAAGTACCAATTTAGGCTGATCCTGTGGCTCCCAAGTCAGAGCCTCAGAGTCTGCTCCCCTCAGCCCTGCAGCCTCTGTCCACAACCAGGGACCTGTGGGCCTGGCAGTGCAACGTTGGGCCGTGTGTCAGGAGGCCTCTGTGGCCCGGTTTGGCCGTGGAGGGCAGGCCTGGCTGGGGAGGGAGGCCCCCTCCCCACTGGGGAGTACTGCTGCCAACACCCCGAGGACTTGCCTCCTTCCAGGGATGGGATGCCTTCCAAGGGCAAGCTCAGCGCTGCACCCACAAGCCTCCAGCAGCCCGTCCACGCCCTCCCTCCAGTGCCTCACGCCCGCTAATCTCTCTTCTCTCTTCCTCTCCGCCCTCCCTCTCGGCCACCCTGCCTTCCTGGTGGACTTTCGACCCTCCTGAACACCTGCGATCTTTGGCCTCTGCCCTCTGGCCTTCCAACTCATCTTTCTCCTCAGCTGCTGCCTCTCCTCAATTCAGTGCGGCTGGCTCCACCCCCAGTCATTAAAAGGCGGACCTTCCAGGTAGACACCTCCCTTGGCCAGACCACATGGGGCTTCCCAGGGGCTGGCGAGTCTCTGGGCCCTGACGAACCAGCTGGGGCTGTGACAGTGAAAGTTGCTCAGTCATGTCTGACTCTTTGCAATCTCATGGACTGTAGCCCACCAGGCTCCTCTGCCCATGGGATTTCCCAGACAAGAATACTAGAGCGGGTAGCCATTCCCTTCTCCAGGGGATCTTCCTGACCCAGGGATCAAACCTAGGTCTCTTGCATTACAGGCAGATTCTTTACCGTCTGAGCCACCAGGGCTGTTGGCAAAAGCAGAATCTCACTGCACTCCCATGACATTAAATTAGACAAAGACGGACATACAAATGCCATACACATGGAAATACACAACACCCAGGCCCAGAAGCCTGAACTACTATCTCACTGTTACTGCTTACAACAGCCGCCACTGTCTGCCAATCACCGGGCTATGCATTCTACAGCCTGCTTTCATTTAATTCTCACAATGGTTGTATGAGTTAGGCATGATCACCCTTGTTTCACAGATGAGCAAATCAGGCTCAGAGATGTTAAGTAAGTTGCCTGAGGTCACACGGCCAGTAAACTGCAGAGTACCCACATTCTCCGACTCTTACTAGTTATGCAATTTGGGGCAAGTTACTTAACCTTTCTGTGCCTCAGTTTTCTCATTTGTAAAATGAGAATAATAATGGTTCCTACTGTATAGGGTTATTGTGTATGCAGAGCATTGGAAATACTTCCTGGCAGAGTTTAAGCGCTGAAATTAAACTGAGGCTCAGAGAGGTGAATTTGTACCCAAGGTGGTGCAAAAAAGCAAGAGACAGAGTGGGAACTGGCAGTCAGGTCTTCAGACCCCACACCCAGGGCTCCCTCAGTTGGACCTACACCCTTTATATTTAGAAATGCAGATTGCTTAGCATCCGATCACTTGTAACCTGAGTTTGAGAAGCAAGGGAATTTGCAGAGGAAATGTAGCCCAGAACCAACAGGTGTAATCATTGTGAGCAACTGCTTCCTTCTTCCTGCCTTACTAAGCCAAGGAGGCTGGGATAGTACCAGATCACAAAGAACAAAGAGCAAGAGACCACAGACCCAGGGATCTAGGCAGAGGCATTGAAGCTTGATGCCAGGCCAGGAATTCCATGGCTGCCACCCGCACCCCTAGCCTTGCTCACATTGGGGGTCAGAGGTTACCCCCAAAGTCACAGGAGTGCTGGAAGTGGCAGGGCTCTGAGATGCTCTCTGAAAGCCTGACAACAGGGCCTGGAGCCAACATCTGGCCTGACTCAGGAGCCCAGGAGCCTTAATGTTCAGGCATCTGATTGAACAAGGCTGAAAAATCACTCCAATTAATGGCTAAAAATACAGAGGGACATGTGACACGTGTGCTACCCAAGCCTCCATATCCCGTTACACCAGCCAAATCCTCGAGAGCCTCCATGTGCTCCGAGCGCTTACCCAACGCCTGCTTATTCAGGGGCCCACTGGCAGCTCAGAGAAGCACCAGGCCCACCCCTCTCTCAGCCACCCCTACCCATGTCAGACCCTGTTTCAGGAGAGCTGGGTTCTTGCTCTCAGAGTGGCCATTTGCATCGACCCCCCCCCCCATTTGCCCGTCACCCACCTCCTGGCCCTCGTTGCATTGACTGCTATGTGTTGAGCCCTTGCTGGGTTCCAAGCTCTGTTGTAAGAATTCTACACAGATTATCCCATGTAATCCCACACGGGCTACCAGGCAGTGGAGCTGGCATCATCATCGCCACCTTACAGAAGAAGAAACGGAGAGGGGCCGAGGCATGTTACTGGCTCCCTTTTCAAGAGCAGGAGGAGGATAAGCCAGAGCTTTCTGTGCTGCCCTGACCTGATTTCTAAAGTAGAGAGAGAATAGGGGCCCCTGTCTTTCCTGCTGCAGATTCTGCCTGGAGAATAAGGTTTTTATGCTGTCAGCCACCGTGGGACACAAAAAAGACTTGTCCATTTCCAATCAATAAACCAATATTGATTTCACAGGCTCTATAAGATGCTTAAACATTGGGTTTAACATTAGTTGAAAAAATGATGTGTTTAGCAGATGGCATTGAAGGTCATTGCCAAAGTGCAAAAAGTTGGATGGTGAGCAGTTTATGCTGGGGGCTTATTTGGAATGAATAGAAAAGTCTAGAGTTCTGGGTTTTGATTCCAGTTCCCCTCAAATTCTCCATGTGACCTTGGTCAGGGTGCTCAACTTCTCTGACCCTCTGTTTTCTCTTCTGTAAAATGGGACTTGTGACCCATCTCTGCACCTACCTTCACCATGGACTCTCCGAGCCCTTATGTGGTTTCTTAGAGGGTGTGGCAGGATGTAGCTCAGGCCAAGAGTGGCACTGCTGGTGGCCTCTGTCCTAGGATATCCCATTGGAGAGATGGTTCAAGCAGATGCTGCTAAAATCTGAGTTCCCATTCTGAGGTCGTACACTCCTATTTATAATCATCATTTTCCTGTATGGGGTTTGCAGCAAGCATCATCAGGCCCCTTTTCTATGTACAGTGTTATAAAGGATTACTGAGATCACACTGAGAAGGGTGGGCTGGCCTGGAGTCTGGGTCTCCTGCATCCCAGTCTGGAGCACTCACACCTGCCAGACTGTTCTACTTGAGTCTGTCTGCAGGGCTGAACCCCTCAGCAAGAGCTGAACCCAGAACCTCCCCGGAGAGGTCGTGGAGAAAGCAACCTAATGACGCTGGTCTGCATAGATCGAGAATGACACGGGCTGGCCCCCAGCCCCGAGATCTGGATCACATGGACCAAGCTCTCTCCTTCTCCTGAGGGAACATGATCCCACCCCTACCTCCCTGGGCTCTGGGTCCACCCTGGGCACCTGCAGGGGGGTGGGGTGACAAAAGCTTCAGGATAAGGAAAAAGAAAAATAATAGCAACTCCAGAAAGACACGAAGCACTTTACACCTTCAAAATTCAACCAAGCAAAGGGTTGCAAACTCAACTGTCCTCTGAGGTCAGGCACAGATCACACAAATGACAAAGCAGGCTGGACACAGAATGGTTTGAAAGGGTGGGACCTGAGGGACCCGGAGAGCCCAGTTGATGGCAGCCCCCGAGGAATATGGATCTGGCTGGTCCAGGCTCCATTTTTTTCAGCAAAAGCTACTAAGCCATATTTTTTTTTACATAAAATCTCTTGCCCAATTGTTTGGTGAGCTAAGCAAAATTCTGTGGCCTCTGACCTAAGGACTCAGTTGATCCTCTGGGCCAGATAATCAAAGACGGCAAAATGTGACAGGAAACAAGGAACGGCTGTTCTCATTTGATGGCTGGGAGGCCAGGGCGCGGAGATGGTGGGCTCGCCACACACAGGGAGGGGTCGAGGCAGGCCAAGGCCACCGGCCACCTCGGCTGGACCCTGGTCATCTGACCAACCTGGGAACAGGACTTCGGCTGGGCCGGGGGGCCCTCACCCGCTCCTCCACCTCTGCCACTGCAGCAGGGCTCTGCCCTGGGGACCAACAGCTCACGCAGCAAATCCTCTCTGGAAGCCTCTCCTCTGCAGGCCTAATGTCTTGGCCATCTCCTCACTGCCACTGGCCTCTGCATGTAGTCACCTCCACCGCACCATCACGTCACGCCACTGCAGCCTCCCCCAGAGCCCACGGCGGGGCCTCCCCGGGTGCATGGCACTGGGGCGGGACGGTTCTGCAGCCCAGGGCTCTCTCTCTGACACTTGTTTCCACCAACCTCAGGGTGAACAGGGCCAGGCTGGCATCCAAGGTCCACCAGGGCCACCAGGCCCTCCCGGACCAAGCGGACCTCTGGGGCATCCAGGACTGCCAGGGCCCATGGGGCCACCCGTAAGTACCCCTCCTGCTCTCCACCACTTCCCCTCCTTCAAGATTCATCCCCTGAATTCTCTGGAACTTTGGGGACTGGGTAACTGATGGGACTCTGGGCCCCCGCTGAAAGGGCAGAAACACATTGGCAAGGCTGCGGGGCATGGCTGGCCCCTGTGGGAGCTGCCCGCCCCTGTGGGAGCTGCCCGTCCCTGTCATGCTCACCGGTTGCTCTCTGGTTCTGAAAACATGTCCTGGGACCATGTGCTGCGCTTCAGCCACTGCATCCCAGGGGGGGAATCCATGAGCAGGTCTGCCTCTCCCAGCCTCAGGAGAGAGGAGCTTGGAGAGAAAGTTCCCAGGACCACTCTGATGGATGTCCCCTGCCCCCTGGGCTTGGAAAAACTTGAGTTGGGATGATCTGTCCTCAAGGAGGTAGCAAGGGTCATCTGATGGCCTAGCATCCCTAACAGACACGCCTTTGCTGGTGTGTGTGGATTTCCCACTCCTGGGCCACCTCCCAACCAAGTTACACAGCTGGTCGGCCAAGAGGACCCTGCATTGAGCCTGGGGATTAGACCAGGAGGGGCCCAGGGGAGCCAACAGACACCCCTCTGGGCAAGACCACACTCAGGCGATAGGTCAGTCCCAGTGTCCACCAGGTCATCTGCTTGCAAGCTCTAGCCAAGCCCCAACTCTTCCTCAGCCCTGTTTCATGCAAGAAAGCACCAGGGCAGAGTAATTCAGAAAGCCCTGGAGTTCTTAAGAGAAGATGCATCTCTACCCAGAGCTAAGACCAACGTCAGCAGTTATTGGAGGCAGAGGGGTTAAGGACACAGTCTGTTTGATAATGTTTTTTCCACGTGGCTTTTTTTTAAGTGTTTTTCTTTCTTATGACAAAAGCATCATATATCCATTGTGAAAAATTTGGAACATAGATGAAGAAAAAGTTTTAAACTGTCTGCTTTCCCATATCCAGGGTTCCCCATCATTAACGCTGGGGAGAGTCCTTTCCATTTTTCTCCTTAGACTTCTCTGCACATAAATGTTTTTCAGGTTGGTGATATTCTGAATAACGTAACACTTTGTATGTTACTCTTTTCACTTAATCTCGTACACCATGCCCTTTCTCACATCAGGAGTCTCCCATGATACAGATTTTAGGACTTCTGGGTCTCTTTACAAGGTAGTTAATGGGTTCCCTTCTGTAATATACATCCTTAAATATAAATGTGTGTGCACATCTCCAATGCTTTCATGGCAATAGATTCTCAAAAGTGGAATTGCTGGGTCAGGGGTGCCCCTGCCAAACAGCCCACGATGAGTATGGCCACATTCCAGGTCACTCGGCTTCCCCCTAGGCCCTCGGCTACCCCAGCTTCCAAGGCTAAGGTTCTGTGTAGAGTCCCCCTAGGCTAGGTGACAGCTCTGGCCAACCAGGGCAGCCGGCTTGACCAGAAGGCAGCACAGCAGAGTGAAAATCTACATTTCTGGGAGAGCCAGTTCTCCTGCTCAGCTGGATCCCAATAACGAATTTTAAATATTTCCATGATTTCTCCCCAGAACCCTGGGGAGGGAAGTTAGTCTCACTTCCATGGATTGATGGATGGAAAAGCAGAAAACCTAAAAGGAAGTGGAATTTAGAGAACTTAACCAAACAAACCAAGCCAAGAAAATAAACCAAAATTTTAAAAAGTGCTCAAAATTCACTTCTTTCCTGACGGCCCTCACCCGAACACACTGGGCTCCCCATCACTGAACCCAAGCCTGGCAGTTTTCTGTTAGGTTGTTTATAAAGAAAAAAAACAGAACGCATGTTTTGAAACCAATTGAAACCAGCCAGTGTTTGCCATCCAGACCCACGCCCGAGACCATGCTGGAGCCTGCCTTCCCTTTCCTCTCCCTCGGGCTCCCACAGGGCTCACACCACTTCCCCCAAGCTAGCTCCTGTGGTCACAGCACCCCAGGGGTGAGGAATGGAGACAGAGGGCTCCCCTGCAAGCTGGCAGGGCCAAAGGCAAAACCCAAGCTCTGCTGGGCAAGGTCAGCTTTCCAGGGAGCAGCTCTAGTTAGGAGGTGAGTGGGTGGGGACCTGGACCAAACACACTATCAATTTTACATGATGCGATTGACCTATTTTACAGTGGGCCAGCACAGCAGAGATGCCCAAGGCACCCATGTAGCTCCAAAGAGGGACATGAGCCTGTTGTCCCCACGTGCCCTCAGCAGGTTTCAGATACCCTTTGAGGACCCTCTTGATCTGTTCTCCAATGCATCCAGAACCCATTACAACCTCCACTGTAAACATGTTTGTGTACGTCTGTTCTCAGTCGTGTCTAACTCTTTGCAACCCCATGGACTGTAGCCGCCAGATTCCTCAGTCCATGGGATTTCCCAGGCAAGAATACTGGAATGGTTGCCATTTCCTACTCCAGGGGATCTTCCCGACCCAGGGATCGAACCCGCGTCTCATATCTCCTGCACTGGCAGGCAGATTCTTTACCAACTGCACCATCTAAATGTGTTTAGCCCTCACCATTTGCCAGTGGAATCCATCTCCACTCACCTTTCTTTTTGCTTCTGCAGGGCTTACCTGGGCCTCCTGGACCGAAGGTGAGGGCCCTTCTGGGTGATGCATCGAGTGGGTGTTCCCTGGTGGGTAGGGGGTGGCGCACTGACAGGTACTGAATAAGGGGCTGAAAGGGAATTGATTGGCTTCCACAAGGATTGCACTTTCGTGGGCTCAGGCCAAGCAAGTGCTGTGCCTGGTATGGAAGATGCGGCCCTGCTCTCCAAACAGATCATGGTCTAGTTGGGAACTCAGATGGCCAGGACATTGTCACAACATCCCAGTAAAACAGTGGCTCCTAAGGGGCCAGAACTGGAAAGGACCTTTGGGATCATCCAGTTTCTTTCAAAACTTTATCTGGAAGCCCACAATGTCGAGTCTTCCTTTGAAGCTGGAGTCCCTGTGGCTCTAGGAAAGAGAAGTTGTGAAGCACTGATCCAGCCAGCCATTTCACAAATGCAAAAGCTGGAGTCCTGGGGGAAGTGACTTGTCCAGGTGCCACAGAGAGCCCATGGTGGAACCCAAACTGACCCTCAGGGGTCCTGTGCCCCTGCCAAGTCAACCCTTCCCTCCTCCCTCAGCCTCTGCAAGACAAGGACTGGTTCTGAAAAGTCAAACAGTCCCTGCTATTGTTCCAGGGTTGGCTGGAGGTGGAGGTCAGAGGATGTGGAGTCATTGGGAAGAAGAGGGATGGTAACGTGGAGGAGGAGGGTACAGCAAGAAAACCCCTCTAATGGCCTTCTCTTGGTTCCCCTCAGGGAGACCCAGGGATCCAGGGCTACCACGGCCGGAAGGTAAGAAGGAGGGGGAAGGGAGGACCCGCTCACCACCCCCACCCCGCAACATGACAATCCAAGTAGGGCTTCACCACCATGCACACAGGGTCTGGACTTGGTCCGTACATGCTTTTGCACACACATCAGCAGGGGCCTCAAAACTCTTGAATTTAAGTGATCAGGGGGTTTGTGTCGCCATTGAGGAAGTAGGAGGCTCAGAAGGGGAAGGGCCTTGGGCAAGTCAGTGGCCCCGCTGGACCTCAGACCCAGGAATGTGTCCCCTGCCAACCCGAGTGGCTGGGTCTACACAGAGGCAGACCAGGTTCTCACCTGCCCCCTGAGGGCCTCGTAAGTGGGGACCAGGCAGAGCTTCTGAGTGTGGTACGGGATATGGAAGGTCCCAACTCTGTTGTCTGGCTGCTCACAGGCCAAAGAGACAGGATTCCTATACAAATAACCCTGGTGAAGGCAACTGCACTAATCACTACCATCACAAAGGGCTGTGTCAATATTGGGGTAGAGGGTTCAGGGAGATTGATCCTAGGTTGGGAGGATTTGGGGAAGTTGTCTGAGAGAGGACAGCTTCTGAGTTCAATCCTGGTGAATGGGTAAGTGTATCAGTTATCTATTGCCATGTAACAGACCATCCCAAACTTGCTGTCTTAAAACAATACTTTCTCAGGATTCTGTGGCTTGGCCAGCTGTCTCCTCGGGGCTCACTCATGCAGTCACATGGGATGATGGCTAGAAAGGCCTGGGGGCCAAGACGGCCTCGTCCACATGCCTGGGCCTGGTGCTAGCTGTGGCCTGGGTTCCTCTATTCTCCTCCACGTGGTCTCTCAGCCCCTAGTGTAGGGCAGATGGATTTCCTCACAGCATGGCAGGCCCAGGTCAGCTTTCAAAACAGACGAGTCCCAGTGCACAAGTGCTTTTCGAAAGCATCTCTTGCATCACATTTTCTGAGGTCCTATTGGTCAAAGCAAGTAATGAAGCCAAAGCATTTGAGTCAGTGGGGCAGGGGGACTCAGCTCCTGCTTCTTCTTGTGGGAGGGTGGCAAAGCCTTTGTGACCATCTTTAACCTACTACTGTGCTCCTTCAAGCAGCGGATTTCAGGGGAAATGGCATTTTAGACAGGGAAACAATTGAACCAAGGCCCAGAGATGGTCATTACAATAACTTTAATAATGTAAAAATAATTTTAACACTATACACCACTTACTGAATGTCTCCTGTGTGCCAGGCTGGCCTTCAATGGGACCTGCATCATATCTAATCCTAGGAGGCTGGTATTCTTCTTCTCCTATTTAACAGATGAGAAAACTGAGGTACAACCTAAGTGGCTCAAAAGTG
Source organism: Giraffa tippelskirchi (assembly GCF_054371585.1). Taxonomy (NCBI): domain Eukaryota; kingdom Metazoa; phylum Chordata; class Mammalia; order Artiodactyla; family Giraffidae; genus Giraffa; species Giraffa tippelskirchi. The sequence goes on along the minus strand of NC_137276.1, from coordinate 66,482,912 downwards.
GCAAAGCAGGAGTTCAAGTCCAGGTCACGGCCCTTCCCATGTTGCCATGCATCATAAGGAGCCCATCCCACCCTCCAGGCCCCAGCTGGGAGGCTCTGGTGCCTTCCAGGGAAAGAAAAGAGACAGGAAAGAAAGGCAAGACGAGGAAGGGGAGGGATTCTGGAAAGGGAAGAATCAGCTGTGGAGAAGCACATTCCACAGGCTCTGTAGCTCTGTAATCCGACAGGGGCCTTCACCGCATTGTTTTATGGGTGCTTGGTGGGTGAAATGGCAAGACCCAAGAGATCTTTCATTAGTTCTGCATAAACTGCGAAGTTTGTACTGTGTCAGGAAGTGGAAATTACAGCCCCCGAGGTTGCTTCCATCGACTCACGCAGACTCACAAAATTTACTGCCTCCTGATGCAGCACAGGGTCGGCTTTCCCATTAGCAGCCAGACCAGCTCTTTCAAGCTGTGAAGAAACTTCAGGGTAGCAGTTTCCCCTGGGGGTCATGGGGATGCTCACGGCTGGCATCCCTACCATGGCAGGCATCTGCATTCCCCTGCCAACTGGAAGTCTGTTTCATTCAGAAAGGAGGTTGGGGGCGTCTGTTGCCCTGAGGATAGAGAGGCATCAGCTTGGGGCTAGGGTGTCATGATGGTACAGGGTCTGGTTCCGTGATTGTGGCCATTCTAGGTGAAGTTTGTGGGAGGAATCGTTCAGCCCTGACTGTGTGGAATTTGCAGAGGAAACTAGTGTGGTCCTACTGACAGAGAGGCAGCCTCTGATCCTGGGGAAGCCTGCTCTGGAGAGAGAAGGCTTAGGGCTGCTAGAGGAGGCTCAGGGCTGCTGGAGAAGGCACAAATGCACTTCTTTTGCCTGACGAAGTATAAAGCAAGTGCTGATGGGTACCTTGAGAAGGAGGGAGCTCCCCATCACCAGAGGCATTTAAGGAGAGGCTGGAAAACTATGGGTCTGTCATGTGTTAAGAGAAGCTTCTATATCCAATAGGAGACTGGATTGAAATCCCTTCCTGCTCAGGGAAGCTACAGCTTCCTAAGAACAGAGCTGACTCCATACCCCCTGGAGAGGAGCAGCCTCCCACCTGACCCTGGCTTTATGAGTCAGACCCCTGAGTCTACATCCAGGCCTTTCTTCATCCACATCCAGGGCTTGCCAGAAGCATCACCGCTCTTAGGTCTCCTGGGGTTCTGAGAAGGCCCTTCTCCTTCATGCTCAGCTCATGTTCCCCACACTTTCTTTCTCTGTTGACGTGCCCCTGCCCTTCAGCAACAGCCTCTTCTAGGGGAACCCAGGGAGAGCTGTGCGACTGCTGGCTTCTCAGCATTTCTGGAAGGCTCCTGCCACCTCATCTTTTCCCAGCCTGTCCTTGAGACTTCTCAGTAGGCGCTCCGGAGCCACCAGGTGGTCTTAGAACACTCATCTCTGTGCTGGCCCTCGCTCTGCTGGGACCCTTGTCCTGTCATCACTGAAGCCATAGCCTTCTAGTGCAACAGAGGCCAGAGGGTGTGCACTGGAGACCGATGGCCAGCAGCAGAGTGCACCCCCAAGAACTTGGGGGTCATTCCTCAAGATCAGGCGATACTCAGGAGGCTACGAGTGCCTGTTCCCACTGCCTGAGCCCCAGTGATCACCATACCCAGGCAGAAGTATTCTTCCCATCAGAATTCTTAGATGAAGAGTCCTTTTTCCGTGAGATATTACTTTTCTCCTTAAAGTGTTTCATCCCATTTTTCAATTCTTAGACGAAGAATCTTGCCCAAGGACAAGGGCCGCAGTACTTCACATCTCTGGTTCAGCCAAAGTCCATTCGCTCCGTCTCTCACTCATCTCATCTCACCTTGGCCCAGTAATTTGATGCATTATCCCCACTGTCAAGAGATGAGAAGCTCAGAGAGGTTAATACTCTGCCCAGTGTTGCATAAGTCAAGTGTTAGTCACGCAGTTGTGTCCGACTCTTTGCAATCCTGTGGACTGTAGTCTGCCAGGCTCCTCTGTCCATGGAATTCTCAAGGCAAGAATACTGGAGTGGGTTGCCATTCCCTTCTCCAGGGGGATCTTCCCAACCCAGGGATTGAACTCAGGTCTCCTGCACTGCAGGCAAATTCTTTACCGTCTGAGCTACCAGGGCAGCCCCAACATTGCACAGCTAGTGATAATCATGCTGGGATTGGACGCTAGGTCTCATGAGTCTGAACCCAGGAGCCAGTCTTCTCACCCTAGTGCAAAAGGAAATGTCTGCTCGGGGAGGTGGGGGGGGGGTGTCACCCCAGGCTAAGCTAACTCTGCACAGACCACCCTCCCTGTGGTTTCTCTGGGATGTGGAGGGGTAACCCTCTGGCTCTTTTCTTTTGTCCACCAAATCTCTTTTCTCTCTTCCCATCTCTGCTCTCTGCCTAGAAAGAGGCCTGGAAGGAGGGACCCACACGAAGGGCAGCTTGGTCACAGATGCTGGGAAGACGAGAGTTTGCTCCCACCCAGCACCCTGTGCCACCCGGTGGGGACGTCGAGCTGGGACAGAGGCCACGGGATGCCCCGTGTGTTCAGGGTGTGAGGGGGCCCCACAGGGTAACCAATGGCCCCTCCACATCTGCTTCCATTACTCTGCCCCGGCAACTTGACACACATGTGGGGAGGCCTTTCTTCCAGTGAGGGATGGAATTTAACTCTCAGCAAAGATGCTTCTGGTCCTGTGAAGTTTGCTGTTGATTAGTTTCAGCCACCACCACCCGCCCCAGCAGCTGGTCCCAGCCTGGCATCCTCTCAAAGGCTGGTCAAGGCCAGCAGGGCAGCGTCTCCACCAGCTCCTCGAGATCACAGCCTGGTGTAGCCAGCGGGCCGTGTGCTGCCCAGCCCCACTCACACCCAGCCCCGTGGCCTAGACACTATGAGCGTTGTTGTGCGCCCATGTGGTACCTATTTGATCCAAATTTATGGCACCAATCTACTTTAAATGTGTTGCAAGACGCAAAATGTGTGTTTAAAGCATCACAACCTAGGCTCTCTTTCAAAAGGATTGATGAGTATTGTCAGACTGGGTATGGATCACAAAACCTGGTGAGAGCTTATCTCCAAGCACGTCAGAACTGGCCTGTCCATCTTGGCAGCAGGCGGGGTGCCTTTGACACATGTGGCAGTCTGGGTGTTAAGGCTTGGGGTTTGCATGAAGGACCAGAGCTGAGCACACATTCATTCCCATCCTGCCGGCTCCAGGCTGTGCGTCTTCAGACCAATGCAGGCAGGATGTGAGAATCTCGTGTTTACTCAGCTTGTAACTGAGGTCGCACCTCCTGGAGGCTGTGGGGCTCCCCAGAAAGAGCGACTCCCAGGGAAGGAGATCTGATGGGCCCTGTGGTCAGCTGGCTAGGGCGCTGGAGTGAGAGTGTGAGGAGCAGAAGGGCACCCACGCGGCCCATCTGCTCACCCCACCTCAGTCCTTCTACAAAACGGCAGGATCATTCTGACCTGCCAGTCAGAGCAAAGCATCACGTGGGTGGCCACACTTCTGAAGAATGATAACTAGAATTATATCTACTCTACCTTTCTGGGCCTCTTCGTGCCAGGCTGTATAGGGGCACTTTGCTTGCATCATCTCATCAGATCCTCATAACTGCTCTGTCAGGTAGGTTTTATTCTTATCCCCAGTTTACAGATGAGCAAACTGAGGTTCACAGAGGTGAATCCCCCTAGGGCCACAGTTACAAAGCAGTGAATCCAGGTCTGTCTGGCCGCAAAGTCTTGTTCTGGATGACTTTACTACCTGGGTTTTATGAGCCCAGGGGACCTATTATTTCCAATACCCCACCACCACTGCCTACTCCCACTCCCATCTCCTCTTCTAGAAGGAAAGAAGGAGGGAGCTGGCCTGTTTTCCTTCTTGCGAGAAGGTTGTGGCTGGATTCAGGCCCTCCTCCAAGTCTTCCAGGCTCTCTGTGAACATCTAAGGCAGAGAACTTGGGGGGTACTTTGTGTATTTTATTCAAAGAACCAAAGAAGGGGAGCACTTTGTCCATTTTCACTGATTCTACCCGGATGCTTCCCCAGGGAGCTGACCTGGTCCTGTGGCCTCCAATAAAGCCAGGAGAAGGCTGTCTGAGCCGTGCACCCCAGCGGAGAAACCTCCTAAAACTTCCCTGCACCCCCTGACTCCCAGAGGACCCTGGCAACCCTAGGCTCCATGCCATGCTGACATGCAGCAGAGCATGCTCTGTAGATGCAGAGTAGGGACAGCACTTGCTTTCAAAGCCAGGAATTCCTGGGGGGGGCATCCAGACCATTTCAATTAAAGCAGATCAGGGAGCTGAGACATGGGCCCCACATCTGAGGCCTCGTGGGGACTGACAGCACTCCTGCTCCGCCTGCCTCCAGCCCCAGCCTGTGTTCTCTGCGCCCTGTTTCTCCTGCACTCCCAAGTCCCCAGATTAATTAGAGCTGACTTTTCTTTTTGGAACTAACTACAAAATCAACCGATCTCAAATCGAGATTACAACCCAGCCGCCCTTCCAAAGCACTGGCCTTCGATGGGGCGCCTGACCCCGGTAATTCCCCGGATCACTTCCTGCCGGCCCTAATTACCGGAGGACCTGGCGTTTCCGTGGCCCCAGGCCTCTCCAGTCTGGAGCTGGCTCGGGAGAGAAGAGGGAGCCGAGCTGCCCTTCTCCTGGAAGGGAGCCCTGGGAACTCTTCAGGGGAGAGAAAGACATTAGCTCTCCTCACCCGGCTTTTCCAGCCCAGGAAAGGGCCCTGGTCCAGACTTAAGGCCTGAGTCACCTGCTGGCCTCCCCCCAGTCCTTCACTCCCCACACTTCTTCCCTGCAGAGAACAAAGAGTCTGTAGAGCTGTGCGGGCCCAGGCCCCCCCTCAACTCCCAGCAGGAGCCTCACGTTAGGGAGGTCCGTTCTTCTCCCCCTGCTTCTCTGGCCTGACCTTTGCTCGGCTGGGAACTGACCTGGAAGCCCCCCCACCTCTTGCCTCCTTTGCCAAGTTCCTGCCCTGTTTGTTCAACAAACAATAAATCACCAATTAAGAGAGCAGAACACGACTGGCTTATGCTCCAAGGAGCTTGCTTCCATCCCATCATCTGGGCAAAGGATGGGTCCTTTGCCCATCCTTTGGGAACCAGAATACAGAACCAGAATACAGAACCTATTGATGCTGGCAGGCTCTCCAGGCAGAGGCAGCAGGAGTCAGTGGCATCGTAAAAGTGGTGGCTGAGACAGCCTTCAGGGTCATTCAGGGTAACCCCCTATCTACCCACCTGAGCTCACCCAGCACTTTCTTAGCCACCAAGACCGTTCCAGGCCAGGCCATCAGAACCAAGGTTAAAAGAGCCAGCCTTTCGCAGGCCTGGCTCCACAGCATCAGCCCCACCCATACTCAGGGCATCCGGGGCAAGATCCTTTGTAATGCTTGGAGCACCCACTTCCCCAGCCACCCTGGGGGAGCCTCCAGGCTCCCTGCTAGGAGGACAAGAGGTGCAGGAGATAAACTGGGGCCCTCAGGTTTTGGCAAACTATGAGAGCTCTCTCCCCAGCTAAGATGTTAGTGAGTTAGTGGACCTAAATTCAGCACAATTCCAAACTTAAACCTTTTAAACAAACAAACAAAAAACTTTCATGTAGGAAAATGGGACTGAAGGAGCCTACAGGTGTGCTCTGACAAAGACACGCCACAAGGAAAAGCTCTGTGAACACACACGTGTCATTGTCCTCCCTGAATGGCCCCGGAAACACTCCCCACTCCACACCCCCCATCACCCCTGCAAATGGGTGCCCTTGCTCACAGCCACCCTGGAGTCCTTGATAATGACTCTCAGCCCGCTCTCATCTCTCCCATCATCCAGAATCAGTGTTTTCTGGTGCAAGCTGAGTCCAGTCCCTGGTTCAGAGGTCAGGCTGGGGTGAGCCCCCGGAGACAAACCCTGAAGAAGGAGACTGATGAGAGTGGAATGAGCCCGCGGGGTGGGGTCAGCCAGGGGCACCCTGGCTTCCTGCCCAGCAGACGGGTGGGGGTGAGGGAGGCCCTGAGATGGGGATCAAGGGAGTCTGGGTCACTTGCAGAATTAAGAGACTTGACCCAGAGGGAGGGGAGGGGCAAAGGTCAGCCATCCTAACGAGGAGACTGCCTCCTCTGAGGGGCCCAGATTTCCCTGGAGAGTGCAGTTGTATCTTCACATACAAACCTGCAGGGTCTGAAGACAACCCCGATTACATCAGACACCCTCACTCCCGGTTCTGATCTGCACAGCTTGTGTGGAGATTGGGGACAGAAACCCAGAGATGGAGCGTGGGCAGACCCCAGCATACTCCCCCGCTGAGGCACCCCAGGCTGTCCATTGGGGCAGGAGAAGACCCACTGAGCCCCTCATGGAACCACAGTTTTACCCAGAGCTAACATCCCCTCCCCCACAGAACCTTGTTCTGGGGCTGCCAACACACCCAGCATCAGCTCCTTGGCTTGGTCCTCCCAGGAGCAGGAGTGGGTAGGAGGTGTCTATCCTCACTTTGCAGGATCCTGAAGCCAGAGAGAGAACTTATCCGAGGTCACACAGACACCCAGCTCAGCTCTCTCACTGGAGGTGGGAAAGGTGAGGGTAGATGCACTGGAGGAAAGCTGACAGAAAGATGGAAAGAGAAAGAACGGGGTTCAAACGGGAGATCTCTGAGTAGTCAGGGCTGCCCAAGCTGACCTCCCACCTGTACCCACAACCACCCCAGGGGACTCTGTCTGGTGTCCCTCTGGGCTTAGTCAAGCCAGTTGAGTTGTTTGTAACTGAAAGTGGGGACTTCAGCTTATGCGATGTAGCTACGGGTACCAGAATTCTGATGAAGTCCTGCGGCGCCCTCTGCTGGCCATAGAGCAGAACTGTGGTCGCAGGCCAGCTGGGCTCCGCCTTTTTCTCTGGTGCCAGTGGTAAAAGACACAGCCCTGGGCTGAGCACTGACCCCTCACCCCTATGGGGCACAGACCTGAGGGCCCTCCAAAATAGAGGGCTTTGCCCTGATTTTGGCCTGCGGAAGGTGTTTAATGGAAGCAACGGATGCTTGAGGTTGCCAAGCAATAGAAGCATCTGATGCTTGGGGTTGGCCGAGAGAAATGGGTACCTGGGCTTTGGCAGACAAAAGACCTATGTGCAAATCTCTGCCCTGCATGACCTTGACCACCATACCTGGCCTTCCAGAGCTCACCTGTGGGACAGGAATAACATCCACTACCACACTGACTAGAGGGGATTCCTAGAGATTGAACAGAGGATGGATGTGACGGCTTCACTCAGTGCCAGATACAAACACAATAAATGGCTGTGCCTTTCTCTGCTCTTTCCCACAAGAGGGATTTTCCAGAATTTAGTGTCTGGGGCAGATCTGGGGCATGAGCTTGTCTCTTGTGGTCACTTCTGAGTCCAGCTCCACCACCCCTGCCTGTGTCTCAGGGGTCCTGGTAGGGTCGGGGTGAGGGAGGGCTCCTGCATTGGAAGCTAAAATTTCTGGGCCTTTGGCAGAATTTAGAGACCTGACCCAAAGAGGATGGTGTGAAGCCATCCCTGGCAGATGTGATTTGAACAGTAATCCCAAGCTTCTGGAGCGACCCCTGTTGCTGACATCCTCTCAGGCCATGCTTCAGGGCCGAGCCCTTGGGCCCTGAGTCTAGTTCTCTTCTCATTGTTTCTCTTGTTTCCTCCTGCAGGGAGAACGGGGCATGCCAGGGATGCCAGGCAAACACGGAGCAAAGGTACACAGCTCCCCACAGTCCCCAGCAGCTCCCCCAGCCCCAGTGCTCTCCCCTAGCGCCTCCTCCTTCTGCATCCTGTCCTCCCATAAAAACAGATGGGGGACACATTTCTTCTTGTCCTCTCCCCTTGCTGCCTGGCCTATTGTTCAGGCAGGGGTGCTCCTTTTCAGCCCATGAGCCATCAGTCACCAGCAGCCTCCCAGCATAGCCAGGCTTCCTCCTGGGCATCAGTGGGTCATAAAAAGAACCTCTCTGGCTGCACTCCTGAGACCCATGTGGGAGTCAGGATCCTCTAAAAATGACATTCACTTGAAATTTACTAAATGCTGTGCATGGCAGCTTATTTATCTCAAAGTTGGTGGTCTGGAGCTGATAAGGAAGTGGGGTTCACTCCCAGATGCTTCCCAGTCCACTGGGACTTAGAGCTAGAGGGCTCCCTTAAGGAGAGTTCCACAGGCAGCCTCAGGGGCCAGTGAGCTTAGTAAATTCAGCCACCTGCTATTGTCCACTTCCCCACAGCTCTCCTTTCCCCCCTTTCTGCTCCATCTCCTCCTCCTCCTCCTTTCATATCCCCACCCCCATTCCACTCAGGGATGCCCCCCATCTAGCCCAGCCAGGGGCTGCCTGCCATGGTGCCCTCTGAGTCTCCCAGGAGGGTCTGGAAGCCCAGGGAGCCCGGCTGAGCACAGAGGGTCTTTCTCAGGCCACTCTCTCTGAGTTGAGCTCAGCAACCCCCTTCCCCGTGTACCTGGGCAGCAGCCCAAAGTCTCCACATTGCATATCTCTCCAGGAGGAGGCTGGGAGAGGAGGCTAGCCACCTCCTCCATGCCCCCTCCCCCCCGAGGTGAGAAAGTCTCTATGCCCTTCCTTCTCTCTGCCAGGGGGCTCCTGGAACCACTGTGGCCGGGATGAAGGTCAGTGGACCTTGTAACTCAAGACCTGAGGGGCATGATGGGAGGGGTGGAGAGAGGACAGAGCTGGGGTTTCAGGGGCTCAGTGGGTGGCCACTGGACCAAGGCGGGAGCAGACAGAATTCAGAACCGTTGCCCTTAAAGCAATATGTATGCCAGATGCTCAGCTTGAACAACAGATGTTTAACTAAGCTGCGCAAGTAACTGGCAAAGGTTTACCAGTCTCAGCTGAAGATCCCACCAGCCTGCCAGCGTAAAAGGAGTCTAGTGCTTTGCTTGACTCTCCAGAATTCAGCTGGTGGGCAGGAACACTCCCGGAGCAGAAATTCTCTATGTGGATCTCCTGGCAGGTCATTTACAGGGACACAGCATCCATACAAAGCAAACGCCCTTTCCTTCCTCTCCCTCCTCCTGGGCTGCTTGCCTCTCACCTGCCACCATCTCACCTGCGGGAAGAATAAGGACGTCCAGGAGGGGCCTGAGTCCGAGGCAGAGGAAAGCCCTGAGCTGACCGGACACTTCTGCCCCCAAATGCCTTCACTCCTCTGCTCCTGCCCTCACTCATCTGGCTCTCTCACATTCTTTACCAGAGTCTTCTTTTCTCCCACACAGGGTGAACCTGGGATCCAAGGAGCCAAGGTACTGATACAGAGGAAATGTTCTGGGCAGCCCAGAGCATCAGGAGTGGGATGGAGGTGGGAGGGGCTGCTGTTGTTTTGCTCCTGGTCCCCCGAGGCTGGTCTGGGGCTGGGGACCTGACTAAGCAGAGGAGAACCCACCACAGAGGGGCTTTCTTGTCAAGAATACACTGGAGATGCCTCACTTCCCCCTTCCTGGATCCTGGCCCGGGTAACTGTCTGGTTTACATTCACACAAGCTGCAGCGGGTGGTGACATGGTCCCCTACACCCGCAGGGCTCTGTCTCTCATCCAGTCCAATAAGAAGTGTAACATGAGAAAAGTTTCCATGGTCAAAGACATTTGAGAAATAATGGAGTTTAAAACTATTACACAGGTTTCTTTCCTGCAGGCCTTCTCAGAGCCTTTAAAGTGCTAACTATACATTGGCAAACTTGGGGGCGGCAGAGAATGAGATGGTTAGATAGCATCATTGAATCAATGGACATGAATTTGAGTAAATTCCGAGAGATAGTGAAGGACAGGGAAGTCTGGCATGCTGCAGTCCATGAGGTCGCAGAGTCGGACACGACTGAGCGACTTAACAAAAACAAAGTAACTTCTGCGGCATTTTCAAACTTGCTGACGAGGACAATCTTTTTTTAAGAGGTGCGCCTTAGGGGGCAGGTGTTCTGGAAACACTCGTCTATGATTACTGCCCCTCGTACCCCTCACCACTCCCACCCCATACTCTTATCAGTGACTTTCTCTTCTTACCCCAAAGGGAGACCCAGGAGCAACAGGGAAGCTGGGGCCCCCAGGTTTGCCGGGAAAGAGGGGGCAGAGGGTAGGATACTGTGTCTCTGAGTGTGTGCTCCCTTCATCCCGGCCTCTCCTGGTCTCCCCGTGCCCACCCCTTGCCCCCGTGGGTGTCATGCTGCTTGCAGTGTGTGGTGGATGCACGTGTCGCCAGGAAGAAGGGAGTGCTGGCCGGGATGGCCTGCAAATCTTCAGAAATTCACACTCCAGGGCACAGCCTTTCTCCCTGAAAGCCATTGGGTACCCAAGAGGAAAGCCTAGCAGAAGGAAGGGAGGTCCTCCCTCCCCCTGCTCCCATCCCCCAGGACCTCAGCAGGGCAGCCCCACACCCTTCCCCTTGGACCGCCCCCGCCCCAGACAAGGCTATGCCCCTGCTAAAGCCGCAGGCACCGCAGGGCCAGCTGGGGCCTTAGGATTCATGTCCCCCTCACCACTGGGGCTTTTACCTGGCCCTCCTCTCCTCCCTGTGTGTGTGCTTAGTAGCTCAGTCACGTGCAGCTCTTTGCAACCCCATGGATTGTACCCCACCAGGCTCCTCTGTCCATGGGGATTCTCTAGGCAAGAATACTGGAGTGGGTTGCCATGCCCTCATCTTGTCATTCACATTTTCTACCCCAGGGCAAGTGGCAAGGGGATGACAGCTAAAGACTTGATGCAACATCCTTTGTGTCTTCCGCTGAAAAGTTCGTTGAGATATCCGAGTGAATTATGAGCCCAGGGCCTCAGTGTATATTATTACATATGAGAACCATCATTAGACTATGGCAAGTGGAGCTTCTCATGCTGGCCTGGAGGGGCACTCTCGAGGGGCCCTCCTGATACAGGCACTGTGAATCCAAGTGAAGTCTTGGTGACACAGAAGGAGAAGCATCAGGAGAGCTGGGTGCTGCACCCAGCTCTGCCACTGCTGCACTGAGGGGTCGTCCACAGTCACGGAGACCCTTCATCTCTGCAATGAGAGCGGGGCTCTGGGACCCAAGTCATGGGCGAGAAAAAGTATTCTTTGGTGGTAGAGTAGAGAAGGGTACTTGTTTACTGGGCTTCCTTGGTAGCTCAGCTGGTAAAGAATCCACCTGCCATACAGGAGACCCCGGTTTGATCCCCGGGTCGGGAAGATCCACTGGAGAAGGGATAGGCTACGCACTCCAGTATTCTTGGTCTTCCCTGGTGACTCAAATGGTAAAGATGGTAAAGAATCCACCTGCGATGTGGGAGACCTGGGCTCTATCCCTGGGTTGGGAAGATCCCCTAGAGAAGGGAACAGCTACCCACTGCAATATTTTGGCCTGGAGAATTCCGGGGATTGTATAGTCCATGGGGTCACAAAGAGTCAGACACGACTGAGCGACTTCCACTTGTTTACTAGGGCTGCCCTAACACAAGACCCCTGACTGGGTGGCTTCAACAGCAGACATTGATTGGCCCACAGTTCTGAGGCCGGAAGTCTGTGATCAGGTGTCAGCAGGGTTGGTTCCTTCTGCAGGGTGTCCCATGCCTCTCTCCTAGCTCCTGGTAGTTTGCTGGCATTCTTGGTCTTCCTTGGCTTGTTGAAGCATCACCCCAGTCTCTGCTTTCGTCTTCACGCAGTGTTTTCCCCATATGCATGTCTGTGTCCAAAGTTCCCTTTTCTTTATAAGGACACTGATCATACTGGATTAGGGGCCCACCCGCCTCCAGGGTGACCTCATAATTTAGCTAATTACATCTCTAGTGGTCCAATTGCCAAGTAAGGTCACATTCTGAGATACTTGGAGTTAGGACTCCAGCATATGAATTTTCACGGGACACAATTCAACCTGAGGCACACTTCTCAAAATATTCCTCCAAAGGAGAAGTTCTGGTATGATGGTTTTTGTCCTCCCTAGAGGCAGGGAGGAGATGGGCAGAAAGCTCTCCCTAGAGACCAGGAGCATCTAATTGCTAGATGTTACAAACATGAAAAACAGCAAAGCAGTTTTTAAAAAAGAATGCCAAATATTGGCATTCTGAATGGCTCATGTCTCCCTAGGAGACCCCCCTAAATGGCCTCAATGCTCTTGGCTCCTCTCCCTACATAAGTGCCCAAGGCCCCACCCACACAGGACTGGGAGGACAATGAGACCAGTGGGAAGTGTCCCAAGGAAGGAGTCAGGTCCCTGATAGGGTCCAGCAGGAAGTGAGTCCTTCAGAAAACAGCACGGGTAAGGGCAGGGAGGCAGGAGAGAAGAAAGTCAAGACCCAACTTGGAGGGCTGGTACCTTTGCCAACATATTAGAGAAACAGTTCCTAACCCAAACTGTCTGCATTTCCTCCACAGGGTGAGAAGGGGGCTGCGGGGTCCCCTGGGCCACTCGGCCTCTTGGGGCAGAAGGTGGGTAGCAACCAGCTCTGAATGGTGGGTTCTGTGTAGAAGTCCAGCATCCATCCCCACCCATATTTCCCACCCTGCACATTCACACGGGCCCCAGCATTACAGGGGTCCCTCCCAGATTGGGGGAAAGCATTTGGAACACAGCCAGATTCTGTTTTGGGGGACAGAAGCATGGGGTGCCACATGAGAGGTCCTGACTGTCCCCAAAAAGCCCCAAATTCAAAGAATTTACTAGCTATGACTTGGTCTGATTTCTCTGCACCAGGTCTGAAAGCGTAGTCTACAGTGTGTGAGCTCCATAGATATTCCATTTAGAAAAAAGAAATCAAATAAATTTGGCTCTATACAATAGCCCCCTCAGAATTCTACTCAATATTCTGTAATGGCTTATATGGGAAAAGAATCTGAAAAAGAGGAGATATATCTATGTATGTATGTATAACTGATTCACTTTACTGTATACCTGAAACTAACACAAGTCAACCATACACCAATAAAAATTGTTTAAAATAAATAAAGCAGGCTCCTCAGACAGTCATAAGCACCTTGGCCTGTCCAAGAGGCTCCTGACACCCCATGGTGAACGAGCCTGGAAAGCTTCATTTCATTTTGCCTTTCCAACATTGTTTGGCCACCAGACCCCTTTTTGTCACATTTTGAATATTTCCAACCTGCTGAAGGAGTGTTCCCTGAAACACACTTTGGGAAACCTCGATCCTGGTCCTGATGGGGATCTTGTTCTAGCTTACACCTGTTCCACTTCAGTAACCAGTTCCATTCTCTCCTCAAATCCCATGGCCAGGCTTCTGAAAGCCTCTGGTCCCCAGCCATGCTGGAGCCCACAGTTCCCCAACATTCAGCATAGACCGAGGGGCAGTCTGCTGTCTTCAGTCCTTTGAACTATGAGGGGAGAAAAGACAGACCAACCACCTCCCTCAAAGTTAATGATGGTAACTCTACTTTCCACCCCCAGGGAGAAAAAGGCGATGCTGGCAACTCCATTGGAGGAGGCAGAGGGGAACCCGGTCCCCCAGGGCTTCCTGGACCCCCAGGGCCAAAGGTGAGTCTTTCCCTGGGATCAGTGCTCAAGTCAAGTGTTTGCCTGTGGTCCTTATCCCTAGTCCATTCGGGGAACTCTGTATCCTGGGCACCTTGCCTTCTCTCCTCCTCTAAGTGTGTGGTTTTTCCAGTGGATTCTAGAAAGGTCCGAGCTCCTGGGACCGAGCTCCTACTTCCAACCACTGACCATTTGACCCTCCAGAAGAGATGCCCTCTCTGGGGCAGATGGAGGTAGGAGCCATTGACTCAAATGGCTGTGATGTAACTGAGTCAAGGACCAGTGGCTGCCGGGTCTTTGGATAATCAGAAAGGCCCGTAGCCTGGACTCTGAATCGGCCACAGAGCCTCCTGCCTCTCCCTCCTGCCTCTCCCTGCTCCTCCAGTCCTAGGCCTCCTGGGGCCCCCTCCCCACGTGCCTAGGCCCTTCCCACTCCCCTCTGCCTCCCAGGCAGGACCTGGTGAGATGAGTAAGTGTTCCAGGCTCCAAAATGACCTGCCTCCTACAGCTGGAAGTTGATGAGGGTCCATAGTTAGGGGCCTCAACAAGCTGGACACGTGAGTGTTGACTAAGAACTGAGGAGGGCCTGGCAGCGCAGAACTCAGAGGAGGAAAGAAATAGATCAGGAGGGCTGCTTGGAGGAGATGGGCCTTGGCAGGGCCCAAGGGTGGGGAAGTCAGACAGGTGGAATAGGGGGAGTTAGTGTATATAAGCGGGCAAAGAGATGGAGCCCAGAGACACTTGCTACAACATGAACGGCAGGACCATCTCTTGCCCCTTGTGCATCCTCATCCCATCTCTTTTCTGTTGCCCAGGGGGAAGCTGGAGCAGATGGCCAGGCAGGCCCCCCAGGACGGCAAGGAGACAAGGTACAGAGGGCCCCGATCTAAGAGCTGCAGGATGAGGGTCAGCTTGGGAGCTCAGAGGGAGAGAGAGTCTTGGTCGTCCCTGCCACTGGGCCCCCAGGCACAGGGCTGACAGTCATGACTCCTGCCTGCCACCTCTCGTGGTCGCCTTGTGCTTTGGGGAGCTTCCTCTGAGATGGTGGCCAAGCACAGGCAGGTCCAGGGATGAAACGCTGGGCCTGGGGAGTGCAGTGACCCAGAGCTGCTTCATCTACTAGTTTCCAACCACTGGCAAAGATGAGGCTCCATTCTCTCCAGCTCCTCCGGTGGGCAGGTCAGCGTGGTGTTGCTGTGTGCACTGCAAGACTGTGGGTGCGGGGAGGTGCTGACAGCTGGGTATGATGCTCCCTGAGCTGACCGACTGCAGCGTCAGCAGGAGTTGAGTTATATTAAAGGGGTTTTTTACCCTTTATTTTTACTTTCTGTTTTCATTTTTAAAACTGTGTTCAGTGCTCACATTTTCCCAGATTGAGTATGGAACTGCGATTTGCTTTTCACAGTTTACACCACCTTTCGTTTATCCCCCACGGTTCTGTCTTGTTTCCAACAAGTAAAAATCCTCCCCCACCCAACCTGCTCCAGGAGGCAAGGTGTTTTTAATCCCTCACCCTGGCCCCTTGTGTTTCCTCCCACAGTTTGGGTCTTCCACCAGCAGACAGGAACCGCCAGGGCTCTCCAAGGTGATTGGCGACCACCCAGGCAATTGGCACAAAGTTTCTGAACCCGTGCTCCTTGAGCAGGATGGGAACAGAGGGGCAGAGGGTCTAGTCTCTGCTCCCAAGGAGGTGGCTGACTTAGGGGACTAAGGAGAGGTGCCCAGACAAACAAGGATAGAATCACCAACAGCTAACGCAGGACAGAAAGAAGACCTTCCAGTGTGAAGCTGGAGGGATCTTAGAGAGAGAGAGAGGGGCGTTCGGGCTGGCGGAGGCGCTTCCAGAGGGGTGGACCCTGAATGAGATGGAGCCCTGTGCCCTCCTGGCCTGGGCTGAGCTGAGCCTCCCAACCCCTCTAGGGCCCCAACACACAGACCATCTGGGGACATCAGATTCTCTGTACCTGCTTTATGCCTATTTCACTTCAATTTTGTCCTGCAACAGGGGGAGCCTGGAGCAGCTGGAGAACAGGGACCTGCTGGCCCCAAGGTACGTGCATCTCTCATCCAGAGAATCAGGGTACCACATCTCAGCTCCCTGGGGTCATGGTGTGAAGTGGCTCATCTGGGGCCCTCCAGCAAGAGCAGTCTGGCCCCAGATATGTTGTCTGGCTAGGATGTCTGACATTGCAGCCACAATCAGACTCAGTGTCCCCCAGGTCTGTCTAGTCCAGGGTTCTCCATTAGTTCTGGACTCCCTGAGCATCCTCTGAGCCTGTCTGGAGCCCCAGTAGCCACCACCAGCTGCTCTGGATCCACCTGTACAGCCAGTGTCAGCTGTGATCCCATTTGGTAGGAGCAGGAGTTGCCTGTCCTGAGGTCCCCCCTGACCCAGGCCCTGGGTACAGGTATCATTTGTCTCCTAGGGCTCCAAGGGCGAACCTGGGAAAGGAGAGATGGTGGACTACAACGGGAACATCAACGAGGCTCTCCAGGTGAGTGAAACCGCCCAGAGACAGAGATCTAGAGTTCCTTGTGGGCCTTTGGGCTGGGCCCCAGGCCTGATGAGAGATCTGAGCCTCTAACACTCCAGCTCATGTCCCTGAGGCCTTGCCACTAGGCAGAGCTTCCAGGGAGCTCCCTTGTCTTCTCTCCTTCGGCCTCCCCCATTGGCCCTCTCATTTGAAATCCAAGTGACCCTGCTCTGAGTCACTGAGAACCGTAAGTGGAGCATCCTGGCACCTGTGGGGTGCTGGCCCACTTGGAGTTCTGGAACTCTCATTTCTTTGGCACACAAACTCCCCCCTTCACTTGGTAGAACTTGTCTTTCTGGAACCCATCTACCTTTGTGTCAATGTAATATTTCGGGTTCATATGGTACCCTCCTTTAAGAGTGGGGTTCTTGGGACTTCCCTGGTGGTCCAGTGGTTAAGACTCCGTGCTTCTACTGCAGGGAGCCTGGGTTCAATCCTTGGTTGGGGAACTAAGATCCCTCATGCCATAAATTTTTTTTAAAAAAAGCAGGGTGTTACTGATATTTGGGGCTGGTTAATCTTGGTTGTGGGAAGGCTGTCCCATGTGCCGGAGGATGTTCAGCAGCATGCCAGGTCTCTACCCACTAGATTCCAATAGATGGCACCTCTGTCATTGCCTCCCAGCTATAAAAAATAAAGTATGTCTCTGCACACTGCCGAATGTCCCCAGGGGGACAAAATCACCCCAGATTGAGAACCGCTCCTTTAAAGGAATCCTTGTACCTATGTGAATCCATTTTCAAGGTGTACAGATTTTTTTGAATGCCAACAATTGTCCCTATAATTTATTTTCAAGTAGCTCCGTGTTTTGTTCTACTGTGTTTAAAGGGAGGTACATCTTTTTAAAGGGAGGTACATCAGATCCTTAAATCTGGGTCTTAGAAGAAGGGGGAAGGTGAAAGGAGGGTCCCGGTCAGTGATTAGAAAGAAGACATGCTTCTTTCTTCCCTCTCTGGTAAAGGGACAGTTTGCAGTCCACTTTAAGGCGTGTCTGAGTCTGCTGTAGACAGCATTTGGTGCTCGTGGGGTGTTCTCTGCCCAGTGATTATGAACCTCTGGGAGAGGTGAGGGTGGGATAAGTCTGGGAGGCACAGAGTTCCCGAGAGGGTCTACCTGTGTGGTGCTTCTTCAAGGGCCCAGCGCCCACACTTCCAAGACTGTTTTGAGAGACCCTCCAGGTGGCGCTTGGTTTGCTCTTCAACTGATCACGTGGTGTTGATTTTTAGGAAATCCGGACACTGGCCTTGATGGTGAGTCCTCGTCCCTTGATTCCCCTCTGGGTGCTGGGCTGAGGGCTGCGGGTGGGCAACCTGAAAGCCAAGCCTGGAGGTCTCCCCTCCAGAAGGTTAGGGTAGACCCTGCTGTGCTGGGGCAGGGACTGGCCTGAGCCTGAGCAGGATCATAGCTGTCATCTGGAGTGGCTCTTCACCAACTCAGCAGGGCACTCCTGTCAAAGGATAAATGCTGCATTCTCTCTGCAGTGGCGTCGAGCAAGTAGTGGTATGGAGGAAGATATTTCTGTTTCTCCTTTAACCCAATCTTTCACTAATAAAGTATAATCCTAAGAAATCAGTAGCAATCCTCCACCTTTCCTGGAAATCAACTTCATTATTTGCATCTGGAAAATCGGTGTGTTCTAAACCTGGATCCTGCATGGGTGCCCACCAGTGATAGGGCCTCAGTGAATATCTGCAGTTAAAATGATCATCTCTTGCTTTAACTTCCAAGTCAGAGAAAAGAGCAGAGATCAAGAAGTTCTCAAACTACTTACATTATATGTCATTCAATATTTTTTAGTGGCCATATGCCAGAGAACATGCTTAGAGATGATGCAAATCCAGAACTAAGCACCAGTCATTTAAAGGGAGGTGCATCTTTTTAAAGGGAGGTACATCAGAGCCTTAAATCTGGGTCTTAGAAGAAGGGGGAAGATGAAGGGAGGGTCCCAGTCAGTAGGGACTGGTATTAACCAAATGGTTCCAGAATCAGTGAGCTTCATTTGGAAACATTTAAATATATTATTTGAAATAGCTATTTGAAACAAAACTTTCATGGAAAAATTTTTTAATTTTTAAAATCAACCTTGAATTAACTGTACATACAATAAAATGTACTCACTTTAGGTGTAGAATTTGTTGAGTTTTGACAAATGTATATAGCCTTGTATCCACCACCTCAATCACTCAGAAAATTCCTTTATGAGACTCAAGAGTCAGTCCCACACTTACCCCACTGATCTGCTTTCTGTCACCGTAGCTTAGATCTGTCTTCAGTTCTGGAGTTTCTTATGAATGGAATCAGTCAGTATGTCAGCATCTACATCTGGCTTCTTTTGCTCTGTATCATGTGTCAGAGTTTCTTTCTTTTATGGCATGGCCTGTGCAGTGCTTGGTTCTTTTTTCACTGCTGTATATTATTCCACTGTATGAATGTACCAGACATTCACCTGTTGATGGACATTTGGGTTGTTTCCCAGAGACAATTTTAAATCACTGTCAGGGAAGGTCAGATTTGTCTTCTAGGAACCCAAGGAGCCCCCAGGGTGTAACGGGAAGGGGAGGAAGAGGCTGATAGGTGTGGCTCTAGGATCCCCACCCCTGTCTTTAGCCTAAACACACTCAGAGCTTACCTGCCTTACACCGTGGAGTCTCCTTGTTATTTTCTTTGCAAAAAAAAAAAAGTGTTCCTACTGCTGATGAAATGTTTGGAAATAATCAGCCTCCACATACACCTCCCTGGAGACAGGCCATCCCTCCTCAGTCGTAAAGTTCTCCCACGGGTCTCTCTTTCCTTTCCTAGGGGCCCCCTGGTCTTCCTGGGCAGATCGGCCCACCCGGAGCTCCAGGGATCCCAGGCGAGAAGGTAACACTGTCTTGACAAGGGAGATACAGACCCTGCAGAAGCCCTGCATGCATCTCTGAGCACGGGACCCCATGGCTGCCCCCATCTGTGTCCTTCTTATGTTCCCAGGGCCATCACCCCACTCCAGCCTGTAATTCTCCCCAAGCTCCAAGGCATCGCCACCCACCATGCCTCCCACACCCTCAACTCTGCCATTCTTCCCTCACTATCTGTCTCAGCCTCCTGTAATTCACAGGCCCCTCTGATATGGTGAGGCCTGGGTCTAGACGAGCCCCCACCCTAGCTGGACCCACAGCAGGGACCCAACCCGCCATCACAGTACGTAGCACTTAAGCCCCTCCCCAGGCTCACCCCTCCCTCCATTCCTGCTTCCTTTTATCCTCTGCCCTCATCCCTGTGAATTTTCTCAGAAAGCCATACTCATTTGTCCTTCTGTCCTCTACTCATGAGGCCTTCTGCCCTAAAGTACCTTCTTGTCTCCCCTACCTTTCAAACTCCTCATATTTCAATCTCACCTTGAAGACCACCACCTCCTCCCTGAAGCCTTACCTGATCTACCAGGAGGAATTCACTGCTCTTTCCTCTCAGCTTGCTTTGGTGATGCAGCTGGTTATTTGCTGTGCTGTGTTTAGTTACTCAGTCATGTCTGACTCTTTGCCACCCCATGGACTGTAGCCTGCCAGACTCCTCTGCCCATGGGGATTCTCCACGCAAGAATCCTGGAGTGGGTTGCCATGCCCTTCTCCAGGGGATCTTCCAAACCCAGGGATTGAACCCAGGTCTCCCACATAGCAGGCGGATTCTTTACCATCTGAGCCACGAAGGAAGCCCAAGAATACTGGAGTGGGGAGACTATCCCTTCTCCAGGGGATCTTCCCTACCTAGGAATCAAACCGGGATCCACTGTTCATTAACCACAGGCCCTGGGCTCACAACTTTGCACTGGGGTCCTCACTTGTAAAACAGAGTCAGTGAAAGTATATACCTTCCACGTGAGTGTTGAGGACACGTGACACAGCAAGTGCTTTATGAATAACAGCTACCGTTCTCCTCTGGTCCGAGAGTGACCTTGGGTTGTTCTGGCTGCAGGGGGAGATTGGACTGCCAGGCCCTCCCGGACTCGACGGGGAAAAGGTAAGGACACACCCAGACAAACCTCTAAAGATAGCCTTTGCCCTGGTGGTGAGGGTGCAGAAGGCTCTGGAGGGATCCCGGGTGCACACCTTGTGGGGAAGGGAGAAGGAGAGGGGAGGGGGGACCCACCTGTGGGAGCCCCCCGATCACCACTGCTGGCCCCAGGAAGAGCCAGGCAGACCCACCCTGGGATGGGCCGGGGCTAGTGGCCAAGGTCTCTCAGATTCCCACCAGCAGCTGCACGGACTCTCTGTCTGGTCCAATAAAGCACCAAAGAGCCAAGTCCTTTGGGCCCCCCGCACCCCATTCTTTCATGTTCTTCCCCTCCATCCTCCATTGGTGTATCTAATACGTGTTGTTGATATTTTCTCGAGGGACCCCGAGGCAAACCAGGAGATGTGGGCCCTCCTGGTCCCCAAGGCCCCCCAGGAAAGCCTGGGCCTGCAGGAATGAAGGGAGAAGATGGCCTCCCTGGGAGCCCAGGAGAGAAGGGGGAGAAAGGGGAGACGGGGCAGCCAGGACCACCGGTGAGTGCCAGGGCCCACCTAGCATGATACAGCTGTGTGCTGTGCCAGGTGCAGCTGGAAACCAGGGTCGGGAGCCAGGGACAGGGGCTCACCTGCTTTCTCCTCCAGCCTTACTTTATGAAAGCTGGTTTCCTGCCTAAAGAGACCTGGGTCCTGCACTGTCACCTCCCATTCGCAGGAAAGTCACTGAGCCTGGCAGAGCCTCAGTTTCCTCATCTGTAAAATGGGGATGATAATGCCATCCCTGGATACCTCACTGGGTTGTTGGGAAGATAAAGTTGTGGGTGTAAAACTGTCTTTCGGGACAGCATACAGAAGCCCTAGACCCAGGAGAGGTACAAATAAGGAACCTTGCCCAGGCCAGCTAAGTTTGACCTAAGAATCTTCTTTGGGCCTCACGGCTTCCATCTGAGAAATGGACAGCACCCTAGACGTCTGCTCTCAGGGGAAGGGGGTCCTACGTGCATGCCGCAGCTGGTCCGCAGACCTCAGTGTGAGGACCTAGCCCTTGATTAACAGAGATCTTTGTCAATCCGTAGGGTCTAGACGGCCCAACTGGGGAGAAAGGAGAACCAGGTGATCAAGGGAGACCCGGAGCGACTGGACTTCCTGGCCCAATTGGGCTCCCAGGATTTATAGTAAGGCGAGGGGACTGAGCATCACGGTTGTCAGCAGACCTCTGCTGACAAGGGCAAGCAAGTTGGGTGCCCTGACTGCGGTCACCTGTCTAGCAGGTGCCTGGTGTGATGAGGCTGCACTGACCTCATCTGCCATCCCAGCCTGGGGGTGGGAGGGGCCTCTGGATGAGCAGCTGTTCCCTGAGGGGCAGATGGGTGTCAACAGGGGTTCCAGCTCCCTCCGCTCACAACATGGTGGCCTTCGTCTCCAGGGGCCAACAGAGTTCAAAGTTGCCAGAACCTTGGACTTGGAGGAATCCTCCTCTTAGAAATAGAAAGAACCTCAGAGGTCAACCAGTCCTACCTCTGACCGAGTGCAGGGGCCCTCGGAGGCCACTGACTGCCCACTCAGCTGGGACAGGCAGGCAGCTGGTGGCCTCCTGCCATGTCCCTTCCAAACTGGAGGGAGTGCTCCCTATGTGATGTGAGGGTCCCCCAGCAACACCCTGTGGGCCTGGCTCTGCTTCTGGAGCCATATTTGTTTTCGGTAGCTGCATAACAAGTCACCACAAATTCAGTGGCTTAAAACAACACACGTGTGTTATGGCAGGTTCCATGGGTCAGGAGTCCAGGCATGGGGCCTCTGCACAGCGCCTCTCAAGGCTGCAGTCAGGTTGCCATCGGCTGCATTCCCATTTAGCACTGGGGTCCTCTTCCAAGCTTGCTGCTGTTGGCATAATTCAGCCCTTTCTATAGTAGGACTGAGTCCCTCAGCTCCTACGGGCCACCTACAGTTCCCAGCCACACAGCCTTTCTCATAGTAGGTAAATCACATTACAGTAGCTTGCTTCTTCAAGGCCAAGGCCAGCAGGAGTGTCTCAGTGCACGTGAGCAAGACAGAGGTGTGCGTGCGTGTGTGTGTGTGAGAGAGACATACTTGTAACACGATCTTAACCTATCAGTTGTATAACATCTGTATAATTTGTAACTAAGCTTATAACATAATCACAAGAGAGACAGACCATCACCTTTTCCGCAGGCCATATTCTGTTAGTTACAAACAAGTCCCAGGTCTATGCTAGGGTCTCTACCCTACAGGATCCATGCAGAATATCAGCCTCTCCTCCCATGTGCTGTTAATAGAACCTCAGATTCAGTAAGCCAGTGATCACAGGCTCCCTGCCCTGGTCTTCCTCCTCAGGCCAGTTACCCCCTATAGCTTCCCAGGCAGTCCTTGCAGACACCTAGACGTAGCCTAGTCCCGGTCTGGTTTGTCACAGATTTCAGGGTGTCTATCCTGGGCTCCCCAGAGTGCTGGCATCCATGCCATGTTGTTTTGTGTCCACAGGGAGAGAAAGGAGAACCAGGGGAGAAGGGTGACCCAGGAATGGAGGTAGGTTGTGCCTGCTCTGCGGCTTGTGTCATGGAGATTGTGACAGGGACCTCATCATACCACAGACTCCAGTGAGCACAGCATTGCCGTGCTCTAGAATGAAACTCGCAGCTGCCTGGCACAGGAAGAGGGCAGGAAACATTTCCTGAGCACTTCAGGATCATTGTGAAGTTCGCTCCACTGATCAAGTCCCTCGGTGGCGTTCACATGGCACCTGCCATGTTCCATTCCCAGTGCTAGAGCCTGGAGACAGGAAATACACAGACCGCCCCTGTGCAGCAATCTCCACTTGTGGGCACTAGAATGGCAGCAGCTCTGGGAGTTGGGTGAGCACCCCAGAGGATGGGTCATTGGAGCAGAGTTTGTAGGAGTTTGCCCAGAAGCTCCAGAGGTAGGGTTTCCAGAGAGAGACAGTGTTCTTATGAGAAGTGTGGTGGTGAAGGAGAAAGGAGAGAACAGTGGAGTGGGAGGTAGTCAGGATGGAAGCCACCTTCTCATAAGACAGGAGGGAATCAGGCTCAAGGAAAGACCCAGGAAAGCAAGAGAAATCAAGGATGCATGAGGGAGAGGCTCTTTGTTGGGAGAGCCCACGCCACCCCAATACCACCACCACAGAGAGATCCCCAAACCTTCTCAGTCCCTGGAGAAGTCTCCTCAGTCACCCTTCAGTGTCACCAAGCCCCGTCAGCATTTAGTAACCCAGACTTGATTATAGAACATGTGTGTTATTTATTTGGATAGCCTCCTAAGGAAATGCTCTGAAATTCAGGAAACGCATAATATGCAGAAATGTTCCTTCCAGATGTATTTAAAGTACAAATTGGAAACAGCCTGCATTTCTAACAAGGAGGAAATGATTAAATAACTTACTGCAACAATACTAATGGTAATAATAGTCCCCATGTTGGAGAGTTTTTCTCATGCCAAGCCCTGCTCCAAGCCCTGGCTAGTAGGAACTCATTTTTATTCTATTCAGTGAAGAGCACATCAACATGGAAAGGAGGTTTGTGGGGGACACGCAAAAATGGAAAAATGGGTTTCAAGTGAAAAAGAGAACCAAATTTTATATATATGTATGTATATATATATACATATATATATGAAATATCATCATAAGTATAGATACACATTCAAATACATTTTATGTATCAAGAAAGTATAGAAGGAAATAAAGCAAAATATTAGCATTACTCAGAGATATTTATGCTTTTTCTTTCTTTCAATTATCTTTTTTTAATTAATTAATTTTTTAAATTTATTTATTTTTTAACTGAAGGATAATTGCTTTACAGAATTTTGTTGTTTTCTGTCAAACCTCAACATGAATCAGCCATAGGGATACATTCTCTTTAATTTACTATGTTAATGAATTTGTATTCCTTTAAAATTTTTAATATTTTTAATTATCACATAGTAAAATTGACTTTTCAGGGATGTGTGTACAGGTCTATGAATTTTAATATATTCATGATTTGTATAACCTCTACCCCCATCAAGATATATGATTTACTTGTTTATACTAAGAAAAAAGGTAGTAAACATTTTTTTTAAGAAGGTAGAGTTTGCAAAGATTGCATTCGCTACAAAGTGACTATAGTATTGCGAAGCTAAAAACTCCACATGGCCAAGGGACAACAGGAGTTCCCTGTCTGCCAAGTGCAGGGGCTCCCTTTGTGGTCACCTGGCAGAGGGTCCCCATGCTGGCCACACTCCAGGGGATTCTGTCCCTGGAAGGGTGAGGTGTCCAAGGAGAGTCCAGAGGCTGAAGTGGAGGGACCCACTCAGAAAAGAGCAGGCAGGTCTCCTCTCAGCCTCTTGGGTAACTGACTGTGGACAAATGGATGTCCACCTTCACCAGAGACAGAATCTACCCTTCACAGCATCCTCCTCTGAGAGGAAGACCTCCCAGGGTTCCTTCATCTTCACTGTCCAGCCCAAAGCTCTTCTACTTTAACCTACCCTCAAAGGAAATGGAGACCCATATTCCCCCTCCTGTCTGTTACCAACCTGGGGAGCTTGAGGAATATTCTTGAGAAGTATCTCAGTCTCCTTCCATTCTAGATAACCAATCTCTGTTTCTTTAAGCTAAAGGTCTCAAACCCAAATGCCAGCCAGGACCAAGCATGCAACAAATGAATGCAAAAGGTCTGGGTTCAGAACAATAGAGAGGGACTTCCCTGGCGGTGCAGTGACTAAGACTCCGCACTTGCAGTGCAAGGGGCACAGGTTTACTCCCTAGTCAGGGAGCTAAGATCCCGCATGCTGCATGGCACAGCCAAAAATCAAAATAGCAAAAAACAATAGGGAGTGGTGAGGACTAGGGTAAACCGAAGAACTGAAGCCCCACCCAGTGGGGAAAGCTCTCCTTGAGCTTCAGATAATTGTTGCCAGGCAAGAACAAGAGCAGGTTCAATAGTACGTGAACCATGAACTTCCAGATGTTCAAGCTGGTTTTAGAATAAGGCAGAAGAACCAAAGATCAAATTGCCAACATCCGTTTGATTATTGAAAAAGCAAGAGAGTTCCAGAAAAACATCTATTTCTGCTTATTGACTATGCCAAAGCCTTTAACTGTGGATCACCACAAACTGTGGGAAATTCTTAAAGAGATGGGAATACCAGATCGCCTGACCTGCCTCTTGAGAAATCTGTATGCAGGGCAGGAAGCAACAGTTAGAACTGGACATGGTACAACAGGCTGGTTCCAAATAGGGAAAGAAGTACATCAAGGCTGTATATTGTCACCCTGCTTATTTAACTTATATGCAGAGTACATCATGAGAAATGCTGGGCTGGATGAAGCACAAGCTGGAATCAAGATTGCCGGGGAAAATATCAATAACCTCAGATATGCAGATGACACCACCCTTATGGCAGAAGTGAAGAAGAACTAAAGAGCCTCTTGATGAAAGTGAAAGAGGAGAGTGAAAAAGTTGGCTTAAAGCTTAACATTCAGAAAACTAAGATCATGGCATCCGGTCCCATCACTTCATGGCAAATAGATGGGGAAACAGTGGAAACAGTAGTAGATTTTATTTTCTTGGGCTCCAAAATCACTGGAGATGGTGACTGCAGCCATGAAATTAAAAGATGCTTACTTCTTGAAAGAAAAGTTATGACCAACCTAAACAGCATATTAAAAATCAGAGACATTACTTTGCCAACAAAGGTCTGTCTAGTCAAGGCTATGGTTTTTCCAGTAGTCACGTATGGATATGAGAGTTGGACTATAAAGAAAGCTGAGCGCCGAAGAATTGGTGCTTTTGAACTGTGGTGTTGGAGAAGACTCTTGAGAGTCCCTTGGACTGCAAGGAGATCCAACCAGTCCATGCAAAAGGAAATCAATCCTGAATATTCATTGGAAGGACTGATGTTGAAGCTGAAACTCCAATACTTGGGCCACCTGATGCGAAGAACTGACTCATTTGAAAAGACCCTGATGCTGGGAAAGATTGAAGGCAGGAAGAGAAGGGGATGGCAGAGGATGAGATGGTTGGATGGTATCACCGACTCAATGGACATGAGTTTGAGTAAACTTCGGGAGTTGGTGATGGACAGGGAGGCCTGGCGTGCTGCAGTCCATGGGGTAGCAAAGAATTGGACATGACTGAGCGACTGAACTGAACTGAACTAAAGAACAAGAGCCTGGGACTGCCAGATTTTCTTGTTTTTCAAAAACATCTAGAAGAATAGACATTTTGAGGCATTAGGGTTTTTTTTCAACATTGTGTAGGGAAATGAGTTGTTGTGAGTTTCTGACCTGTTCTAAGCCTTCGTTTGGGAGACCGTGTGCTGGTGGTTCTATCTTCCCCCTTGCAACTCCAGCCAGACCCCAGACTATGACAAAAGGCAGGGCCACTGAGAGTATAACAGAGAGTGGGCTAATCATTTCCCTTTGGCTTCTAGGTTCCTGGGCCACCAGGGCCAGAGGGGCCTCCTGGACCTCCGGTAAGTTTAGAGGGCTTGTCTCTGTTTCAGTCCACTGTGACTAGGTCCCTAAAGTCCCCTCTCCATGGCAGTCACTGGGCTTAGCCTCAGCCTTAGGTTAACTATCATCTATTTCCAAGGAGGGATTTTCACATCCACATGCCCACTCCATGCTCCTCTTCCCTCCCACCTTAAACAGGCATCATCTCTGTGACACCAAGGAACCTGGGCGTTGCCTGGTTTCCTGGAAAGAGTTGATGGGCTTGACAGCCCCGAGGTCTGGTCATGGGGTCTGGTCCTTCCTCGCAGAAGTCAGAGTCACTCTGTTCCTTTGCTATCAGACTTCTGTTCTCCTTCTTCTATTTTGACTAGCCAGCAGGATTAAAATAGAAAGTGACCCATTTACAACTGACTCCACTAGGTTGGCCCTTCCATAGTTACAGATGATAAAGCACCTTTAAAGGGACCCCTCTGCATTATACCTAGAGGATCCCTAAGCCTCCCCCCAGACCAATAGATGCTGGTCCCTGCCTCTGTGGGGTTCACAGTCCCCATGGGGATGGGTCACCCAATTGCCACTGGTACAAGTAGTAGCAGTAGCAATAATGGTAGTTGCCGACATTTATTTAAACTTACTATGTGCCTGATACTATGCTAAGCACTTTGCACATATCAATTTGTTTCACTTTCGCTGGGTTCCTTCTGAATCTTCCTTTCATGACACTGAGTATTCTCTCATGAGTCAGCTGTGGGGGCCACAGAGCGATTCTCAGTTAGTACCTGGCTGGAGAAGCCTGGCTCAGGCCTCACTCCAGAAAACCCCAGCAGACCCCCTTTAGCATTCCCTTCTATCTCCCCCAGGTGGGGATCCCAGGCCAGGCTCTATACCTTAAGCCCTTGCCCTTTTGCGGTCCAACTTGTGGACAACGAGATTGACTTAATCAGAAATGCAGTTCTGAGGTGCCTTGTTTTGATTCCAAATGCAGGGGCTCCAAGGCGTTCCTGGACCAAAGGTAAGAGGAGGTCACGTGACAGGTGCTGGGCGAGGGGATGGAGGAAGGAGCCCTATCGGTGAGGACAGAAAAGGGAGAAAGTGCTTCAGAGGCAGACCAGCTGACCCCTTCCCTAGATGAAATTATGTGACACTTTAGCCAGTGGGGTAGAATTAGGACAGAATAAAGTCCTGCGGTCCCATTAACATCCATCACTGATGCTGGACAGGCTTTGGATTTAGAATTTTCCCATCCATCGATTGACCCTGCAGAGTTAGATTCTTAGCAAATGATGAGATCTTTTTCCATGTAACCTACCCCAGACCTTTCACTCACCCTGAAGTATAGGTGGGAGACAGAGGGTGGCAGAGCATGGGACCCCTTCCTAGGACCAAGCCCACTGGACTCTAGCCTGGGATTCTCCCAACCCCCTCCCCCAGCATCTCAAGTGGAAACAAGAGGCTTCAAGCCGCTGGCATGGGGAAGCCTGTGTCTCCTGCACTGACATTCTCCGGGGGACAGTCTCTTTCCCCAATTAGTTTGGGAGCCTCAGAGATCCAGTGGCAGCATTTCAGGCATTTGCCAGGCAGGATCTCCAGCGTCCCAGTTTTTCTGCTATGCAAATGGTCATCTATGCCAATGCCTGACCTGGAACTGATGTGGGTTTGTCCCCTCTCTTGCCATCCCCTTTCCCTTTGGGGACCTCAAAGTTACTACAGAGACACAAGGGACTCTAACATGAGCGGAGCCAGGCTACGAATTCAGTGATTCCTGGAGTCACCAGCCAGCCACCCCTGGATCAACCACCTCTACCTCCTCCCTCCTCTGTCTGCACCCCTCCCCACCACCCACCCCTGTCTCCAGGACCCCAGAATGCAAGGGTGAGTTGTCTGGGCCATGCTCTTCTGTGATCTCGCCCATCTCCCTTCCCTGCAGGGGGAAGCAGGACTAGACGGAGCAAAAGGAGAAAAGGGCATCCAGGGAGAAAAAGGAGACCGAGGTCCTCTGGGATTACCCGTAAGTATCGCGGACCCTGCACACTGGTGTGAGGAGCCCAGCCTGGTGGTCCTGAGGAGGTGCTGAGCAGGGCCACTGGAAAACTTGAGGTTCAAAAGTTGTGAGCATCCCAGAGCTCCATGGGGTTTTGCTTTCCCACCTGGACTAGACCGTGGGCTCAAATTCTCTTGCTGAGGGCCTCCTTTGGGCTGGCCCTGGCCTAGGTTCTGGAGGACTGTGGATTTGCATAAGATAAGTCCCCACTCCCACCCCAAGGAGTACCCAGCTGGAGAACCAGAGGCGGCCCAAGAACAGCCTTATTGTGCTCAGTCCTAATTGAGCTCTTTTGAGGCAATAAAAATCTCCCTTTATAGGGGCCATGTTTAGAGGACTTGAGAGCACTGGGACAGTGGAGTGTTCTCCATCTCTCTCCTGCTTTCCCAGGCAGACTCCAGGAGAGCCCCTGCTCTCTGCTCTTAAGCACTGGCCACAGCAAAAAGCTTGCAAAAAGTCAGAACTTCCTGTCCCAGCAGGCTAAGGCCACTCACATCTCGGTTCCCTGAGATCTCTGATTTCAGCTAAAGGCCCCAGGTCAGGGCAGGGGCTACTCGGCAGGCCTCTTCATCTCCAGATGTGGGGCCTGGGCTCAGTGAATCCCTGTGCCCCAAGCTCCAGTGGGAACCCCACTGGCCCGGTCACTGCCTCACCTGTCTCCAGGGAAGCGCATGTCACCACCCTCCCCAGAGCCCTGGGCTCCACCCTCCCTCACACCCCAATGAGGTTGGCACACTTTGTTTGTTTTTCAAGATCCGGAAGGAAACTTGAGGATTCCCTGTAATCATTTTATTAATGGGTCCGGAGAAAAAACTGAGTCACTTGAATTCACAGATGAAGTCAATGGCCCAGCTGGGCCAGAAACTGAGCCTCCACTGAGGCTACAGCCTTGCAAAGAGAGCTTTTCCCAGCTACTGGCTTCCTCTCTCCCGAGCACAAGGCCAGCTCCCACTCCAGGAAACCGTAAAAAAGCAGGGGAACGATAGGAAGCCCAGTTGCCCCAGCTTGGCAGGGCTAAAAGGTCTGGTTAATGTAATCACAGCGACCAAACAGCAAGAGCAAAAGGTATGATTACACCTCATTACTGCATCAAATGCGGGAATATTTAAGGAGCTGATTTAGCCTGACAGACTACAGTAACTGATGACTTTAGCAGACACTTTTCCCGTGTCTTAAGCTGTGTCCAGAATGATTAAGTGTTTTTTACTATTAGAGAGCCTTCCAGTCCCCCACTCAACCACAAACCTCTCCTTGTTCACCTTCATGGCCCCAACGACCCTAGTAAACATTGGGGAATTCAGTCAGATGTTGACATGAAGACCAAACAGGTAATATAAACAAAGAAAGCGCCAGACAAAAGACAAAGTATCCAACTGTCTTTAATTTTTCAGCTTTTGATAGAGACAAGGGAACAGAGAAGTACTTTTGCTGGCTTAGGAAAACAACAGAGCAAACAATATTCATAAAAGACAACTAACATGGACTTCAGAGGGACAGTAAGGAGTAGTGGGGACTATGGTTCACTGGAGACCATGTGTCTCTTCTTAAAATGCCCAGTCCCTACTCAGTTCAGCTGACTGGCCTTAGGGGAGTGAGTGTCCAGTATTTCTGCATACTCTAACTTTTCTAAGGAAGCTAGACGTCTGGCATTTGATGGAATATCTCATTTTCTAATATTAAGTCAAAATTATTTGCAATAGTACAACCCATATAGAATATGTTAGCAGTCCACATACGGCCCCAAAACCTCCAGTTCATGCCCTCTGCTCCAGACCGCTCAAGATAACTCAGTATTAGTCCTGCATAGATGGATTTCCCTGGTCTTACAGTGGGTAAGAATCCTCCTGCCAGTGCAGGGGACACAGGTTCAATCCCTGGTCTCAGAGGCTTCCACATGCCTCGGAAGTTGCAAGCTTCCACATGCAACTATTGAGCCTGTGCTCTAGAGCCTGGGAACTGCAACTGCTGAGCCCACATTCCTCAACTACTGAAGCCTGTGAGCCTAGAGCCCATGCTCTGCAACAAGAAACCACCACAATGAGAAGCCCATGTACCATATTCTTCATTCTACATAATGAAGAATAACCTCCGCTCACCACAACTAGAGAACGCTCACATGCAGCAAAAAAATGAATAAATAAATTATATATATATATGCTGCTGCTAAGTCGCTTCAGTCGTGTCCGACTCTGTGCGACCCCATAGACGGCAGCTCACTAGGCTCCGCCATCCCTGGGATTCTCCAGGCAAGAATACTGGAGTGGGTTGCCATTTCCTTCTCCAGTGCATGAACAGGAAAAGTGAAAGTGAAGTCGCTCAGTCATGTCTGACTCTTAGCGACCCCATGCACTACAGCCTACCAGGCTCCTCCGTCCATGGGATTTTCCAGGCAAGAGTACTGGAGTGGGGTGCCATTGCCTTCTCTGATATACATATAAAATACTGCATTGACAAAGTATATGGATTTTTAGCTCAAGTTCTATTTTTAGGCTTCACCTCAGTGTTTTAGTTCATACAGCAGCTCCCTGTGTTTCCAGGCACATCCTACTGAGTTCTTCCTATATACTCTGCAGAAGAGATTCTCCATGTGGGCTGTACCCTGGAACCACCTGGAGTTTTCAAGTGTGCTATTCCCCAGGACTCCCTCTTGGAGACTCTGTTTGAATAGGGCTGGGGTGGGCCCAGGCGTCTGTATTATTTAACATCCCCCCAGGAGATTCTGACATGGTAGCTGGGGTTGAGAACCACAACTATCTAGGTCATAAGCAAGATCAGTTCCAGGATTATGTGGTCCTAGGACTGAGAAGCAAGGCCCTGTGAAAAAGTGAAAGTGTTAGTTGCTCAGTCATGTCCGACTCTTTGCGATCGCATGGACTGGAGCCCACCAGGCTCCTCTGTCCATGGAATTCTTCAGGCAAGAATGCTGGAGTGGATAGCCATTCCCTTCTCCAGGGGATCTTCCGACCCAGGGATTGAACCCGGTCTCCTGCTCTGCAGGCAGATTCTTTACCATCTGAGCCACCAGGGAAGCCCCCTGACTGAGAAGCAAGGCCCTGAGGATCCTGCTACCTGATATCCTTCCCCCAGGATGAAACAGCTCCCTTCCCCTCTCTTTCCTGGCGGTATTCCCCCACCTTTAAAATCCTGAGGCCTAGGCTTATTTCTGAGGCTCAGTTGGAAGCCATTTTCAAGAACTCAGTCTTCTCTAGCCTAGAGTGTCCTAGCTACTCTTTCCCTGGTTGTCATGTCGGCATCATCAGTTCTCCTAGGTGGGTTGAAGGGGCAGCATCATATCCCAGCACAGGAGCAAGAGCTCTAATTCCCACTGTACTATCATTGGATGCTGCCTAGTGAGTGGGTCTTAATAGCATCCTACCTGCCAGCCAGTTTAATTCCAAGGGGTAAATGGCCTTAGACCTCTGTCCTAGGAGCAGTCAGCTGCTCCTAAAGCCTTTTTCTATAAAAGAGGCCCTGTCTGGGATAACATGAATGGATTGAGTTTGTGTTAAGCTTTGCCAACTGTAAAGTTCCAGAGAAATGTCAGGCAACATTAGTATTATCATTCAAGGCCCAACTCCTCCCACCTAGCTGAAGCTGAAGTAGGCCAGCATCTACTGGATGTTGTAATTCAATACTGAGCCTCCAGGGGTCCCCTAGTGTAGACTCACATCAACAGGTATGCAGAGAGGGCTGGGAAGACCATCCTTACCCGGGCCCCACCTGCCATGTCTTCCCCAAGCAAGACTGGTCGTAGAAGGACGCACTAGCTCTGGTTCAGACACCTCTCCGTGAATTTACTTTCTGTATCTCTTTCCCTGGAACACCGCAACCTCTTGGGAGAGAGGTTTCTGAGAGAGGATGAAAGGAGAGAGGGGAGCAGGGGGCACAGAGGGTTGGGATGGCCATCGGCACTGATCTCCACCCGGCTTGCTCAGCAGTTGGCCACACTGCACTCAGTGTCTCCATGTTTTTGTTGGTTTTCATGTGAATACATTACCTGTCCTCCCAAGCTTATTTCTCCCATTTTGTTTGATGACCAGCATTTATGTCTGTCCAGAGTCACTGCTTCACTCACCTCTCCCCTCCCTGGCCCCTTTTTCTCCCTCCCGTTCCTCCCTTCCCCTTCTTCTGGTCAAACTGTTCCCTTTGTCCAGGGAGCTTCAGGTTTGGACGGCAGGCCTGGGCCACCGGTGAGTGTCGCTTCTCCATTACCCCTCCACCCACCCCACCCCACCCCACCCCACCCCACTCCTGGCCTATAAGCCCTTTCATCTGTCCTGCTGTGGCCTTGTTTTTTTTTCAGTAAATCATGGCTTATCCCACCACTGACACCAGAAAGTGCCATCTGTGCTCAGTTCAGAAGTACTTATTCAGGCCTCTTGACCAAAGACAACAGGCCTTCATCTCCATTTCCCTGTTCATAGTATGCACACAGGGTCCTCAAATCTGAGTTTCAAGACCACTGGATGTGGGGGTGGGAGGCTGCTCCAGTAGCAAAGAATCTGTTCCTAAAGGAATGCTGAGTTCAGCCTGGGACTCAAGCCCTAGGGGTTTGGGCAATGACTCATCCCCACCAAACACAACAGTGTCTGTATGTGCCCGTCATGCTGTGTTGTCTTCATACTGTGAGCTCTGTCCATCTCCTGTCTGCCCACAAGGGCGTTCTAGTCCTGTGCAGCCACCAGTCTGGTATGTATGTGGGTGAGGCCAGCACTGATGGGTGAGGGCGGGTGTAGCATAGATGAGCACATAGGCAAGTCCCAGCTTAGTGTTCTGAGAGCATTTTACATCCACACCTTTCACCACATCTGCCTTACACCACAGTCCCTTTCTTTCTATCCTCCTTGCCTAGCATGCCTTTCCCAGGTGGCCAGTCTGAGCTAGAGGGATTATCTGTGGCTGAAATCAGAGAAACCATGATTTCCTCTCAACTACTTATTCCATTCATATTGGACAGAGGGGAGCAGTGCATACGTATACATTTATATTTTCTGTCCCCTTTGAACCTGAAGGTTTTTTTTCTCATCAAATCAATAACAGAAAGTTAAAGGAAAATGTTTATGGGAAGAGTGATCCCATCTTGCCAATACTAACATTTATTGGGCACTTCTTAGGTGTCAGGCCCAGAACCAAATGCATGCCATGTTTTCATCCATCCACCTGGCAGCAGCCTGGGAGGCAGACACTCCTGTTCTCATTCCCATTTTACAGGTGGGAAAACGGATCCTTAGGGAAACCAAGAAACTTCTCCAATATCGCAGTTTATAGGCCT
Organism: Giraffa tippelskirchi; assembly: GCF_054371585.1. Classification (NCBI taxonomy): domain Eukaryota; kingdom Metazoa; phylum Chordata; class Mammalia; order Artiodactyla; family Giraffidae; genus Giraffa; species Giraffa tippelskirchi. The sequence goes on along the minus strand of NC_137276.1, from coordinate 66,449,117 downwards.
TCAAGGGAGGAGTTGAAGCTGACCAGTGACTTCAGAGTGCTATTTTGACACTCCATCACAGATGTCGACAGCTTTCCCTCCTCCCTCAAAGGGGCCACGCGAACATCTTATGGCTCTTTTCTGGTTTTTCCACGTAAAGTAAATCAGCTCTTCCCCACTTGTTCCTGCCCCAACTGTCACAGCTACATCCCAGCACCACCGAGAACCGCCCATAGGCCCAGGCCCAGTCCTCGTGTCCTGAGCAAGAAATATAATCACTGAGGCTGAGCAATAGGAAGCTCTGAATTATAGGTTTCACCTAGCAGGGCTGTAAATTAGGAACCTGGAGAAGATGTTTAATTGTCCCCTAGCAAGACCCACTCTGTTTCTAAGCAACACAGCTCTGATCACTCCAGCTGCCCCATGGGGCTGCAGCCCCGAGTCAGGGACACGTAGGGCACACCTCCATGGCAGGCCAGTGTCAGCAGACATCCACCAATCTACTCTCCAATCCAGCCTGTCCCTCAGGGCCTGGGATGCGGACAGAAGGCCTGGCCAGAGGCTGAAGGCCAGGGCCCGCAGTGGGGGCGGGGTGGGGGTGGACGATGGCTGAATGACCCTCCCACGCCTGCCTCTGTGTGTGCGTCTGCATCGGTCTCTGTGGCATGAAGACCCTCCCGCTGCATGTGGAGCTGCGTCAGCAAAGGCGTGCCAGCCCCTAGCCTCTCCACCCCTGGGATGGTGTCAACTCCCTCCCGAGCGCTTCTGGGAGCAAACTAAGCAACCGTTCTCCTGCTGTTTTCAGCCTTGGCAAGCTTGGTTGTGAAGTGAAAGGGTTTCCTTCTGCAAATCTGGCTCTGAGGCAGGGGGGAGAGCTTTCTCCCCAAGGCCCCCAAAACCAAACAGGAACGCGGCCCAGTCCAGTGACCGCCCTGCACGAGCCGGGCCTCGCCAACCCTGAAAACTGGGCCCCTGGACCTTGCTCATCTCCAGGTGTCGGGCGGGGATCCCGGGCTCCCCTCGGCGTCAGGGCCCTCACCTCTGCGTTCTCTCACCTCCCCAGGGTACTCCAGGACCAATCGGAGTTCCAGGCCCAGCGGGACCAAAGGGAGAGAGGGTGAGTGCCCAGTGAGCCAGGAGCCTGGACCACCAGGACCACGGGCCCCTCTGCCCCTCCTCTGCCTCAGGTCCTCAGTCCTGGTTCCTGCGACCCGCAGGGCCACCATGTCAGCCCAGCCATCTCAGCCCCCATCCATTCCTCCTAGATCCAGCCAGCGCCTCATGCACATCTTCTCTTGATGATCCTCCCAGTCTGTGGGGGTGCAGCAGGCCTGGGGTGCTCATTTTTCTTCTGGCCATGCCACTCAGCGTGTGGGGTCTTAGTTCGCAGACTAGGGATTGAACCCGTGCCCTCTACAGTAGAAGCTTTGAGTCCTAACTACTGCCTCTGCCAGGGAGGTCCCATGGGTGCTCATTTTGTACCTACAAGTGGACAGAGACTTGGAGAGCTTCCTCCCTTCAGTTTCTGGTCACCTGGCTTCGGTCACAGGTGACTGGCAAAGCCCCAGACCCTGCTGTCACCAGACACGTCTGAACTCTGCAGTGACTTAGGGAAATAGCATGGAACATAGTGCCAGGTGGTGTTTGAAATCCTGGAGACGTCAAGAAGCCAGGAGACCTGTGCTTCAGACCGGCTCTCGTGGGTCACTCTCCCCCAGCCAGTGCGGTGGGTGTGTGCAGCGGTAGGGGGAGGAAAGCTCCCCACATCAGCTCCTCCCAACCATGCCTGGTTTCCACACTCTCAGGGCCTGGCATCACTGGAGGGCTGGCACGGGCACTGGACCTCTGAGTGGGCATCTGCTGGGCTCTCTACCTGCAAGGGTAGTTAGCCTACCCTGCTGACTCTGCCCATGGGAGAGGCTTTGTCTCTTTAGTTCTCAGACCACACAACTGGGGGGCGGGGGAAGGAAGCTTCAGGAGAGAGATGTGGGCTCTGCAGCCATTTGGGGAACCAGGGTGGCTTCTCTGAGGGGGTGACACCTGTAGCTTCAGAGAGAAATCAGAGCTCTCTTTCTCTCCCCATTGCCCCCCTCCTTCTCTCTCCCTTGTCCATGCCCATTTCCTGCTCCTCGTTCTCATGCCCTGCTTCTCCCTCTGGCCAGCCAGTACCCCCGCCCCAACAAACACACACTGTCCACGGAGGCCAGGATCTGTGGAAGAAGGGTGAGAGGAGCTCCCAAGCCCCCTGCTCAGGGCATGTAGTCCATGCAGTCACCCCAGCCTCCACCCAGCCCTTAGTTCCTGGGAGGCTTTTTGAAGAGACTGGAGAGGTTGCCCAGGTTTCATATGAAAACAGAAAATGGCTGTCGGAAGGTTGTTACCCTGTCAGGGAAGGCTCATGTGTTCTTTTTCTGGTTTCAGGGCAGCAAAGGTGACCCTGGGATGACAGGACCAACGGGAGCAGCTGGGCTTCCTGTAAGTCTCGTGGGATCAGAGGTTTTGCTTCACCCGCCCGGGGCCCCCACCACAGAAGCACTGTCAAAACAGAATACCCAGGGCCTGGGGCAAAAAATCTAGGGCCAAGCGAGGAGAATTCTCATCTCTGTGACAGATGAAGCAGCCAACTGCCACCCGCCCACTCTCTAGAGCTCCCCTGCTGGGCTCTGCTCCAGGCAAACCCCAGGGCACACGGCCCCTGATAGGGAACCAGGTCCTTAGCAATGTGGACCATCTGACACACATGGCTGAGCCCCTTCCCTGAAGGCTTCTGTGTTCGATGCAGTGAGGGTTTCACAGGTGACTGTGCCATGGCCCCTGCCCTCACAGAGAGACAGAGCCACGTCCAGATCACTAGACGGCAGGGAGACGTCTCCTAAGACAGGCAGCTACCCAGGGGGCTGGCTTCCCATTTGCAACAGACTTCTCCTTGCTAGGTTATAGAAGTCCGCTGCCTGAGAGAGACAGGACTTTGGTTTCCCACCCACTTGAAGGTCGTACGCTAATTTTTGGGTTCCATGCTCAGCAGTGCTCCGGCATCTCCAGCCAGTCTTTGCTTTACACTCCTCTCCAGCAGAAGACAATGGGGAGAAAGAATTGAAAGCAGAGTCTTGGAGAGAGGTTTAGTCACAGCAGCATCATTTGCAATAGCTAAAAATGTGAAGCAACCAAAGTGTCTGTAGATACATGAATGAATAATCAAAATGTGGTATATATGTGCAACGGCATATTTTCCAGTCTTAGGAAGGAAACTCTGACATGCTACGCTACAGTGAAACTTGGGGACATTTAAGTGAGATAAGCCAGTCACAGAAAGACAAATACTATATGACTTCACTTATATGAGGTATTTATAGTAGTCAAAATCATAGTGACAGAAAGTAGAACGCTAAGTGAAAGGTAGAATGAGTCGTTATTGTCTAATGATATAGACTTTTAGTTTTGCAAGGTAAAAGAGTTTTAAAGATGGAAAGTAGTGGTAGTTACACAAAAATATGAATGTACTTAATACCACTGAACTGAATGCTGAAAAATGGTTAAGAAGGTAAATTTTGTGTATTTTGTGCTGTGTGCTAAGTCGCTTCAGTCATGTCTGACTCTGTGAGACCACATGGACTGTATAGTGTGCCAGGCTCCTCTGTCCATGGGGTTCTCCAGGCATGAATACTGGAGTGGGCTGCTATGCCCTCCTCCAGGGGATCTTCCCGACCCAGGGATCGAACCCATATCTCTTATGTCTCCTGCATTGAAAGCCAGGTTCTTTAACAGTAGCACCATATTTTACCACAATAAAAAAAATTGAAGGAAAAAATAATAAAGATAAGGAGAGCAGCTTGCACCTTGAAAAGAGGGGCTCAGGAGCTTTGGAGTCATTTTTCTAGCAAGAGGCAGGTGGAATCTAGGAACTCAAATCTGGTCGGTACTCTGACAACCCAGAGGGATGGGATGGGGTAGGAGGTGGGAGGGAGGTTCAAGAGGGAGGGGACATATGTATACCTATGGCTGATTCATACTGATAGATGGCAGAAACCAACACAATTATCGTAAAGTAATTATCCTCCAATTAAAAAAAAAAAAGAGGCAGGCAGCAAAACCATGCGAACACTTGCCTACCCAGGAGTGGTCTTTGCTCCCAGACCATGTACCCGGCATGAGCCATCTAGAAGAACCCGACCCCAGGCCAGGGTGTTGGCTACAGAGTGAGAAAACCAGAACTGTGTTTGACTTTACCCATAACTCATTATCTCTCTCTAGGTCAAGTTCCTTGAACAGGTGTTCTCCTTTGTCCTCCTGCTGTAAAATGGGGCTCATGAAGCCTATCTCTGATGAATTAGGCACCAGTAAAGAGCTTTATGAGCCTGGAAGGAAGGACTGTATGGCCATCCTGTGTTTCCTCATTAATGTGTCTTTGTTTGTCTGATTTATTGCAGGGTTTACACGGACCACCCGGGGACAAAGGAAACCGGGTGAGTCTGAGTCCTCACTTTGGCTCTGGTTACTAATGTCTTCATGGCGAGGTGGAATGACCAACTGGGGATTCCTGACTCAACGTGGAAATACAGTTTTTCATGATAAATCATTCTAAATTAAAAGACCTTCTAGTGAGGGGCTTAATCCGTGGCACTCAGGGAGCCTAGGGACCGAATCCTGAAATTGAAGCACGTATTTTTCCACAAGGAAAGGGGAGGCTGAGTCCCATGGCGGCCATCAGATTAGCATTGCCATCCTGTGACAGGAGTCACAAGCCCAGCTCTCTCTAGGTTGCCCTGATAATGGGCCCCTAAACGAGATTTTTACATCCGTCATTGCCGAGTTCTAGTCTTCTGACACTTAGTTTTACCAGGCATCCCAGGTCACTGGTGACAGAGAAAATAAATCCCAGCTCCAAGAACAAGCAGACAACGGTTGTACACAGCCAAGCCTTTAAAAAGGATCCCAGCCGTTGTTTCTCTTGGAAAGAGTCAGCAGGACTATGAAATGAGTCATGGCTTTCAAGGACCCTGCTCCTCCTTTGGTTTCTGCCGTTGTCACCAGGACACAGTTCTGAGTGTCCACAGCACCCACAGCCACCTGATGGCCACATGGCACATTGGTGCCCAGCAGCAGTCATCTCACCACATCTGACCAAGGGCTGGTCTTGGGCTTCCTTTCTAGAACATCTTGTTGGCTGACTCATCACGGTGGTTCTCAGTGGGGTACACGTCCCCTAGAAGGCCAAGAGCATCTTCTAGTGGGAATAATATTCAAGGATCTTAGAGGTAGGAGAAGAGTGGGAAGAACAGAAGGAGAGACAATGCTCCACACTATGATAACGTGTTCTGAATCCCCACAAGAGTTAGACACAGAGCAGGGGACTTGCAGAAGCCCCATCTTCTGGCTGATCTTTGAACACTAATAGAGCGTTCATGAATAGAACACGCCAGAATCTATACATTTATATCTGGCATCAGCGCCAGTCTCTTCCATTTAAGGTGGATTTACTGAACAGTTCCTTATTCCTAAAGTTTCCTTTCTGGCAGCTGGTCAGAAGCAATCCATTTGTCCCGTATATTCTATGAACAGGAGAGGAAAGGCAAAGCTACCCCTCTCAAACTGCCCATGAAAAGCCCATTGTTGCTTCATTGTTGCTTGTGGAGGTGAAGCTGGAGATGTTCAAAGCCCCTCACACCCACTGGCTATGGAAGAGGGCTCCTAAACTTTGCCTCACATCACACCTGGGGCACCCCATCAGAGAGGCTTGGAATAAACCACTGGAATAAACAGACCCACTTCCAGAAATGGGTCAGCCAGTTAAGGCGGCCTGGAAAGCTCACCTCCGACATTGGCATCCCAGAGTTCAGGCCACTAAAATAATTGATCATTCCACCTCTCAGTTGGCATACTAACCTCCTTTCTAATTTATTTCTGGAGTGTTCTGGTTTCTTGGTTATGTTCAATCAATACTTGTTAAGCCCCTTTCTTAAGACTTTTTCAGTTGGCTTGAGGCACTGGGCCATTTGAAGGCTACAAAACCAATCCTTCCAGTGGTGGTGACTGTGTTGCTCTAGGGGCAGAAGCAAGGCAATAAAATGCCCTTGTCAGGACTTCCCTGGAAGTCCAGTGGTTAAAACTCTTCTGTTCCAATGCAGGGAGCACGAGTTGGGGAGCTAAGATCTCACACACCGTGCAGTACACTCAATAAATAAATAAAATTTTTCAATGCCCTTGTCACAGATGGAGAGAAGGTTGGAGGCTGGTGGCTCTGATGCTTAAAGAACTGAGGTCATTGAATGAGCCACTGAGGCCCCATGAATCAGTGGGAAAATATTTCTTCTGCAGTTCCTATTCTAAGGTTTTATACTCTTCTCCCCTGTCCCACATATAAATTAGCAATATGTCACTTAGTAAAAATCAAGTCCAGAAAACAGGCAAGTTACATGAACCTTCCTTGGAGTGCATCATAAAAAACCAGTAGACTTCTTCCAAAGGGCAGGTTTCCAAATCAAGGACCAGCTTATTCTTCCATCCAAGAGATCTGACTCTCAGGATGCCAGAATGTCCTAGAAGAGTACCCCCTACAGCTCACCTCCTCTTTCAGACCTCTTTATACCACTGGCCCTAATGGGACTTTTGAAGGGAGAGATGAGGGCTTGGTGATAAAAGCCTCCAAAATGAAGAACGGTCCAAGCAGAGTCAGCTCTGTGCCACGACCAGTTTTTTCTGGCACCTAGAAGCTCAGAATGCTGACACTTTACTCCAGGGAAAAGGCCAGAAGTGCTTAGATGATGTTCAGGTTGGAAGTTTCATTGTTGGAGATGGCCCTTCATGCCCACTGGCTATGGAAGGGGGCTCCCAAACTTTGCCTCACATCACAGTTGGGGCACTCCACCAGAGAGGCTCAGATGGGTGCCCCAGGTCTGTTATCCTATCTCCAAGTGACCCAAGACACAGCCTTAAGACCATGCTACTCCGAGTCCCACCAGAGGATGGTCTTGGGGCCTCCTTCCTGCTCATGGAAGGAGGACGGTCCTCGTAGTGGTAGGCAAGGCCCAGAGGCCAAGACAGGCAGTTTTCTAAGGGGACACACATGCCAGGGGAAAGAGTCTGTCCTTGTAACTAGGGGCATTCTCCTTGTCCCTTAACAGCTCTGTGAATTTAGCCCGAGAGCCACTTTTAGGATGAAAAAATTCATCACAGGGTAAAGGGTGGTGTGAATTTGGCAATCGGGGCATCAGGAAAATTGGGTTTCACTGTGGAGCTTCCTGCAAACCAGCCAACTGAAAGGTCTAGGAGCATTCGTGCAGCTTCTGTCACTCTCCAAGAGGTGCCGTCTGCAATGTGTGTGTGTGTGTGCAGGTGTGTGTGTATGGGAGAGTGCACGTGTGTGCATGTGTGTACATGCTTGCTTGCATGCATATGTGTACACATGTGTTTCTGCATCTTGCTTCCCCAGGCCCCCTTGCCTCCTTCCTCTCCCCCATCTGCTCTCTCTCAGCCTGGGCCTGCTTCTTCCTCTCTTTACTCCCTGAATATTTCTCCCTCTAGATAGGTTCACCCATTATAATAATCCCATAGCCTCATCCTTTCCCTTCCACTCCTCCAGCTTCAATTCATTTCCTCTAAAAGCAGTTTTGTTCATTTTTTAAGAAAGCCTTGCTACTTGATTCTGCCTGTCCCCCTTCTATATCAACTTGACACCCCTCTGCACCAGGGTCCTTTTTGTGTCCTCTTTGGGGAAAGGGAGCAGAGAGGATGTAGGTGAAGTTATGACTCTGATGTCTTCAAGGGGCACCCAGTAAGGCTACTTCCTGTGCCCTTAGAACCTGACAGCCCAGAGTACATGTTTCCCATCCTGAAGGGACCTTGGCTAACCCTCTGCCCCCCACAGGCCCATCATCAGGACCTGCAGACCCCTACTCCTGGGAGCTGTGCTCACCCTCTGAACTTAAGGAACTGTGCTCACTTTTGTGCTGGCCTCACCCAGAGTATAAGGGGCACCTTCCTGAGAAAGTTTCCCACAGGGCTTCTTCATCCAAATAGCAAGTGGTTTCTCTTGTCCACTGTCTGCAGGTTAACTGTCCCATGATTTCCTCATTGGTGGGCATATCTTAGAGCCAATGCCATGACACCTAAGATGCGTAGACACATATCCTCTTAAACACATCTTTATTTTCTAAATAGTCATTTGCACTTTAGAAAACTCACTTAGAAGGCTGCGTTGGCAATTGCAGGTAACCTCTGAAATCAAGAAATGTGGGTAATTTTCAAAGGCCTGGAGAAACGTCTTATTCTTATCTATTGCCTCCCTCTAAGGAACCCTGTAGCCTTCCACTGCTGGAACGCAGTAGACAGGAGGCCCAGCCTCTGACGGCAGCCTTGGCTCCTACACTGGCTGACGAGACGTGATGATTGTTACAGCTCTCGTTATGAAGCTGCTGTCATGACTGAACACATACTATAGGCCAGTGCATGCGTGTGTGCTAAGTCGCCTCAGTCGTGTCCAACTCGTTGCAACCCCATGGACTGTAGTCTGCCATGTTCCTCTGTCCATGCGATCCTCCAGGCAAGAATACTGGAGCGGGTTGCCATTTCCTCCTCCAAGGGAACTTCCTGACCCAGGGATTGAACCTGCATCTCTTACGTCTCCTGCATTGGCAGGAGAGTTCTTTATCACTATGGTGGTTTAGTCGCTAAGTTGTGTCCAACTCTTGGACTCTTGCAACCCCATTGACTGTAGCCTGCCAGGCTTCTCTGTCTATGGGATTCTCTAGGCAAGACTACTGGAGTGGGTTGCCATTTCCTTCTCCAGGGGAATCTTCCTGACCCAGGGATCGAACCTGGGTCTCCTGCGTTGCAGGCAGATTCTTTACCACCTGAGCTATGAGAGAAGCCCTTTATCCCTATATGCCAGTATTAAGCACACATTTAGTTCACATTTAGCACAAAGACCTCACAACAATGTTCTGAGGGAGGTGTTATTATCCACACTTTACAGATGAAGAAACTGAGGCTCAGAGAGGTTAAGTAAGCTCCCAAAGTTTCGTGGCTGATAAGAGGCAAATCCCGTTCAGCTGCAAGCCTTCTGTCTGACCATTAGGCTACCCACCCCGAGACACACAGTGGAAGCCCCCAAGCCTGAGACAACCGGCCTTCAATAGAGGAGAGTTCCAGGGAGACTCCCCAGGGGCATGCTTGGTCCCTTATAAGGAAAACCAACATATGAAATCCCAATTCAAATTCATTACACAGAATTTCCCACTGCCCTTCTTTAAATGGAGAGTGATCTTGACACATGTAAAATAGGGTTCAATTTAGAAAGATGATGTTTGCTGAAGCTTTTCAGAAACAAATGAATTCCTTGAGTCAGCATATCCATATACAATAAGCTGCCCATGACCTCAGACCAGCATGGACCAGAGAACAGGAGGACCCAGCTGAGAACCAAGTGCCACCTATGAGCCCTAGACACGCAACATAAACACATGCACTTATACACACATGTGAGCGCACACACTCATGCATGCACACACCGTGTACAGACACACAAGCTCATGTGCAACCATGTGTGCTGCACATGTCTGCATGCCACGTTCACACACAGACACACACACCAGGGCTCTGAACAAAATCACCCTGCCTCCGAAGAGGATATCAAAGGGATGGATGCAACTGGGACAAAAGCTGTCAGGCCAGACCCTTATATTCTAATATGAGTGATTTATGATGATCTTTTATTTATTTATTTATTTTTGGCTGTGTGGCACATTGGATCTCAGTTCCCCGACCAGGAATCAAACCCACACCCCTTGCATTGGAAGATGGGAGCCTTAACCACTCGACCTCCAGCGAAGTCCCAGACCCCTTAAAAAATGAACCCTCAAAGAGAAGGAAATGTGTCCCCCTGTCCATTATATAGATGCATTCCGGGCTCAGAATTAGCAAAACTGGCCACCAGTATCATCCATCTGCATTTCCTCCCACCTCTGGCTCTCAGCCCTACTAACCCCCACACACACCTGCCTTAGCCAAATACTCAGGTTCTTTGCTGGGGGGGTGGACACTGACCCCTAATCCTGTTGAGGAGACTATCCTAATTGAGAGAATCTATTTTTCTCCTCTTTTTTTTTTCTGTCTCTAACTTTAACACATGAATGATCCTAAAGTTTTGATGTTTTTTTTTCTTGGACTAAACCATTATTTACAGGGGGAGAGGGGGAAGAAAGGCTCTAGAGGGCCTAAGGGGGATAAGGGAGACCAAGGAGCGCCTGGATTAGATGCCCCCTGTCCATTGGTATGTTTCCATCTATCACTTGGTTGTTCTGGTTTTTCCTGGAGGTTTGCAAGCTGGAAACAAAGAAGGCAAATAAACTAAGATGAAAACCGAATGACTCCACTGACACTACCAAAACCGGTCTGTTCATGTGGCCGATGAAATTCTGCCTGCTGTTGGTGTTGCCCTAAAACCACAGCTGCAAGCAATTCCCACTAAATCCCTTCCCTTTGAAGATGCCGAACAATTGATGTGTGGAAATGGAGACACCACAAGGAAAGGGATTTGGGAGCAGGCCTCGGCGCTTAGCTCCGGGATGGCTTTGGAAGCCAGGGTATCATTTGTGAACCACCCCCATTTGCCTTCTTCGTTTTGGGGCCACCTCTGTGGCCAGCAGTTCAAGTCATCTGAATCCCCACTTGGTCAGGATGCAGGACACCAGGGCTAGCATCTCCTGAGGGTCATCCTTGCCCCAAACGGGGCAGAACGAGGCCAGAGAGGGGCTTTTATATACAGCCTCTCAATGCCCACCACCCATCCAGCCAAAACCTGCAAAACTGCAGACCAAGGTCAGTAGACAGACACCCCCAGGAAGCCTTCCCAAACCAGCCAATGAGGAATGATTCATGGCACATCTGCTGGGCTTCTCAAGTGTCCCTCAGCCCATTGGAAGTTCCTGAAATTATGATGCATTAAGTTGAAGCTCATGTGTGTTGACGCCAAGTGCGTCTCTAAATGGAGAGGGGGCTGGATGGACACGTTGCCAAGCTCAATGTTCCTGGAGCCAGAGAGAGCACAAAGGCTGAATTGGGAAGGCGGGAATTGACTGGGGTTTGAGGTTTACTTGTAGATGCTTTAAGAGTCCTGCATCCTGGCCAGGATAGGACTGGGCCTCTCCACACCACAGTCGGAGCTGGCCAACCTTGACCGAAATAATCATCGTGGTTGGTTTTGTGAACAGGGACACCGAGGTTTTAAAGGAGAGAAGGGGGAGCCGGGGTTACCAGGGCTGGACGGACTGGATGCCCCGTGCCCATTGGTATGGCATCACCCTCCCTTGCCTGCATGGCCAGTATGGGCTTCCCCATGTGTGCGGTTTGTGCCTGTGCCCCTCCAACTGCCCTCCACACTCCTGCTCCATCCATCTGGCCTCCACTTCCCACCTCTTCACTCTGTAGTCACCAAGGGTCACCCTGCCTTGGCTGGCCCTCAGGGGCTCCCGCACGTCCCCCTCTTGCATGCAAAGTCTGCCAGGAGGTTCTTTTTCTTCCTCTTGCAGCAGCTTCAAAAGCCCATCACCTTAATGTGAGCTGGTCCTGCCCATCCAATGCCAGCTTTAGCTGCATCAGACCCTCCTTTCAGAACTGCTTCTAGACAAACCTGCCACCAGAAAGGAAGCCAGGGAAGTGGATTCTCTGCATTAGCTTTCAGGACTGTGACTTCTCTGCCTTGACACACTGCAGTTAATTGGATGAACATTTGAATGAGATGTCCAAGTTGGCCCCATGTCCCTCTCCACTCCAGCATCTCACAATTTAGCAGAGGACAGATGGACACCGTTATAAACACAGGGCAGAATGAGGAGTTCTAGAACCAAAGTAGAGGAGGGGGTACTCTGACTGACCCCAGATCTGGGATCACTGTCCAGGTGACAACCCAGAACCAAGGGATAGTCCAAAATCAGGATTCTAGATCCTAGAGGGTTCATCCTTTTTTGCTTGAATCCTAGAAGATGCTGCAAGACCCTCCCTTGTTTTCCTCTTTTTTTTTTTTCATCTTTCAGTGGTTTGCCACCAAAAAGTCTAGAAGAACATGGAAAGGTTGAGAATGTGGTTAAGGAAGGGAAGGGAGGAGACAGGGAGGAAGGGGAGACATCGAGGACCCACTCCCAAGCACAAGACCTGCCTAAGTGGCTACAGTTCTGGTTCCCCAGGGCCCTGTCCCTCTCCAGGCAGGGACCTTCTAGGCTTCTACAGTGATCGTTTCAGCGCACTATGGGGGAAGCAGAAGATGACTCTTCACTCCATGGCAGTTTGTTCACAAGCTTCCTGCCCCTAAATTTCCCAAGGAGGTTTGGAGTTCATGGAGCTATTTTCACACCAGTAATTGTCAGATGATATTTCCCAGCCTCACATCCCCACTCCAGGGTCACACGGGAATTATCTTGGGACAGAGGAGAAAAAGCTATAAGAAAAGATGCTGTGTGACCCTGGCAGGTGACCACAGAGCCCCTTGAAGGGACTTTCAGGGACCAGGAGAGGCAGATTAAGCTGACAGAGTGGCTGCTTCCTGTCCCCCGCCCGGCCTCCTGAATCCTCAGCATGCAGCATGCACCGCACAGGCACCTTTCTCAGCCATGGAATCTCCCATGCCCTCCACGGCACCTCCATTGATCATCAGCCACAGCCCTTTCCAGGATCCCAAAGTCTGAGTTCTGCTGGCTGCAGCCCTGGCTCCTCACCCTGCTCTTCATCCACACACTGCCACTCCACCCCCTCCCTGCCTGCCCAGCCCTCCTCTGTCCCCCCTGCCACCGTCCACGTGCCAATGGGAAGCCACTGTGGCCCGCGGAGGCTTCTGTCCCTCCCAGAGTCCATGTGAAGTGTCACACTGTGGCAGGCTGGGAAACAGGACCCAGGTCTTCATGGAACCCTGGGATGCACCACCTCCCCCTGCAGAACCTCCCCAACCCAGAAGGGATGGTGAAAGTCACCTTGTTTTGACCTTTAATGCAAACTGGCATTTTGTCCAATAACGTATCATTTGTCTATTAATTTTGCTATAGAAGTTTACATACCTTCCCTTTCTTGTTTTGAATTGTTGCTGTTTGCTGTCTCCTGCATTGTGTTACTGTGGGTGTGGGGCAGTGGGCGGGGCAGGGGGGGAGCAGCACTATTGATCAGGATTTTTAGTACAAGGTAACTAGACTTCTTCAGCCCCCATGCAGGGCCGGCTGTCTGCTGGGCTCCAGGTGCGCGGTTTCCACACCTGTCGTGGGTGGATGAGTAAGTTCAGGCATAGGGGCCTCCCATTCCAGCCCCTTAGGGGCTGACCACTTGCTCGGGTCTCCTGAAACCCTGTGTGCATCTCCTTCTCCGCCCTGGAACCTGGAGTTCTAGAATCTGGGCTGCAGTTCTAATAGACTCAGACTGAGAACCAGATCGCTGCCCTGGTTCAGCCTCACCCTCCCTGCCTGCTCCTCACGGGTTTCTAGTTTCCCCCAGGGCACACCAGAGCAGCCAGGACAGCCCGGGGAGGAGACTCAGGATGTCCTGAGGCTTCAGGTACTCAGTGGGTGCACCAGCAGAGGGGACACGTGGCACCTGCTGGATTCTCATCCTGCCACTGCTCCCCCCACCAAGCCCCCAGAGACAGCTAAGGCTGTGCCGGGAGCCCCCCCTCCTTGCTGAAGGCATCTTGGCCCTACATTGAAAGCCTGAGAAATCAACCCTCCTCCTCACTGATCACCAGATGGGAGCTGCCTGGATGTCTGCCCCCAGCTGCTAAGGAAGAGAGAGAAATCAGAGAATGAGAGAGTGGGGGTGTTCGTTCCATAGAGCCGCACCTTCCCCAGGTTTTATGGAGGAGGAAACCGAAGCCTCCAGGTGCTGCCTCCAGGTGCTGAGTGACTCGCCCACGGGCACCCTGCACCCAGGACAGCCAGAGTGGAGACCAGCAGGCCTCTGGGCTCAGGTCGCCTCTGCTCACCGGGCCCACAGGCAATAGGACAGCCCATCTAGGCTTTGAACTGTAACTACCTGTGAGCTCGGCCTGCAGGCAGACAGGCGGGCTTGCTTCCTGCCTCCTTCCAAGGCTAGGCCCTGGGGTAGAGAAGAGAAACAGACAATATCAGGTGGGCCACACCCTGATCAGCTGACACAGTGTTTGTGGCCCTTGTTCCCCTTGTCCTGCTAATTGTTGGGCCATCCCGGTGAGTCTGAGCCGTCTGCCTTTCTTCCTCACTGCAGGGTGAAGATGGCTTGCCAGTCCAGGGCTGCTGGAACAAGGTAAGCTTTCCCGGGGTTCCAGGGCCTCAGAGCAGAGTTGTACGTGGGCTCCATTTTTTGCCGTGGGATAAAGCATGCACAGTTTCCATTCCAGGCCTTCCTGCAGATGAGGCAGCAAGACATGGGTCCAAAAAGGAACAGTCCCAAAAGCAGAGTTCCCATTAAACAGTCCACTCACTGCATGCACTTGAGAACATTTAAAAATGGTTTTTAAGGCATCAGCAAACCCAGTGTATGGAATTTCCATGCAGCCAGAGAGATGACATCTTTATGCTTCGTGAGGTTAATTTATACCATACTTCTTCTGCAAGGAGTTCTAAACCCTGTTTCAAAAGCAGTTATCATTAGCTAGTCTCATAGTGTTCATAAGAGGCCATTTAAGCCATAAGATGACATTTATCCAGATGTAGGAAATCTCAGTTGCTTTAAGTATAAAGTCATATGGATTCTATACCTCCTCATAGAGACCTGCCAGCTCATCACTCAACCCTTCCCCTTGAACTTAAATAGTCAGATTTTCATGCTTCTGCACGTTGAGACCTGCCCACCCTCTCTTGGAGTCCCACAGTTCCTACCAACAGGGAGGTTTCCTTTGTTCACACTTGCCTTTGGCATTTGCCATCATAAAGCCACTTGACAACACAGGGCTGTGCCCTCAACATAGTCACCTGACTCATCCAGGGCCCCCAATGTGCAAAGCTCCCCGGCATGACCAGGGCCATTGGTTTCCTAATCCAGAAACCCAACTTAGTCGTGGAAAAGGCAGCACCTCCCGTGCAGTCCCACCCATGGCCTCCCTTCACATTCCTCCTGTTCAGAGACTTTTCACCAGCCCTCCACCACCACTGTCTCAAGATTTTGGTTCATTCTCATTAAAGAGCTGGAGATCCTTACCTGTCTAAGAGTTTGTGCTTAACTAATCCAGTCCTGCCCAGTGACAGCACTCACACTTACAGGGAGAGGAATCCACTCCTCTGGCTGGGCGTCCGCCATCTCATTAGCTCACAACATTCGGTAAAAGCAGTGAAACCACCAAGACACCAGGCTGTAGGTTGAGCATCTACTCACCCAGGGTGCCTGAAACACCCCCTAGCCAGAGAGAGGAAAAGCTCTGCTTTCAAGGGAAATGCCTCCGCAGAAATCTGTCACTTCATCCTCTTGGTTAATTCTCCTAGACCTAGTTAAGGCTCCAAGAAGCAGGAAAGAGGTGTGTCCCCTAAGAAAAAGATTTTCTTCTTCAGGGTTGCTGTGGATGGTTAGGATATAGAAATGATTGAGCTTAGCAGGGGAAAAAGAGCCACTCTCAAGAGGTACAATGTCTGAGAGAAGCAAGAAGCAGCTGAAGAGCCTGATGTCTGTTAATTCACATCATGGATTCATTCTGGGAAGATTCGGTAATTCAACAGCCAGGCCTCCAAAGGCCGCATAGAGAGAAAGTGCCCTCTAGTGACCAATAAGGGGAATGACTGGAAAGAAAAAGTATTAAATCGTTTCCCACCCTCAGGATGCTGACAGTCAGCACCAGGGTCTTGGAGGAGGGGGTTCCTGGCTCCCCCAGGTCCCCTACCGAAAGCTCTCCCATCCAACCGAGAACAAGACCTACCTCATTTCCCACAAGGGAAATAAACACTCACAGACACTAACACCATGTTGTTTTGTGTTTGTTTTTGTTTTGCAGTGATGCCTCTAACCTGGGATTGGCCTGTGTGTGTGTTTGTACATAGAATATTTATTTTTATACAGTTTTCACTTTTTGAAAATGCCCGAAGTATGATGCATCTTACAGATTATTTTTTAAAAAAGGAAAACCTGCATATTTTGTACAGAAAATACCAACCTCTTCCCTTTTGTTTACAAGATGTTTTGCATACGTCTAAGACTCTAATACACTTTTCATTTGTGAGTATGGCTGTATGTTTGCATGATATTTGTGCACACTTATTAAGTATTGAAGCTTAATAAATTATTGTGTTCCAGTGCCAAAGGGGGCCAACCAGCACTCAGGTGCTGGCGGGTTTGTGTGTGACTTCACAGATACAAGAAGGTCCATGGTGTTTGCTAAGCTAGGTGTGTCTCAGCATATTTTAAACTCTTATGGATTTTCATTATTAAAAGAAGTGAAACATGGCAATTCTTGATCCTGATTCATCACTAAATTAATTACATTCTTTTCTTGTTAAATCAGGAAGTTCCAGAAGCAGGGGTCCTCAGAAATATAATGGTTTGAGGACTTCCCTGGTGGTCCAGGGGTTAAGACTCTGTACTTCCACTGCAGGGCACAAGGGTTTGATCCCTGGTCCAAAAAGTTGTACATGTCTTGCCGTGTGGCCAAAAAAAAAGAGAAAGAAATATAATGGTTTGAACCATTTTAAGTCCAACAGAGGAAGCGACGTCTTTTGTAATGTACCCCACGTTCATGACAGCTCCACGTGCGCATGTAAGGTTCAGTTGCGCTGAAACCCTTCAAACCCCCAGGGTTACAAAGGGCTAAGTACTAGTACTTTTGATTTTTGGTTTGTTTTCCTTCCTTTTGAGCTGCAGTCATTAATACCAGCTATTGTTGATGATGGCCATTCATTTGCTGTAGATTTGCAAGATCCACTCACAACTAGCAGCTGAAAAGTTTGCCCCAACAGTCTTTTCGCCCCAACAAAGGACATTCAGAAACAAATCTGGCTGAGATATTGGCATTCTGGTTTTTTTTTTTAAGAAATAGAATTTTAGTGCTTTCTGTACTGTTCTTAGTACAATATTTATAAAGGTCTCCCTGCTTATAAATAAAACCTATTTTAATGACTAGGCGAATATTACCTATGGGGTAGCACACAGGTTTAGTGTTAGGTATTACAACATAATTGGTGCTTCTTAAGGGCTTGAAAATACCAAAATACTTGAGTAATTTAAACACCCTTCCCCATTTTGTTTATACTTTGTCTTTATATATATATATATCCTTTCATCCTAGACAGTACAAAAGCACACTGAGGCAGAGACCCTGTCCACATGTAGTCACACGAAGTCTAAGTTAGTGAGCTTCACATTCGCGGGACCCCTGCTGCATTGTGGGGGAAGGCTGCACTCACAGACTCTTGTCTTCATGGCCCCACATGCTGCCCAAACTCCAGGGACCTTACGGGTGTTCTTACCAAATGTCCACTCAGATAATTTGAAAGTCAGACACCTTCCTCCTCCCCCGAGTCTTGGCTTCCTTATTTGAAAAGCGAAGCAGTTGAATTAGAGCTGCTCCCTGTGGTCATCTGTCCCCTCACCAGGCGGCAGAAGCATGAGGGACCCAGGCCCCAGCTGCCAGCTGGCACAAGTTACTTTTCCTACTGAGGGGGCGTCCTAGGATGGCGCACTTCCCCAATAATGCCTAAGCCCACTCCCCAGACCCCACCCAGAACCAGCTGCTCCACCAGGCAGAGTGAACACAAGCCTGGGCCTTTGGGGGGCTTTTAGGGGATAAGACAATATTTTAATGTTTTCATTTCTTTTAAATTCAAAAGAAAAAAAATAAATATATAATCATGAATCCAGCCAGGATTATATTTATCTTTCTACCAGAGCAGTCATAAAATATAATCTTAAAAAATTTCTGTTTTGTATTGGAGTACAGCCGATTAACAATGCTGTGATAGTTGCAGGTGGACAGCAAGAGGACTCAGTCCATACACATGCATCCATTCCCCTCCAAACTCCCCTCCCATCCGGGCTGCCACGTAACACTGAGCAGAGGTCCCTGTGCTGTACAGTAGCACCTTGATAATTTTTTGTATTTTTCTGGAGGAAAGCGTCTGCACAGTCAAAAGTGCCCAGGATCCCTGTAAGTCACAGCTCAGCATTGTCCATCCTCTCCTCCTGGAGACATGCTCTTGTCCTGGCCCTACTGACTTGTACTTCCTGCAATGTCACCCTCCTCACCGTTTCTTTTGCTTCCTCACCCCCTCACCCGAGGTCCTAAGGAATCAGAGTGTAACCTGGCTTTTCTAGACTCACTGCCTCATTCCATTTCAGGGTCTCACTGGAGCAATCAGAACCCACTAATGATTTTGAAATAGGGTCAAACATGCACTGGAAAGTTCCAGAAGTTGAAATACTGTGTTAGCTGAACACCCTGAAAAACTCTGAGCAAACCCAAACCTTACTTTGTTTCCACCCTCATCTTTTGTTCATTTACTTCTTGCTGTGCTGTGCTTCGGAGAAGGCAATGGCACCCCACTCCAGTACTCTTGCCTGGTAAATCCCATGGACAGAGGAGCCTGGTAGGCTACAGTCCATGGGGTCGCTAGGAGTCAGACACGACTGAGCGACTTCACTTTCACTTTTCCCTTTCATGCACTGGAGAAGGAAATGGCCCCTCACTCCAGTATTCTTGCCTGGAGAATCGTAGGGACGGTACAGTCTAGTGGGCTGCCATCTGTGGGGTCGCACAGAGTCGGACACGACTGAAGTGACTTAGCAGCAGTGCTGTGCTTAGTCGCTCAGTCGTGTGCGACTCTTTGCAACCCCATAGACTGTAGCCTGCCAGGCCCCTCTGTTCATGGAATTCTCCAGGCAAGAAGACTGGAGTGGGTTGCCATGCCCTTCTCCAGGGGATCTTCCCGACCCAGGGATTGAACACAGGTCTCCTGCACTGCAGGCGGTTTCTTTACTGACTGAGCCACCAGGGAAGCCCTCATTTACTTCTTACACCTCAGCTGATATCACAAAGGATTCAAAGTCACTGGCAAGAATATAGATAATAAAATAGAGAGATGTGTAAAGAAAAGTTTATAAGTCAGAGTCAAGGAAAACAAGTCAGAGGCGGGGGCAGGAGAGCCCAGGAGAGGCGGGCAAGAACCTCTAAAGTTTCACCTCCACGGGCTTGGTGGTCAGAGAAAAAAACCATCAGCCTGGTTTCAGTGTCCACACTGCCCTCCCCTGGGGGGAAGTTCACCAAGTACCATGTACACACATCGTCGCCCGCAAAGTTTGGCACATCCTTAGCCAAGACATCCTCCCCGGCACAGGGCTGCAAGCCAGGCACCACACACCCCTGACTTCAGGGTGCCCCGGGCCTCTTTACTTGGATCTTAACCCAACTCAACTCCATGTCAGAAGCATGGAAACAAATAGTCAAGAAGTAGCTGTGGCAGTGGGGTGGGGGTTAGGCGGTGGCCTCCCTGGTGACTCAGTAGTAAAAGAATCCACAAGCCAATACAGGAGACAAAGGTGCTATCCCTGATCCGGAAAGATCCCCCATGCCACAGAGCAACTAAGCCCATGCACCACAACTATCGATCCTGTGTTCTAGAGCTTGGGAGTTGCAACTACTGGAGAGTAATCCCTGCCTTCCACAACTAGAAAAAAGCCCTCGCAGCAATGAAGACCCAGCACAGTCACAAATAAATAAATAAAAGCAGTAGCAGGGGCTCCACACTCATGCTGGCAGGCAGGAGCACAGGAAGAGGCAGGAGCTCTAGGAACGAGGCAGGTGTCTTACAGGAGAGATGGACTAGGGAGGGCCACGCAAGGGGCTGGCGGCAGAGAGGACTCAGGGAGGTTAGAGATGCTCACTCTGGTCCTGGGGACTTGCAGCCCCCCTTGTGAGAGCCGTCTGCTCAAGGAGTGACTGGGGCATCAGCACTGACCAACGGGGCAGATCACAGCCCTGTTGGTGACCTTCTCTGTAACCTGCAGGGAGCTGCTCTGGAGAACCACCTTCTCTAGTTTGTTCCCTTCCCCATGTTCTGGCACCAGATGCACCTGGTGGCAAGCACTGTCTGCCTGGGGACTTGCAAACACCCAGCTAGACAAAAGCCTGAGTCAGCCCCCTCTTGAGTGATAGTATAACAGGTCCTCTAGGTCCAAGTAAGGATTCTCACCAAGGTCAGCGACTTGTACCTGTGCAGTCATGGGGCCAAAGGAAGCCCTATCTCGCTCAGGAGGAGACAGCCCCTTCCACACACCCCATGGCCCCATCACCACCTCCCACATGCCCCATGGCCCAATCACAGCCTCCCACACGCCCCATGGCCCCATCACAGCCTCCCACACACCCCATGGCCCCATCACCACCTCCCACACGCCCCATGGCCCCATCACAGCCTCCCACACGCCCCATGGCCCCATCACAGCCTCCCACACGCCCCATGGCCCCATCACAGCCTCCCTTGGTGCTTCCTCCCCACCTGGTCTCCCTTCCTGGGATCCCAGCTTCCAGGGATCCCCCTGGCAGAATGGAAAGCCACAGATGTGGGGAGGGTCAGCGTCAGCCCGAGAAGGGGGCTGGCACTGGCCAGGAGTCAGGAGTCTCAGCTACCAGCCCTTCCTCCACTGCTCAGTTTCCCCAGGTATCAATGACAGGTGACCTCTGACATCTTGAAACCCCCTGATTCCACTGACTGATTGGCTCCTGAGAGGACTGGGACACTGGAGCATGCCATGCCCCTCAACCTAGAGTTATTTTCAGCTGTGACAGTTTTGTGCATGGAGCTGGCATTGCAAATCCATGTGCCGCATGCATGTGCTTCGTAACCCTGGGTGACCAGACTCCTGGACATGCCCTGCGGAGTTGGTGAGTGAGGTCAGCTTTCCTGGGGCAGCGGTGGCTGCAGACCTGGTCTCTCCCGGCGGTGTCCAAGCTGCCGCATTCTTCAGGGACTCAACAGCACAACTTTAACCACTCAGCAGCTGGAGTCTCAAAGCCCCACGAATGTACAGGGACACAGCTGCCTTCCTAACTCCAGGCTCTTGTGCCCTCCTGGGGGCCTCACCCACATACCTACAGCCTGGCCCCAGCCCCAACCCCGCACCTGGACACACTCTTGGGCAACTTGAGATCTCAAGCACCTAAGACTCCATCCACACCACCGAAAAGAGGGCCCAGAAAAGAAGGAGAGATCCACACGGAGACGGAGGGCAGAGAAGGAAGGAAGGGACAGGGAAAAACCAGCAGCTCATTGCTCCAAGGAGGGGAGTTTTCGAGGGGGAAGTTTCCTTGAAGCAGTAGTGGAGGAGGGCCAGGGAGGAGGACGCGGGGAAGGGAGCTGGGCTTGACAGGCCTAGGCAGAATTCCACATGCAGAGACCCTCAGTTCCTGGAACAGCCCTGCTTCCGAGAAGCAGCTGGGCGTCTGTTGAAGGAAAACATAGATGAAGGCAGAGCTGAGCCAGGGATGCAAGCCTTACACCATGGGGGCCTCCCTTTCCAGGTCTGCTCACTGGCTCCCGAACACACCCTCTGCTTCCCCCGCCTCCCCCCCACATACACGCACGCACGCACGCACGCACGCACACACACACACACACCTGGCCTGTGCGGAGCCCTCGGCCTGGAATGCCTGCTTTCTCACCTGTCAAAGTTCTACCTCCTTCTAAGGCCCAGCTCAGACTCCAGGGCCCTAGGAAGGCCTTTCTGGGTTCTTCTGTTGGATGAGTCTCCCTCTCCGAAATGACCAAGAACCCTGTCTTATTTTCTTTTTCCCTCCACCTTCTATTAGAGGAGGAAATTCGGTCTCCCAAACTAGACAGCGAACTCTTAGAGGAGAAGGACTTTCTCTTTCACTGGGCTCCTCAGGGACCTAGCTCAGGTCTCTCCCTGCCACGGCTGGGACTCATAAACATCTCTGACCTGCTGACTTCTCAATATACTTTATGAAGCACCTACTATGTGCAGGCAGTTGGAGGGAAAGAGGGGCCACTAAGGGCCGTAGGCCTGCCCTCTGGGAGCTAACAGGTGCCAGGCAGTGCAAGGACTATGCTGAGCACTAAGTGAGGGTACATCTGAGGATGCTGTGGCCACCACGGGGTCAGAATGAAGAGAGGACCCAGGGGGCCAGGAAGGAATTAACAGCGGAGAAGAAGGAGCTGGCCACTGGAGACAGGGGGCCCCTTACTCATCTCGTCCTCCTCATAGAATCTTCCAGTGAGCGGGATCCTGGGTCATGCTAGCTTCTAGAATTACAAGAGGGCAAACCAGATTGTGGTGAAAGGAAGGAAATATAAACAGGGTGGGTCCAAACTGGGAGGGCCCTTTCCAAGTTCGCAGGTCAGTGGGACCCCTGGCTCAAGGAGGCATCCCTACGTGCCCATCACCAGCAGGGCTCCTCCTCAAACACTCGCCTCTCTCTGCCTCCTCAAGGGCCAGAGTCCATGGTTAGTCGCCAAGAAGTGAAGCCAGGCAGCCCAAGCCTTGGGAAAAGCGTTTTACCCTGGAGGAGGGAGAAGATGGGAGCTGCCTCTGGACATAGGGTTGCGGCCCTAACCCTTCCCTGGGGTCTGGCTTGAGGGTGATCAGGGGGTGACCGCAGGAGACCGTGAGACACCTGCCCTCACCCTGCCTGTCTCCTCCAGCTCTTTGCTGGGGTTTCTGCCGCGGCCCTGCAGCTACGCCCTCTGCTGGCAGCTAGCACCCTCTGATGTTGCCGTGCTCCAAGGGCGCTGGGATGCCCTTTAAGGCAGTGGAGAACTGTGGATCTTTGAGCGACCATCTCTGCAAAGTGGCTGCCAGCATGGTGGCACTCGGACCTTGAAAGCCTCCCCAGGAGGCTGTGGCCAGAGACTGGCCACCTTTTCCAGCTCCTTCTCAACAGATTTCCTTTAACTTCCTTTGGTGCTGCCACCATTAACCTTTTAACTTCCTGGGCTCTTTAAAATGTTGTAAGCTGATCAACATACCAAGCTGCAAAAGCAAAGAGCATGTGTCTTCAAGAGAATGGCACAACAGTGTCATAGAGGAGAGAAGCCCATGAGCACGATTGGGCTTGGACATCTGGGCTGGTCCTCAGAGCCAAGGGCCTCACGTATCTCATGCGCAGTCCTGGGATGGTGGAGATAGGCAGCAAGCTACCTGCTTCCAGGAGAATCTGGAATAAACCTTCTTCCTTTAAGTTGAAGGGACAGTGCCTGGGATGTACCCACCCCTGCCTTTCTTGTTCCTTGGTCACCATACACAGAGGCTCAGTGGGTGCCACTGGGTTTTTACAGCCAAATTAACCAGCTATCCAGTGCTCCTTCCATCCCTGGGCCCACAGGAGAAACATAAAGCAACCCTCTAGGACATGGTATTAACACATGAGTGAAGGGGTTTGAGGACTTTCACTGACTCACAGGATCCTGGACATGTGCATATATCAGTAGTAAAATGGTCTGTGTCATGTGTTGGCAAACCAGCAGCTCTGAAACTACAACACTGGAGGAAGAGGGATCCATCACGGCCACCTTTTAAAGAGGAAACTGCCAGCGCCCAGGTTCATTTTACTGTTAAAAAAACAACAACAACAGGGAAACCGCCTGCTAAGAGACATTTTTCTTGCACTCTGCTCATTCCAAAGACAAAGTGTTTTATTGCAGAAGTCTGCCAAAATAAGCCATCCTGCAACTCCCTCCGCCAGTGGGAGGCACTCTGGCCTGGGAGGAAGGAGGTCTGTGAGCTGGCCCTGATTGCCCAGTGCCGGCTGGGCCACTTTGGACAAGTGCCTGCCATTCTCTGAGCCTCCACTGCCTCCTCTGTAACCTGGGGAAGGTTCTGCCTGCCTCACAGGCCATGGGAGGACTATCTCCATGAAAGGACTTGGAACATGGGAGACAGCTGTATAAAGGTTAGACAAGGAGATGGTTAGTATTCAGTTCAGGGAAAAACCTTGCTTTTTGTAATCAAACCTCCATTAACTGGAGTCACTTGAGAAGTTGTTCATTAAGATTTCTGGAGAAATTTGGTTCAGAGCAGGCCCCCTTGTGTCCACACAGAGGACCTGCTTGACAGACATCGTGGACACTGAAAAATGGAGATAGGGTAATGGTGGCCAACCTGATGTGGACAGGATAGATGTGAACTGGCTTCCCCACCCCAGGGAAGTTGCTTTTTAAAACTAAATGTCATAAATGTTCATACTTTTTTTTTTCTTTTCTCTAAAAAGAGAAAAATCAGCAAATTTTTTAAATCTTTCTTTAAAATTCCAGTTACCCATATTCCTGGTTGAATGAGGACTTTTTTCCCTTTTGTTGGCTTCAATATAAGATGTGTTATTGGGAATTCCCTGGAGGTCCAGTGGTTAGGACTCCACACTTTCACTGCTGAGGGCATGGGTTCAATCCCTGGTCAGGAAACTAAGATCCCACAAGCCTCGTGGTGTGTCCTAAAGACAAAACAACAACAACAAAAATAAGATGTGTTATTTATTCTGGGCCTATTGCCATCTCCTCAGCAGCAAATCCCCACTTCTGCTCCCCGCCTGTGGCCTCTTGGACATTGAGGCCAACATTCCCCATGCAGTCAATCTGTCGTCTTAAGTTTAACAATCATTTCCTCGGTATTTCAATAGAAAAACTTCTCTTGCACTGCGTCTTGCAGGAAACTTCAGTGCAGTTAATTGAAGATTTGGTGTATTTTTTAAGTGAGTCAGAACCTAATTTTTCAAATTGCATAATGAAGATCAACAGCTTATCTGACTGATTATATAGATTAGAGAGTAAGGAAAAATAAAAGATTTTCAAGAATAATTCCTCGATGATAAAAGCACTGGTGAGTTACATTTTTTGCCTTGTGTAATTATTTTTGGTAAGGACCTATCCATACTGCAGGCAGTGGGTCTCTTGTATGGAAGAAAAAAAATTTATCTGCATAGAGTTTGCTGATGGTTTAAGTTTCTCTAGCATTTCTGTTTTGATGTTAAGGTGAGATGTCTTCTTTTTATTTTTAATAATTGTATTTTTCCTATGATTTTTAAAAAGTTATTTCCTCCAAGCTCTCCTTTGGGTCAAAAGCGCCTCCCTTGAAGGCAACCTGGTGCTAAGTTCCTGGAGTGAGGCATCCTATACTGGATTCCCCACCTTAGGTGCCCCCAACAACAGGCTTTATTTTTGTGGGCTCCAAAATCACTGCAGATGGTGACTGCAGCCATGAAATTAAAATACACTTGCTCTTTGGAAGAATAACTATGACAAACCTAGACAGCATATTAAAAAGCAGAGACATTACTTTGCCAACAAAGGTCCATCTAGTCAAAGCTATGGTTTTTCCAGTAGTCATGTACAGATGTGAGATTTGGACCTTAAAGAAGGCTGAGCGCCGAAGAATTGATGCTTTCAAACTGTGGTGTTGGAGAAGACTCTTGAGAGTCCCTTGGGCTGCAAGGAGATCAAACCAGTCAATCCTAAAGGAAATCAACCCTGAATATTCATTGGAAGGACTGATGCTAAAGCTGAAGCTCCAATACTTTGGCCACCTGATGCAAAGAGCCAACTCATTGGAAAAAAACAAAACCAAAAAACCCTGACAATGGGAAAGATTGAAGGCAGGAGGAGAAGGGGATGACAGAGGATGAGATGGTTGGATGGCATCATCAACTCAATGGACATGAATTTGAACAAGCTCTGGGAGATGGTGAAGGACATGGGAGCCTGGCATGCTGCAGTCCATGGGATTATAA
This sequence comes from Giraffa tippelskirchi, assembly GCF_054371585.1. Taxonomy (NCBI): domain Eukaryota; kingdom Metazoa; phylum Chordata; class Mammalia; order Artiodactyla; family Giraffidae; genus Giraffa; species Giraffa tippelskirchi. Next base: position 66,423,475 of record NC_137276.1, on the reverse strand, counting down.
AGAGTTGGACACGACTGAGCTACTGAACAACAACAGGCTCTCCTATCCTGGCCACTGCAGGAACCCCTGTCACATCCTAGTGCCTTTTTCCAAAAAGAGATCAATTTCAATGAGCAGGACCTCTCCTAGCTCCAGGTCAGTCACTGGTCTCTATGGCACCCCTTCACCACGTCCCTCAGTGTCCTGGGCTTGTATCTCCTCCCCTTGTCAAGCAGATGGTGAGAGGCTGGAAGGTTTCTACCTTCTTACTGCCTTTGTCACTTTCCCAAATGGTTCCCAAAGCCTCTTACCAATCTCTGACCCTCCAAGGGGTAAGACACCAGCCCTTCAGCCTGAATGGTCTTCTCAGCCTTTCCTTTTGGTTCCCCCTGAGGATGTCTCACCTCCTTATCTTGCCTCCACCCACAACCTGTTTTCTTCATTTTTTTCAGTTCTCTCTCCATTCAGACCACCCACCACCTCCACTCTCTCACCCTCAGACCACTTGGCTCCCTCATCTCTGTCTCTCTCCTCATCTCCTTTTGCCTCTCTCCCCATCCTCAGCCCCCACCCACCCCACCCCCAGTTCCCCCACACGTCTCTCAGCTCAGTCCACTGAGCATCATTTTAGCTCACCTCTGCAAAACAAGACCCCTGGGGAGAAAGATCTGCAATCTGGTCAACACGCGTGACAGCTTTGTTTTCCTACCAAACACTCCTGGTGCCTTTCAATTACATAGAGTTGTTGACAGATATATGATTTATCCTGTTATGTTCCTCACAAGAAGAGAAATCCACACCTTTGTTTTATTTTATTTTATTTTGGGTATCTATTCTGAATCCGATAAAACATTGTTATTACGACCTACCAGTGAAGAAATACTTTGTTTCCTGGCTTCAGGGTCATAAGCAAAGTCTCTAGGGTTTTTTTAACTGGTTTAAAGTTCAATAAGTCACAACAAGTTTCTTAGTCTAGACCTGTGACTTGCTCTGTCTCCAAAGGAAGCCCAGAGGCTATGGTGCAGAGTTTCCTTTTCCTCATCCTTAAAGTAAAAGGTTGAGACTAGATTTAATATTTTGTGCTTCTATAATTCAGTAGCTTTTTTGCTGATTTCAATGGGTCAAATGCATTTTTCCTTATGCCTTTCGGGGATTGGTTTGCTTTGGTTTTTAACCAGGTGTCTATATTTTCTAGTTTAAAGAGGGGGTCTGGCTCAAGACTGGGTTGAGAAACATTCTTCCCCGCCGAACCTGGGTAGAAAGTTAGGAGGGGCGGCAACTCCCTGTGCTGGTTCTTTCCTTTTTCTTGGGAACTCACTTGGTTTCCTTCCATGCATGAATTGCTGGAATCTGGGATAAAGTCTCTAACACACGATAAGACATTCAGAGAAACCCAGTGCCAAGCATTTGTGGCTAAAAACATAGCTGATCATTTTCTTTAAAACTGAATCTTTGGTTTATAGCTTATCCAAAATGAAACAAGCCAATTCCGTGGCCATCCAAGACTCCCACAAAAGACCCTCAGTATTTCCCATGAATGAGCGAGGATCTGCAGGGTCCCTGCCACCGCAACCATTAAAGTTCAATGTGTGCTCCTGAACAATCAATGTGAGAAAGTCAATCTCTAAGTAGCTCTGTTGCTGTCCTGTGGCCAAAAGGGTGTATAATTGTGTTTAAGAGAAAATTAACAGTGTTTTATGTGCTATCAGAAGGCATTACTGCAAGTTCATGCAGGACGAAGTGATGTCCCTGGGAAAAGGATTGTGCATGGACAGTGTTAAAACACATCTTCCAAGCCCCTGCCCAGCAGGAGTAGGGGCAGAAGAGAGCAACGTTTAACTATACCAACTGGCCAAGAAATACACTCTTCCTAGGCACACAGACTTAGAGGAACTGTCTGGTTCTTTGCTGGGACACAGTTCTCCAGTCCAAATGTTAACCTAATCATAAACCAAGCAGGTTCCCACTCGGAAGGAGACCCTGAAAGAAGCCTGGTTTCTCCAGTTAAAGTTTTCATTTCTGAAGAAGCCATTGGTGAGGGCGTCCCTCATCTAGTCCTGAGGCATTCACACTGGGCTCTTCAGAGAAAGTCCAGTTGCGAACGTCAGTGCCCACATTTCCCAGTCGGTTTACCCCAGACTGCTGACCACAGAACAAGATGTCTTCTGGGGCCCTGGAGATCTGGGGCCTCGTGGACTCTGCTACCAGCCACACAGAGACGTTCACCGGATGGTGGGGACCCCAGAGCACGTCAGCCCAAGGCCCTACCTTCCACCTCAGCTTCTCTCTACTGACCACAGAGACCGCTTCAGGGCAGAATCCCTGTGCCTCAGACCCTACTTTGCTTCAATAGCCAGACTCCACTAAGTACCATGACCTCTTACAATCATATTCTAAAAAAGGCCTTCAAAGAATTTCAATTAATCTATTTTAAGTATGAGAATTTTCTTTGAATGAAATAGTAGAGTCTCATACTATATTCCAGCGATTAAGCAAAAAAAAAAATAAATAAATAAATGCCATTTTACCAGGAAAAAGAGCGCAAAGGGCAAAATGCCTGATTCCCTTATTCCCAGCATTTGCTTTCTGCCCAGCTGGACTTTGCAAACTTCCACTGCAATCCCAGGCTGATCTTTCCAGCCTGTTTATTGAAGCAGTTGGATTTTATGCATTTGTTAATTTTACACTTTCATTTAAGCTTTTTTTTCTTGTTATTTGGTGCATTTGGATTAAATGTTTAAATGCACAGTATTTTATTTCCATGATGAGCTTGATAATGGAACAGTTTCTTTTGCTTCTCACAATCTTCAATTTGTGTTTCATTGTACACACCCATTGATACATTTTGTGCTGCTGCTAACGTCATACATGTAAATATCTTCTGTGATATCTTGGTATTTTAAGCAGTGCCTCTTTTTTTAATTGTGATCACTATATCACTATTATTCTTTCATCATTCTTAATTTTGAATTTTTTTTCTGGTGCACTCAATTTATTTTTCTAATCACCTTTGATATTTTGGAATTATGTTAGTTATTTGAGATAGCAGTCATAGGAAGCACTTTTTTTAAGCAGTGAGCAAGCTCTTTGATAAACAGATATTGACATTAAAAGATCAGTCCTTTAACATGTTTCCTATACGGTTTTCTTCTTCTTATCAGGTGCTATTTCAACAAAACCGATTCCTCTGCCGGATTGTTCTGTCCTTCCCGTTTTTTACTTTGATTTTTAATTGCCTGTGATTCAGTTTGCCAACCTGATCATACCAGGTCAAAGACAGCATGGGAGTGGGGTCATTGCTCCATTTCAGTAACTTCCAGGCTACAGGTGAACCACAGGGAAAACATCGCAGGTGACCGGTACTTGCCTAAGGACCTATTTCTAGATGGCTTCGCAAGTGGCTTCTTCAGTGTTTTTGACATAGAGGGCAGAGCTCCCGGATGACCCATACCCACATCTGTTTGAAACTTCTTCCCTCCCACAACCAGGCATTCTGAGCAACTCCAGCCCATCCACTGTGACACCAGGGTTAGGGCACCGAGACAGGGTCAGTTTCGATCCAAGTTCTGCCAGTGGTGCACTAACTGACAGTCTAGTTAGTAACCAGTCTAGTCTGCTCCTTGGCCCCATAAAATTCAAGGCTGAATAGTCTTTGCAATTGGAATTCTCTCTACTGAAAAACATGGCTGAGCAAATGAGCCTATTCCTTGAAATGTAGCCTTGTTCCTCCCAGATGAGTAACATTGCAGCAAGTCCAACTACTCTTTTAAGTAGAAAGCCGTACCCACTGGAAACCCACAAAGGCCAGTGGCCTGAACCACAGTATCCTAAGGCTCAAAGGTGAACCCACGCAAGTGATGTGGCAAGATCAATTACTAATTATTCTGAACAAAGCCTCTTTTGGAGAGCCCATCAAGCTAAAAAGATGAAACAGTAACTGCCTAAATCAGCAAAATGTTAGGCTAACATTTAGCCTAATGCACTTAAACCGGTAAGGAAAAAAAGAGAAAACTCCCTGCCAAAATTGCAGTCCTTCCTGTCTGTGTTGTCCTAGAGTTTTATATGCTATTTTGTACTTAATATCTATGGTGTAAATAATTTCCATGGCAAAAGATGTAAATATGAATTATATATTTTCTTTTTGTCTTTTCTAAAATGGAAGTTGATCTAAGTAATAAATTGCAAATCATCTACATCTTGTTCTTTTTTTTCCCCAGAAATTATATACCTTTACTTTAACATCTTTCAGAAGGGAAAAGAGCTTCATGATTAAAGGGAGCATTCATTCCTAACTAATGGAAGTAAGATGGCACCATACAAAGAGGAAAGGATTAGGGTTCAGGAGAGTGGGTTTTAGTTCTGACTCTTTCATTAAAGGATGTGAGACTGCCTAAGTCACTTAACCTCTTGGAGCTTCATCTAAAAATGAAAACAGCTGCCACAGTTGTTTTTAAAATTTGAAAGGTAGCAGATGCACTTGGAATTACTAAGTCTTAATTTTCATTAGGCCAACTTGTTGGAGTATGAATATTTTATATAAGGGAGATTTCTGTTTAGTATTTTATTTTGCTTCAATTCTATTTTGGGACAAAACCAAAAAGAAATTGAATGTGAAATGAACTTTTCCCATTGTATAAGACCCATAATTAATATGGGTCTTATGTGTAAGACCCATGATTAATAACCAGAATTATCTTATTAGCTTTAAGAGCATTTAGGGGAAAAATAAATTTCAACAATTTTTAATGAAATATTCAAACTTTGAATATGTTCTTGGTTTGACCAAAATTGTTTCATCGATGTCTAACATCACATGAAAAAAACCTTTGCCAAGGCAGAAATATAGTCAAATAAGCTGGAAGTGACAATCCATTGAAAGTGGGTAGGAATTCCCAAGAAGTGTCCCAGACAGACTCTGTGCTGGAGCCAAGGAAATCCTGCATGTAACTCCATCAAAGCTGAGAAGTGTCATCTTATCCTTTGTGGATGACCAAACTGAAGCCATACAACTCAGAAGAAAGTCATGATGAATAGCAGATTGCTTCCCACTTCAATTGACCAAAAGGCTTGATCTTGGCTTCCTATCATGTCAGAATAGAAACAAGCCTTTGAGATCATCTCCAGTCCCCTCCTCATGTATATGAGAAACAGAATTTTTGTGATTCAACATCATAGTCTCCCCAGTTCATGAGAAAAACAGCTAGCGATAAAGAAGGGACCACCCAGGCCCTTCTCTGGGGCTATGGCCTCTCCCTCTCTGCCTACTGTTCTAGGTGATACTTGTGGACTTCCCTGGTGGTCCAGTGGTTAAGAATCTGCCTGGCAATGCAGGGAACACGTTTGATTCCTGGTCCGGGAAAATTCCACATGCCACAGAGCAACTAAGCCTGTGCACCCCAGCTACTGAATCCCAGGCACCTTAGAGTCCATGCTCCACAAGAGAAGACACCACAGTGAGAAGCCTGCACACCACAAATAGAGAGTAGCCCCTACTCATTGCAACTAGAGAAAGCCAGCACGAAGGAATGAAGACCCAGCACAGCCAGAATAAATAAATAAGGCACATTTAGATGATGCTTGTGGAAGGCAGGTGGGAGGGAACTTGGGGCATTCACCTTGTCACCTGTGGCCCTCCCTCTTCAAAATAGAGCATCAGAAATACAGTCATTGCATTGAACAATTTAGGGGGTCTGATGAGGGGCTTCTAAAAGGAAAAACTTCCACCTCGCCTCTCCTCTTCTGAAGCAGAGCAGACCAACAACTCAACAGGAGATATGAGTTTCCCATCTGACTCTGCCATTAAATATGACCAGGAGCCCTTTCTGATCTGAAATGCTCCCACTGGGGTGAGGCACGTAAAACACCTCTTCTGTTTTCTGTTTCCTGACATGTTCTTTCCCACTGTCCCCCCCCATCCCAATCCCCAAACTTCTATCAGCTCCTTAATGAAAAATTGGTAAAACAGACAAGCACTTTAGATACATAGACCTGTAGTTTCGAATGATTAAACCCCACAAGGCAGAAAATAGCATCAAAAAGGAGGAGGGGGAAGGTCTCAACTGTTTTTTGTTTTAAATAACTGATATTTAAAAGTGCCCATGAAGAAGTTTCCAGGGAGCTGATCTGTGTAACAAAATCTCAGAAAGACATGGAAGAGGAGAGGGGCTGAACTTTTTCACAAGCAATCAGGTAACGGAAGTCTTTTTCTGTTAAAAGATAATATTCAGAAAAAGGTAAAATCACGACACTCTCACAGATATAAGAATGAACACATGGTAAAGATTTTATTTGACTCATATGATGAGAGAACCAGACAATTGTCTTAACCTGTCCAGAGGAAAAGTTTAAAATGTACATATGTGTGTGGATGAAAGGAATGTTGCGAGGAATAGCAAAGGGAACAAAGCCAATTATTACCATCAGGATAGAATTTACATATCTGACCATCACCTACAACTTACAAAGGGTTGCAAAATAGTGGTAACCCAGAAGGACAGGCTGTAGAGTAGCGATCCCCAACCTTTTTGGCACCAGGGGCTGGTTTTGTGGAAGACAGTTTTTCCGCAGACCATAGCTGGGGGGTATGGTTTCAGGATGATTCAAGCGTACTGCATTTATTGTACGCTTTATTTTTATTATTATTACATCAGCACCACCTCAGATCATCAGGCATTAGATCCAGGAGGTTGGGGGCCCCTGCTGTAGATGAAACATAGTTTTCCATTAAAACACAAAAATATATTTCACAATTGTAAAGCCATGCCCTGCTTTATTTAATACCCAGACCTATTTTACCAATATTAAAACCCATCATCATTTTCAACTCATACGTTATGCTGGTAAAAGTATAATCAGGAAAACCCTTGAACAGCTATTGATGGAGCCCCATATTTGAGCGTTAACCTTCTGACCTTTGTGAGCTCTGGGCCCATCCCCTCTCTCTGTTCACTGTCTCTCCCACTGTCACCCCACCCCCACCCCCACTTAGCTTGGGGCTAAGAACTCATGACATAAATAACTAACTCAGCAGAGCTTATCAAAAGCAGATGTGGTGAAGGGTGTTGACCCTGGATCTCATAGCACTCATCACTGGGTAAGCAATAAATCTCTACATTTATACGGCTAGAGTCTTTCCTCTGAATTAAAGACCCCCGACCCTTCACGTTTGTGACTGTTAACTAAGAAGGCCCTCTTTGCTACTGGCCCCTTAATTCAATGTGCTGACAGTTAAGATGCTCTTAGCATAATGAATTGCGGTCTCTCTTTTTCGAACTCATAAAGCTGCCTCCAATGATGCTTCATGCATATCACCCACCTGGCCTTTTTAATCAGGCTGTCAAACTCATAGCATCTTAGTCCTGGAGACATGAACTATGTCCCCCACCCCCTCCACTTTTTTCCAGTATTAATTTAACTAAAGTGGCCACTGTATTAGTCTTGCCACTGCTGAACAGTGGTTTCCTTAGGATTTCTGGATTTCGAGTTTAAATAATAAATCATAATATTCATTCAAGACAGGGCTGTGGCACTAAGGAGGGATGAGACCTTCCCTAGCTCTACATCTCCTGAGGCTTGTACTTTGCAAAAAAAGTGAAATCATTGAACTCAAAATCTCTTCTGATACTATGATGGCCTACAGCAATAGCCAAAGATCAATTGTGATCATTGGTACCTTTATATGATATGACTATAGTTGTTGTTGACAGCTGTAAGTGTGGCTGAAGAAAGTCAGTATATTACCTCTCAGAGACAAGATTTGTAAGGTGGAAATTGAGGGAAGATTGGCTTGGATAGCGCCAACACATAGAGATCTCTTTCCCAGCTCAGGCTCCATTCGAGAGAATAGTAAATTCTCCCAAATGAGCTGTCAAAGGGCATCTCTAGGGATTCTGAGCTTGACCAGGCCTTGAAGAGCTTGGGAACCAAATATTGCAGAAGTAGATTGTTTACCTCCCTGGCTCTTCAAGAGTGAGAAGGGGTCAAGCTGAGTTGAATACACTCTCCTTCAGTCCTTCCACCTCCAAATTCTCACTAGCAACCTTGGGTGTAAGAATACAATGTAAATGGAAAGAGATTCAACAAAAACATGGGCCTGTACTCTTTAAAAATATTAATGTCATGAAAAACAAAGACAGACCAAGGAACTGATCCAGAATAATGAAGAATAAAGATTAAACAGACACGAGAATGAAGTGGATCTCGGATGAGAAAAAAGGAAAGCTATAAAATTTATTATAAGGCAACTGGAAACACTTGAATATGGTCTGAAGCTTAAATAGTATTCTTTCAATGTTAAATTTTCTGTTTCTACAATGGTATTATAGTTATATGAGTGAATATTCTTGCCTTTAGAAAATGCACAGTGAGTAAATAAATAAAAGTAAAGAGGAAGGATAACTACAATTCTCAAATAGTTCAGAAAAAAATAGAAAGGGATAAAGACAAAAATAAAATAATAAAACAAATGTAGGAAAATGCAAAAATGGTAAATCTGGGTGAAAGGTATATAGGAGCTCTTTATACTACTCTAATTTTTCTTTGAAATTATTTAAAAAAATAGATTTAAAAAGAAGACAATGTAGGAATAATTTCAAAGTGCTGAGATGGAATAATTTTGAACCTAAATTCTATATCCAATCAAACTATTATTCTAGTATCAGAAAAAATAAAGACATATTCAGATGTACAGGACTCAGAATACTTCTTAGACCATGAACTCTCATTGCAATTATAATCAAGATGGCCAACCCTACCCAATACTAGAAGGTGTACTTCAACCAAAAAAAGAAAGAAAACAAGACATTTCTGGTACCTGTGTAGAAATGCAAATCACCCAATGTGAGACCACTTCACACTCACTGAGAGCAATAATAAAAAAGATGGACAACGGTAAGTGTTAACGAGTTACAGGAAAAGTGGAACCCTAATAAACTGCTAATGGGAATGCAAAACAGTGCAACCCCTTTGAAAACAGTTTGGCAGTTGCTCAAAAAGTTAAGCACAGAGCTCCCAAATGACCCAGCATTTTCATTCCCAGGAATATACCTAAAAGAACTGAAAACATATGTTCACAGAAAAACTTGTACAGTAATGTTCATAACAGCATTACTCATAATAGTAAAAAAAAGTATAAACAATCCAAATGTCCATCAGCTGATGAATGGATAAACTGAATGTGATGGATCTACATAATGGAATAGTATTCTGTCAGAAAAAAAAGAAAGAAATGAAGCACTAATCCATGCTACAACATCGGTGAATATTGAAAACATTGTGCTATGTGAAAGAAGACAGAGGTACCAAAATGCAAAAAAATATGAATTAAAACAATGATAAAAACTGAAAGAGTAGCATAGAAATATATACATTACCATATGTAAAATAGATAACTAATGGGAAGTTGCTGTATGACACAGGGAGCTCAGTTTGGTGCTCTGTGACAATCTAGAGGAGTGGGGTGGGGTGGGAGCTGGGAGGGAGAAAAAGGGAGGGAACATATGTATACCTACGGTTGATTCATGTTGATGTATGGCAGGAACCAACACAATTATTGTAAAGTAATTATCCTCCAATACTTTGGCCACCTGATGTGAAGAACTGACTCATTGGAAAAGACTCTGATGCTGGGAAAGATTGAAGGCAGGAGGAGAAGGGGACGACAGAGGATGAGATAATTGGATGCCATCACCAACAGGATGGACATGAGTTTGAGTAGGCTCCGGAAGTTGGTGATGGACAGGGAAGCCTGGCGTGCTGTAGTTCATGGGGTCACAAAGAGTCAGACATGACTGAGTGACTGAACTGAACTGAATTATCCTTCAGTTAAAAATAAATGCTTTTTTAAAAATATAAATTTGAGAAAATAATAAGGCATTCCCCAAAAATACTTAACATTTTTGTTTTATAATATTAAATTTCAAAGTTCTTCAAGCTAGACTTCACCAGTATGTGAACTGTAACTTCCAGATGTTCAAGCTGGATTTAGAAAAGGCAGAGGAACCAGAGATTGAATTGCCAACATCCGTTGGATCATCAAAAAAGCAAGAGAATTCCAGAAAAATATCTACTTCTGCTTCATTTACTACACTAAAGCTTTTGACTGTGTGGATCACAACAAATGGAAAAATTCTTAGAGATGGGAATACCAGACCACCTTACCTGCCTCCTAAGAAACCTGTATGCAGGTCAAGAAGCAACAGTTAGAACCAGACATGGAACAATGGACTGGTCCAAAACTGGGAAAGGAGTATATCAAGGCTGTATATTGTCACCCTGCTTATTTAGCTTATATGCAGAGTACATCATCCAAAATGCTGGGCAGCAAGAAGCACTAGCTGGAATCAAGATTGCTGGGAGAAATATCGACAATCTCAGATATGCAGATGACACCACCCTTAAGGCAGAAAGCAAAGAGGAACTAAAGAGCTTCTTGATGAAGGTGAAAGAGGAGAGTGAAAAAACTGGCAAAAACCTCAATATTCAAAAAACTAAGATCATCGCATCCAGTCCCATCACTTTATGGCAAATAGATGGGGAAACAGTGGAAACAGTGGCAGATTTTATTTTCCTGGGTTCCAAAACCACTGCAGATGGTGATTGTACCCAGGAAATTAAAAGACAATTGCTCCTTGGAAGAAAAGCTATGACAAACCCAGACAGCATATTAAAAAGCAGAGACATTACTTTGCCGTGAAAGGTCCATATAGTCAAAGCTATGGTTTTTTCAGTAGTCAGGTACGGATGCGAGAATTGAACCATAAAGAAGGCTGAGAGCTGACGAACTGATGCTTTTGAACTGTGGTGTTGGAGAGACTCGTGGGAGTCCCTTGGACAGCAAGGAGATCCAACCAGTCAATCCTAAATGAAATCAACCCTGAATATTCATTGGAAGGACTGATACTGAAGCTGAAGCTCCAATACTTTGGCCACCTGATGTGAAGAGCCAACTCATTGAAAGGGACCCTGATGCTGGGAAAGACTGAAGGCAAAAGGAGAAGGGGCAACAGAAGACACGATGGTTGGATGGCATCATCAACTTAACGGATGTGAGTTTGAGCAAACTCCGGGAGATGGTGATGGACAGGGAAGCCTGGCATGCTGCAGCCCATGGGGCAGCAGAGTCAGACATGATTGAGCAAGTGAACAGCAACAATATTAAATTTGACAAGAGTAAAAGGAAACAGACCCTCCAATATACTGTTAGAAAGGACATAAATTCAAGATAGTTTGATTGCATCTCTCAAACTTTTGAACATATCTACTAAGTGAACTTGAAATTCAACTTGAACCTACCATACAGAATTTTCATGTTTCAAAAAAGAATGCACAAGAGTTGTGCTGTAACATTATTATAGAAAAAAGTAGAAACAAATCTAAATGTCTACCAATAGAGGAAATATTTTAAAATTCTGCCATAATCCCTTCTGTAGAATATTAAATGGATGTTAAAGAAAACAATGTGCTGCTAACATGACTAGCTCTAAGATTATGTCGTGAATTGAAAAAGCAAGTCACAGAACAATAGAGAAGAGATGTTACTTGTAAAAAGAAAATAACTGTTTATGTACTTATATATATGTAGCTACAAAGAAATAAAACTGAAATTGTGCTCACCAAATATTTAACAGTAATGAACCTCTAGAGGGAAGGGAGGCTCGTGTGCTAGAACGAAGAGTGCTATATTGTTTCTCCTCCATTTAATAATTATTTTCATCTTTTACACAGTAAGAATGTATTCGTGTATTCTGTACTTTTTAAGACAAAAGACAAGGAAAGAAAAGAAACCAAATTGAGGGGCAAATGTACTAACACAAAAAACAAAACAGGACTTCCCTGGTGGTCCAATGGTTGGGAATCCACCTACCAATGCAGGGGACACGAATTCGATCACTGATTGAGGAAGATTCAGTATGCCAAGCAACAGCTGAGCCTGTGGACCACAACTACGGAAGCCCACTTGCTTTAGAGTCCAAGCTCCACAACAAGAGAAGCCACCGCAATGAGAAGCCTGCACGCCACAACTAGAGAAAGCCCATGTGCAGCAATGAAGATCCAGTGCAACCAAAAATTAATTAATTAGTAAATTAATTTTTAAGTGAAAGGAGATATTAATACTACAGTGATAGTATCAATGGATAATTTTCTCTCTCTCCCTCCAAAATTTCCATAACAAAATTCCAAATTTGCTTTTGGAATGAAAACCTTTATTAAAAATGTGTCTCTGGACTGGACAGTAAACTCCCTGAGCACCTGGTACTTCTCTGACAGGCCTCCGAAAAGTAGCCTAGCCCTTCCAAATAGAGACCTAAAGACCGATGCATCTTTGGGGCAAAAGGGATAGGAACATTTTTCTTTAATTGCAGTTTAGAATGGTTTCCATCAAAACAGTTAAGTAGATTTACTATCTTATCTGTCCAGTTTATCATGCCATCATAAAACCATATGATAATGATAAAGATGATGATGAAAGACTATGTAATTATACAGGGAAATGTTTTTGACAGTTTTAAGTGGAATGAAAATAAACAGGAAACAAGATCAGTTAGTCAGTTAAGTTGCTTAGTCATGTCTGAGTCTTTGCGACCCCATGGATTGCAGCACATCAGGTTTCCCTGTCCAGGAAACAAGATGATAGATTCTAATTATACATGGACAAAACTAACAAATGTAACTCACACAAAAAAAGTTCCTGATGTAAAGTGACAGGATTATGATTGAGTTTTTCCCAATGATTCTCTTAAAATTGTCCTAATAGTAGATAAAAACCACTGGGAAGAAAAGAAAATGAGTGGAAAATAAATGGGAAATTATTTCATTGGAACATGAGTATTGTCTATTAAAAGTAGAAACAGAAACATTCTAGAAACTGCCCTGTGTATAACTTCAAAATACTTTTCAATATACTTTATATATCATTTATCAATATTACAGATATAAAAATATATGCCAATGTATTACATATATAATTATATATATAGAGAGAGAAAATGCACAAGAATACTCAATGTAACATTGTTTTGTTATTAAAAAAATAGGAACAAACCTATGTGTCCATCAATAGAAGAAACATTTTAATTTCTTTTTATTTGCAAACAATTTAATCTGACAAGGGGTTAATATCCAAAAGATTCAAAGAACCCATGCAACTCAACATAAAAAAAAGCAAACAGCCCAATTTAAAAATGGGCAGAAGACCTGAATAGACACTTTTCCAAAGAAGACATACAAATGGCTAACAGGCACATGAAAAGATGCTCAACATTGCTAATCATCAGGGAGATGCAAATTAAAAACACAATGAGAGATACCTCATGTCTATGGAAATGTGAAAGTGAAAGTCGCTCAGTTCTGTCCAACTCTTTGTGACCCCATGGACTGTAGTCCACGGAATTCTCCAGGCCAGAATACTGGGGCAGGTAGCTGGTCCCTTCCCCACAGGATCTTCCGAACTGGGGGATCAAACCCAGGTCTCCCGCATTGCAGGTAGATTCTTTACCTACCTCCAGGGAAGTTGAGCCTCCAGGGAAGCCCATCTATCAGAATGTCTATTTAAAAGGACAGCAAATAACCAGTGTTGTTGAGGATGTGGAGAAAAGGGAGCCCTCAGGCACTGGAGGTGGGAATATCATTTGGTGCAGCCACTATGGAAAACAGCATGGAGATTCCTTAAAAAACTAAAAACATACTTGCCATATGATCCCGCAATCCCACTCATGGGCATATATCCAGAGACAATTCTAATTTGAAAAGATATATACATCCTAATGTTCACGTTGTTGTTGTTCAGTCACTAAGTCGTGTCCAACTCTTTGCTACCCCACGGACAGCAGCATGCCAGGCCTCCTGGTCCCTCACTATCTTCCAGAGTTTGCCCAAGTTCATGTCCATTGAATCCAACCATCTCATCCTCTGTCGCCCTCTTCTCCTTCTGCTTTCAATTTTTCCCAGCATCAGGGTCTCTTCTAATGAATCAGCTCTTCGCATCAGGTGGCCAAAGTATTGGAGCTTCAGCTTCAGCATCAGTCCGTCCAATGAGTATTAAGGGTTAATGCTCATAGCAGCACTATTTACAATAGTCAAGACATGGAAGCAACCTGAATGTCCACTGACAGATGAAAGGTTAAATAAGATGTGGTATGTGCACACAATGGGATACTACTCAGCCATAAAGAAAGAATGAACTAATGCCATTTGCAGCAACATGTATGAACCTAGAGAGTATCATACTAAGTGAAGTCAGAAAGAGAAAGACAAATAACCATACGATATTATTTACATGTGGAATCTAAAATGAAACAAATGGGACTTCCTTGGTGGGTCAGTGGTAAAGAATCTGCCTGCCAATGCAGGGGACACAGGTTCCATCCCTGGTCCAGGAAGATCCCACATGCCGAGGAGCAACTAAGCCTGTGAGCCACAACTACTGAGCCTGCGCTCTAGAGCCCAGGAGCTGCAACTACTGAGCCCACATGCCACAACTTTGGAATCCTGCGTGCCCTAGAGCCATGCTCTGCAATAAGGAAAGCCACTGCAAGAAGAAGCCCATGCAGAGTAACTAGAGAGTAACTCCTGCTCATCACAACTAGAGAAAAAGTCCACACGGCAACAAAGATCCAACACAGCCAAAAACAAACGAATTAAAAAAAAAATAAAATGAAACAAATGAACTCATTTATGAAACAGAAGTAGACTCAGACATAGAAAACAAACTTACGGTTATCAAAAGGGAAAGGTAGTGGAGGAGAGATAAATTAGGAGTTTGGGATTAGCAGATACAAACTACTATACATAAAATAGAGAAACAACCAGGTACTACTGTATAGCACAGGGGACTATATTTAATACCTTTTGATAAGCCATAGTGGAAAAATATGAAAAATAATATATATATGCATAACTGAATCACTTTGTTGTACACCAGAAACCAACACAACATTGTAAATCAACTATAATTCAATTTAAAAAGAAGAAGATGACTTTGTGGGTATTATGTTAAGTGAAATAAGTCAGGCAGAGAAAGACAAATACTGTATGATTTCAGTTATTGTGGAGTCTAAAAAACAGAGTAAATGAACAAATATAATAAAACAGAAACTGAATCAAACATACAGAGAACAAACAGCTGATTGCCAGAAGTGAGGACAGTGCAGAGGGAAATTAAGAGGTTGATTCAGGGTTAATTTCCTTTAGGATTAACTGGTTTGATCTCCTTGCAGTCCAAGGGACCCTCAAGAGTCTTCTCTAGCACCACAGTTCAAAAGTATCAGTTCTTCGGTGCTCAGCCTTCTTTATGGATCAACTCTCACATCTGTAGGTACCACAAGTAAATAAATAAATATGATGTCAGTAAAGAAATTTTTTTCTGTTAGAAATGTGAAGTTGGGAGTCATTTTCTTGCAATTAAATTTGGAGGCATGAGATGGACTAAATGTTTGTTTTCTCTCAAAATTCATATGTTGAAGCCCTATCCTCTAAAGTGATGGTATTTGGAGGTAAGGACTTTGGGAGGTTTAATCCCCATGATGGGATTAGTGCCTTTATAAGAAAAGAAAGAAAGATCATAATTTTCTCCTCTCATCTTCCCTTCGGTTTTCTTCTCTCTCTCTTTTTCTCTCTCTCTCTCCCCTCATCATGAGAGGGCACAGCAAGAAGGCAAACATCTACAAGCCAGGAAGATAACTTTCATCAGAAAGAAACCATGGTGGCACCTTGATCTTGGGCTTGTAGCCTCTATAACTGAGAATGTAAATTTCTTTTGCTTAAGCCTCCCAGCCTATGTGTTATGTTAAAGCAGCCTGGGCTCACTACAACAATCAGTAAATTTTAAGTAGGATAAATATTAATACACATACACAAAATCCACAACCAGATACATCATAGTAAAAATACTGAAGCTCAAACCCAAAACTAAAATCTTGACAGCAGCAAGGGAAAAATGATTCATCACATATAAGGGAACCCCAATAAGATTAATAGCTGACTTCTCCTCAGCAATAGAGAGGCCAGAAGGCAGTGAGATGATATATTCAAATTACTGAAAGAAAGAACTGTCAACCAAGAATATTGCAGCCAGCAAAACTACCTTTCAAAAATTAAGGTGCCTTTTTATTTATCAATAATTAGATATTTTAAATAAGATCCAGTATGAATCTTCAAGACAAAAGTAAGTAATCTCAGATAATTGTTCTGTGAATTTAAAAGTTCTCTTAAGAATAAAGTCTATAAGAAAGTTCAATGTATGACTACTAGGAGTCTCCAAAGAAGAAAGTTAAAACAAAGGAATAGAATAAATATCAAAACACATAATTTAAAAAACTTTCTTTAAATTAAAAAAAAAGATTTTGAAACTACATTTTAAAAGAATATATCATATGTATCTAAGATTCTCAACCCAGAATGACCAATATCACAAAATATTCTAATGAAATTGCTAAACTTAAAAAAAAGTACTTTGGATATCTAGTTGAAACAGTAGTTGAGTTATAAAAGAAAGAAAATTAGATTATCATGAAACATTTCTACACCACCATTTCTCCAGAAGCAAATGGAGAATATTTTTAAGATATTCAAAGAAAGAAAATACGAGCCTAAGATTATAGACAGTAAAGGTAGCATTCAAGTACAAAGGTATAAAGTGTTACCAACACACAAAAACTTATGAAATATTGTTCCCATGAGAACTTCTTGAGAAATATACTAAAGAATGAGCTTCAGTCAAGCAAAACGATTAAAGGAACATTTAACATAAGGGCTGGTGATAAGTAATAAACAGTTCAGTTCAGTTTAGTTGCTCAGTCCTGTCCGACTCTTTGCGACCCCATGAATTGCAGCACGCCAGGCCTCCCTGTCCATCACCAACTCCCGGAGTTTACCCAAACCCATGTCCATCGAGTCGGTGATGCCATCCAACCATCTTATCCTCTGTGGTCCCCTTCTCCTCCTGCCCCCAATTCTTCCCAGCATTAGGGTCTTTTCCAATAAGTCAACTCTTCACATGAGGTGGCCAAAGTATTGGAGTTTCAGCTTCAGCATCAGTCCTTCCAATGAACACCCAGGACTGATCTCCTTTAGGATGGACTGGTTGGATCTTCTTGCAGTCCAAGGGACTCTCAAGAATCTTCTCCAGCACCACAGTTCAAAAACATCAATTCTTCAGCGCTCAGCTTTCTTCACCGTCCAACTCTCACATCCATACATGACCACTGGAAAAACCATGGCCTTGACTAGACGGACCTTTGTTGGCAAAGTAATGTCTCTGGTTTTATATGCTATCTAGGTTGGTCATAACCTTCCTTCCAAGGAGTAAGCGTCTTTTAATTTCATGGCTGCAATCACTATCAGCAGTGATTTTGGAGCCCCAAAAAATAAAGTGTGACACTGTTTCCACTATTTCCCCATCTACTTCGCATGAAGTGATGGGACCAGATGCCATGATCTTAGTTTTCTGAACACTGAGCTTCAAGCCAACTTTTTCACTCTCCTCTTTCACTTTCATCAAGAGGGTCTTTAGTTCTTCTTCACTTTCTGCCATAAGGGTGGTGTCATCTGCATATCTGAGGTTATTGATATTTCTCCCAGCAATCTTGATTCCAGCTTGGGCTTCATCCAGCCCAGCGTTTCTCATGATGTACTCTGCATAGAAGTTAAATAAGCAGGGTGACAATATACAGCCTTGATGTACTCCTTTTCCTATTTGGAACCAGTCTGTTGTTCCATGTCCAGTTCTAACTGTTGCTTCCTGACCTGCATACAGGTTTCTCAAGAGACAGGTCAGATGGTCTAGTAGTCCCATCTCTTTCAGAATTTTCCACAGTTTATTGTGATCCACACAGTCAAAGGCTTTGGCATAGTCAATAAAGCAGAGATAGATGTTCTTCTGGAACTCTCTTGCTTTTTCGATGATCCAGCGGATGTTGGCAATTTGATCTCTGGTTCCTCTGCCTTTTCTGAAACCAGCTTGAACATCTGGAAGTTCACATTTCACGTATTTCTGAAGCCTGGCTTGGAGAATTTTGAGCATTAATTTACTAGCGTGTGCTGCTGCTGCTGCTGCTGCCAAGTCGCTTCAGTCATGTCTGGCTCTGTGCGACCCCACAGATGGCAGCACACCAGGCTCCACCGTCCCTGGGATTCTCCAGGCAAGAACACTGGAGTGGGTTGCCATTTCCTTCTCCAATGCATGAAAGTGAAAGTGAAGCCACTCAGTCGTGTCCGACTCTTCGCGACCCCATGGACTGCAGCCTACCAGGCTCCTCTGTCCATCGGATTTTCCAGGCAAGAGTACTGGAGTGGGCTGCCATTGCCTTCTCCATGAGTGCAATTGCGCGGTAGTTTGAGCATTCTTCGGCATTGCCTTTCTTTGGGATTGGAATGAAAACTGACCTTTTCCAGTCCTGTGGCCACTGCTGAGTTTTCCAGATTTGCTGGCATATTGAGTGCAGCACTTTCACAGCATCATCTTTTAGGATTTGAAATAGCTCAACTGGAATTCCATCACTTCCACTAGCTTTGTTCATAGTGAGGCTTTCTAAGGCCCACATGACTTCACATTCCAGGATGTCTGGCTCTAGGTGAGTGATCACACCATCGTGATTATCTGGGTCGTGAAGATCTTTTTTGTACAGTTCTTCTGCGTATTCTTGCCACCTCTTCTTAATATCTTCTGCTTCTGTTAGGTCCATACCATTTCTGTCCTTTATCGAGCCCATCTTTGCATGAAATGTTCCCTTGGTATCTCTAATTTTCTTGAAGAGATCTCTAGTCTTTCCCATTCTGTTGTTTTCCTCTATTTCTTTGCATTGATCACTGAGGAAGGCTTTCTTATCTCTCCTTGTTATTCTTTGGAACTCTGCATTCAAATGGCTATATCTTTCCTTTTCCCCTTTGCTTTTTGCTTCTCTTCTTTTCACAGCTATTTGTAAGGCCTCCTCAGACAGCCATTTTGCTTTTTTTGCATTTCTTTATGGGGATGGTCTTGATCCCTGTCTCCGGTACAATGTCACGAACCTCTGTCCATAGTTCATCAGGCACTCTGTCTATCAGATCTAGTCCCTTAAATCTTTTTGTCACTTCCACTGTATAATCATAAGGGATTTGATTTAGGTCATACCTGAATGGTCTAGTGGTTCTCCCTACTTTCTTCAATTTAAGTCTTAACTTGGCAATAAGGAGTTCATGATCTGAGCCCCAGTCAGCTCTGGGTCTTGTTTTTGCTTACTATATAGAGCTTCTCCATCTTTGGCTGCAAAGAATATAATCAATCTGATTTTGGTGTTGACCATCTGGTCATGTCCATGTGTAGAGTCTTCTCTTGTGTTGTTGGAAGAGGGTGTTTACTATGACCAGTGCGTTCTCTTGGCAAAACTCTATTAGCCTTTGCCCTGCTTCATTCTGTACTCCAAGACCAAATTTGCCTGTTACGCCAGGTGTTTCCTGGCTTCCTACTTTTGCATTCCAGTCCCCTATAATGAAAAGGACATCTTTTTTGGGTGACAGAAGGTGGTCCACTGGAGAAGGGCATGGCAAACTACTTCAATATTCTTGCCTTGAGAACCCCATGAACAGTATGAAAAGGCAAAAAGATAGAACACTGAAAGATGAACTCCCCAGGTCGGTAGGTGCCCAGTATGCTACTGGAGATCAGTGGAGAAATAACTCCAGAAAGAATGATGGGATGAAGCCAAAGCAAAAACAATACCCAGCTGTGGATGTGAGTGGTGATAGAAGCAAAGTCCAATGCTGTAAAGAGCAATATTGTATAGGAACCTGGAACGTTAGGTCCACGAATCAAGGCAAATTGGAAGTGGTCAAACAGGAGATGGCAAGAGTGAACATCGACATTCTAGGAATCAGCGAATTAAGATGGACTGGAATGGGTGAATTTCACTCAGATGACCATTATATCTACTACTGTGGGCAGGAATCTCTTAGAAGAAATGGAGTAGCCATTATGGTCAACAAAAGAGTCTGAAATGCAGTACTTGGATGCAATCTCAAAAACGACAGAATGATCTCTGTTCATTTCGAAGGCAAACCATTCAATATTATGGTAATCCAAGTCTATGCCCCGACCAGTAACGCTGAAGAAGCTGAACTTGAACAGTTCTATGAAGACCTACAAGACCTTTTAGAAGTAATAAACAAGTAGCTATTTATAGAACTAACACTAAATGAGGTCTAAAAGAGAGAGAGATTTATAGTATGAAATGGCTGAAGTACAAACAAGTAGATACAGTTTAAGTGGGCACAATATGCAAAAAAATTATTTTAACTGCCTTTAGTAATAACACTGGGGGTTGTAATATTACAGTTATTATTCTAAGGGTGTTTTGTGTGAGGGATAGAGTAGATGAGTAATTATGGGATATCATATTTCTATCATCTCTTTTGTCCTTAAGAATCAAGATTCTTGGTGTAGAAGAGAGGAAATATAAATGTAATATAGAAGAAGTTGAATCTTACAACTCTGTTGTTATGAATTAGAAGTATCAATATGAATGCATGAGATATTCTCTCTCTTAAAAGAAAAAATACACACACATAAACATATACACATAAAATCTTAGCTCTGTGCACTAAAGAAGTCTGAAAACAATGACCAACAGCAATGATCTAACACTGATCAACCTAACAACAATGATCATCCCTAGCAGAGTATTTAAAATGCCATTTTCTATGAAAAGACTTCTTGGGCAAGTTGCCATTCCTGGTTTGGGGCAAGAAATGTACAAGATGAGCCTGGAATATATTGGCATAATACAGAGGAATTTATTAAGCTATTAAGGTGTTAAAACACTCAGAGCCCTTCCTTTGCTTTCACCTGAAACTGTCACATCATTTGTTAATCAGCTATACCCCAATACAAAATAAAGAGTTAAAAAAAAAACCTCAGAGCCAACTTGAAGAGGCTCCCGCCAACAAGAGACAGGGCAATTTGAGCTTCCAAAAGTATAATTGCAATTGATTAAAACCAATCAATCAATGAGTTAATAATGATATTAAAAATGAATTTTTAAACTAATGAGTCATCTTGAGAGAATGATATGAAACCAATTTGTTATCTTAAATGAATCATTTACTCTGCCTTCCCATATAAGCTGTACCATGAATAATCAAATAGTAATGAGGACATGTGTCTCTTTATAAAGCACTCCACCTAATAAATGAAAAAGAAATTAAAGAATTAGAATATCTCCATTTTGCAATCCTCAGTGAATGAATACATTTAGGCATTAAACATTAATACTAACATTACAAAAAGAGAAACAACCAGACATTATGTACCTCCTGGTGAAATCTTGCCAAAGGAATTGAACCCAAAACTGATCAGACCTCTGGATATGGCTGCCCATTTGCAGAAAATATAAAAGACTCGGGCAATATGTTAAACTTACACCAAAAAAATGCATCAGCAAAAGCCAGAGCATGTGAAAGCATTGTCAAACAGTTCAGTTCTTCCACAGATCAAACAAAAGAAAAAGAGAAGGATGAAGAAGTCTATATATTAAAAGAGACTTAAAAGGTGCACAATAACTTTTTTATGGGCAAGACTAAACTAAAGTTTCTAGAAATGTACCCCTGGGTGATAAAACTACTAAGTAGAATAAAGAAGCAATCACTATAGAAGTCAAGATAGGGACTTCTGTTTCCGATCCAGATGGAGTAACAGGGACCAGATTGAGCTTCCCACCTGAAATAACTAAGATATAGACAAAATATATGTGGTGGAGGTACCGTTTTTAGATATTGGCTCTCTGGCTACACAGAACAGTGATCCCTAAGACATGGGAAACAATGGAGGTAAACTCTAAAACTGCCACAGCTTATTGCCTAGAGAAAAGATCCAGGCCAAAATGCAGACAGGAGAAGCTCGGCAGTCTTCCTAAGCTGAGGAAACAAAGTTGGGAGTCCAGGAGGCCAGGTGGCTACACTCCGTGGGGCAAATTACAGGTGAGGAGAGGAATGCATGACAAGAGGAACAGAGGTCTGCAGAGAACAACCTCTGCATACTGGTCAGCACATGGCTATAACAAAACCACCCAAATCTGGGGAAAGAACCATCAAACAGAAAAAGGTGAACAATTTCTCTGTAATCAGAAATCTTCCAGCAAACAAAAGCCCAGGGCCAGATAGCTTCACAGCTGAATTCTACCAAAAATTTAGAGAAGAGCTAACACCTATCTTACTCAAACTCTTCCAGAAAATTGCAGAAGGTAAATTTCCAAACTCATTCTATGAGGCCACCATCACCCTAATACCAAAACCAGACAAAGATGCCCACAAAAAAAAAAACTATAGGCCAATATCACTGATGAACATAGATGCAAAAATCCTTAACAAAATTCTAGCAAACAGAATCCAACAACATATTAAAAGGATCATACATCATGACCAAGTGGGCTTTATCCCAGGAGTGCAAGGATTCTTTAATATCCGCAAATCAATCAATGTAATACACCACATTAACAAACTGAAAGATAAAAACCATATGATTATCTCAATAGATGCAGAAAAAGCCTTTGACAAAATTCAACATCCATTTATGATGAAAACTATCCAGAAAGCAGGAATAGAAGGAACATACCTCAACATACTAAAAGCTATATATGACAAACCCACAGCAAACATTATCCCCAATGGTGAAAAATTGAAAGCATTTCCCCTAAAGTAAGGAACAAGGCAAGGGTGCGTACTCTCACCACTACTATTCAACATAGTTTTGGAAGTTTTGGCCACAGCAATCAGAGAAGAAAAAGGAATCCAGATTGGCAAAGAACAAGTAAAACTCTCACTGTTTACAGATGACATGATCCTCTACATAGAAAACCCTAAAGACTCCACCAGAAAATTACTAGAGCTAATCAATGAATATAGTAAAGTTGCAGGATATAAAATTAACACACAGAAATCCCTTGCATTCCTATACACTAACAATGAGAAAACAGAAAGCAAAATTAAGGAAACAATACCATTCACCATTGCAACAAAAAGAATAAAATACTTTGAATATATCTACCTAAAGAAACAAAAGACCTATATATAGAAAACTATAAAACACTGGTGAAAGAAATCAAAGAGGACACAAATAGATGGAGAAATATACCATGTTTGTGGATTGGAAGAATCAAATAGTGAAAATGAGTATACTACCCAAAGCAATCTATAGATTCAATGCAATCCCTATCAAGCTACCAACAGTATTTTTCACAGAACTAGAACAAATAACTTCACAATTTGTATGGAAATACAAAAAACCTCGAATAGCCAAAGCAATCTTAAGAAAGAAGAATGGAACAGGAGGAATCAACCTGCCTGACTTCAGGCTATACTACAAAGCCACAGCCATCAAGACAGTATGGTGCTGGCACAAGACAGAAATATAGATCAATGGAACAAAATAGAAAGCCCAGTGATAAATCCACGCATCTATGGACACCTTATCTTTGACAAAGGAGGCAAGAATATACGATGGAGAAAAGACAACCTCCTTAACAAGTGGTGCTGGGAAAACTGGTCAGCCACTTGTAAAAGAATGAAACTAGAACACTTTCTAACACCATACACAAAAATAAACTCAAAATGGATTAAAGGTCTAAACGTAAGACCAGAAACTATAAAACTCCTAGAGGAAAACATAGGCAAAACACTCTCCAACATAAATCACAGCAGGATCCTCTATGACCCACTTCCCAGAGTAATGGAAATAAAAGCAAAAATAAACAAATGGGACCTAATTAAACTTAAAAGCTTTTGCACAACGAAGGAAACTATAAGCTAAGTGAAAAGACAGCCTTCAGAATGGGAGAAAATAATAGCAAATGAAGCAACTGACAAAGAATTAATCTCAAAAATATACAAGCAACTGCTGCAGCTCAATTCCAGAAAAATAAATGACCCAATAAAAAAATGGGCCAAAGAACTAAACAGACATTTCTCCAAAGAAGACATACAGATGGCTAACAAACACATGAAAAGATGCTCAACATCACTCATTATCAGAGAAATGCAAATCAAAACCACAATGAGGTACCATCTTATGCCGGTCAGAATGGCTGCTATCCAAAAAACTACAAACAATAAATGCTGGAGAGGGTGTGGAGAAAAGGGAACCCTCTTACACTGTTGGTGGGAATGCAAACTAGTACAGCCACTATGGAGAACAGTGTGGAGATTCCTTAAAAAACTGGAAATAGAACTGCCATATGACCCAGCAATCCCACTGCTGGGCATACACACCGAGGAAACCAGAATTGAAAGAGACACGTGTACCCCAATGTTCATCACAGCACTGTTTATAATAGCCAGGACATGGAAGCAACCTAGATGTCCATCAGCAGACGAATGGATAAGGAAGCTGTGGTACACATACACAATGGAATATTACTCAGCCATTAAAAAGAATACATTTGAATCAGTTCTAATGAGGTGGATGGAACTGGAGCCTATTATACAGAGTGAAGTAAGCCAGAAAGAAAAACACCAATACAGTACACTAATGCATATATATGGAATTTGAAAGATGGTAACGATAACCCTGTATGCGAGACAGAAAAAGAGACACGGATGCATAGAAGAGTCTTTTGGACTCTGTGGGAGAAGGTGAGGGTGGGATGATCTGAGAGAATAGCATTGAAACATGTATATTATTATATGTGAAACAGATCACCAGTCCAGGTTTGATGCATGAGACAGGTGCTCAGGGCTGGTACACTGGGATGACCCAGAGGGATGGGATGGGGAGGGACGTGGGAGGGGGGTTCAGGATGCAGAACACATGTAAACCCATGGCTGATTCATATCAATGTATGGCAAAAACCACTACAAAATTGTAAAGTAATTAGCCTCCAACTAAAATAAATAAATTTAAAAAAATAAATAAATCTGATATATCATCTTCAAAGAAACAAAAAAAACAAAAAGGTGAACAATATCTGGAGCTCACGTAAATCCAGGAAAAGTCCATTACCTGGAAAAACCTTATAATTCATGACGCATTAAGTAGTGAGGCAAAATCAGCCCTAAAACGAAAATTCTGACCTCACCTATTGCTGTTTTTTGGTCACTAAGTTGTATCCGACTCTTTGCAACCTCACAGACGCCCAGGTTCCTCTGTCCATGGGTTTTTCCAGACAAGAATACTTGAGTGGGTTGTCATTTCCTTCTCCAGAGGACCTGCACCTCACCTAACAAAGCTTAAAAGCAAACCTCAAAGTGATCAAACTGTTCCCAAGTAACTTCACTAAATCCCAGACATGAACTCAAGAATATTTGTAGAAATATAAAATATCCAGTATCCCACATGTTAAAATTTATAAGATCTGGAGCCAACAAAAAATTACCAGGTAGAAAAAGGAACAGGAAAATGTGACCCATAAAAAGGAGAGGCAGAAATGACACAAATAGTTAGTAGGTAAGGACATAAAACAATTGTAATTACAGTACATATAGCTAATAAAGTAAAAGAAAGGTTGAGCATGCAGCAATTTGAACAAAATATTTTTAAAAGACCCAAATGAACAGAGATGAAAACTACAGTATCTGTGATTTTAAAAAACACACTGGGAAGGAGAACCAGCATATTAAATATTGCAGAAGAAAAAGTATTGAACTTGAAGACCTAGCAATAGAAACTATCCAAAAAAAACATACAGAGAAAAAACGTCTGGGAAAGAAAAACCCCAGAGCACCAGGGAGCAGTGGGGTAACTTCCAGAAGCCTGAAAAAAAAAAGAGTCCCCAAAGAAGAGGAAAGAGGAGGGAAGTGGGGCCAAAATTGAAGAAATAAATAATGGATGAAAATTTTCCAAAATTTATCAGAATTATCAAATACATATATCCAAGAAGTTCAATGAACCCAAAGCACAGGATACAAGAAGAAAACGTTACCAAGGCATACTCCAATACTTTAGCCATCTGATGCAAAGAGCCAACTCATTGGAAAAGACACAGATCCTGGGAAAGATGGAAAGCAAAAGGAGAAAGGGGCGGTAGAGGATAAAGTGGTTAGACAGCATCACCGACTCAATGGACACCAATTTGAGCACTATTTGGGAGATAGTGAAGGACAGAGGAGCCTGGCACACTATAGACCATGGGGTTGCAGAGTCAGACATGACTTAGTGACCAAGCAACAACAAGATTTTAGCCAAACTGCTTAAGGTCAGTGTAAAGATAAAAATCTTATAAGCAGCCAACTGATAAGAATACAACTAACTAGGGACTTCCCTGACACTCCCGCAGTTAAGACTTTTGCCTTCCAATGGAGAGGGTGAGGGTTTGATCCCTGGTTGGGGAACTAGGATCCCATATGCCTCATGACCAAGAAACCAAAACATAGAACAGAGAAAATATTGTAACAAATTCAATAAAGACTTTGAAAAAAAAAATGAACCACATCAAAAAAAAAAAATCTAAAAAAAACCTAGTGAATGAAAACAGAGCAAGCCAGAAGACCACGGAGCAACATTTTAAGAACTAAATGACTACAAAAACTTATAATCCTATAATTTTATACTCAGAAAAAAATACCTTTCAAAAACAAAAGTAAAATAAAGACATTTTCAAGCATAAAAGAGCTAAAAGAATTTATTAGCAGCAGATCTGTACTTTAGGAAATGTTAAAGGAAGTCCTGCAGATGGAAGGAAACTTAGGTGGAAATCTGAATCTATACAATAGAATGAAGAGCACCAGAAATGGAAATATTTGCATAAATATAAAGTGTTTTTCTTATTTGTTAAAATCTCTTTAAAAGATTGTTGCAGTTTAATGAAAGTAATAATAACATATTATGAGGCTTGTAGCATACATAGAAGTTATAAATGATAAAATGTTATACATGATAAAAGTCAGAATAGTGGTTACTTTCGTGGGAGGTAAGGGGGTTGAAATGGTGATGGGGCAAAATTAGGGGTTTCTGGTGTTGGTAAAGTTTCACTTCTCTATTTAGATATTAATTATGAGTGCTCACCTTGTGATAACTTATATTAAGCCATACATTTGAGTCATTTTCTAGATAGAGGTTTTATCTTACAAGACAAAGTCCTTAAAAACAATATGAAGAGTTTTGTGAATACAGACATGCTTAGAAAAAAGGAAGGAGATTAAAGTGCTAATGGTTAGTTTATGGATGTTGAAAGTGTGGATGAAGAGTACTTTTCTTATTTTTTTCCAAAATGCCTACTATGGATATTATTTACTTTTGCAATCAGGAAAAAAATAAATAGAACCAATAAATACTTTGAACAGAAACACTTTATCCACAAATTGGATATGTGGTCTTTTAGGGAAAAAATTCATACTCATTTCACTATCTTTGCCTCTTTGCTTCGATTACATCAGTCCTGCCCACTTCTCTCCAAATTGGTTTGGAGTGTGTGCTAACAGTCAATATCTAGTAAACAGTAGATATTCCAAAAGTTTTTTATACAGAACTGAATTACAGGCAACTAAAAACCGATCTTTGTCAATCTGTTGTTCTAATTTAATAATATTTTACTGAGAGATAGGGAATCAGAAACAGTTATCCCAAAGCTAGAATTAATAGTCAAAGATCCTGGGAGACTCTGGCCTTGTCTAGAAGGTCTTGTGATTGCTTTGTAAACAAAGAGACTGAGGTATTGCACTCACGAATTCTGTAGAAAAAGCCATAGTTCCAGTATTCCAAACAGAAATACAGAGTGCCTCTAAATATCATCTGACAGAAACCTTATGCCTGAATTAGCTGTACCCCAAACCAGAACGAACGTAAATGAAGCCTGCCACAAACCTCCAACCGCACCAAAAGACCGTGTCCCAAGGGAGGAAAAATCAGCTCAAGGAAAATACCAGGTTTGACTGGAAATCTGAGGACCTGACAAAGACACAGCCTACTACAAACTTAATTGCTCACAGAGCAAGCAGGAAAGTGAAAAATAGCCCGTGAACATCTGTTGTTTGTGAATGACTAGGGCTGGGTCAAGTAAGATTAGCCACAAAAGAATGTCAGCCCTATAGCATTTGCGAGAAAACACTTTACACACTCAAAAGACTAGCAAAGGGACTACAACGTACTGTAAAAAAAAAAAGGAATGTCCAGTTTGATTACTGATTTTTTAAAAATGTGAAAAGGAGTGTGGTGGCACATGGGATGTCATGAGCTCTCACTAAGTATAATGTAGGTTTTTTTCATGACAAAGAGATTCAAAATTTGGGATTTTATCTCACCTTGAAGCAATATAAGAAAATCTTAAATAGTTCCAAGAGAACTATTTAACTGGGGCTATTAACTCAACTGAATCATTCATACACATAACCATTTTAAGGATATATAAATGTGAGCTAAAGGTAATCTGAACACACATTCTGCTTGGAAAATAAAAACATGTTCATGTGAAGCTTAGTTTACAGAATTCATTCTAAAAAGAATTGAGAGGATCTGATGGGTGAACATTTGCTTCTTTGGGTTATGTACCATAATATCCTCAACATAATTTTCATTATAAATGACTATATGGGTTACCAAAGCAAACACAAAAATCACCACAACATTCTGCAGTAATACATGCAGCCCTTTAAGCCAAGTCAAAGATGGATAACACAGAACTAGAATCATTTCCTAGACGGATGACCACTAGCAATAACCCTTAATAGCCCAGAGTCTCCAGTGGCACATTTAAAGCAGGATTGCTAGAGCCTGCATTTCAGCAACCACCATGGAAAGAAATAAACACTTTGGAGTAGCGCATGAAGCCCTGCTGTTCAGAACTGGCTGGTTCTGAGCCAATGGTTTCTCATCTCAATGAGCAGCAGCTGTCATAGCCACTCTACAGGGAAGTCGTTTTGAAAGTTCTTAAAGATCTTAATTGTGACCATCCCCTCTGGCTCTGACAGGCTTCCCCGGTAGCTCAGTAGATAAAGAATCCGCCTGCAGTTCAGGAAACCCGGGTTTGATCCCTGGGTCAGGAAGATCCCCTGGAGAAGGAAATGGCAACCCACTCCAATATTCTTGCCTGGAAAATCATATGGATAGAGGAGCCTGGTGGGTTACAGTCCATGGGGTTGCAAAAGTCGGACACCACTTAGCAACTAAACCACCACCACCTCTGGCTCTAAGCAAGGTTCTTCTTGCTCACTTGTTACACTGTTTGGGAGCACTCAATTTCATGATCATCGACACAGAACGAAGTGGTGACTACTTTTACCTAACGAGCTGGATGAATGTGGCAAGCAGAGAGAGAGGTAGCCCAGCGTACTAGAAAGAGAACTGGGCCTCTTGACAAAACCAGACTCAAAGGACAAGGCAGCTGTGACCTTGTACAGATAAGAAAATGATTTCATCAGTAAATGGTGACTACACAGTCCTTCGGTCAAAAATCTATGAATACACCAGAAGATTCTGGGTACATCTACTTAATTGCTTCTGTGAAAAGTATCTTTTTATGAAAATGAAAGTGTGTCAATAAAGAAATGGGGTCATTTTCATTTGTCCACATAAAATCCAACTGCAAAATCTTCCTGTGTAGAATTATTTTGGAGTCTCTTCTAACCTTTGATATAAGACATACACAGTGATGGGTAGTGAGATTAACAGAGGCAGTTAGGTGGAATGGAGAGAACCTTGGAATCTCCATCAGAAGGCCCCAGTTCTGATGCCTGTTGGGCCACTAGCTGTGTGACTTTGGGCCCATAAGACAAAGTTAGAAGACAAATTATCTCTGAGACTGTGATGTAACTGTGCCTTTTGCCAGAGAAGCATAGGGGAGGAAAGGAAAACGTGCCCTAGGTACATCTCAATGATTTGTTGCAAAAGACTGTTCTTCATCTTATCCAAAATGCTTGTTTTAATGTACATCTTTAGCTTTTTGGGGGGTTTTTTGGCCATGCCAAGCAGCATGCAGGATCTTAGTATCCCTGACCACGGATCAAACCCATGAATCAGTCTTAAGTATACATATGTCCCCTCCCTCTTGAACCACCACCTCCCACACCCCACCCCCTCTAAGTTGTCGCAGAGTACCACACTGAACACCCTGTGCTATTCAGCAACTTCCCATTAGCTATCTATTTTACATATGGTAATGTATGTTTCAATGCTACCCTCTCAATTTGTCACACCCTTTCTTTCCCTTGCTGTGTACAAAGTCTGTTCTCTATGTCTGCATCTCTATTCCTGCCCTGCAAATAGATTCATCAGTACCATTTTTCTAGATTCCATATATATGCCTTAACATACAATATTTGTTGTTCTCTTTCTGACTCACTTCACTCTGTATAACAAGTTCTAGGTTCATCCTCCTCACTAGAACTGACTCAAATACACCCCTTTTTATGGCTGAGTAGTATTCCACTGTATATATATATACCACAACTATTTTATCCATTCATCTGTCAATGGACATCTAGGTGCTTCCATGTCCAAGCTATTGTGAATAGTGCTGCAATGAACACTGGGGTACGTGTGTCTTTTTCAATTATGGTTTTCTCAAGGTATATGCTCAGGAGTGGGATTGCTGGGTCATACGCAATTATTGTAAGGACTATATGAAATAACACATACAAAGCACTTGGCAGAATACACAGCACATCATAAGCATGCAATAGAGTTTATTATTACTAACATCATTACTGTTCTAAAAGTGCTTTGCAGTCCCAGGCACATGGAAAATGTTCAATAAATAATAGCTATTGATATTATGGGGGCTTCTCTGGTGACTCAGAAGTAAAGAATCTGCCTGCAATGCAGGAGAACTGGGTTTGATCCCTGGGTCGGGAAGAACCCCTGGAGAAGGGAACGGCTACCTACTCCAGTATTCTTGCCCAGAGAAGTCCATGGAGAAAGGAGTACAGCAAGTTTATATGTTAAATAAAATTCACTTAAAAGATTCATTTTGGAGCAAACATTTAAAGACATAATTACAAAAGCAGAATATGGTATATCCCCCACCCCATTCTTAACCATTATTATCATTTTATAGATGAGGAAATTAAGGTTCAAAGAGATTCTATCACCTCCAAAGTCACACAGTGGAGGAACTAGGACTAGAACCAAATCTTTCATTTCTAAGCTCCATGAACCCATATGAAGAAAAATAAAATAAGTTAGGAGTGTGGTCATGTGACAACAGTTCACCTATCACCCAACTGAGAGATGTGTTACCTCCTCCACTGCTTACCACTTCTGAGCCTTTTAATTTCCTCATGTGAAAAAGGTGAGAAATTTATTTAACATGTAATGAAGAACCTCCTCCAGTTGAACATGACAGATTGAACATGCAGTGGATTAGTCTACTCACAACGACTTAAACAAGACAGAGATGCAATTCTCTCCCACATACCAGGGATCATTAGAAGCCCAGAGCTGATAAGGTGCCCCACCATGTTGGGGACCCAGATTCCTTCTCTCTTGTTGCTCAGCCTTCCCCAAGTGTTACCTTCTTCTGCAAGGTTGAGGGTGATTCACCACCATAACCATGTTCCAGGCAAAAGGGTAGAGAAGGAAAAGACCAGCCTCTTCCCTTTAGAGTCTGACCTGGAAGTTACACACATATCACATGCAGAACTAGCCAGAACTTAATAACACAGCCACATCTAGCTCCAAGGGAAACAAGGAAAAACAGTCGTTATTCTGGCTATCTCACTAAAATTTAGGGGAGGGGGTTCTTTTAAAAAAGGAAAAATACATTGACTATCAGGTGGAATTTTAACTCTGTTACCTATGTTTATTTTCACTTCCTCCTGAAACTCCACCAAAATAATAATAAAGGAATTCACAGACATAAACCCTTAATTAAGGAGAAAAAGTGTAAGAGAAATGACCACAGAAGAAAGTATCAAATGTGAGAGTATTAATAGAATAAAGCTGCTTTCAGATATGCAAATAGTTTTACCTCTATGCACCCTTTCTCAGGAAGTTCCTGGAAAATGTTCCCCACCAAAACAAGGAAGTCAACCAAAAATAAGGACAGTGGATCCAACAGACAAAAGGGGAGAAGGAAATTGTTTAAGGGGTGGGAGAGATAAATCCCTCAAATAATTAGACAGCAATCCTAGAAAGCAAGCAGCACAGCC
Source organism: Giraffa tippelskirchi (assembly GCF_054371585.1). Taxonomy (NCBI): domain Eukaryota; kingdom Metazoa; phylum Chordata; class Mammalia; order Artiodactyla; family Giraffidae; genus Giraffa; species Giraffa tippelskirchi. Next base: position 66,391,453 of record NC_137276.1, on the reverse strand, counting down.
TGGAGTATGCAAAGAGAGAGAGATCCAAGAGAAATGTCTAAGAGAAGAGGAAGAAGAGAGGGGGAAGAGAAAGGAGATGGAAGGGGAGGAGAAGGTGAGAAAGGAAGAGGAGAAATGTTATCACCCCTAAAATAGAATCCCATTCTTCTCATTAGTAGACCTGTATTCCAAAGAATTAATCTCCAAAACATACAAACAGCTCATGCAGTTCAATACCAGAAAAACAAAACCCAATCAAAAAGTGGCAAAAGACATTTCTCCAAAGACATGAAGATGGCTAATAAACACATGAAAAGATGTTCAACATCACTCACTATTAGAGAAATGCAAATTAAAACCACAATGAAGTATCATCTCACACCGGTCAGAATGGCTATCAACAAAAAGTCTACAAACAATAAATGCTGGAGAGGGTGTGGAAAAAAGGGAACCCTCAACATTTCCACTGTTGATGGGAATGCAAACTGGTACAGCCACTATGGAGAACAGTGTGGAGATTCCTTAAAAAAAACTGGGACTAAAACTGCCATATAACCCATCAATCCTATGGCTGGGCATATACCCCAAAGAAACCAGAATTGAAAGAGACACATGTACCCCAATGTTAACAGCAGCACTATTTACAATAGCTGGGATATGGACGCAACCTAGATGTCCTTTGACAGATGAACGAAGTTGTGGTACATATACACAATGAAATATTGCTGTTGTTCAGTCACTCAATCATGTCCAACTCTTTGCAACCCCATGGACTGCAGCACACCAGCCCTCCCTGTCCTTCACCATCTCCCAGAACTTGCTCAAACTCATGTCCATTGAGTCAGCGATGCCATCCAACTATCCCATCCTCTGTCATCCCCTTCTCCTTCTGCCGTCAATCCTTCCCAGCATCAGGGTCTTTTCTAATGAGTCAGCTCTTCGCATCAGATGGCCAAAGTATCAGAGCTTCAGCTTCAGCATCAGTCCTTCTAATGAATATTTAACACATTTGAGTCAGTTCTAATGAGGTGGAGGAACCTGGAACCTAATATACAGAGTGAAGTAAGTCAGAAAGAGAAAGACAAACACTGTATATAAATGCATATATATAGAATTTAGAAAGGTGGTACCAACGATCCTACATGAAGGGCAGCAAAGGAGACACAGATGTAAATAACACACTTTTGGACTCAGTGGGAGAAGGTGAGGGTGGGATGATTTGAGAGAATAACATTGAAACACATACATTACCATATGCAAAACAGATGGCCAGTGCAAGTTCAATGCATGAAGCAGGGCACCCAAAGCCGGTGCTCTGCAACAACCCAAAGGAGTAGGGTGGGGAGGGAGTTGGGAGGGGGGTTCAGGATGGTGGGGACACATGTATACCTGTGGCCGATTCATGTTGATGTATGGCAAAAACCGTCACAATACTGTAAAGTAATTATCCTCCAATTAAAATAAACTAATTTTTTAAATAAATAAAAACAAAAATCATATTCCATTTATTATTACTATATTTAGAATTGTATTAACAAAAAATTAGGGAAATTTGTTTTTTCTCTTGCTATATAAATACCTACATAATATCCTCCACAAATCTAAAATATTGACTATCTGTCCCTTTATAGAAAAATGTTTTTTCAATCTGTGCTATGAAGGAGGTTTTCTGGGAGTACATAACAGAGGAACCAGAGCTAGCTGGTGAGGTGAGGAGTCTGGGGTGAGATGAGAAGATTGAGCGGGCAGCTATCTTTTGTGGGGGAAATCCCTGTGAGAAGCTGCCAACAACATAAGATGGAGCTCAACAAAAACGCACACACACAAATCATCCCAGAGCCTTAAAATCTCCCAAGAACTCAATAGCTCTCAGTGGACATTTCTGTGCCCAAAACCCCAAGCTAAGAATTTTCAAGGAGGAAAAAGGAAGGAGGGAAAGAAAGAAGGAAGGGAAGGAGCAAGGGAGAAGGTGGTGGGGGAGACAGGGAGGGAGGGGAAAAAAGAAGAAACAGGTTGAAACCTCTAAGGACAGCGAAGGTGTGAGTGACTGAGTCTCCTTTGACATAAACTCTCTTCCCATTCACTCTGATACTCTTCTCCAACCCAGATCAAACAGAAGGAATACTCAGGTGAGGCAGGAAGTCCTCTGTTGAAGCCCAAGCATGGAATTCTTCTCTCTCTCGCTCTCTCTCTCTCTCTCTCTCTCTCTCTCTATATATATATATATATATGAATTCCTCTATATATATATGAATTCCTCTATAAGAATAGGGGAGGGAGCAACACAAGGGCTGCTGAGAACCAGACCTGAGGAGGCCACAGCTGAAAGGTTGCAGGAAGCCTTGAGCTGCCCCATTCCCACTGTTTCCAGAGCTCATTTCTCTAGTGCCTTGGCTAAATCAGCCTCCTGCCCATGGAAGCTCCAGGGACATGCTGTGCCCTGGTCCACTGCCTTCAGCTCCCCGAAAGGCTGAGCTGGAACAGGCCTCCAGGTGGGAAGGTTGGCAGCCCCAACCAGAGAGAGCAGCCCCAGCTGGAGGTGAACCTGCTCAGGGGCCCCAGGCTACAGAGATCCCAAGTAGACATGACCTTGGATGTGATCTGGGTCAACAGACATTCCATCGATTCTGATGCCCTTTGAAGTGGGAAGCTTGGAGGTAAATGGGTTCAGTCCAACTGCCCTGGGAGACTTGTTCACATAATAGGGGTCTGGGGTAGTGCCCATTTCATCTCTAGCCCCACTCCTGGGAGGTATTTATGGGAAATAAAGCGGAATGGCATCCAGGCATCGTCAAGGAGTCATCAAGAGGTGAGGGAGGGTCCTCCTACCTTCAGAGCTGGGACTCTGGACCATCAGCCTGATAGATGCAATGTATTTCAGTGCCAGCCTTGTCTCTGGGGTTTGACTTACACCATGTGAGGATTTTTCTAGATCCAGAGTGGTGAGGGGTAGGGGGGAGGAATTTTCACTTGGCTGCACCAGCAGGGGATCCTTGTGGTTACATTCACCAACATCTCACCTCCAAGTCTCTGTGTCCATACTTCTGCCTGAGATCTTAACAAAGAGGAGTTAATGTGCTGTGATAGAATCTCTCCCCTTTGAGGTTTGACTATAAAGACTCTTCCAGAGTCCCGTGGAGAAGAGAAATAACACTTTTGTCCAAAAAGAGAAACCCAGGGGAAAAGTGATGCTTGGAAGGACAGAGAAGTAACTTAACTTTGGGGAATGTACCTGGCTGCCTGGGGGACACAGGGAAAAGGTCCCTTGGACCATCTGCCTTCGCACTTTTCAATTTGTGTGTCACATTCAGGTGTCATATATATTTTACTGTCTGAAAAATAAAAATAAAATATTTGGGGAAAAAACTTGGTAGGGTTAATTTTAAGAATACTTTGGAAAACCAAACTGTAAGAACTGGTGTTGACTTAAGGAAAGGGTTCAGAGATAAGATAACCACTGACTCTGGTGAGCCATTTTTTATTGATAATGTCAAGGTGATTTCTGTATCTATCACCATGTCCTGAGTTATCAGGTAGATGGCAAGCTTCTTAAGAGAAGAAAACATACCTTTCTGTACCTCTCCTGTGACCTAATCCAGTTTCTTTAAAAGGGTACATATTAAGAAATATTAGATTCCATTCCAAAACAATTGTTAAAATATGAATATTCGGTGGAGTATCTGTTTTGTGTAGAGGGATGGGGACAGGGGGTCTTCCTTTCTCTTCCATTTGTTTCCCTCACCTAGAGTCCTCTTTTCTTTCAGTATGAATGGTAAGATCTAATTTTCAATAAGGGCTACCAGTTGGTGCCTAGAAATCAAGTGGCCAGGATCATTCAATAGTGATTTGCCTTCTTGGCCTCCAAAACCAAATCCAGGGCTTGAGTTCAAGCCCATAGTTCAAGCCCATCCATCAGAGCAGTGCACTACCATGAGACCATAGCTCTCTGAATGCTTTTACTTTTCTAGAAAAAAACACGTTTCTCATGCAGCAATCTTAATAAATGCAATTGGGCTCCATTTCTTGGCTTTGAGATAATGAAAAATTAATTACCATACTTTACAAGTAATAGTTTCTACTCACAGCACTCCCTTAGAAGTAAATATATCATAAATAGTTACTGTTATACCAATGGCTGGTGGATTGGGCAGCCTGTCGTCCATAAATCCTTTTTCAACAGACATGTTATTTCTTCTGGGGAACAAACAGATTTGTTTTAGATCAGAGAGTCAACTGACAGATGGCCTTTGTAAAAACACACCATTTGTATAAATAAATTATAGTTTTACTATGGGATTCTGCTTGTGTGCATTTGGAAAATCAATGCCCCCATTCTCTAGAATGGGTCTGAACTGTAAAGAGCCATTTCATTGAGGTGTGAGGCCACATCGCACAATCTCCCAACACAGATGCTAAAGTCCAAAGTCTCTACATGCACGCTGCCACTTCTCATCACAGCTGTCACAAAGAGTTCTGCCTAGGGGTACTGGGATGATCTCCCAGGGAGCTCCGGCACCAAACAGAGCAAGATACCAACTGGCACACTCCCCTGAGCTCCAGGTTCTGTTTTCATTCAATTTAATGACATCACGTGCCTTATTTCCCTAACTACAACTCTGCATAATTGGGGCTGACAATGTATTTCCCTTAGAAACATGAAACATTTCACTTTCCTTTACAACATAGCTCATTGGTTAAATGCTAAACATTTGGTAGATTTCTTTAAAATCCAAATCAGGCTTTTTTTTTTTTTGGCCTGGGCTTTCTCTAGTTTTGGTGAGTAGGGGCACACTCTTCTTTGCCATGTGTGGGCTTCTCACTGTGCTGGCTTCTCTTACTGAGGACAGGCTCTGGGCATGTGGGCTTCAGTATTTGTGGGCTCACAGGCTCAGTAGTTGTGGCTCGGGGGACCTAAAGCACTGGCTCAGTAGCTGTGGCACACAGCATTGCTCCGCAGCATGTGGAATCTTCCCAGACCAGGGATTGAACTTGTGTCCCCTGCATTGGCAGGCGGACTTCTATCCACTGCACCACCAGAGAAGTCCCAAATTGGGCTTAACTCTGAACCTAGAGCAGTCTTAGTCACTACCCATCTTATAACATCCACATATGTAACATACACACCAAATATTTATTTGTTCATATATGGATGTATATACATAGATATGCATCACACCCACTCATGTAAATCCCCCTTCCAAACCAAAATGTCCTGCATGCATTCTAACTTGCTTCAGTCGTGTCTAACTCACTTCAGTTTGTGTCTGACTCTTTGCGACCCTATGGACCATAGCCTGCCAAGATCCTCTGTCCATGGGATTTTCCAGGCAAGAATACCGGAGTGGGTTACCACCTCCAGGGAATCTTTCCGACCCAGGGATCGAACCCACATCTCTTGCGTCTCCTGCTTTGGCAGGCAGGTTCTTTAGCACTAGCGCCACCTGGGAAGCACAAAAGGTCAGGACATAGTATCTAAAAGGACATACTCTATTGTTGTTCTTAAGAACCAGAACCAGTAAAATGTTTCTCTTGTTAGGGGATGATGTTAATTTTAGCCAGAGACACCAAGAATGCACTTTGCTGGCACAATAATTGCCTATGTGTTTTTTCTTTAAGGATATTATTCACTTCCCAAAATGATTAAGATTTTAAACCCACCAGTTCTGATGAAGGAAATAAATGTTTAACATTAATCATGTTTACAATTCAAAATATAACAATAGGAAAGACTCTGCATTTCTCTAATAAAAAACTTTAACGTCAGATTGCCTAATATTTTCCAGGCTATAAGGTACATTTAGAAGCTGTGTTTGCTTCTCAGCATAGTGGGGAACTGTTTAGCTTGATGTTTTGTGGGCCTTCATAACCTCAGGATTCCAAGTTGCTATTTAGAGTTAGGCCAGTTGGTGCCTTGATGGAATTAATATACCATCTAGAATTGCCTAACTTACATTCAAAGAAGAGCTTAAACCAATAATTTCCATCTGTTTTTATGACACTCCCAGGGGATCTCAGGCTACTTCAAAGGAGATCAGAATTCTCACATGAAATTAATCTGGACATAGAAATCTTATACTCATGTACTTAGATATGTCAGATAAAAACATACACCTACATGATATAGTCTTCTAGAAGAGGTAAGGATCAGGAAATTAATAGGGTAATTGCATCCCAAGATCTCAGAAGGGTAAGACAATCACAAATTATAATAGCTGTCATAAACCAGATTAGAACTAATCGTGGAAAATAAAAACCCACTAAATTCACACAACATCAAACATTTGGATCACGGAAAAGTAAAATGGCTTGGAGGGTGGGCAAAATTGAAGCTATTTTTAAAATCGATGATTTTGTGGATGAATTACTAGCAGACCCAACAGAATATGAATCTGGTAGCATGGCTAATTCATTTCTTTCATCTCTAAATCATGTGACATGCCTGTCTCTAAGTGAAGAAACAGTTCATCCTGCATCTCAATAAAATGTTTATGAGAGATCCTTGTCGCTAATGGAGTCAACTCACAATCAGTACATTTATTCATAAAATCATGCACACATACAGGTCAAGGGTTAAGAAAATATTTTCATTGCAACGGTAATCAACCAAACGTACTATAATCATGCTTTTCACTGACTCCTTGAGGATATGGATTGAGACTTTCGACCTTGTGACCAATCACAAAATTGCTCTGCTTAAAGCAAATACTTCCCTGGTGGCTCAGTGGTAAAGAATATGCTGGCAGTGTAGGAGACCTAGGTTCAGTCCCTGGGTTGGGAAGATCCTCTTTATAAGGAAATGGCAACCCACTCCAGGATTCTTGCCTGGGAAATCCCATGGACAGAGAAGCCTGGCGGGCTATTTAGCAACTAAACAACAGCAACAAAACAAAGAGTATGAGGCTGCCACTTCCTAGTTGTAACTGCGGGCAAGTTTCTCTCCCGCTCACTGCCTCAGTTTCAACACCTATAAAAAGAAGAAAACAACACTCACCCCATAGAGTTGTCAAGATTACATGAGTTAGTAATGGAAAAGCTCAGTGCACACAATAAGCATTCAATAAGTGTAAGGTCTTACTATCATTATTTATTATTCACCTTGTCAGAGGCTCCCTGTGTGGGAGGCCAACAGCAGAACTCAAGATTATTGATGAACTCATAATCCTGTTGACTATTTCAAATGTATTTTAACTATACAATATTATCTCAGTGCTAAATTCCTGTTCATGTTCTAAATGTTCAATAATAAATATAGACAATTTAACTAGATCTGCACGTTAGGTTACATTTTTGTCCCCTCTACATCCTGAATACTAGATTTTTTTCTATCACATAAAGGGTTTGACCAAGTGAACTCTGGGATCTCTTCTAAGAACCAGACTATTATGAAACTGACATTCCCTTGATTCTCTGAATTTCAACTACATCATCTATTTGAAGGAACCAACCAGTATGAAAGGGGAAAGTCCTGTCTAGTATATTTCTTAGACTCAGCCTTTATCAGAAGAGCATATAACAAAATGCTACAATGAAAGGAATTATATAAACTACACATAAAAATGACCATGTGTACATTTTTATTGGGAAGTTATAGGGAGAATGTGAATCTAATATATATTGATGAATTATTCAGCTCTATCTCAGTCAGCCTGGCTGCCTGCATCACAGGATAGGAGGATTTTTCAAGCACTCCCAGAAGGCTCTTGAGCCCTCTTGAATGTTGTTGGCCTGGAGGTTATTTCTGATCAAGTAAAGGCATCAGAAATCTATACAGTAAGGGAGGTAGGGGCTTCCTGTAGGAAGGGGAAATCAAACCATTATGAGATGCCCCAGGGGATCATTTTTAAACTCTTTAAACATACGTCTTGGGAAAAGAGAACTTTGTCCTGACTAGATTTCTGACCTGGAAAGTGCCTTCAAAGACAAAGAACAGTGAGGTCACACACAGGGAGTGTAAAAGAGCACGAAGGTGACAGAAGGTAGTCCCGATGCATAGAGACCATTTGGGTCCAGGAGACTTTGAGAAGCCATGTGAGATTTAAACAGAGAGAGGTTTATTTATACCTTTATGATACATCATAATCTTTTGGGAAATAAACCAATTGCTCAAAAAACCCTTTGAGGCACATTTGGTCTAATGTGCTATCTAATTCCATCAACAGCCCTGATTAATTAGTATAAATCCAGAGGGCAATGGACATTTGGGGTCTTCCCACTTAAGTCTATTGGAGGCTTTTACACCAAAAGATTGCCTAAACATTTATACATTTATAGGATCAAATACACATAATATTGCCAAATGGAAGAGGCTTTGAAATGCATCCATTTGGCCAGTGTTGGAGAATTGTGTTTTCCTGTGGGTTTCTCTTTTGTGAAGACATAAAAAATTTGCCTCTCCTTCTGTCAATCCTTTGACTTACCAAGAGCGGGAAATCAGAGGAAACAAGGATGGCCCATAGCAAGTTAGCTTTTCCCACTGAAATAAACAAATTCCTTTGACTCAACCCCCCTAGCCATGGAGCCCCCGCTAACATAATACAAAGGACAGAATTGGCTTCCAGTAGAACAGAACTACAATAAATTCCATTTTCACACCTGATACTGTCCACCACACCCTCATAAATGTATTTTTTTCCAGACACTAATAGAAATTGGTCTTTAAGACAATAGCCTCCTGCTAGTCTTAATACCTACCGAGAATACAAATTAACACCCTGTAAAAGCAACTGAACTAAAAATTATGTTCATGCACAGTCTTACCCATGAAAACATACATCTGCTACTCCAAAGAATATGCAACACTGGATTCTGTCTTAATTTATAAAAAGCTAAAAGGCAGACATGGATATAAAGTCTTAGTTCTCGTGGCTGTGGCCACCCAACGCTATCGTCCCAGTGGTGGACACAATCGTTAGTGTATTTATTATTCTTTAAGGACACGAGACGTTGGAAAATGGCATTTTTCCCTTTCACTTTCTAAGGCTCTCCCCAGGACTACCAGATGAACGCCCACGCCACCTTCTTCCACCAAAGGTGGATCCCGCTAACAGGAGACTCTGGATCGAGACCATAGCGCCTCAGTCCCCAGCTCTGGGGGAAGCCTCATCTTAGCAAGTGGCCCTCGGCGCATCCAGCGGATCAGCCTGCTAAGCGGAGGCCGCGCGGTTTCATCATTAATGCTTCTGAAGGACAATAGCTCATCAAGCCCCACCGAAAGCCCCGGACCCGTCGCGGAGCCTGGGCTGGCGGGGGATGAGGCTGAGCGACTCCTCCTAGAGGTGGTTATGTGGAGAAGGAGCAATCCCTTCTCCCTCCTCCTCCTCCCCCCGCTACTATCCGCGGCCCGGAGAACTGCCGCTTGCCGCCATTGACACGCACAGATAGAACCCAAAGAAAGGCAAAGAGTCCTGCCCGGCACCGGCGCCGCGCCGGCCGAACCTGCGCCCGGGGAGCGGCGCGCGGAGGGCACCGGGCGCCCGGAGCAGGCGGCGCAGCACCAGGTGAGCCCGCCATGGCGGTGGCATTATTGTTCAGGGGGCTTCGGGGTCTGGAAACAAAACGCGCCGCGGGGGCAGTGCAGGGGCCAGAGAAACCCCCCTGCCCCTCCCCGCTGCCCAGCCCCTGCGGGCGCTCCCCGGAGAGCCGACCCTTCCCGCAAAAAAAAAAAAAAAAAGAAAGAAAAATTAATAAATCAAGCTGCCCAACTTGCCTTCTTGGGAAATAAAGGGGGGGGGTGCTAAAGAAGCGGTAAAATTCCTGGGGCCGGCGAGGAGCCGGGGGCATCTTGAGCGATGAGGGGGGGAGGAGGAGGGATGCGGGGTCCAGCCAGCCGCCGGCCCCGGGCGCCGCTGGACCCGAGGGAGCGGAGGGCTCCTGGGGATGCGGAGTTGGGGGCGCAGAGGGGGAGAAGGGAGGCGCCCGGCCGCAGAGGAGGGCTAGTCCGGGGGCGGTGGTCTGCGCAGGGGCCGAGAGAGCCCGGGCAGGGCCGCTCTGGGAGCCTCCGAGGGTGCCCAGGTCGGGCGCCGGCTGCTCCGGGCTGACAATGGAAGGGGCGCGGAGGCGCCGGGTGGAGGGGAGAGACCGGGGTCCGGGGGCGGGCCGCGCCAGAGAAGGTCAGGCCGGGGACGCGGGCCCGAGGGGCTAGGGTCGGGGGCTGCCGCGCGGTGAGCGGGGCGCAGCGGGCGGCTGCGAGCCTCGGGCCGGTGCGGAGGAGGGTTCGGGGCCGGGCACTCCCCTCCGGTTTCCTTTCCGGGGCGCCCGGTGCCGACGCGCGCGCTGCGCTTTCCCCGGGAAATGGCGGCCCCTCCGCCGCTCGCTTGGGCAGTCCCAGGTTCCCGCTTTGCGCGGGAAAATAATAATAATAATTAGGGTGAAAAGAAATAAAAGTAAAGTGTCTACGACTCAGGAAAGGACTGCGCCGGGCGCCAGATGCGGAGCGAATCGCGCGCGGGGCGGGGACCAGCCCTGCCTCCCCGGGCGCTCAGCCCGCTCTCCAGGAGCACCCTAGTTCCAGTCTCGCCCGCCTCCAGAATTCCGCCCGCGGGTGTCCTTCCCCACCTTTCCTCCTGGGGGCGCCCTCCGCTCCTGCCCTCTTTGTTCCACACAACGACGGCACTGAGCCTCTAAAGGGCCAAACTCGCCTCCTGTTCCAGTCGTTTCCATACCTTGATTACTCCTGGCCTGAAATGGGCCGCCGCGGACTTGAGTTAGGCCTGGTCACTGCTGGGTTTATTGGCAATGGCCCCAGGGTTGGCGAAGGGATGAAAGGGAGGAGGATAGGCTGAGAAACCAAACCGCGGGTCCCTGTGTATTTTAAGGGGGGTGCATCAGGGACCACAGCCCCGAGGCCCTGATGGTAAACTAAAGGCAGTTTGGGTTTTCCAACAGCGCTAATGAACTTAAGTATTAGCCTTTCCAGCCTTTCTCCAGCCCAGGGGAATTCAAAACCTGGCCTAGGTCTAAGCCCCCTGAGACCTCGGGCCCATTCCCCAATCGGTCCAGCACAGCAAATGACTTACTCATTTTTTTCATTTGTTTTTGTGTCGAAATGCAATTGTACCCTCACTGGGCTGCACAGTTGCTATTGAAACGGTTCATTAGGTGAGAGAAAAAGAAACACTGTTAAGAGCGAACATGTGTCTTCCTTTATGTTGTTTCTTATTTAGGAGCAGTTCCTTTGTGAAACACAAACCAAGTTACATGTAATTCTCAATGAGTTCACATTTAGCTGAAAGCTATCTCTTCCCCCTTTGGAAAACTCTTCTTATTTTCAAATAATGTTCAGCACTCCAAGATTTGGAACTTCACTAGTCGATTTTTAGAATTGCTTTAGCTCAAGATTATCATATAAATAAATATAGGCAATGCATGGAGGGAAAGTTTCTCTTGAATCACGTAATTCACACCTTTAAAACCCCCATTTCCTGTATCCACATTTCCTTTAAAAATATGCCCAGTTCTCACTCTAGTTTTTCCTACCCTGTCACAGTTCCTACTCACCCAGATCCATTTACTGCCATGCTTTGGACATTATTAATGGTTTCCTATAAAAGAATTTACCTTCTTGGATCCAGAATGTTCCAAAGACTGTGACCCTCCTCCCTCACCATTCCATCTTGTCTAGTTCCCAGGGGTTTTGAGGCGCCTTTGGTCTCCTGTTTCCCAGTGGGTGGGACACCCTGCTAGCTATTGTCTGAGATAACCAGGTCTGTTTTCACTGCTTCCTGCCAGGAAGGCAGGAGAGAAGCCTGTCTTAGACAACTTTAAATGAAAGATATCTGTAACTTGTTCAGGGAGGAGGTATGTGCAAAAAAAAAAAAAAAACCAACCAACTTTCTTAGAATTTTTTTCATTCTCAAAGTTAGATACTATCTTGGTAAATGCTTTTGAAAAGTGTGTATTGCCCAGAGGTGAACAGAAAACTTATAGTTAGAGAGCATTCAACAAGCATTTGTGAAGTACCAGTTATTAAACCCCTCTGGATGGAGAAGGAATTCCAAATATGAGGAGATCCTAGACCCTGTTTTCAGAGTGCTTACACCCCCAAACCTAGGAAATAAACTATATATGAAGGTAAAAGAAGGGGAAAGGAGATTAAGATCGGCAAATTAATGAGAAAACGGGTATTTTATATACTGCTGACAGGTGTGTAAATTGATATAGCCTATTTGGAGGGCAGTTTGGCAGTGTTAAAATTAATAATGTGCACATTCTATGACCCCGCAATTCCATTTCTCAGTATATATCGTAGAGAAGCAGGCAGGCGTGTACACATATTATGTTATTCCCTTCCATGGCAGAATTTTGGTAATTTTTGAAACTGAAAAAACCTAATGGCCATCAGTAGAGAATGGCTGAATAAACTCTGTACATCTTCTTGGAAATTAGGAAACAGTTAAAAAGAATGAAATATACCTATATATACTGAGACAGAAAGGTCGTTGAGACTTATTATTAATGAAAAAAGCAAATTGCAAAACAATATATATTGAATGGTACCATTTTCGTAAAAAAATAAAACCATGAATTTGTATAAGTAAAAATGCATACACAAATGGATAGGAAAAGTGTAGAACGAGACACCCACTAAAAGAGACAAGAATTAAAGGCATTGTGGAGGAGTTTAGTCATATTAATCATACCCATCCATAACCATTGTTATAATATTTGAAATTTTACAACTTGGATTAATTTGTATGTTGCTTGGATAGCCAAACACAATTAATTTCCAAGTGATTGATAATATGTAATAAAAGCCATAATTAAAATGCTACAACAATTTTTAAAGGGAGAAAAGAATTCTAAGCTGGAAGGGAGGGCTTGGGCAAGGCTTCACAGAGAATGTAGCAGGATTGGAGGGAAAGAGGGAGAAGAAACGAGGCAGGAGAAGGAAGCCTAATGTAGAAGCCAGGCTCTAGCCAGCACCTCCTCTTTCTTCTGCGTGATGATGTACATTCCCTCACAGGCTGAATCCTGGCCTGTCCTGCCTGCCCAGGTTCAGGCTGGGGAGTGAACTAAATGAACAGGTCACAGTTGCCTACATCGCTATGATTCTAGGAATATCTTAAGTTAGATGTAGAAGGGAAAAATGAAGACATGAGTCCTAACAGTGGTATTGGAAAATGGCATTTTGAAAAGGAATGTAGGGGGGACTTCCCTGGCGGTCCAGTGGTTAAGACTTTGCCTTCCAACTCAGGGGTTGTGGGTTCGATCCCTGGTCTGGGAGCTAAGATTCCACATGCCTCAGGGCAAAAAATAAATAAAACAGAAGCAATATTGTAACAAATTCAATAAAAACTTAAAAAAAAATGGTCCACGTCAAAAAAAAAAAAAACTTTAAAAAAATAAATAAATAAAAATGGAAAGGAATGTGGTGGAAATGAGGATGGGGATTGGTTTTCCTCTGGATATTCAATGAGATATGAACTGGGAAGTGGGTTGGAGGGAAAAGTGTCTGAGAAGGTGATCCATTCCCTCTCCCTAACTGTTACAAAAGGAACCCCAAAATACTTTGAAAACAAATAGTTAACATTGGTTTCACTCTCTCATTGAAGGAATATTTTTTTGAATGTCAAATGTGTAGATAATACTAGGCAAGGCGCCGGTGGGGATGAAACATACAACAAAGTGTATGAGAAACAACCCCAGACCAGGGTTCCAGAAGTGGGGGTGAGGGGACTTGGTCTGGTCTCACACAGACTGTGTAGCCATGGACAAGTCGTTCAGTGACCACCACCTCTCATTTTATTGTGGCGAAAATTGGGGAGGGGGTCTAAATGACTGATCACTGAGGTCCTTTTCAGTCTTAGGTTATGATGTTGTGAGATCTTATGGGTCTAACACTGTGATGATTGTGAATTCCCAGGCAGATGGAAGATGGGAATATGAGATTAGAACAAGAGGGGCCCAAGGTGCCAGGCCTTGAGGGAAACAAAAGCATTCCCTGCAGAGCATGTGGCTCTTAGTGTTCTCCCAGGACTGGTGTTTCTTTTCCATCCCTTCACATTGCCTCCTAAAAGCAATGAGAGAAGCAGAAAGACATCACTGAGTTTTAGCCTCATGTTATACAAACATCTAGCACTGTACTATTATAATAGTCGCTTTTGAATTAAAATGTTAGCCTGCATTCTATGAAAATAGTCTCTAAAACTTTATTTTGTGGAAATAAGTCATAACAGCTAATGTTTATTAAATGCCTTCCTGCCTGCCAGGTACTGTTCCAAGCATTTTATATGTATCGATGAGTTTCATTCTTACAACAGCCCTAAAGACAGGTACTGTTGTTATACCCATCTTGCAGAAAAGAAAAGAGAGGTTAAAATGTGCCCAAGGTCACTGCACAACTGATGGGTGGTAGACTTAGGACTCCCACGCAGGCAGTCTCACTCCACCAACCACATCCTCATGTGTGCGTACGAGAACAGGAGGTACCAGCATTCCACTGATTCTCAGATTATGTTCTTTTTAAAGTTTTTTAATGTTACTGTATGCAAATTTTCTTTTAAAACTCTTCTTTATGTCACTATTTTACCTGACTGTGTCAATAAAAGATAAAGAGCATCAGATTGAACCACATCACACTGTACTTTAAACTGTCTTTGTCACGAAGTATTAAATAAGATAAATTTAGTGGTTTCTCTGAAGCCCTTACTGTTCATTTATCCATCTCACCATCCATCATACTTTGCCCGATTTATTTGACTGGCATTGCCAATTTGGACTTGGAATAGAGTAAGTAATTCAAGTCAAAATTCCCATGCTTTGACAGAACGTGTATGGAAACAGGCATAGGACCACCAGCTTCCTACAGGGATGTTTATTTCAGCTGATTCTGTGATGCCACAAGAATTAAGTACAGCAACAGTATAGTTTAGGTCAAAATTGCAACACATGGTCTGACCAAAGATTTGAAGGTCATTTCTGGATATGAGAAGTAGTCCTGATGATACAGTTTCGATGCCTAAATGTGGTTATTTCCATGACAACAGGATAAAAATCTAACAGAATGAAATCAAACTTTCTGGGAAAACCCAGGCCCTGTGTTCACTGGTCTGGCCTCAGTAATGGTTCATACACAGAACTGTGTAACTTGTATTTTTGCTGCCTTCACTGGTCAACAAAACCATAACAGTAAATAGTGGTGGTAGACTACAAAAAGGTAAGTTCCAGTAGTTCATACCATATACAACATAAACTTTTAGATCAGACGGTAATTCACTGGGTCCCCCACCTAGTGCTAAACTTCCAAATCGACCAGTCTTCCAGAATTTCAGTAAGGTGGTCATCCACTCAAGCATCGCCCCCTGCTTCTAAACTGGATTTTCACCTCTGGCTATTCTTTAGTAAACAATATAGATCATTGTCTTGGGGTGGGAAAGAAACAAGCGATAAACTCAGTGAAGTTTTTCAGGTCTGCTTTTTCGTTTCTGTGGTTATCATGGGTGATGGAATAGTGACGTCAAAGGAAAGATCACCAGCATATGATTTAATTCTACCTGATTGTTCCATTTCTAGGAATAAAGTAACAGATGGGGGTGGGGGTCAGAAGGAGTGACATTTTAAGCATCTTCCTAGAGTAGCAGCAACTTTTAGGTCAGAAAGGACCTCAGAGGTCCGCGAGTACCATGGTTCTCCAGTGCGGTGCCACAGGCCCAGAGTTCCTCGGAGGCCCAAGACAATAAAGGGTGGGACCAAGCCATCAAGCTTCCCAGGCCTTCCCCATTCCAATCCGCATAACTCCTCCTCTTTCTGTGTGTTACATATATTCTGAAAGGTTTTTCGTTTGAGCAAAAGAGAGGTTCTGAAAAATCAACTGATTTGCCCAAGGGCCACATCTGGTCGATGCAGACCTGGAGTCCTTCCATTGCCCCACCATAACGCACACTACGAGGTCTAGCTTGTTCCACCCACAGATGGAATGGCACCGTATGGCTGGCAATCTTCTTACTGGTGCAGGTGATACAACCTACCAGGGCCCCAGACTATGGGGGACACTCACCGCTCTGACCAGGGAACAACACTGCCTGTCACCAACATAGAACCAAAGCAACAGCCCCCCAGCCACTGTTGCCCACAATGTAGCCACTGCCTGAGGACTGACCATAAGGAAAACAAGGTGGGGAGAGGCAGGCAGGGGGAGGGACGGGGGAGGAGGGGTTCCAGGACAGCTGCCTCTGCTCGGTATACAGTCTGTTGTAGCTGTGAGAGCCCACAAGTGGCCCCACCTGTATCCTCAGCTGCCCAGCAGTATTGGATGTCTCTGGAAGCCCCTGATGGGTCAGGTAGCGCAAGGGGCTGCAGCCCACTCACTGATGGATGGTTCACTCACCCAGCACCAAAGGAGGCTACATCCCCTTCCCTCCCACTGAGCAGCTCATCTGGGTTCAAAGCTAGTCCCCTGCAAGGGCAGGTCACTGTTATAACAATACACCTCACTATTCATTTGAAACTGTTCGATTTTAAGGAAACAGGATAGCATGCCCACTGCTCTGACTTGTTAATTCTCGAAAGAGCAAAAAGACAAAACCAGGCTGGACCCAGTGAAGGGTTTTCTCTTATTATGTTTTCTGTGAATAAATAGATTCAAAAAGGCAAACTGGTTCATTTTCTTCTGGGATGTGTTACTAACTCAGAATCAAAGAGAATTCAAAGTATTTTTATTCATTCATGTATACTCATTTCTCATCTAATTAATACCATAGGTGGCCAAATATATTTATATTAGAAAGTAACAGAAGGCTAGTAACAAAGAAGCAAAAAAAAAATTCTTAACTCTGGTTCAATGAAGACAAAATGTTTTAAGAGTCACCAGAGATAATTGAGGAATATAAAGTTTCTTATCCAGAGATTGTATAAGACTCGGGCCTTCCTGGTGGTCCAGTGGTTAAAACCGCCTTCCAATGCAAGGGGGTGCGGGTTCCATCCCTGGTTAAGGAGCTAGGATCCCACATGCCTCATGACCAAAAAACCAGAAACAATGTTGTAACAGATTTTTACTTTAAAAATGGTCCACATCAAAAAAAATCTTAAAAAAAAAAAAAGTCACCATGTACTACCGTAGCCCCAGATAACCTAAGTCCACTCCACATCTGCTCCATCCCACGCTCTGCTCTCCATCCCTTCTAAAATGTCTCAGACAGCCGCATATCTTCTGCCTCTGAATTATAAAGAATGTGCTGGCAGTTGATTTTCCCACCAGATTATTCCAGGACGTGACTTGAAATGCTTTTTTAAACGGGACTGATTTGTAATCCAATAGTATAATTTAAATAAATTGGGTTAATGCTTGGTTCTAACGTTCGTGGTTGGTTAATTTAGTTAATTTGATCCGTGTCATCTTGATGAAATTGCATTTGATATAGCTCTTTACATTATAAATTGTTAATGCGCTTTAACATATATGACGATAAAATTATTGACTCTTCTCGTTCACTTAAAGGTGGCCTTGGAAGAAAATGGTTTGGAAAGTATTACTTGTGCAATAATGATTTGCCCTTGGAGTTCATAAATGGAAGTGTAATAGAGCAAGTGATTTAGCCAGCACTGCTGAAAATGGTTTTTACAGCTACAAAATAATACTAATAAACTACTATTATTTTAATACAGTACTTAGGGTAACACACCAAAATATGTTAGAATTTTATCAAGTGTGAGACTGGGATTTTTTTTTCTACCCTTTAAAAACATATTTCTACATACAGTTGATGTATTTACATTGAATTCCCTTATGTCCTACCTAATTTTATTTCATCTCATTTTATTCTCCCAAAGGATACTTTTGAAGTGACAAAGTAAAGATGCTTATTGCAGGATCTCCTTTGTTTTTTCATAAATATTTACAATAGAAAATATTCTGAAGCACAGTATGACAGATTAGGGAAATATCATGGGAACTGAAGATGAATAAATTGAATAAATTTCAGCAATTTTAAAACGAATCCATTAGGGGATGACACTATGAATTTCATGTTTATAAACATTACAGAAGTTTGTTTTTAAATTTATTTCTATCATTAAAAAGCAAGAAGATCTCTTAGTTCTAGATTTAAAATAATATATGTATAAAAGCATTTTGATTTATATAATTCTGAAGGGAATGACCTCAAAAGAGTATTTAAAATAAACTATCTTGATAATCTAGATCCTTCGTCAAGGTGGCTCATCAGCCCAATCAAAGTACACCTGTGACACACTGGCCTGTAATTATTGCTCCCAATCTCAAGTGCTGACTGCTGTCTCTTTTTAAAAGATGGTTTGCTGAAACTTAGAGGCAGAAAAAATGGTCATTTAAATCAGAATTGCTGGGGGCTGCTAACAGGCCATCTTGCCGGTTGGCTACTTTGTCTTGTTCCTCATCAGTTTGTATATAATAAAAACTTCAAGAAGTTGGGGCATAAAACTTAGTTTACTCTTGATCAGTTATTTATGCTTGAGAAAGAACTTATTTAAATTAAAGGAAGATACTGGTCTGAAAAGGGCTTCCCTGGTAGCTCAGCCGGTAAAGAATCCCCCTACAAGGCGGGAGACCTGAATTCGATCCCTGGGTTGGGAAGATCCCTTGAAGGAGGGCATGGCAGCCCACCCCAGTATTCTTGCCTGGAGAATCCCCATGGACAGAGGGTTGCAAAGAGTCGGACACAGCTGAGTGAATAAGCACACAGCACACACATTGTTCTAAAGAAACCAGATTATTTTATCTTTTCATGAAGGGAGTCAGTGTATTAAGTAAAGTTTGCTGTTTCTCACCAAGAGCGATTCATTCAATGAGGGCAAATGCTTGCTTAGGATGTTTTCTTTCCTTCCACTCCTCCCATCTGGGATTACAGTATAGTTTTAAATATTGTTTGTAGGAATTCCATATGCTATAATTATGCAAATACAGACACACTGAATCTGATTCTACTAGTGAGTCTTATACAATCTTTCTTTTTGACGTGGACCATTTTTAAAATCTTTACTGAATTTACTGGGCTTCCCAGGTGGCCCTAGTGGTAAAGAACCTGCCTGCCTGTGCAGGAGACATAAGAGACACGGGTTCGATCCCTGGGTTGGGAAGATCCCCTGGAGGAGGGCATGGCAACCCACTCCAGTATTCTTGCCTGGAGCATCCCATGGACAGAGGAGCCTGGTGGACTACAATCCATGGGGTCAAAAGAGTCAAACATGACTGAAGTGACTTAGCACACTGAATTTATTACAATATTGCTTCTGTTTTGTGTTTTGAGGTTTTGGCCGAGAGGCATGTGGGATCTTAGCTTCCTGACCAGAGATCAAACCCAAGCCCCTTGGGACAGAAAGCAAAGTCCTAACCACTGGACTACTAGGGAAGTCCGAGTCTTCTACAATGTCTTGATAAGAAATTTAATATTCCTCAATTGTCTCAGGACCAGTTAGTTTCCACTGACTCATCTGGTGATGAAAGTAAATCTAAATTTTTCAATATGCCATTCTTACTCAATCACAAAACCCTTGAGCTTTTTCTCTTTACTGGTATACTTATTTCTAGGCTAATTCCCAAGTGATGTTTGTTAAGATGTTAAATTAAATGACACTTTTGATTTCCGGTCCTAAGTGATGGACTCTGAGCACCTGAGCTTTCCTAGAGCGCGTGAGCTTTTCCTCTGGAGCCCACAGAAATAATGGTAAAAGACGTACAAAGAAAATAAGCTCTTCACAACCAAGCGGTGGGGACTGGTGATGGTCATCAGCAAATGGGAGGGAGATTTCAGCAAATTTTTTTCTGTGACTGAAAGCACATATGAACATGGATGGCATCGCAGAAAGAGCCACCGCTAAGAATAAAAGCAGGAGGGAGCTGCCCTGAAGGTGGGCGGGATGAAAACTGGAAAGTCATTGAGGTCTGTCTCCAGAACAGCTAGGTGAATGGGTCTCTCTCCCTCCCCTATTCCTAGCAGGGCTTCTGTCAACCTGGCATTTATCCTCCAAACTAACGATCTGAGATTTCTTCTCTAAAGAAACTGAACAACTACATAGCAAGTCTAGAATTTGGAGGATGGGTATGGCTCTACCAAATAAAACTCTCATTCTGGCATTTGAGGGCTCTCAGTTCCTAACTAGGCACCCTAAGATGATGCCTGCTAATTGACATGCCCCATGCCTGTACCCTGAGGTCCCAAACAGGAATAATGCCTACCAAACAATAGCTGTAGAAAGCTTTTCTATCTGCCTGTAGTAAGCCTCCGTGCCTTCCATGTCTTTCATTCTTAAATATGAATGCATGCCCAAAGATCACGAGACATGGTAGGAAAGCCAACATGAAAAAGAAAGATGAAAAGAAATAAATGGGACAACTGAGTCGATAACCTCAGATAGGCAGATGACACCACACTTCTGGCAGAAAGGGAAAAGGAACTAAAGAACCTCTTGATGAAAGAGGAGAGTGAAAAAGTTGGCTTAAAGCTCAACATTCATAAAACTAAGATCATGGCATCCAGTCCCATCACTTCATGGCAAATAGATGGGGAAACAATGGAAACAGTGACAGACTTTATTTTGGGGGACTCCAAAATCACTGCAGATGGTGACTTCAGCCATGAAATTAAAAGATGCTTACTCCTTGGAAGGAAAATTATGACCAACCTAGACAGCATATTAAAAAACAGAGACATTACTTTGCCAACAAAAGTCCGTCTAGTCAAGGCTATGGTTTTTCCAGTAGCCATATATGGATGTGAGAGTTGGACTACAAAGAAAGCTGAGCACTGAAGAATTGATGCTTTTGAACTGTGGTGCTGGAGAAGACTGTTGAGAGTCCCTTGGACTGCAAAGAGATCCAACTAGTCCATCCTAAAGGCAATCAGTTCTGAATATTCATTGGAAGGACTGATGCTGAAGCTGAAGCTTCATTCTCAAAGAGTGACTGAACTGAACCGAGTTGATAAAATAATTTAGAGAAAGAAGATGATGTAAACACCCCAGCTAGTTTCAGAAAGATTGGAAGACATGGTGCATTCATAAAAAAAAAAAAAAAAAAAACAAGATGCTATGAAAAAGGAACAATCAAAGAACAAGAAAGAATGCTCGGAAATTAGCAATATGATTACCAAAATTAGAAATTGAAAAGATGGGACTTCCCTGGCAGCCCAGTGGTTAGGACTCCACACCCTGCAGGGGACATGGGTTCGATCCCTGGAGGGCACTAAGATCCTGCATGAAAAGAAAAGGAGTGGGTAGAGAAATTTAAAAGACTGAGAATCAAAAGGAAAAGGTTGAGACTTGGGGGAGCAATCTGGGAGATCCAAGACCTGGTTTACAGGCAT
This sequence comes from Giraffa tippelskirchi, assembly GCF_054371585.1. Lineage (NCBI taxonomy): Eukaryota > Metazoa > Chordata > Mammalia > Artiodactyla > Giraffidae > Giraffa > Giraffa tippelskirchi. Next base: position 66,370,199 of record NC_137276.1, on the reverse strand, counting down.
CCCATTAAGAGACAAGTAAAGGGAGAAGTGGGAGAAAAAAAGAGATGGGGGAAATAATCAAATACATAACAGGAAAAAATTCCAGGAGTTTTGAAAAATTTTCAGATTGAACAGGCTTATCATCAAGTGCTGACACCTAGACACATCCTTGTAAAATTTGAGGACACTCAGAGAAAATTTAAAAGCTTGGGGGATTGGGGTCTACCAAACTTCCCTATAAAACTGAATGCCAAAAATGATGGCTCAATGGCTTCAAAACGTTGAAGCAAAACGACTTTGATGCGAGAAACTCCACCAAATAACAATCCAAAGATCATTCAATAAGGACAATTTCATTTGTGTAAGAAAAAGTTGACCTCTCAGCACTGTCTCTGAAGAGCAGCATGAGGCAGATAAAAGGGAAACAAGGGAGAAAGCCAGTAAGGAGGGAGTCATGGCACCCAGGATGGGCTGGGAAGACAGCCCCAGGAGGACCATCAGGTAGAACAGCCACCCACACTGGAGCCCAGGGCAGAGGGCTCCAGGAATAATGCCTCTGGGGAAAAAGTGCCCCCTGCAAACAACAGTGTGACCTAGAAGCTGGGTGATGCCCCAACCAGGGATCAAACTCAAACCCCTGCAGTGAAAGCTTCCCCAAGGGCTCAGCAGTAAAGAATCCATCTGCAATGCAGGGGATGCAGGTTCGATCCCTGGGCCGGGAAGATTCCCTGGAGGAGGAAATGGCAACCCAGTCCAGTATTCTTGCCTGGAAAATCCCGTGGACAGAGGAGCCTGGTGGGCCACAGTCTGTAGGATCACAAACAGTCAGACACGACTGAGCGTGAGAGCACTAGTCAGTTGCAGTGAAAGCCCAGAGTCCTAACCACTAGGCCACCAGGGAACGCCCAAAGCACCTTTCTCTTCTGTCAACAAGAGCAAAGATAAGTACAGTCAACCCTCATTATTCATGGATTCTATATATGCTAACTCGCCCACTCACTAAAATTTATTGGTAACCCAAAAATCAATACTTGCGGCACTTTTGCAGTCATTCAAAGACATGCACAGAGCAGAAAAAGCTGACCCATCCACTGCACACCTTCCCAGCTGAGATCAAACAAGGCCACACTCTGCCTTCTTGTTGCATCTTCCACCTTGTACATGAGTCTTCATTGTGGTCTATTTAGTGCCATGTTTTTCAGTTTTGTTCTTTCTATTAGTAACCTCACTGTTCAAAAAGACCCCCAAGTGTAGTCTTGAAGTGATGTCTAGTGTTCCTAACGGCACGGAGGCTGAGATGTGCCTTATGTAGAAAATATGTGTGTTAGATAAGCTCTGTTCAAGCAAGTCTTATTGATGCTGACCATGAGCTTGGTGTTAGTGAATCAACAATTCATATTACATAAGGTGTCTTTGAACAGAAACATACATCAGACAAGGTTGTGTATTGATCTGTTGATGAAAATGTTGTGATCAGAGGCTCACAGCAACCCAACCCTGTTTCCCCAGAACAGTTGTTCACCACTCACTAATGCAGTGTCCTGCCTACTTTATAGAACACGTTATAGCACATGGAACTCTGCTCAATGTTATGTGGCAGCCTGGATGGGAGGGGAGTTTGGGGGAGAATGGGTACATGTGGATGTATGGCTGAGTCCCTTTGCTGTCCACCTGAAACAATCATAACATTGTTAACTGGCTATACTCCAATATAAAATAAAAAGTTGTTTTTTAAAAAAAAAAGAACTGCACATAACAAGGATCAACTGTAATTACACGAATACCTCATTTTATTGTGCTTCACAGATATTGCATTTTTTTACAAATTGAAAATTTTGTGGCAACCTTGCCTTGAACAAGTCTACCGGAGCCATTTTTCCAACAGCATTGACTCACTTAGTGTCTCTGTGTCACATTTTGGTAATTCTCACAGTATTTCCAACGTTTTCATGATTATTATTTTTGTTATGGTGATTTGTGATCAGTAATCTTGGGTGTTACTGTTGTAGCTGTTTTGGCATCTTTTTAGCAGTAAATTATTTTTTAATTAAGGTATGTACATTTTTTTAGACATACTGCTGTGCTGTGTGCTTAGTCGCTCAGTTGTGTGTGACTCTTCGCGACCCCATGGACTGTAGCCGGCCAGGCTCCTCTGTCCATGGGGATTCTCCAGGCAAGAATTCTGGAATGGGTTGCCATGCCTTCCTCCAGGGGATCTTCCCAACCCAGGGATCGAACCCAGGTCTCCTGCATTGCAGGCAGATGGTTCTTTACTGTCTGAGCCAACAGGGAACCCCAAGACATACTGCTATTGCATGCTTAATAGACCACAGTGAAGTGAAAACATAAATTTTATATGTGTTGGGAAGCCAAAAAATTCGTGTGGCTCACTTTATGGGGGTATTCTGGAGCTACACCTACAATATCTCTGAGGTATACCTGTAGTAACTTGGGTGGGTGTGTGGAGTGTCCTAGTGTTGGACCACAGAGAAGGAAGTGTGGTGCTAGCATCCCACTCAAGTCTAAAGGGAACGATATTTACAAAGCCTTCATCATGGAAATGCTATTCATCAGCATTTATTTTTAAAATTTCACCTAGGGACAAAATTGTGATTACAGAACAAAATAGAAATGTTGTAATTCGGGATAGTGGAAAATACAGAAGAGAGGTGGAAATAGGGAAGTAAAGTCGGGAGGTGAGGGCCAAGGAAAGATTGGGGCCCCCACATCCGCATTTTACATGGTGAAGGCTCAGGAGACAGTACCTAAAGTTGTGTGTGTGAAAGTTGCTCAGTCGTGTTCAATTCTTTGCGGCCCCATGGACTATACAGTCCATGAAATTCTCCAGGCCAGAATACTGGAGTGGGTAGCCTTTCCATTCCCCAGGGGATCTTCCCAACCCAGGGATCAAACCCAGGTCTCCCACATTGCAGGGGGATTCTTTACCAGCTGAGCCACAAGGGAAGCCCAGCAATACTGGAGTGGGTACCTTATCCCTTCTCCAGCAGATCTTCCAACACAGGGGTCGAATTGGAGTCTCCTGCATTGCAGGTGGATTCTTTAGCAACTGAGCTGTCAGGGAAGCCCTAAAGTTGATGAAGTCAGAAATGGGGATTGAAACATATTATTTAAAGTTTTCACTGCAATCAACGGTGGAAATAAAATGATAAACTTCTTTACCTTTTTGCTTTATTTTACTGTATGGAAGTATTAGATTTAAAGATAAATTCAAAATTTTAAATAACTTCTTTAACTTTCTTGTTTTCCCTGCTTTAGGGAGACCCTGGGCAAGTCCTAATTATATGTTTCAGCTTATGTAAGCTCACAGACGATTTAGGGTCTCAGCCATTTTTCATAGAGCCCAGAAGAAAAGCCTTCCATTCCATTTATTAAGTGGCTTGGTCTCAACAATTTAATAAGTATTTCTGTTCTAACATTTGAAAAAATAATAACACATGAATTAGAAGAAGAATTGCATCCCATTCTTAAATAACCAGGGATGTTAGAAAGAGGGGGTGTACACCTGTTGGACACTAAATGATTTCTCACACCTTGGAATCAGGCTGAACACCCCATTCTCATTCACATTCATTTTCACTCCGCACTTGCTTTTAATCACAACAGGCAATAACTCAGCTTTGCAAAGATATGGAATCACCAAAAAGAAGATAGTACAATCTACCCTGAACCACCAGTGGAACCACAATAAGCTGGTAGTTGTGGAGGCAACCAGAGGTTGACTATCACCATATTCCACTTGAACACTTAAACATTTGCTGTTTTGTCCCAAGGTCCCTTGGCACACAGTTTGGGAACCATGGCTCTAGCATCTTTAAAACTTTATCATGATCTGTCATGCAACTTCACTGGAAAATATTTGAGGACAAAGGCCATGTATATTTTACAATATCTAATGTAGCTTCTTGTTCAATAATAAGTGCTCCATAAATACTTTCATTGAATCTATGATCTCATAGATTGCAAGACGCATACTGATTTCTAGAGATAGTTAAAAAAAATTTTTTTAAGTGCATCATAAAATCAATGAAATAAAATAGTTATTTAAATAGGCTAGTGTGAGTTTATTGCCCATGTCTGAGTCAGTGCTGCAACTTAATATTTACCCTTGTGGTACCTGTAAAGTCTAACCCATCGGTGTTCTTATGGACTTAAAACCCAAACATAAAAATAAATCCTAAAACAACAGAGTCTGATGTGCCCTCTTCCCCAGCACACACAAAACCAGTGGTGTCCTCCCAACCGCTGTGCTCCCAGAGGGGAAAGGCAGTGAGCAGGCAACATTCATTTTCCCTGCCTCTTCGCTGAGTTTTATTTTCCTGCCCTCCCTCAACTTAACATGTTTACAACTCTTCTATTCACTTTGCAAGTCATTATGAGACTTTATACAGTAGTCGTACCTTGGTCTTTCAGATGTGGAAGGACAGGTATGATGTGGATCTGGCTTGTGTCTGGTCTGCTTTCCCATTTCTCTCTCGTCCCCTGCGTAGTGTGTATAACCACTGGAAGAGCTTCATCCAGCCATCTTCCTTCTTCAGTCCTATAAACAAACATCACACTGTAGTCCTTGCTGCTGCTGCTGCTAAGTCACTTCAGTCGTGTCCGACTCTGTGCGACCCCATAGACGGCAGCCCACCAGGCTCCACCATCCCTGGGATTCTCCAGGCAAGAATACTGGAGTGGGTTGCCATTTCCTTCTCCAGTGCATGAATGGGAAAACTGAAAGTGAAGTCGCTCAGTCGTGCCCGACTCTTAGCGACCCCATGGACTGTAGTCTACCAGGCTCCTCCTTAAGCTCTGCCTAATTAGAACAGAACTTGCTTTCAAGGAGAAGGTAAGTAAATGTAAACATTGAATTATTAGTCTAGTGAAACAAGTTTCACATTGCTGTAGTTCTTTTCTCTTTCCAGGAGTGGCCCTCCACAGAGAATCATATTCACAAGAGTAGGGAAACCTGCGTTCAAGTTTTTTAACTCCTGTATTACCAAACCTGCATAGAGTCAGGTGGTCTGGAAAAGATGGAAGTTAAAGGTTATCTTTTCTCACCACTCCAGGCAGAGTCCAGCGCAGGCTGGGGGGCAGGGGGGGATTTGGAAAGTAGGGTCTTCTCTCAAGTGGGCTGAGGATGTTCTACCCTTCCTTCCATCTATGGGTCCTGGCAGGTGTGACCTATTAGCTCCCATGAGCCTGCTTTCTGCTTCCCCAGAGGATTCCTGGACGTAGTCTGATTCTTTCAACATGCAGGGACCTCCCAAGCCCTCGGGGCCAGGAGTTAGGCACCTGGCTGCTTAAATTCAGCACAATGTCCGCACATGCAACTGAAGGGATACCCCTTCCAGGGCCCAAGAGTGGGCTCTCATCTAATACTTGGAAGTGAATTGTCCAAGGAGACACACCTGCTGACAAAACAAAAGATTTTATTGGCAAGGGGGTGCCTGGGTGGACAGCAGCAGGTAAGGGAAGCCAGGAGAACTGCTCTGCACATGGCTCACCGTCTCAGGGTTTATGGTGGTGGTGGGGTTAGTTTTTGGATTGACTCTGGCCAGACATCTTGCTTGTGCCCATACTTGGTCTGACTCAGGGTTCTTCTAGTGGTGCGGACATCTCTCAGCCAAGATGGGTTCCAGCATGAGGGTTTCTGGGAGGTTGGCAGGACATATCACTCTCCTAATCAGGACCTCCTGTAGTGAGACTTGTAGTTCATGCAAATGGTTATTATTGTGCCTGGCCACGGCAAGTGGTTTTGGTCACTGGTTTCCTATCAAAAAGACGGGTCCGCAGACACAAAGACTCTCCAGTCCTACTAAAGCACATGCAACAGTCAACCTCACATTTAGACTTCAAATAGTGCGGCATTCCTAGCTCTAAGGCCCTTTTGTTGTTTAGTCGCCAAGTCATGTCCTCTTTTGCAACCCCATGGACTGTAGCCACCAGGCCTCTCTGTACATGAGGTTCTTCAGGCAAGAATACTTGAATGGGTTGCCATGTCTGGAACTCAAAGGAAGAAATTCTTGATACAAAGTGTAAGTGATCCCTACATTTTATAGTGTTCAGCTCATACGTTACTTTGTTTGATCTAACCCTTGTTTTCCTTTCTTGGCTATTTTATCTTCATGAATGTGTTAGGCATCAAGTTCCTAAAGTCCCCTATTTCTCTTCTACTGCCAGTCCTCATTTCCAACTTGTAGGGCAATTTGTGACTCCACTTGGCTAATTCTGGGAGAGTCCCTGGGTGGCTTTATCCTGCACACCTAGTCATTCCCTGTCTGTTTTCATTTGAGAAAATGCCCTGGGGTAGGGGAATGAAGGAGTCCTGCCCTTGTGGCATCTGTGCTCCGTGGGTTTTGCTCTCTGTCAGAGAGATTATGACCATCCAGCATGTTGTACTGTAGCCATAGAGTATATCCATCCTGTGATGGGCTTTTCAGGTGGTTTCCTTGGCAACCAGACCTACTAATCCTCCCCCTCCCCCAACTTATGTGGAAAAAGCACATAATTGGTTTAGTGGAGTTACCAACACTAACACATCTTTATGCCCTGCACAGGCTTTTAACTCTTCAGAACTCATATCTTAAAGAGACTGAGCTTCTTTTCCAGAGCCACTGGAAAGTGCATTTCCCAAGATTGGAATGTTTAAGATCAGAGGGACCTTCAGGATCAATTAGTCACCTCCCTGTTTTACCGAGGAGGCCCACACGAATGACACAGAGAGCTCCCATAGCTGGTCATGAAGAAGTGGGACCACACCCAGGGACTCCTGCCTGATCCTGGGCTCTTGCCACTGCACCAGGGGCCACCCCCATTCTGAATGTCACCAGTGGCTAGCCAGCATGTGCCACAAAGCAGTCCCCGAGAACAGCGACTGTTTAACATTGTTTGGAGTGTTCCCTGTCCCCCAGGACAGTGCTGATCAGTAGGTACTTCATACTTACTAATGCCTGACCTAAGTTTCTTTAATATGAATTGATGGTCATAATCCTAATATGCAGCTACTTTTTCCGTCACAGAGAGGACAGCTGTAAGTGGATTTGTGAGAGTTTGCAGCAAACGCACAGAAATGTGGAAGTTCTAAAACCAGTGATGCTGTCTTATCCTTGTGCCTTACTGGGAAAGAGATAATGTTCTTAGGCCATTTGCTCATCTTTCTCGTACTTAACTTTGATGAATACCTACATCTCTCGGTGGCAAAATGACATATAAAATAGGAGTGCAGTAAGTACATAAGAACAGCCAAAAAGAATGTATGTAAAGTGTGTAGTAAAATTGCCTCTAACTTACATCATTTACCTCTGAGATAAAAGGCTGTTGAGAATGGAGTTTGTTGCTAATTCCATAGTTTTAACATAAAAATCCTCAGTCATACAGAGTAATCGGATACTTTAGAAAATTGAACTCCATGTTCAATGTTCCATCTGGATTAAATAAATCCCACTTCTGTATATTTCATATTAGCCATGAGTTTATTTATCTAGCGCTTTCTTCTATCATTTTTTTTGTCTTTCATTGATATCTTGGCTGTTGGCAAACCTACCGAGCCAAAATTTGTGTTGCCTCAACAGGTAGAACCAATTTTAATTCATTTTTGACCTATTTTCCATCTCCAAAGAAGACGCCATTGAAAACAATGTTGCCCTTGGGCCAGAGAGGTTTGATTCACTAACATTTTTCCTAGAAAACTTTTGTTTCCTTTTCTTTTTGGTCCTTCCTGTTTGTAATTTGCTTTTACTTATTCTAGCTTATATTCCTTTTTTTGGTTATAATACTCTCTCCACCAACAAGTTAAGCTCTATTACAATTCTCTGAATTAGTTTTAGCCTTACAAAGGCTTCTTCAGAAGTATATAATTATTTTTCATCTTTGCACTAAAGATAGCTTCCTGAAATAACAATGAATCATATACGTATCTCTCCATGCATTGTACTGAAGTCACCTCTTTGTGCTGATTCTGAAGTTCCTCCCCCAATCACCCTTGGTTCCCCATTCCAAAGAGCAAGAGTCTGAGTTGCATTATGGTTTTTCATTTGCTATGTTACTCTGCATTAGCATATTCAATAAAACTGCCTCTTCTGGCATGTTTCTGTTTACAAGGATGCTACATTACTAGAGAATTTAGAAAAGTGTTTCCATGTAAAAGGTGCACATCAGCTCTGAGTTGTGGGTCAAAGCTAACCATTACAATAGGCATGGCCATATTAACTTTGTACTATTTATTAACAAGAGGCAGAAGCAAATCAGGGCAAAGAGGAACCATATTGGTTTGCTTGTTGCTGCTGTAACAAGTCATCCCCCAAGTTTAGTGGCTTTGAACAATACAAATTTATTCTGTTACAGTTCTAGAAGTCAGAAGTCCAAAATCATTTTCTTTTTTAAACTTAATTAATTTTATTATTTCTTTGGCTACTCTGGGGCTGCATTGCTGCACCTGGGCTTTCTCTAGTTGCGGTGAGCAGGGGCTACTCTGTAGTTTGAGTGAGCTGGCTTCTCATTGCCGTGGCCTCTCAGGTTTCGGAGCACTAGTTCTAGGCACGTGGGCTCAGTAGTTGTGGCGCATGGGCTTGGTTGCTCCTCTGCATGTGGTATCTTCCCAGACCAGGGAGTGAACCTCTAGCCCCTGCATTGACAGGCGGATTCTTATCCAGTGGACCACCAGGGGAGTCCCAAAATCATTCCCACTGGGCTAAAATAAAGGTGTCAGCAGGGCTGGTCCCTTCGGGATGCTCTGAAGGGAGAATCCATTTCCTGCTGTCACCCTGTCACTCCTCTCATCTCCCTCCCTTCTTAGAGAGACTCTTGCAATTCCATTAGACCCACCCAGATAATCCGGGATAACCTCTCCCACTTAATCACATCTCCAAAGTGTCTTTGGCCACATGAGTGAGTGAGTGATAGTCGCTCAGTCGTGTCCGCCTCTTTGTGACCCCATGGACTGTAGCCGGCTAGGCTTCCCTGTCCATGGAATTCTTCAGGCAAGAATACTGGAGTGGGTTGCCATTTCCTTTTCCAGGGGATCTTCCCAACCCAGGGATAGAACACAGGTCTCCTGCATTGCAGACAGATTCTTTACCATCTGAGTCACCAGGGAAGCCTACTATGAAAAGACATTTCCGAGTATAAAGACAGGTCAACTTAAAAAGTATCAGCAGGTACATGCTTGAGTAGCCAGTTCACAGGTTCTGGAGATGATGAAGTGGATTTCTTTGGAGACCGACCGCAGGACCAACGGGTGTCCCTCTCCTGAGTTTCTTTGCCCTCTCCTACGGAGGCTGGGCTGGCTGGGTGGGATGGGGAGTTGTTTGTGGGTGGGCATGCCGACACCCAGCTCCCCATCTGCAGCACCCTGAAGTGGCAGCCAGGTCTCAGCTACCTCCCCGGGGCTATCAGGTGGGTCGCAGTGTTCTAGGGCCGCACCATGGTTCTCAAGCTGTCGGCCAGTCGCCCTTCCTCACTCTGCCATCTTTCCTTTCCAGCATTGAGTCAGTGCCCGGAGGCCACCGTGTAAAGCAAGCTGAGAGGGAAACTAAGGCAAGATGTCAGGCCGGAGCGGGAAGAAGAAAATGTCCAAGCTGTCGCGTTCAGCCAGGGCCGGAGTCATCTTCCCTGTGGGCAGGTTGATGCGGTACCTCAAGAAAGGGACGTTCAAGTACCGGATCAGCGTGGGTGCTCCCGTCTACATGGCCGCAGTCATCGAGTACCTGGCAGGTAATGTGAACACGCAGGGCAGGTAACCCATCCCAGGTAACTCGACCCCCTACCTCCGACCCCCACACCCAGGCTGGGCAGGGGAGCCTTGGTTCGCCCTGTGGCTGTCTCAGGGTCACTGTGGCGGTATTGGGGTTTCGGCTTGCCTGATTGACTAAAACTGACTCCTGAAGCAACTTAGCAGCAGCAGCAGCAGGCTTTAGGGAAGAAGACAGAGGATCAACATGAAAGGAAGAGAAACAAAGGGACTTTTCTAGACCACCCCAAGAGGTGTGTCTTGCTATATACAAATGTAATACGTAAATTTCTAGGTTCCCGCAGAAGACAAACTACAGGGAAGATAGGGGCTTGCTATTCATTTTGTAGGAGAGTTTTTCATTTTTACTTCAGGCTCCTCACTAAACGTCAGTTCTCCTGCTGTACTGAACTCAATGTCCATAAATAATGGATTCAATGTCCATAAATAATGTTGACCCCGGCATTGAAAGCATCTTCAGTTGGTTCTATAAACCCAACAATATTTTAATTTTACTCTCCATTACAGAGGTGGTCCTCTGTCTACAGATATATTGGAAATAGTTTCCTGTATTGGTTGCTAAAATTTTTTTTTTTTTACTGAAAGATGCCATTTTTGTTGTGTGTGTTCTGTATCTATCTGAGGACTTTATATTTAGCTTTTTTGTTGTGGCTCTTTTATGTCTTAAACAGAAACCAAACTTCACAGTATCAAGCATATATACATATATAAAATATATAAGTATAAAAATACGTATGAAGAACTGTGATTAGTTCCTTGAGAGATCATTTTAGCCATAAGCAGCAATATCCCCGACTTTGCCCAAGGTTAACAAATTCTCCAGATACCAGGGTTAAATCCTGATTAAGTCCATGGGGTAACAGAACAAACCTCCCCAAACTGTCTACCCGGGAAGCCAAGCTCCCTGCAGCGGCAACATGACCCAGCTTCTGTCCCCAGGTCCCTCTTTCCCTCCTGCTTCTCCTTCAAGAACAGCCTCTTCCTTCTCTTTATCTACTCAGTCCTGTTCTGCCCTCTTGGTCCCCTATCACTCACTAAGCAGCACTTACTGGCAGGAGGTTTGCTGTGATCCACCCGTGAAACCTCCTCCCCCTGGAGCTTCCATCAGGCAGATCTTGGCGTCTTGAGTCTTTATCTTCTCGTGAAATGAAACGCTGATTCCTGAGCTAGAAGTTTTTTGGGAGGATCCTTTAGGAGGTTGGAGAGAAGGGCAGGAGGGATCTGAAAGGCAAATCAATCAAGTGTGATACAGCAGTGCTTTTCAAAGTGGGGATCACTCTGGGAATCTTGTGGGCAAGGTCAGGTATAAGGCCTGAGACTGCATTTCTAACACGCTACAGTGATGCTGATACTGCTGGTCCAGGGACCACTCAGAGGAGTAAGATTTTAGCCAATCTTTCAGCAGCATGAATGCTTGTTTAAAATGCAGGTTCCTGGCTGCACAGCCCACACCCCCCAGGGTCTGATTCACTGGGTCTGGAGTGGGACCCAGGAATTTGATAGGAAAAAAATCTCCTCCTCGGAGAGGAGGGACTTTGGAAGTGATAACTGAAGCTTTAAAACAGCCTACCAGGTCCATATCACCCACTGATGTGGGAAGACCTTGAGTAACCCAGAGATGCCATAGCCTCCAATCAGGGAGCCAGGGTTCCCTGAGGGTCTTCAATCCCAAGCCATGCATTTTCTACTTCAATACACTGCCCCATTACAATGTTTGTATAATCAAAATAATTAGTACATCCTATGCCTCCACTTAGCCAAAGCCTAAGCTGTGTGTAATAGAACAAAATTTGGCCTTTTCAATCACCAGTGACTCTCTTCTTTGGTTCACATGTGTTTGATGAGAGAGCTTATGTTTTCCTCTCCACTTATTCAACAAATATTTGCCAAGCCTCTACCTGTCAGTGCACACAGTAAGTCCTTAGACTTTTTCCTGGTAATAGCATTGGGCTGTTTATATGATTTTTCATTTATTTTGGCTTACAGCCACAATACCCCATAGCAATGCATATTATAGCCTGAATGTCACACCGGACTTTGAGACAGCACATCCGTGAAGACTGATGGTGTCTCTCAAAGGAGAACATCACCCATTTTCCCATAGTCCTTCATTCACTCAACAGACATTTATTGAGCACCTACTATATGCCAGGTGTGGTTCTACATGCTGAGGATACAGCAGAGACCAAGACAGACAGGAGTCCCTGCCTTGGAGCAGGGTGCATTCTGGAGAGAGAAATGGTCGACAAATGAGTGAAGTGTATGTGCTCTATCAGGTGGTGATACGTGCTCTGGGATGAATAAAGCAGGAAAGGAGTGAGACTGTTCCAGGAAGCTGGGAGCTGAAGGGAGGCCCACTGAGGGGCTGGCACCTGAAAGAGGCCAGGAAGGGGCATGTGGGGTGGGCCCTCAGGGCAGAGGGAAGCAGGTGCTGGGAGTGTCCAAGAAGCAGCAGTGGGGACAGAAGGCTGGGGCTGAGGGAGGGGCTTGAAGGGTACAGGAGGCCCGAGGGACAGTGGCTGGTCGGGGAAGAAGAACTTGTCATGAAGGGTTTGAGCAGAGGTGGAGGAATCTGACCTTGCAGGCAGAGGGACACAAGCTGAAGCAGGGAAAATGGAAGGAAGTTGGTTAGTTGCCGAGATCCAGGTTAGAGATGCGAGGCTGGGGAGTGGCCGGTGAAGCTTCTGAGGAGGGATCAGAGTACTGAGGTATTTTAAAGGCAGAGTCAACAGGATCTCCTGACAGGTTGGACATGAAGTGTGAGAGACAGGAGGAGGAGCACCCGGAAGGATGGTGTTTCCAATAACACTTCTTCCCAGGGCCAGCCTGCAGCTGTCCTGGGTCAAATGGAAAAGATGAAGCGGGTCTTCTGGCTTCTCTGTGTCCTTTCCATCCCTTCCTTTTGTGCTTTTTCCTCCTCTCCAAACTCAGGCTGGAGTTGAGAGCAGGGGTTTAGATGTCAGTTTAAATCTGGTTTCTCAATTTACCAGCTCCATTACCTTGGACTAATTCCTTGACCTCTCTGATCTTTGGGTATTTTCAGAGTTAAGCTCATTTAACTCTATTAATGAGCCACAATGTATGTAAAATGTCTGGTGCATAGGATGCACTCAATAAATGCTTATCCTTCTCCTTTCTCTTCTAAGAAGAGCTGATGAAATCATTCAGGGTAAAGTGTAATGACTAATTCCATAAAGGTGGTTTATTTGGGGGCTGTATTGCATTTTAATGAGGCAAGGAGTTTAAGCCAAAGGAATGAATCATTACTGCAGGCCATTGGTGAATAAGTAAAAGGAGGATTTCTGTTAGCTATTGTTTTGTTTTGTTTTGTTTGGGAGGGGGGCATGAATTGACTTTGTTTAGGGAAAGGAGTTAAAAGTGTAAAAGTCTCCCTTCATCCTTGAAATGACCTTCAACATTCATGACAATATTGACTGAGTTTCTCCTTTGGATCAGGCCTTGAAAATACAAAGGAAAACAGACAGATGTGGTCCTGGGTTTACGGTCTAGCAGGGCCAACGAACATTAAACACAACAAAAAAGGGACTTCTCTCGTGGTCCAGTGGTTAAGACTCTACACTCCCAGTGCAGAGGGCTCAAGTTCAATTCCTAGTCAGGGAACTAGATCCCACATGCCTCAACGAAAGATCCCTCATACCGCAACTAAAACCTAGTGCAGCTAAAAATACAAAAACACAAAACAACACAATAAGATGACATGCCTGTGGGCAGGGAAGCTAGAGAAGCTTTGGAAAGCAGGGGGAGGCTGCCTAATATCAAGCAAGGGCTGTAAAGACCTAAATCAGGTTCTCAATCCTGGGTTTTTAACAAACTGATTTAAAATCCTGATGCCTGGATCTTACTGCCAAAGATTCTGGGACAATTCTGGGCATCAGAATTTTTTTTTAAATTTCCCCAAAGATGCTGATGGGCAGCCATGGTGAATAATTAGTAGGAGCTGGATAGACTCAGATGGGTTGATTGTCAGGTTGGGGAGAAATGAGAGGGAAGATCGAAGTTTAAAGGAAGTATATGGCCCCTTGCAGGACCTAGCGGCATTTCTGTGTATGTGGAGCAGAGCTGGGGAATGGAAAGGGTGAGAGATGAGATGGGGGGACAGGGGACAGAGCTTTGAGGGCCACGTGAGAATGTGCACATTTTGCACACTCATTCCAGGGGAAGGCATTGAAGGCAGGAGGTGGCGTACTGGGGCCCTTCAATATCCGTAATGGAAAAGAATATGAAAAAGAATGTACAAGAAGCCGGTAGCAACCTGAAACGTCTTGTAGTTGTCTGAAGATTCTTCAATCACTATGTCAAGTGACACAGATGTTTCTCTTTCTTCATTTGATGAAGAAGATCTTGATGAATCTAAACTTACCCTAAAAGCTAGCGAGGCACCATTTGTCCCCATTGGAATGGCAGGTTTTGCAGCAGTTGTTGCATATGGATTATATAGATTGAAAAGCAGGGGAAACACTAAAATGTCTGCTTACCTGATCCACATGCATGTGGCAGCCCAAGGCTTTGTTGTGGGAGCAATGACTCTTGGTATGGGCTATTCCCTGTATGAAGAATTCTGGGCAAAACCTAAACCTTAGAAGAGGAGATGCCGTCTTGGTCTCGTTGGTGGTGCTTGCTTTAGTTAGACATCTCATATTGAGGTCATATGTTTATATTGAAAATAAACTGTGTGGGTCAGACAAGAACATGGTAATTTGAATACTGGCTTCCTTTCTTGCAGGCTTGATTTGCCTGGTGACCAAGTTACCGGTGACTAGCTCACTAGCTGGGTCATTCGGGGGAGTCAGATCAGCACAAAAGAAACATGTCCCTTTTAAACACACTTGATAGCGGTACGTGTCCACCTCCTTAAACCCTTCTGTTGGGATTAGTTCTAAAGAGGACAACATGCCCATCCTGAAAATGCTCCCAGTTGCTGCAGAATATCATATGCTTTTGATGTAATGCAGGAATCCTATTTACCCCAGTTAATTTAACTTCCTGACTGCCTTGTGGACTGAGTACTATTTTCAGGGCGAGTTAGCTCTTGAGGAACCCTTTCAGAACAGTGCATGGAATGCAACATTATAAACCTCCCTGCAAGTCTGTGTGTGTGTTTGAACCAAAACTAAAAAGCTGGTGACAGAGCCACTTTGAAATAGTATTTATTTTAGAATTGTAGTTGTAAACATGAGAATAACTTAAATTGTAGATCCCTTTTAGCTCTTTTGTAATTGCAGAATTATATTTTGCTGCTGTTATATTAGAATAACTTTAACTGTTATTTTGAAACAAATGTGTATTTTAAGTGCTAATGCAAAGGTAAATGAAAAACACTTTTTAAATGTGTAAATGTATGCAGTATGTTTATTTTCTCCAAAAGAATCATCAACTAAATAAAATACCTGTAATGGAAGTGATTGATGAGCAAGCTGGTTTGGTCAGACATTATACAAACTTTAGTATATCACAGAATGTTTTGCTGTACTTGTGAATTCTCTTATCTAACTTGAATTTACATTCCGTGGTGATAACATGGCAAATGTAGTGTTATTAAAGTAAGTGAACACACACACACAAAAGAATGTACATATATGTATGTATAACTGAGTCACTTTGCTGTACAGCAGTAATTAACACAACATTGTAAATCAACTATACTTCAATAAAAAAATTTTTTTAAAGAAAAAGAAAAGGGTTTTAAAAATAGCATGTAAATTGGTGGGAATGTAAACTGATACAGCCACTATGAAGAACAGTATGAAGATACTTAAAAAACTAGTAATAAAACTACCATATGACCCAGCAATCCCACTACTGGGCATATACCCTGGAAAAACTATAATTGAAAAATTCACATGTACCCCAGTGTTCATTGCAGTACTATTTACAATAGCCAGGACATGGAAGCAAGCTAGATGTCCATCGACAGATAAATGGATATAGAAGTTGTGGTACATATATACGATGGAATATTACTTGGCCATAAAAAGGAACAAATTTGAGTCAGTTCTAGTGAGGCAGATGAACCCAGAGCCTGTTATACAGAGTGAAGTAAGTCAGAAAGAGAAAAACAAATATTGTATATTAACACATATATATGGAATCTAGAAAAAGGTGCTGATGAACCTATTTGCAGGGCAGGAATAGAGACACAGACCTAGAGAACAGACTTTGGACACAGCAAGGGAAGGAGAGGGTGGGGTGAACTGAGAGAGGAGCACTGACATATATACATTACCATGTGTAAAATAGGTAGTTAATGGGAAGTTGCTGTTAGCACAGGGAACTCAGCCTGGTGCTCTGTGATAACCTAGATGGGGGGGGGGGGTTGGGTGGCAGGGAGGTTCACGAGGGAAGGGATCTGTATACCTGTGACTGATTCATGTTGATGTATGGCAAAAACTAACATAACATTGTAAAGCAATTATCCTCCAATTAAAAATAAATAAAATTTTTTAAAATAGCATGTAAAAATGCAAAGTCACATTTCACAAACCTTTGAAATTCATGAACCATTCTTTCTATTAAGTAAAACTATACCAAGAAATTATCCATATTTTAAAGTCCATTTTAATTTTTCCTGGAGCAGATCCCCCAATTTAATAAAATCTATTAAAAATTTAAATATTTAACAAATAAAAATAAAATCTACACCAAATGGAAAAAAACAAAAGAGTGGGTGCTACTTAGCCAAAAGAAAAGGTTGCACAAATTTTCAGGCGCTTGGGGAGAAATAGTAGTTGGCCTTGCCCGATTTCACTGGACTGGCTGCCTGGCCGACCCCAGGTTCACACATCATTATGACTTTAGAGCCATACGCCATTTCTGGTCCCAACCTATGGGGGAGGTTGCACACTCCGGCAACGAGTACATGTTGGACTGCTCATCTAGAAAGTCCCTTCCACCAGAAACATCCACCAGCCTCCGAGAATGGACATCACATTCATAGTTAAGTTTATCAATCTGTAAATGCTAGCCCAGTTTACATCTCTTATGTAAGTGAGGGAAATGGACTGAAAACACAAGCCCAAATTCTGAAAAAGAATTTTGTATCCATCAGCAATAGTTACCATGTAAATCTAAGATACTGAGAATGAGTAATTTATAATCATTTTATGGTGAGAAAATGTTCTGTAATATATTTTTAATTGACTGGACAAATAGGCCTTAAAACAGGGTTGACTGACTTCCCTGGCGGTTCAGTAGTTACAAGTTCATGCTTCCACTGCAGAGAGCACAGGTTCGATCCCTGATTGGAGAACTAAGTTCCCACATGCCACTCAGCATGGACAAAGAAAAAAAAACCAAGGCTGAATTTGAGAGCACTTCATGAAATCTTCATGTAACCAAGAAACCTATCATTTACACATCATTTCCAGACAATTGGGTCTCTCCATTTAACACCAATGGGTAAATTTAATTCATAGCAGGAGAGATAAGAAAGCCTTCCTCAGTGATCAATGCAAAGAAATAGAGGATAACAATAGAATGGGAAAGACTAGAGATCTCTTCAAGAAAATGAGAGATACCAAGGGAACATTTCATGCAAAGATGGGCACAATAAAGGACAGAAACGGTATGGACCTAACAGAAGCAAAAGGTATTACGGATACATGGAAGAACTATACAAAAAAGATCTTAGTGACCCAGATAACCACAATGGTGTGATCATTCACCTAGAGCCAGACATACTGGAATGCGAAGTCAAGTGGGCCTTAGGAAGCATCACTATGAACAAAGCTAGTGGAGGTGATGGAATCACAGTTGAGCTATTTCAAATCCTAAACAATGATGCTGTTAAAGTGCTCAGTATGCCAGAAAATTTGGAAAACTCAGCAGTGGCCACAGGACTGGAAAAGGTCAGTTTTCAACCCAATCCCAAAGAAAGGCAATGCCAAAGAATGTTCAAACTACCGCATGATTGCACTCATTCACATGCTAGCAAAGTCATGCTCAAAATTCTCCAAGTCAAGCTTCAACAGTACATGAACTGAGAACTTCCATATGTTCAAGCTGGATTTAGAAAAGGCAGAGGAACCAGAGATCAAATTGCCAACATCCGTTGGATCATCGAAAAAGCAAGAGAGTTCCAGAAAAACATCTATTTCTTCTTTATTGACTATGCCAAAGCCTTTGACTGTGTGGATCACAATAAACTGTGGAAAATTCTTCAAGAGATGGGAAAACCAGACCACCTGACCTGCCTCCTGAGAAATCTGTATGCAGGTCAAGAAGCAACAGTTAGAACCAGACATGGAACAACGGACTGGTTCCAAATTGGGAAAGGAGTACGTCAAGGCTGTATATTGTCACCCTGCTTATTTAACTTATATGCAGAGTACATCATGCGAAATGCCGGGCTGGATGAAACACAAGCTGGAATCAAGATTGCTAGGAGAAATATCAATAACCTCAGATACACAGATGACACCACCCTTATGGCAGAAAGCGAAGGACTAAAGAGTCTCTTGATGAAAGTGAAAGAGGAGAGTGAAACCGCTGGCTTAAAACTCAACATTCAAAAAATGAAGATCATGGCATCTGGTCCCATCACTTCATGGCAAATAGATGGGAAAACAATGGAAACAGTGACAGACTTTATTTTCTTGGGCTCCCAAATCCCTGCAGATGGTAACTGCAGCCATGAAATTAAAAGATGCTTGCTCCTTGGAAGAAAAGCTATGACCAACCTAGACAGCTTAGTAAAAAGGAGAGACATTACTTTGCCAACAAAGGTCCATCTAGTCAAAGCTATGGTTTTTCCAGTAGTCATGTATGGATGTGCTGCTGCTGCTAAGTCACTTCAGTCATGTCCGACTCTGTGCAACCCTATGGACAGCAGCCCACCAGGCTCCTCTGTCCACAGGATTCTCCAGGCAAGAAAACTGGAGTGGGTTGCTATTTCCTTCTCCCGTATGGATGTGAGTTGGACTATAAAGAAAGCTGAGCATCAGAGAATGGATGCTTTTAAACTGTGGTGTTGGAGAAGACTCTTGAGAGTTCCTGGACTGCAAGGAGATCCAACCAGTCAATCCTAAAGGAAATCAGTCTTGAATATTCATTGGAAGGACTGATGCTGAAGCTGAAGCTCCAATATTTTGGCCACCTGATACGAAGAACTGACTCATTAGAAAAGACCCTGATAATGGAAAAGACTGAAGGCAGCAGGAGAAGGGGATGACAGAGGATGAAATGGTTGAATGGCATCACTGACTCAATGTACATGAGTTTGTGCAAGCTCCGGGAGTTGGTGATGGACAGGAAAGTCTGGCGTGCTGCAGTCCATGGGGTCGCAAAGAGTCGGACACAACTGAGTGACTGAACTGAACTGAACTAATTTAACACCAAATATTTTTTTTAATCTATTGATTTTTTAGTTTTTACATTTGGGTTTTGAAAAGATCGCTTTGGCAGCCAGGATCACACCTGTGGTTGTGCAGGTTGTACACTGCACAAGGATATGCATTTAAGGTAGTAGCATTCACATCACAGATCTCAAAGAACTGTAACTTATTATGAACATTTCCAGCAGATGGCAGCAAAACGTCTTTTCCTAACAAAATCAGGGAAGTCAAGGTTCTTGAGGAAGGGGCATATTTTTCTAACAATTTGCACAAAGATGCCATCGGCCAGTGCTGGTCTTTTTGGCATGGGTCTTCTGCTGCTGCTGCTAAGTTGCTTCAGTCGTGTCTGACTCTGTGCTACCCCATAGACTGCAGCCCACCAGGCTCCGCCATCCCTGGGATTCTCCAAGCAAGAACACTGAAGTGGGTTGCCATTTCCTTCCCCAATGCTCATGAAAGTGAGAAGTGAAAGTGAAGTGACTCAGTCATGTCCGACTCTTAGTGACCCCATGGACCGCAGCCTACCAGGCTCCTCCGTCCATGGGATTTTCCAGGCAAGAGTACTGGAGTGGGATGCCATTGCCTTCTCTGGGCATGGGTCTAGAGGAAGACAAAACTGGCGACAGGGGAACCACTTAGGCAGCCACTACAATTATCTGGGCTGGAGAAGAGAGCTTTAATTCAGGTAATGGCAATAAGTTTGGAGAAGAGGGGGAAAGGTGTGTAAGACTGATGAGGCCAAGTGAAGAGAGGGCGAAGGAGAGGTATGGATGGAGAATGACTCCAGGTCTGTGTGTGGATGGAACTGCCAGTCCAGGGGTGATAGGAAGAGCCTGTTTCTGGGAATGATTTAGATTTGGGGATGTGGTGAGTTTGATTTACCTGCAGAACACCCAGGTGGCATCATGGCAGGGCTGGAGGTACGGATCTGGTGACATGGAACGGAGGATGGAAGCAGGCTCTGGGACTGAATGAGGTTTCTCCAGAAGGCTGCGCAGCCTGAGCTGAGCAGAGCACTCAGCCCCAGTCCAGGGACACCGCCACCTAGTGGGCAGGTGGACAAACGTGCAGAGGCGCGGGAAAGAGATACCTCTGTCTCAGATGAATGTGGTATTTCTCATCTCCTGTGAGCTGAGCTGTCCACTGTTGGTTTAGATTGTGTACAGAATGAAAGGACACGGGCTCTTCCAAGAATAATGTGCATGATGAGCTTTCTTGCATCCTTTATGGCTACAGAAAACATTCTTTTTACTATCAGGTACTCAGTTGTATTCCAGATGGTTACTGTGACTGGAAGTGTGACTTTTGAGAAGTGAGAGGTTTGCTGTAGAAATTTCCAGACTTCCGTGGAAGTCTCCACCACTTAACAAATTATGATCTTCCCACAAAATTTGCAGTGAAACATTGGGTGCCATATAAATTCAGTTTTCCTATTGATTGCCAGTTCACACAAGGATACTTGTGTGCCCAAGATCAATAAAATCACTCAGGAGTGTAGCAAACTTTTATAGTTGACATGAATATATTTGTCATAACAACATTTGAAAATATTAGTAATGATTAATGTTATTTCAGACATTTAAATGGTGAAATCTAGCCCAAGGAATGTTTAGGCTAAACATCCAACAGAGAAAAGAACTTCTAGGTCTAGATTTTCTGCTGTGTATTCTTAAGTTTTTTTCTCTCTTTAAAGAGAAAAAGTTCTACCTCTGCTTTTGCAGTTGCGCACACAATCAAGCTTTTCCTTCTTATAAGTTATTTCAGAAGAATTAGTCCAAGAGCCCAGCTGCACATGGGCCAGCCTCACCTGTGGGCCTGCATTGCGCCTCCTGACAAATTGCTGCCTTTAGCCTCTTCCTGCGGCTGTGTGCGACGAAGGCAGATTTTCCCTTTGAGAATCCAGTCTTTGCATCTGTCTGTCAAGCTGAAAATAGCCTGACCTTTAGGGGCTTCCTGAAGGCTGGAAGCATGGGCTGCAAGCTTCCCATTAGCCCTGCCTCTCATACTGATGGTTAATTTGATGAACCCTGGAGAGGATGCTTAACGGCTTCCTCTAAATGCTGGTGACAGAGGCAGAACAGTTATGGTTCATGATGCTAAATGAAATTCACCTTTTCAGAAGCTTAAAACTCAGAGGCCCATTTCCACCCATGTGGACAAAGGGGTGAGTGGAGTTCTCCTTCCTCCCAGGTTTGGGACTCCTAGAATCAGCAGGTATAGGAAAGTCCTTTTAATTGTGCTTAGTGGGATGCTATACATTTCAGCCTAGAATCATAACACAAGCCTATTTGTGAAGACTTTACAATGACACCTCTTTTGATGGGTTCCCTTTTGTATAATTTGATTGACTGATTGATTTTTGGTCTGTGCTGAGTCTTCTGAGTGGGCTTTTCTCTAGTTGCGGCAAGCAGGAACTACTCTTCTTTGCAGTGCACGGGCTTCTCATTGTGGTAGCTTCTCTTGTTTTGGAGCACAGGCTCTAGGGCACTCGAGCTTTAGTAACTGTAGCACATGAGCTCAATAGTTGTGGTTCTCGGGCTCTAGAGCCCAGGCTTAAGAGTTGTGGCGCACAGGCTTAATTGCTCCGCGGCATGTGGGATCTTCCCTGACCAGGGTTCGAACCAGAGTCTCCTGCATTGGCAGAAAGATTCTTTACCACTGAGCCACCAGGGAAGCCCCATTGGGTAACCTTTTTAAAAGAAAGAAAAGTTGGGCAACAATCTGAAGGCAGCAAACCAGATATCTAATATGGCATTCATTTCAAATGCTCTTGTGTCCCAGTCCCAACAAGCCTGCTCATATTTTTCAAACTACAGTGCCTCAATCTTTGATTCAGAAAACGCCGTGACTGTGTAAATGAATTGTTGGTAAACACCATATTCCTTGCTTAATAACCTGGAAAAGATGTTGTGAGAATGAATTTGCAGTGATTTAGCACTTTTCATTATGGAAATGCCATATAAATATTTAACTCTAATGCTTATTTTATTCTAATTTTTTGTTAATCACATTTGCTTAGTTAATATGGCATATTTATGCCAAGTTTTTATTTTATTGCCATAGATTTTATGAATGATGGCAATTGCATGTGTTGTTTTATTTGAAGTTAGGTTGATTGTATAGACTCATGAGAAATTGTCTGTTAATTTTAGGGCTTAGTATATATGCCATTGTACCAGCAAATCCCCTCAACACACACATGTACACACACACCTGCACACATAGATACATACAACACATTCATACACATACAATTCCCCCCACCCCCACATATAACACATTGGCACTTTCCCTCTTTCTCTAGGGAAGGAATTCTTTCTAGGGAAGGAATTTTTTTACAGGCTCATTCATACTTTTGAAGGCAGACAAATTTGATTTAGCAAAACATTCTTCTAAAATTGAGAAGGAATAAAAAAAATAAATAAAACAAAGATGGAAGGAGAAAGCATTCAGGAGTATAAACCAATTCTATGGATTAAAAAAAAATTTTTTTTGACTCCAAAATTTTGATAGTATGTGAAATACTTTTAGGAATATTCTTTTCTTTAAATGTTTTCACATTTATCAAATGATATGTTTGCTAAAGTCAGAGCCATGTTTAGGTCCTGAGGGATATGTGAAAAACCCCTGGGGCCCAACAAACCTCCCTTCTCAGGTCTCGCAGGAATTCCTGTTAGGAATTCACCGTTTAGGTTAAGCAGTTCCTCACCCCCTGAGTATAAATCAGTTCTTTCTATCCACTTTCCTTTAGGACATAAGGGACCAGGGGCATCAAGTGAAGATGAAGGAGATTCTGAAAGGGGTCTCAGCTCTCCTCAGAAATGGCTGCACACTGAAAGAAACTCGGGTTTTATATTAGGGTTATGTTTTAATAAGGGTTAACTTCTGCTGAATGTGGCTTAAACAAAAGAGTTTGTTTTTCTTTCATACAAAAGAAGTCTATAGAAGACAAGGAGGCTCCACAGTCATGAGAGATTCTGGTTCCTTCTATCTTGTTGCTCTGTCATCCACAGCTTCTTACTCTTGGACAAAGGTGGCTGCTCAAATTCCAGCCATCGTGTCCTCAGTCTGCCAGTAAAGAGGGAAGAAGAGCACTGTCCTTTCATTGACGGATACTTCCCAGAAGTGCCATACAACACAACTGCTCGCCTCTCACTGGCCAGATCTTAGTCACATGACCACTTTTATCAACAAGGGAGGTTGCGGAATACTGTCTTCATGCCTGTGATTATGGGCTCAGCAAAAAACCAGAGGTCTCTCTGCTAAGAAAGATGGGGGAGAATTAATGTCAAGGGACAGCTAGAGGACTTGGCCACAGGATCATATATCAGGTCTTGCTAAAATATCTTACATGTCTGTGACCTGAGTACTTTTCAGTTTTCTGGATTTCTTTCCAGGCCCAGACATAGAAATCGCAAATGAATAAAAGTGATCAAACTCAAAGACCATTTCCAAAGAAAAGCTTTGGAAAGCTCAGACCCCATTCTATGATTGCCTATTAACCTTCCCTTGAAATTTCAGCGGAAATTCTAGAATTGGCTGGGAATGCAGCAAGGGACAACAAGAAGGCCCGGATAGCCCCAAGACACATCCTGCTGGCTGTTGCCAATGACGAGGAGCTCAACCAGGTACGTCTGAAGCATCGACACCAGCCATCAAATGGGTTTGCCAAACACATTGCTGCTTGTGGACCCAGCTGGTTAGAAATCCTTCCTGCTATAGTGCCCAGTCACATTTACATGGAAACATTCAGATGGTATAGGATTGAGATTCAAAATAAAATTGTCTCTGGAATAGACTCCATTATACATTCTGAGTCTTGCCAGAGCTTCGCTTCCTCTTTAAAAGCAAGCCCTGTGTGTTGCCAGGGGAGGTGCGGTACGCACGTGTTCTTCTCTTTACAGGTTCTTCACCCCAACTTTGTTGATGATTTATTCTGATGAGGGCAGACGTGTCCTTCTTTCTATATCAAAACTAACCCTTTGTACTTTAAAACTGATTCCAAAATCAAGTAAGTTCCCACCCTCATCCCCCCACCGAAGATGTGTGAGGTAGCAAGTGGATAGTATAAGAACTTTCATTTATATTTATTTTCTGGTCTTATTTTTTCAACCTGTTTGCGGCTAAGAATCAGTTCCTATTTCCAATCCAACATGAACTGATAATTTCCAAAAATAAAATAAAAAGTAATTACTAGAAAAATAAAAAGACAAAAATATACAAACTACTAGTTACAATTTTGTTGTTACTAGATCCAATAGATATACAATAACTATCAACTTATTAGACACTTCCTCATGATTTCTGTACCGCTTTTGCCACAGATGGTAACTAATAGCTTGTTGACGGGCCCTGGTTGCAGACCACACTTGGAGTAGCACTGTTATAGAATGTGCAGAATGTATTAGTGTGGTAGTTCATGTCGATTAGTTAGAGTAAACAGATATCCATTGGGAGGTGCATGGTCAAACATATTTTACTGATGGGATGCATGATCAAAGGAGTGAGGAAGGTTGTTAACTGAGTCTAGCCCTTGCATTAACCTTTGAACCCCATTCTGTCAAGCTGTGCTCCCAGGTCTGAAACTCTTTATCCTCTGCTATGTCTGGAATTTCTGAGCTCTGGGCAACATCCCTGGTTCCACCCTGTCTACACTTTCATTTCACTTTGCTTGTTTTGTTTTCCATACGAAATTGTGGATTGCCTTGATACCTACAGAGAAAAGCCCTACCAATGAGACAGGGAAAACTGGTTAAATCGTGTATCATGCGGTTTCTTTGGAAAGCACAGGCCAGATTTAACACTTGCTCTGCCAACAGTTAGAATCGTTTTAAATCCAGAACCAATGTGCTCTTTGC
The DNA here is from genome assembly GCF_054371585.1 of Giraffa tippelskirchi. NCBI lineage: Eukaryota > Metazoa > Chordata > Mammalia > Artiodactyla > Giraffidae > Giraffa > Giraffa tippelskirchi. The sequence goes on along the minus strand of NC_137276.1, from coordinate 66,345,258 downwards.
TGTCTGAGCTCACACGTCGTCTCTCTTCAGCTGCTAAAAGGAGTGACCATTGCCAGCGGAGGCGTCCTGCCCAGAATCCACCCTGAACTGCTGGCCAAAAAGCGAGGGACCAAAGGCAAGTCAGAAACTATCCTCTCCCCTCCCCCAGAGAAAAGAGGAAGGAAGGCCACATCAGGAAAGAAGGGGGGAAAGAAATCAAAGGCTGCCAAACCACGGACGTCCAAAAAGGTAAGCCTAGTAGTATCTGTGAGCCCCGGACACTCACAGAACAGGAGGGAAGTTGAACCATCCAAAGAGGAGGATGTGGCCAGCATCCCCAAAGGACTGGGGACTTGCCTCAGCTTGGTACCAGGGGTGGGTTGGGGGAGGAAATGATCATAATGTCTGTGAAAAAGAATAAAGGGGGACTTCTTGGCAGCCCAGTGGTTAAGACTTCACCTTCCACTGCAGGGGGGTGTGGGTTCGACCCATCCCTGGCTGGAGAGCTAAGATCCCACATGCCTGGAAGCCAAAAAACCAAAACATAAAAGTAGAAGCAATATTGTAACAAATTCAATAAAGAATTTAAAAATTAGCTACATCCAAAAAATCTTAAAAATCTTAAAAAATAAAAAATAAAGAGTCTTTGAGACCAGCTCAGATTATTACGCAGGGTCTACTAGAGATTTCCAACCCCCAAACATGGTAGATTTCACGTTTCTAGACCCGTTCCACTGCCCCCACCAAAATCTTCAGTGAGAGATGCTGGCCTGGAACACTACTTCCCACCTCCCCCGTGTGGCATACTGACACATCTCTAGCCTTCCACAGAGAGTCATCCGAGTTCAGCCACTGGCATTTCAGGTATTCAGATAACCTGATATGCTAACTAGCTATAACTCAGAGATACCATTTGTGGAGTCATATTTTTCATATGCGGCCCAGTACAGCAACTACTAACAACATATGGCTATTTAAATTTGAATTTAAATTAATTAAAATGAAATAAAACTCAGTTCCTTGGTTGCTCCAGCCACATTTCACATGCTTGACAGTACCGAGCAGCACAAAGCTAGAACATTTCCACGAGGGAAGGAAGTTCTGCTGGACAGCACTGCTCTGGGGGTTTCAAGTTTTCATTCCTCGGACCTCTGTGATGACTAAAAAGATGACAAAAGAGTTCATTTCTCAGCCGCTGTGCCCCAGGGAGTCCTGGGGAGAAGGGAGACTGAACAGCGTACTATGAACGACCCCAGCATCCATAAGGTGCAGGTGTTGAAAACAGCAGGAATAACATACCTGTGTCCACCCGGAGGGATGGGACGGGGAGGGCGGTGGGAGGGGGGCTCTGGAAGGGGACACATGTATACCTGTGGTGGATTCATGTCAACGTATGGCAAAACCAATACAATATTGTAAAGTTAAAAAATAGATAAATAAATTAATTTAAAATAAATATATATATATATAAAATAAAAAGTCAAGTTAAAAATCAAAAAATAAAAATAAAGCTCCTTATAAATACAAAAAAAAAAACATACCTGTGCCCAGGTTTGAGTAAGGACTGTGGGTGCATAAGAATCCCTTAAATACACTTTATTTTTTGTAGTATCCTTTTTTTCCCATATTGGTATCCCTTGCTTCCCTCCATCAAAAACAGTAGAACCTAACACCTGACCACTTCCTTTTATATCCAACGGGGTGGTAACCAAGGGAAAGACTTAAAAGCCACTTTGGGCTTTTACTGGATGATTTCTCATCTGTCCTTCTGGTTTCTACCAACAGTCCAAACCAAAGGACAGCGATAAAGAAGGGACTTCCAATTCCACCTCTGAAGATGGGCCAGGGGATGGATTCACTATCCTGTCTTCTAAGAGCCTTGTTCTAGGGCAGAAGGTAATAAAGAAAGTTGTAATGTGCTGTCATAAAGCACTACTGCTTTTTTACAACCTACTGTTTACAAGCAATGATGCCACCTTCATCCATTCCTTCCCTGATACAACTTTCACTATGGTCTTGTATTCATTTTTAAACTAAAAAGCTATGGCCACCTCTGCATTGTGAGGATAAACAAGCTCTTTAGTGCGGAGAATTGTTTATGCTGACATTGGTCAGCCAGCGGATCTTTCTGCTCAGTATCTTTCTGCTTCCCATGTCCCAGTTATTCCTGTGCTCACCGAAAAAATCCATAGCTAACTTTCTCAACCAGCCTTTGGGAGGCCTGCTTTACATGGTGTGATGTAATTTATTATAGAAAGAAAATAGAAAGATATGTTCCCTGAATATCCCTGGTATTAGAAGTGAATTATTTGCCAATAATTCAGTCTGCTTGCCTTTCTAGGCTGCAGAAAGAAAACAAACTGAGTTATACATTTGAACAGTTTTCAGCAGCACAATAGCAGCCCCCGCCAAACATGCAGATGATTCATTCCCACAAGCATAACAGACAATTTATCTACTAAGTCAACTGGGGCTGCAATAAGACACGTGTGGAAAGAGTCAGTTAATCATATCTCGGGTAGCGAATGTTTGCAGCCTGACAGTGGTGGAACCTCTTTTGAAGCCATTGGCAAGAGCATGTTTTGAGAAGCGCATCAAAGTGGCGGGTTCCTAATTTATCACTGATGAAAGCAGGGAAGCAAAGAGGTGGAAGTTATGTCCGCTCTAGGGGCTGTCCATGACTATGAGATGATTCGCTTTCTCTCACTTAAATAGGGGAGCAAGAAGTTCTTGCTCAGGTGGGGAGATGATGGAGAATGGTTTCCATTCCACTCAGTTCACGCCCCTAGGGCAGCATTTCACAAGTGTGGCTCCAGGGTCCCCGAAAGACAAGGTGGCCATATGTAGGCAGGTCAGCATCCCGGAGCCCATCACTTCTCTCCCGCAGAAGTGGTTGGCTTTGCGTCCCTGCCCCCAGAGGTCTGTGCTGCTCTGAAAAGAATGCCAGAAACTGAGTAGCTTCTTGCAGGAGCTACTCAGAAACTACAACATCAAACACCAAGACCACCCAGGTGAGAAATGAGGGCATACTCTATAGGGAGAAGAAAAGGAAGGGAGGTCCCATTCCTGTTCCTGGAAGGGGAGGCAGATTTGTTGTGTGCTGCTAACCTCAGGGTGAACATCAAATCCACTGAGCTCAAAAGAGCCTACTGAAAACCACACACCCGGGACACTTGAGATGGTCGCTCCATGTAGAGCCCTTTCTGTTGGCAGTCAGTGAAAGAATGCACAGGTGTGAAGGTTTTCCATAGGACTTATCTCACCCAACTCGCCATCTTCTCTTCCCAATGCAGCTGTCCTTGACCCAGAGTGACATCAGCCATATTGGCTCCATGAGAGTGGAGGGCATCGTCCACCCAACCACAGCCGAAATTGACCTCAAGGAAGATATAGGTAAGGTTCTGAGACTTCAGGAGAAGTGCCTTAGAATAGCCACTGTTCTGGCAAGTTCTTGTGAGGCCGGTCTCTTTCAGCTGGATAGCCTCTGCTTGGCGGACCCTGTCAATCAAACTCTGCCTTTGTGTTTAACTGAACAGCCTTAAAGTATTGGGACTTTCCTGGGGCCTCAGACGGTAAAGAATCTGCCTGCAATGCAGGAGACCCAGGTTTGATCCAGGGATCAAAAACTAATTTTTTTAATATGCATATATTTTTGAAATTTTTATTGAAGTGTTATACAAAAACAGATCATTACTGCACAGCTTGATGAATAAAACTGTGTGACCAGCATCGTGATCATGAAACAGAACCTTGCCAGCACCCCACAAGGCCCCTTCATCCCTCGTCCCAGGACCATTCTCTCCGAGGGTAACCACTGTGATGTCCTCTGTTTTGTTTTGTTTTTTTGTGGCTGCGCTGTACGGCATGCAGGATCTTAGTTCCCCCACCAGGGATTGAACTCCTGCCCCCTACAGTGGAAGCACCGAGTCTTAACCATTGGGCCACCAGGGAAGTCCCTACCACTATCCTGTCTTCTAATAGCATAGAGGGGGTCTCATCTGTTTTAGATTTTATATAAGTCATGCGGTGTGTCTCCTTTTGTGTCTGGCTCCTTTAGCTCAACTTTGTGAAATCCACGCATGTTGTTGAGCATGGTTGTAGTTCATTCATTTTCTTTACTGTGCAGTGTTCCGTTGTAGGAATATAACAGTTAGTTGATCCAGTGTACCGCTGGTGGCATTGGGGCCGTTTCCAATGTGGGCTATAATGAGTAGTGTTACTCTAAATATTGTTGTGCTTGTTTTGGGTAAACCTGTATATACATTTTAAGCTTCAGTATTGAGAACACCACTGGTAAAAAGGAAATTGACATCTGGAACAAGTTAGGCTGTCTGTAAGGCTATACACTGAATTATTTCACCAGTGGATTGCCACCTGTCCCACCAGTGGTGCCAGGCTGCCAGGCTCACCCGTGTGTCCCCCTTGGCATCAGAGGCCACTTGCTTTGCTGAAATGGAGATACAATAGCACTGGGTGGGGGAAAACACAAAAAACAACAAAAACTAGTATTACAGAGAAACAGAATTTCTCTTACACACAGAGATGGTGAAAACTCCTCCACTTCTCAAACCCAGCCCAGGCTCTACCAACTGCCCTCAACTCACTGCGTTGGGAAAGACTCCCCCTAACGGCCTTAATCTTGAGCTCTGCCTTAAGTGTGTCCTAGTGGCTCAGCTGGTAAAGAATCTCCCTGCAATGCAGGAGACCCTGGTTTGATCCCTGAGTCGTGAAGATCCCCTGGAGAAGGGAATGGCAACCCACTCCAGGATTCTTGCAGGGAGAATTCCATGGACCGAGGAGCCTGGCAGGCTACTGTCCATGGTGTCACAAAGAATCAGACACAACTGGGCGATTAACACTTTCACTCTAAGTGTGTCCTAGCTTCTCACAAACAAAATAAGTTTATCTTTTAAAGTTTTACTTTCTTCATCATTTCTACAGTATTTGCATTTTTATATCAGGAAAACTATAAAGATAGCTCTATTTTTTAAGTGGTGGGTGATAGTAGAATAGAAAAAAACACTAGAACTGCAACAAAAACTCAAGGTCAGATCCCAAACCCAGTGGAGGTTCTGAGTCCTTAATTTTTTAAAAAGATCACTAAGAGTTCATGTCATTGAGACTGCTTTATGAACAAATCAACCCCTAAAAAGGTCCTTTGAAGAGTTTGCCAACAATATAACTTGTACCACTGACTTGCTTTGATAGTACTCATAATGGTACTCCCATTTTATGCCTCTCCTTCTGTTTTTTCTTATGCTTCCTTTTTGCTTTCAAGAGGGATCAGTCTTTTATATCTCCAGTATCCTTTTCCTCTACAGTGGAGACTTCTTATTCTAAATGAAATATCAAGTTAAGAAATAAACACATAAGTTGAAAAAAAGAAAACCTTATTTATCTAACCCTAAACTTTAAAGTTATAAATACCTTTGTTTTCTTTGCAGACTTGTTTTTTGGCCACACCACGGGCCCCGGCAGTGAAAGTGCCAAGCCCTAACCATAGAACCACCATGGAATTCCCTCTTTGCAAACTTCTGAGGCTTCTGTTTTATTGTTGTCTTTCTGGGCCATTTTTAAAATTTCTAATTTGGGAGTGAGGCATTCTGCATCTTTAGAGCAGCTTCTTTTCCTCTTCCCTGTTCTGACTAAAGGTCCTAGACCTACCTCAATAGCTTCTGCTCCTTGTGCTTTTGCTTCACATTCCACAAAGGCAAACCCCTTTGACTCTCCAGGAGACTTATAATGTGGTACAGTTACAGAAACAACATTACTGTATTTCCCGAATATTCTTTCAATCCAGCTGTGATTAACATTTTTGGGAAATAATTCCTATGATACATTAGAAGCAATAGTAAGTAAAATAAAATCTTAAATAATTCTTAAAAAAAAAGTTTGCTAGACTCTAAGTACTGTTGGATAGAAGCACAGGGACCCCTGCCACCAGTGATCACTGGCAACCAGGATTTAATTTTTTAATTTGTAAGGTTTATTTATTTATTTTTGGCTGTTCTAGGTCTTTGTTGCTGCGTGAGAGCTTTCTCTAGTTGCAGAGAGTGGTGGCTACTCTCTGGCTGGGGCACACGGAGTTCTCATTGCAGTGGCTCTCTTGTTACAGAGCACAGATTCTAGACTCACAGGCTTCAGTAGTTGTGGCTCACCAGCTCTAGAGCACTGGCTCCGTAGTTGTGGCTCATGGGTTTAGTTTTCACGCAGAATGTGGGCTCTTCCCGGGCCAGGGATTGAACCCTTGTCCCCTGCTTTGGCAGGCAGATTCTTAAGTGCTGGATCACCAGGGAAGCCCAGTAACCAGGATTTAATTGCAAAAGTTGACTCCTCCTTTCTAAGCACTTTTTTAAGACCTAGGAAAACTGTCAACCAGTATAAATTAATGGCTTTGCAAAGGGCAACCACAATGGCTTTCCGCTATTGTCCTTCACAGGTAAGGCCTTGGAAAAGGCTGGGGGCAAGGAGTTCTTGGAAACAGTAAAGGAGCTTCGCAAGTCCCAGGGCCCTTTGGAAGTAGCTGAAGGTAAGTGTGGAATTGGGTCACGTCCCCAACCACCTTCCCCTGTAGCAGGACATGCTTCACACACATTCAGTTCACAGAGCAAAACAGGCCACAACCAATCAGGAAAGTATTTTAGCATCTCTCAAATAATTTGAGCAGGCCCATGTAGATCATTTCATACACCATGGGGACTATAAAGTGTCTGGATAGTTTGGGCCAATTTGCATCATCAGCTCACCCAAAAATGGTCTAGAATGATTGGGTAACTTTCTGTGTGTGTGGAAAATACATGACAAAGTTTACCATTGTGACCTTTAAACCTGTACAGTGCGGTGGCATTAAGTACACTCAGTGCTGCTTCTCTGTCACCGCTACCTAGTTCCCAGAACTTTTTATCACCTTCTGTAGAAACTCCACATGGATTAAGTAGTCACGTCCCTCCCCCAGCCGCTGACAACCACCAGTCTGCCTTCTCTTTCTATAGATTTGCCTCTTCTGGATATTTTATATAAATTGAATCGTATAATATGTGATCTTTTGTGTCTGGCTTCTTTCACTTAAAATGTTTTGAGGTTCATCCATACTGTAACTTGTATCAGTGCTTCATTCCTTTTTAGGGCTGAATACTATTTCATTTGCTTATCCATTCATCACTTGGGTTATTTCCACCTTTGGCTCCTCTGAACACCTGTGCACAGGTTTTTGTTTGTTTGAACACTTACTTTCAAAGGTAACTTTTTGACAAGTGGGTCCAACTTTAGATCCGTATTCACACCTACCTCCAGGGACAGCTAGTTGGTGCCAAGTGCTGCCCTGGGGCGGGGGCTCCAAGGACAAAGAAAACCCACTCCTGTCCTCCAGCACTGGACAGTCGAGAAGGAGAGACAGACACATAAGTGGGGCACAGAGAGGGAGCCATACTCTCTGCTTGGGGAGTTGGGGAAGTACCAGTGAGGATGCGAGATCTACCTGGGGGCAAGGACGTTGTGGGCAGGAGGGACACAGTGTGTGAGAAGGCAAGGTCAGGAGCCGTCAGGAAGGAGACGAACAGCAGCCAGAGATGGGCCTGGCCCTCGGGCTGTGCTAATGGTCTGGATTTGACTCTATATAGACTAAGAGAAGTGCCTTTGAAAATAGAAGCTGGGGAATGTCATGATCAGATTTGATTGCAAGAAAAGTTATAGGGCTACTGATCAAGAAAGAACGTGTGTCCTCACTTTACAGTCTGCACACACCACTCGTCATACGATGATAGAATTTCCTTTTTAAAATTTTAAGACGTTGGACTTCCCTGGTAGTCCAGTGGCTAAGAATCTGCCTCCAGTGCAAGAGGCATGGGTTCAATCCCTGGTCCGGGAGGATCCCACATGCCATGGAGCAACTAAGCCCTGTGCTACAACTGTTGAGCTTGTGCACTGCAGCAAGAGAAGCCACTGCAATGAGAAGCACGTGCACCACAATGAAGAGTAGCCCTTGTGTACCGCAACTAGAGAAAGCCCTCGCACCGCAACGGAGACCCAGCACAGCCAAAATAAATAAAAATTAAAAAAAAATTTAAGACAGAGGCACACTGACATAAAACACAAGCCTCCATGTAGACAGAGATAGGAGAGCTGCAAGCAGCAACAGCGAGGGGGTGTGGGAGCTGGGCTGCAGTTCTGGTAATATGCAGAGAAATCAGGAGGTCACCTCTTACCTGCTGATGGAACTAGAGTCACCTCATACTTGGAAGGGATGCAAGCCAGGCTCCCTGCTGAGAGAAAGGGCTGGATGAAACTCCCAGCCCTTACAGGAAGCCAAGGTTCTGACCGATACCTTGGGCTCTGGCTCGTGTGAAATCCACTTTCTAGAGTAGCAGAAGGGAGCAGAGAGCCCCTCACCCAAGCCCAGGGCCATGTCACCCACCAGCTGAGTGCCTGCATCTACCCCACACCTTGTATAACCCTGAGCCAGAGCCCTGAATCATCCGTGTAAGAGAGGATCCTAACTGGGGGTCTTGAGGAAACGTCTGCAAACTGCCTGATAGGATAGGAAGGAGAGAAAAATAGCTTCTCTACATAAAATGAGAGCCTCCAACATGCTTCTAAACAGTTCCAGGGGTAGAAACTAGGAGGTAGAGAAGCAGTATGTAAAAAGATAAAGGGACTTCCCTAGCAGTCCAGTGGTAAGACTCCATGCTTCCACTGCAAGGTCACAGGTTCAATCTCTGGTCAGGGAAATAGGATCTTGTATCACGGGCCAAAAAGTTTAGAAAACTAATAATAATAATTAATAAAAAGATGAAGAGTTACAAACTACTATGTGTGAAATAAATAAACTACAAGGATATATTTTACAGCACAGGGAATACAGCTAATATAGCCAGTATTTTATCATAATGTTAAATGAAGTATAATCTATAAAAATTCTAAAGGACTATGTTGCACACCTGAAACTAGTATGTTACAAATCAACTATACCTCAATTTAAAAGAAAAAAAGATCTTGACTGAGAATTTTCCAGAATGAAACCCTTGAATCCTCAGGTTAAAAACATTGAGTATATTTAAAAAATCAAAATAAGTCCAAAACCTGGCCTATCATGGTGGCATTTCCAAAAATCAAGACAAACCTGAAAAGCAGCCTACAGAAAGGCAGGACATTTGTAAAGATGGTTCTCCTGACAGCAGACTTGTCAGCAACAAAAGATGCTTGGAGACAGAAGTGTCTTCAAAGCACCAAGGGGGAAAACTGTGCACTAAGAAGTTCACATGTTATTTGTTATTATTCAACAGGGAGGGTAAAAGGTGCGGAATTCCAGATAGCAAAAGTTGAGAGTCAGAGGTCCACAGACTCTTGCTGAAAGGACCACAGAAGCCTCAGAAGCCTCACAGGGAGAAACAGAAATGAATCCAGAAGGATGGAGAGGGGTGCAGAAAACAAGCATGAGCTAAGAAAGCAGACACATCTGTTAGGTCCAAGTATTCATGGCCCCGGGGCCAAACAGCAGTTATCTCCCTGGGAAGGAGGGTTTTGTGTGGGTGCATCTGGAAAAGGGGAGATAGTTCATCAGGGTCTAAATTAGACCATATTTCATTCAGTTTCAAAATACCATCAAGTGTAAGATATGTCCTTATTGTAAGAAAGAATACATTTCCAAGATGGAGTGTCCAATAGGAGACCCCACACAAAGCCTGGGCACCTTCAGTTTAACAGAAAGCAAAACATGGACCCACCATGCAGAAAGGGCAGCCAGTACCTGTCTTGACCTTGGCATTGGGTAGACCAATGGGGAAAAGCCTCACTAGGGAATTTGAACCACATGCTGGTACTCCTGTGGATTTGCACTGTGGCCCCAAAACCTCAATTGGGAAGGTTAGTGGGACATGACCTGGGTATGGTAGAGTCCCCAGATGACATAGAAACAAATGCAACTTCCCTGTGGAAGAACTCATCTCGGTCCAAGCCCACAGCGATTATAAATGCATCCAGATTCCAGCCAGGAAGCTGGATGGGAGAGGGTTGGGACATGGTGGTAGAAGTGAAGCAGACGGGCCTGGAGTGAGGCAAGTCAGAGGAAGCCAACAGGTGGTGCCAGAGACAGAGAAAGGGGAATTGGCTTTGGGCATGAGCGTTGACTCTGATGGGCACCTGTTGGACCTGGGGCTCCAGCAAGGTGACTGGTAAGCAGCTGATGAAAACTGAGGACAAAAATGATTTGTAGGAGCCAGGGCCAGGTGGCAGCAGAGAGAACACTAGGCCTGGGTGGACAGAAGAAGGAGAGGCTGCTGCAGGAAATTGAGGCAGGAGGGAAAGCACAGTCATGGAGACCAAGGATTAGCTGTAGCAGCAGCGTCCCAGCAGGACACGGGGCCACCCTGCCATCCACTTGACAGTGGTGACTCTGAAAAGGTGTTGGGCTCCCCTAAGGAAGGTTCTAGAGGCTTCTTGCAGCCACTCTGCCACCTCAGAGCATGGTCCTCAGCAAGTGAAGGTGACTCACCAGGGGACATCACATCACATCACATAAAGAGTATTAGTAGATGCTTCTACCAAATATCAGTGTCCCAAGCCCCAAGATCACTTGATCTTCACCTTGACACCTCTAGAGAAAACTAAATCATTACAACTACAAGGGGAGGTTTCCATTTCCAGTTGCCATGGAAATACCTTGTATTAGGCTGACCTGCTACCAAAATCTAGTGTAGGGACTTCTCTGGCGGTCCCCACTGCAGGGAGCCTGGGTTCAATCCCTGGTGGGGGAACTAAGCTCCCACACGCCATGTAGCACAGACCAAAAACACACCAAAGAAAGAAACAAAAAAAAAAAAACTAGGGTAAATAGAGAGTGTCAGAGGAGATGAGAAGGCATGCCATTTTTCTTGATTAACTTAACACATTTCTTGTTTCACTTAACACTACCATTAGGGGTACATTTCTCTTATTTAAAATGGCTTTTAACATTAAAAAGAGTATCATTCAGCTGGTAACGTGATCATATTTTAAACATATATGAAGTAAATCAACCTGGTTTATAAGGAGCTGGAATCTCCCCAGCGTATGAGAACAGTGAGGGCCTCAGGGAAGTTGCCCCAAGCAGGTAGTGCTAAACCCCACGATACTGGGTTCCCTTGAACCATAAGAGCAGTGGGAACAGTCTGCTTCTGGTGTACAAATGTACACGGTAGGAGAGTCAACCAGTCATGCCTGCTGCTGCCTCAGTATTTACATCGACTGATTCCTTAACTCACTCATTCACTAATCAGATGCTTGGTACCAGCTGGGCACTGGGAAGGCAGGGCGTTCACAGCTGCAGCCGACAGGCGGGGGATGCCCCTTGCATTTGTCACCACCCACCCTGGCCTGTGCAGGTATAGCCTCTTCAGCGCTGTGGATGGACATCGCTAGGGAACACAGTTCATGTACTGGGTGGGCATCATACATTCCAAATAAGTCTTTCAAACCAACCCCACATGATGCTCTGGAATGCAGCAGAATTATATTCGTTAGAAACGCTGCCATAGCAGTGTGACCTGCCCGAAGTCCCCCAGTCTCCCAGAGCCTGGCCACTGGGAGGGTGGAGGACATTTGCTAAATCTGGTTCCTTGAGTGGCACAGAGCCCCAGCTCCACAAGGTGGGTGGCTTAGAGGCAAGCACCAGGTGGCTGCAGCCACGGACGCCCCCACGGAGCCAGAGAGTGGCCAGTGGATCAGACCCAGCCACTCCTTTGGCGATCAATGGCCACAGGGACTTACCTAGAACTCTTCACTATCAGCTCTGGCACTGACAGGAAAGAGGTTTGGGGGAGTGAAAAATAAAAATAGGGAGTATGAACTGAAATTATGAGACCAAGCAGGCGTAATGTAACTTCACAACCTGTTGTGAACACCTGCTCCCTATAGGCTCCTCAGGTATACAGAGATGATCAAAAGACAGTCCTTATCCAAGGAGGTGTACAACATAGTGGAGTGGTTCTCAGTTTATGGAGGGTCCTCAAATCACCAAGTACAAGGCCTGCATCAGACCTACCAAGTCAGGATCTCAGACGGGGAGAGGAGAGAGGGCTTGTCCATTTTGAAAAAGCTGTTGTACTAGTTTCCTATCACTAGAAACTATTACAGACCCGCACAAATTAGCACAAACTTGGTAGCATCAAACAACACAAATGTATCGTCTTAGTGCTCTGGACATCAGAAGGCTGCAGTGAGTCTTAAGAAACTAAAATCAAGGTGCTGGCAGGGCTGGTTCCTTCTTAAAGCAGCTGTTCCTTGCCTGTTCCAGCTTCTGTGTGTGCTAAGTTATTTCAGTCATGTCCAACTCTTTGTGACTCTATGGACTGTAACCCTCCAGGCTCCTCTGTCCATGGGATTCTCCAGGCAAGAATACTGGAGTGGGTTTCCGTGCCCTCCTCCAGGGGATCTACCTAATACAGGAATCGAACCAGCATTTATTGGCAGGCAGCTTCTTTATCACTCTCGCCACCTGGGAAGCCCGCTCCAGTTTCTAGTCTCCTGCATTCCTTGGCTCCTGGACACATCACTCCCACCCCTGCTCCATTGTCACAGTGCCTTCTCCTACTTTTGACCTCTCTGCCTCCCTGTTATTAGGACCTGTATGATACATTTAGGGCTCAACTGGATAGTCCAGGATAACCTTCCCGTCTCACTGTCCTTTGCTTAATCACATCAGCAAAGTCCCTTTTTCCACATAAGTTATCATTCACAGGTCCCAGGAGTCAGAGACGAGTCCACTGTGTACCTTTGATTGTGTGTGTGTGCATGTGTACTCACTCATGTACAACTTTGCAACCCCATGGACTGTAGCCTGCCAGGCCCCTCTGTCCATGGGGTTTTCCAGACAAGAATACTTGAGTGGGTTGCCATTTCCTCCTCCAGAGGATCTTCCCAACTTAGGGATCAAACCCACATCTCCTGCATTGGCAGGCAGATTCTCTACCACTGCACCCATACTACCTGGGAAGCCCCATACCTTTGATTAGGAGGCCAGAAGGCAGACCATGTGAACATCTGTGATGTGCTGTCACATCTGTTTTCACTGTTTACCCGAAGCTTGTGCCAACTGTCAAAAGCAATTCTGACATGGCTCTTCCTCTCCTAAGGAGGACACAAGAGATTCAGCCTAACCCCCTGGCTTAAGGTGAAGACATAAGAAATAACCTGCAGCATTTCTCTCTCATGTCCCAGCCGCCGTCAGCCAGTCGAGCGGACTTGCAGCCAAATTTGTCATCCACTGTCACATCCCTCAGTGGGGCTCTGACAAATGTGAAGAACAGCTTGAAGAGACCATCAAAAATTGCCTCTCGGCAGCAGAGGACAAGAAGCTGAAGTCGGTGGCATTCCCGCCCTTCCCCAGTGGCAGGTAAGATGTTCTCTTCTGGGCGGGCGGCAGGGATGCTGGGTCAGTTCATCCAGCCTTCTCCTTGGGAACCAGCTGTGCCCCCCACTTGGTCACATCCATCTTGGCCATCCCAGGGGACATAACCAAGGAATGCCAGTGGCAGCCAAGCACTTTGACCAGGTGACAGAGTGAGAAACCCAGTTTCCATTGTTCGAAACACAGAGAAAGGTAGCTTCCAGGAGGAAGGGGAGGCGAGAGTTCCTTTTTGAGAGCCAAGTTCAAAGTCCACGTGCCCACCAGCTGTCCCTGTCTAGAACACAGAATGGGAAACACCAGGCTCGAAGGCGCTTGCTTCTCAAAGCGTGGTCCACCGACCAGCAGCATGGAGCCCACAGAGTTAGGATGCAGATCTCGGAATCCCCAGGGGATTCCCATGCTGCTCTGGGGTTGGGCGAGCCCCGTGGCAGAGGCTGGAGAAGTGAAAGGTCCTCAGCAAGAGCTTGCTTTCAGGGGTTGGAGAAATGATTGCTCTCTCTGCCACAGACCCCAACTGGGTGCGGGAGCAATATTTCAGATAAATAATGAGGCTGTCTGTCCTCACATGTAGCATGGCCTCTCCCCTCACACTCACAGCCAGAGGAAGTTACGGCTTTAATTTTGAACACCCTCTCGAGAGAGAGTCCTCTGTAGCGAAGATATGATTTACAGTCTGAAGATGTTACAGCCAAGTCACACCAGAAGGCGGAGAGGGAAGGAATGAGGCCTAGCTTCCTGCCGCAATTCTATCCCAACCTAAGCAGGCAGTGCTGGGTCTCCATAGCCTGGTCCGGAGGCGCTGAGGATGGAATTCTCTGCATACAACTGCGACCACTCGCCGGGATGTCCTGGGCTGGGACGTGACAGCTGACCAAGGCCAGCCCATCCCAGACCCACCCAAGGGGGCCAGGGTGCCACCATGATGGTTGTGTCCCTGGCAGACAGCTCTCCTGTGGCATCCTGGGGCTTGGATCCCTGCCCAGAATCGTCACTGCTGAAATTACATTGGCACATCCATGTGGGTTAGTGAGAGGAAGGCGAAATGTGTGAAACAGAAATTAATGAAGATGTACCTCTTTTGAGCATACATTTGTGCACTTTAATAAACAATCCATTTAGCATGGAAACCAGTCTTGAGGGAGCTAATAAAAACTATACAGGCTTTCTGCAAGATCAGGTATTTTAAATACGGAGTTGGTATTTTTTAAAGCTAAGCCGGACTTGAGTCAGGTCACATAGATTCAAGCACGGGGCTCCTCACCAGCCAGCCCTAAAACCATGGTGCCTCTCTGAGCCAATGTGGCACCTGTAAAGTGGGGGCAATGACCCCTGCCTGTCTCCTTCCCAGGCTGTCCCTCATCTGGAGTCAAAAGAGATTGTGTGTGGATCCCTCTGCACACAGTAAGACCTTGAGTGACGGGAACAAGGGCCTGGTGCCAAGATAAGAAGGAACCACGTTGCCCCCACCCCAGGCTGAGGGCAGAGTTCCTTCATGGGCCCCAGGACCAAAGTGACATTGGCTTCTCTTTCCCTTTGGCACAGAAACTGCTTCCCCAAACAGACGGCAGCCCAGGTGACCCTCAAAGCCATCTCGGCCCACTTTGATGACTCGAGTGCATCCTCGCTGAAGAACGTCTACTTCCTCCTCTTTGACAGCGAGAGCATCGGCATCTACGTACAAGAGATGGCCAAGCTTGACGCCAAGTAGCCACCCTGCGCCCACAGGCGGCCATCACACTCACCAACGGGAATCAGGAGGATCAGAGTCACAGAAGCGGGGTTTTATCTTTAAAAGGAGAGAGGAAGGGTGACGGCAGGGGAGCGGAGGGCAGCTGAAAGGGAAGCGGGTAGCAGGAGCTGCAGGAGCAGGCCCTGCCCACGGGAAGAGCCCTCTGCATTTCTATTATTTTATATTCTTGTTAAAAAAAGAGCCTCAGTCCGTAATTAACCAGGTCTCCACCAGGGTTTTCTTTCTATGTGTTTTCTTCCTGTTGTTTTAGAACTTTTTTAAAAAAAAAACAGACTTTGTTTAGATTTATAGCATTGACTTTTACACACACACAAAATCCTTTCAAAATTCTTAAAATCTTCTGTTTCTCCTTTTTTTGCAAGGGAAGAGGGCGAAAAAAAAGTGACTTGGGCTTTGTTGGCTGTCTGTATTCAGTGACGGGAGAGAAGAAAATTAGAAAGGCATCTCACTGGTGCTTTTCTTTTCTGTTTTAGTCCCCCCACCTTTAACCCTATAATATCTGTAACTACTCTTAAAAAGATTTTGCTTCAGGCTTTTTGTTTTGTTTTGTTTTTTAAAGAAAATGAAAGGAAAAAAAAAAAAAGGATCCAGTGTCTTTCTTACAATATATTCTTTTATTGCAACATTGTCCTCAGTTTGGAGAACTGTGTCCCCATGGATGGACACTTCTAGAATGTTATAAATAGAACAAGGCCTGTCACTACAGGACGGAGGCTCCCACCATGCCAGGCCCCAGGGCAGACAGCACGCAATGGCTTGTGTTTCTCAGGCAGCAGGTCCCGCTTGCAGGAAGGGAGCCTGGTTGGTTGTGGTCCGCAGGAATGGAGGCCTGGGTGAAGCCTCCATGGGGTGGCCATCCTTTGGGAGAGAGGCACAGTCTCTCTTAGGCATGGGCAACAGCATGGAACAGACCTGGGCCACAGCCCAGACAGGATAGACCACAAGACCCCAGTGAGGCTGGTATCCTAAGAATTCTGGCCAAGTACCGAGAGGTTACCATTAAAAGTAGGCAGGGAGAGACAGGGTGGGCCAGGGCAGGGCCTGAATTTATTCAGATGAACTTATCAGCCACTTCTGCCTTAGGCTTGTGGTCCCAAATAGGCTTGTCCTGATTAGAAGTCCTCTCTCTAATAGAGGAGTCAACTTTTTATTTTTTATACCTTAACATCATTGGTGGCAGGCATTATTGCCACAAGGCTGAGCCTCCAGATAAGTGACATTGGGGTTGGTCAGGAAATCAGAGGAACAAAACCACAAAGGTTCCCACAGGGTACCCCTGCCCCAGCATCAGCTAGAGATTTGCCACTTACAAACTTGCCCATGACGCTAGCCTGGAAGCATGCAGGGGTTCCCCTGGTGAGCCCCAATCTATTCCCTGAATGTTAGCCAGATTGCAACCCATGAAAATGGTCACGCTACCTTGGGTGCCTTTCCTTAAAACACCCCCAGCAGCTGGCAGACCAGGCATCTGTCTTAACCCTTTAGATCTGTAAAAACTCGCTCTCTGGTAGAATGGACTAACCAGGAGGGAAATTTCATCTAATGCTTCTTGTATATAATCAGGATCTAAAAATAGAAATATATGTTTCATGAAGAATAAAGATAGTATGGACTAACAGTTTAAAAATCAGGCTCCTATTAACCTGAGTGTTGCAGGATGTACAGGCTTTCCCAGCCCCAATGTGATGGGAGAGGCTGGGATGCAGGCCATCTCTCCATCCCAGCCCCCCTTCCTTAGCTGGTCTCCTTGTGCAGGCCCTCCTTCCTGCCCTTACAGACAGGGAGATGCTTCCTGCCACCAGCAGAGGGAGCTCTCTCCCCTACTCTGCTCTGAATGCCACATACCACGCTCACACAGACACACACAGACACACAGACACACACACATCCAAGAGGAGGCTGGGGTAGAGAAGGCAGGCTATGCCCTTTCCAGGAGCAAGTGAACGCTTCAGCCAGCATGAGTGCGAGAACACCTTTCCAAACTCAGAGTTCCTTAGGGGTGTCTTTTAACACCAATATCCCTCTCCCTCTCCCAGTTTTTGGTTTTCTATAAGTCGTGTTTCTGGTCAGTACTTCACTGACATCTTACTCCAGGAAAAGAGCTTTTGCCCTTAGGCATTTGTCAAGTGGGTACCACCTGTCAAGAAATCTGATCCCCAGGCGGCAGTGGTACCTGTCTCTCGCCTGGCTTCCCCATCAAGGTGGAGACTGTTTCATGGTTTTCCAGCTCGTGGAGACCAACAGGTCCCGGCTCTTGGCCAGCCGGACCATGAGCCGCCCCACGTAGAAGCCGCTGATCTGGCCCACACCATCATTTCTCCCCATGGCCAGGAGGAACGTCAGCGAACCTGTGGAGCAGAAACAGGCACACAATCTAGAATCCTGCTCACTGTTCACGGGCCTGCAACTCCCTGGGCACAAACCCTTCCCGGGGCCTTCAGTGTCGGGGTGGGGAAATGCATATGGCTTCAGGAAGGTGGCCAAGTCCCCGACATATCTTCCTAGAGCTCTGGGTTGGGGATGGGGGTGTGGGCGGGTTTCTATCCCCAACTTTCAGAGTGTGTTCTAGCATTCAGGCATCCTAAAGTCCACAAAGGCTTCTCCATGTCTAACACAAACTCTCTTAAAGGCTGTGCTTCATGTGGGGCTTCCTAACCTGGCTTGTAGGTTTTTAGGGGCCTCTGTTTCATGGAGTTGACAATGTTGGCCACAGCGACGTTGGCGTGGAGGCTGGCGTGATAGGCCATCTTGGGCTCCCTCACATCGGCGCAGTCTCCGATGGCGTAGATGTGGCTGTAACCTTCCACCTGGAGGTACTCATTCACTCTCAGAGCGCCGTTGCCGGCCAGCCGATCGCCTGCCAGGAAGAACCAACCCGAAACCAAGATCCTGAGCTGCCGTGGGAAATGGTCACCTGAATGCAGTGAGGACTGGCTGTGGTGCTGGTCCGGCCACCCTCTAAAGGCACATCCTCAAGAGGCAAGTCTCCCTCCTGGTTTATTTCTGCCTGACCCCACCACCTCAGAACGCTTCCTGCAAAGGTGAGGTTACAATTCCAGGGTGGAAACTGGTCAGAAATATCAGAAAGGGTCACATCTTACAAAGCACACAAGTGTTTATAAGTTACCACGATTAACAAGAATTCACTTATGATGATGAAGTCACAACCTAGGCAAGTCTTGGATTTCCTTCTGAATGAGGATCAGATTTTTGAAATAAATGCAGGGCTTTAATAAATGATAAACTTTTCTTTATAAGGGACTTTAAACAATTTATCTCTGGAAATATAACATTAGGACCATTAGGTGTTAAGTCCTGGGATCTCTGTACATTTTAAGCCCTCGATCCCACCCCCAAACACAGCCAGGACTAGTTTCTTTCTGGGATTGGGTCATTCTTTTCTGCTAGACACAAGACAGGAGCTTCTTATCTAGGAAAGGTACTGGGGAGCATATGATGGGGACCTGGGGACACGCCCACAGTGGGGCCTGAGAAGGAACCACTGAGTCTCCAGCTCACAGATGGAGCCATGGGTCCAGCTCCCATTTTAGTTCAATAGGTCAATGCTGAGCTTTAAGAACAAGAGGTTTCATTATCGCCCCCACTCCTCAAGATTGTTCCAAGCTCAAGTGGTCAAATGTCTGGGTCAGGATTTGGGGAGGGCAGCATCTATGGACAGAGAAAGGCCTGACCCTGGAATTTCCTCTGCATCTGCAGAGAAAAGTAACAGAAAGCAAATCTTTCTCTCTGAAACCTGTTTCCATCTCTCACCACTAGGAGGCGGGATCCGATTTTGGAAGAGTCTGGTCACTTTGGGCACCTTGAGCTAAGTCACCATCAAAACAGCTGAGGGAAACACAGCAGGAGTGGACCCGAACTTGAAGTTTGATGTCACCATTCAGAAGACACCAAATGAGCTGTTGAGATAGGGTAGGGGTGGGGGGCAGAGCGCCGGTTCCTGGGGCAGAGTCCTGCAGGGCCTTCCCCGGGGGCTGGAGAGAGAAGAGGCAGCCTGCGGAGGGGCCCACTGCTCAACCTCCCACTTACCAAACGCGCTGCGGTAGGCTGCACTGTTGATCTTGATACCGTTGCAGACAATCACCAGGTTGGCCGCCACCTCCGTGCCTTTGTCCGTCTGCACGTTGATGCACTCGCAATGCTTGTTGACAGGCAGCGCCTCCAGGTTGCTCACCCGCTCACCTGTCAGGGGAGGCTCGTGACCAGGAGGCTGGCAGAGGGCAGGTGTGTCTCCAAGGCCGAGGCCCAAGCCAGGGCTGGCCTAACAGCCAGAGACCAGTGCGCTCTGCAGCCCTGAGAAGCACCAGCGGGACTTCTGGCCCCAAGGGACCCAAGGGGAGGCAGGTTCCAAGAAGCAACTTGGGGAAGTGAGGTTGAGTTTCCCAAGAGGTTCTGCGAAAAGCTATTTGAGGAAACCACCTCCCTGAATGTGTGCTCCACCAGCCCAGCCAGGCAGGACGAGCCCTCCAGGCTCACCCCCGTCAGGGACACGGGAAGTCGAGGGGCCCACTGTCCTTGCTGCTTGGAGGAGGGCTGTACAGCCACTTCCATGAAGCCCAGGAGCCGGAAGGGCTCTCATGGAGTAGACACCTCACCCTCCCAGCAAAAGGTGAGAGGGTTGGGCAGTGAACTGGGGGGTCACATCCTCAGAACAAGAGCCCCACCCTAACATGCTGGGTAGGTCTCTTCCCTCTTGCTCTGGACAAAAGCCACGCTCTTCATCATCCTCAAAAAGTGAAAGTGTTAGTCACTCAGTCGTGTCTGACTCTTTGCGACTCCATGAACTGTAGCCTGCCAGACTTCCTCTGTCCATAGAATTCTCCAGGCAAGAATACTGGAGTGGGTTGCCGTTCCCTTCTCCAGGGGATCTTCCCGACCCAGGGATTGAACCTGGGTCTAGATTCTTTACCATCTGAGTCACAGGGAAGTCCCACCACCCTCAAAATACAAACCAAAAACACCTCTTCTCTCCACCAAAGAGATATCATAATTCAGGTCAAATCTTTTACGTGATTTTTAAACCATTCAACAAATGGGTCCCACCTGTACTCCATCCAAAGCAACAGCCAGGACAGTGCTGCCCCCGCGACACAGAAATCTGTCAGGACCGGGGCCTCGGCCCTGCCCAGACACACCTCCAGCAGGACAATGGGGCTAAATGGGCACTGAACAGAGAGCCTGGGGCTGAGCGCGGACACCCTCGCTCGGACTGTGGGCAGAGACCAAGCCTCTGCTGGGGAGAGGGGCTGGGCAGGAGGGGCCTTGCACGTACTCAGCAGCAGCTGCACGCCTTTCCGGAGCAGAATCTCTTTCACCTCCTGCCGGACACAGGGCAGGAGCTCTGTGTCAGCGAGGGCCATCTGGGAGTGAATGAGAGTGACCTGGGGGCAAAGAACCACAGGGCAGAGAAAAAACACTGAGTCTCCCACTCACACAAAGAGGCCTGAAAACATAGCAGCCCTTCTCCCCCACCTCCTCCCAACTTCCAGTTTACAGGTGAGGAATCTGAGGCCCCAGGGAAGTAAGTGGCCCACTGGCAGACCAGTTATAAGGCAGTAAAGAATCTGCCTGCTATGCAGGAGACCCCAGTTCAATCTCTGGGTCAGGAAGGTCCCCTGGAGAAGGGAATGGCTACCCAGTCCAGTATTCTTGCCTGGAGAATCCCATGGACAGAAAAGCCTGGCAGGCTACATTCCATGGAGTCGCACAGAGTTGGACACAACTGAACAACTAACACTTTCACTTTCAGACCAGTTAATGGTGAGCTGGGCTGGAACCCATATCTCCCAGACTAGAATTCTTTCAGATGTGCCAATGCTTCTTGACACATACCTCACCGAGCGCCATGTGGAAAATGATTTTCAAGCATCCTTGGGTACTTACACAGTTTCTATGTAAGCCATCGACACTCTAAATCAGGCTGACATTTACACTAAAGCTGATTCTAAAACTGGTGCTTCCAGGCATGTCTATTTGCTGCCTGGGTCAGTGCAGTGAAGTGGAAGGCAGCCTGTAGAGATGTTCAGAGCTTGGACTTTGAAATCAGACTGCCTGGGTGGAAATCCCATCTCAGATATCCACTCAGACACCTCCCAAAGGCTTCGTAAGGTGGACAGTCCCACTCAGAGGAATCTTGTAATGATGACATGACAAAGTACAAAGCACATCACTCAGCACATGTACGTGTGTACTCAGTCATGTCTCTTTGGGTCCCCATGGACTGTAGCCCACCAGGCTCCTCTGTCCATGGGATTTCCCAGACAAGAATACTGGAATGGGTTGTCATTTCCGCCTCAAAAGGATCTTCCTGACACAAGGATTGAACTCACATCTCCTACATTGGCAGGTGGGTTCTTTACTGCTGAGCCACCTGGGAAGCCCCAACTCAGCACATACTGACTCCTTAATAAAGGGTAACTACTATTACTCTTACCTGTCTACTAATTATAAACATACAAGAAGTATACTGAGTTATTTACTACTTCAGACCAATCTCTACCCCATAAATCAAAATTAATCAACTTCTACATCAGTCACTCATAATAATTTCCAATAAATCATCAGAGAATAGCATATAATTAAGTTAGCCTGTATTGATCTTACTTTTCAAAACCAACCTGCCTTTCCCTAGGGAAAAAGAACCAGCCACAGGTGGCTCCCAGAAGCTGATCTGGCATCAGCTACAGGCAAGCTCTCGCCTCACAGATCCATAATAGCTGATCATCACTCAGCCCTACGCTGAGCCTTTACGGCCTGCTCCCTTTCTTTCCAAGATGCCAACAAGATGCCTCTACCCCTCCATAAACAGGAGCAGGGCCACCCTCTCGCAAGCAGAAAACAGTACTGGCCAGTCAGTCCTTCCCCAGCAGGGGCTGTGAGGGGTGCACTACAGGATCTATCTGTCCAGGGAGAAGATTACTGTCTCTTATCCAGAAAAAGTGAAAGTGTTAGTCGCTCAGTCATGTCTCATTCTTTTGCAACCCTATGGACTGTAGCCTGCCAGTCTCCTCTGTCCATGGGATTCTCCAGGCAAGAATACTGGAGGTGGGTTGCCGTTTTCTCTCCAGGGGATCTTCCTGACCCAAGGATCAAACCCAGGTCTGCTGCATTGCAGGCAGATTCTTCACTGTCTGAGCCACCAGGGAAACTCGTCTCTTATCCAGACAAGACACCAATGAGGGTATCTTTGACCAAGCTGGCTGTCAGCAAAAAGAGGTAATCAAAATTTCTATCACAAAGGAGAAATTGCTGCAGGGGACACGGGACTTAACCCTTTGTAATGTTTCCCCGCTGGGCTTGATCCTCTGGGTTGGCCTAGAGGGCACAATCTCTCACTGAACGAGGGCACACCCTAGCTCTACAGGAAGAATTCCCAGCAGAATGGGACTTTAGTGAGGCCCCAGTACAGAGAGCAGGAGATGGGAAACACATGCTCCCACTTTATGTTAATGAGACTCTCTTCCCAGGCCCTGAGCAAATTCTGATGTTCATTAGACAAAAAAGAAGCCCACTTTTGCGAGTTCAAAGCCAAGGTCACTGGCCCACCTCTTTCTCGGGGTACTCCGTTTTAATCTCTGCTGCCATCTCCACTCCTGCAGAGCCTCCTCCCACCACCACAATGGACTGTGAACGCTGGACCTGGAGAAGCAGGAAATGTAAGCATACCCTCAAGTCCACCCCACCTCTGGGTCCAGACTAGGAAGAGGGTACCTTGACCAAGGAAGCACAGAGAACCCTTTCCAAATTCAGGGTCCAAATATGCTTCCTGGGGGTCAGGCTCTTGCTGGGTGTCTCCCTGCATTTCTTACTAAGCTCTCACTACCTGCCCACCTTGCAGATGAGCGGATCTGCCTGATTTCATAGGCTAGATTCTTAACTTCAAGTCTAACGTCTGCTCATGACTATGTGAGAGGTTCCCCAGGCCTCTCAGTGGCTTTGCAGAGAGGGAAAGGCCTGACCTCAGTCACACAGCTGCATGACCTTCTCCAGGTCTCCATGCCTCATCTATTCATTCAGGGGGGACAGACCCATTCCACCCACCTCTCAGGATCCCCGTGAGAACCAAGAGCATGGATCCAAGCCCGCTCTGTAAAACACATGCCATGTACAAACAGGAGCCAATAGCTACATGAGCAAGTCTAGATGCCCATGTCCAGGCTTCATGACAGGTCCAAAGGTCTTCTCCCAGGAACCTCTTTCTGGTAACTCTGCATCTTGACAGTGCCTCTGCAGCCCCAGACACCTCCTGGGGGCTCCCTGCTGCAGCCCCAGGCATCCCACAGCTGTTTCACTCTCCAGGGTCCCCCAGCTCTGTCCTCAATCCCCGCCCCTGGAAGTGGGCAGCTCACCTGCATCACCATGTCCTCATAGGCCTGGATGGCCATCTGCTGGCTGGAAACCTGGTTAAACTTGCCCGGGAAGAGCCCGGTGCTGCCCGTGGCCAGGATGAGATGTGAAAAGGGTAGGGCCTGGGAGGAGCAAGGAAAAAAAGTTGAGGGTAGAGCCTGGGTTTCTGCATCCAACCCCAGGCTCCACCAGGCAAAAAACTATTTCTGGGGAATAAGTAGGATTCTAGCTTCCAATGTGGAGTTAGTCTAGAATCTCCCTATTACTACCATTATTTTAGAAGAAACTTCCCCCATCATGGCCAAAAGAAGAAAAAAAAAGAGGGAAGGAAATCCTGTTTGGAACCTAAATATTGGGCTAGCCAAAAAGTTCATTCATTCGGGTTTTTCCATAAGATGTTACAGATATAAAATTGACAGGCAGAGCTGCTCTGATGGGAAGGAGACTGGAGGATCTGTATCCCACTCAGCCCCCCACTCCCCCTTGGAGGACTGAGATGCCCTCAGGGACCCAAAACCACAGGATAAGGAGGTTCTCTATCATCATGCCAAGCAGAGGTTCTACAGTCTTAAAACTGATTCAAGGAGGACTGATTCACAAGACACCACACACTCACTAAAGACAGGAGTTGGAGCCCCTTTGTCCAACACCCACTTAGCTTTGACTAGAGCAGAGGGCCAGACTGGAGGGGACCCTCCAGTGGGTGGGCAGGTGGCGGCTCACTGACAGATTTCTGGTCCTTTGGGGATCCACCAGGCACTGAACTTACGCCATGCTGAGGAGCACAAACTCCAGGAGGAAAACCTCTGCACCCCTCCCCCACCAGGTGATGTGGGATCATGGTGCCTACCCTTTGATTCCAGACAGTGAGGGGGCCTCTGGGCTGGGCAAAAAAAACTGCCTGGGTCCACATGCTGGTGGAGTCTTTCCAGCTGTCGGGTCTTGGGCAAGCCTCTTAAGCTCGGGGTGCACTGAGACTACTCCACCTCCCTCCCAAGGTCAGAGTGGGCATTAAAGGAGAACACATGAGGCTTGAGACAGTGCCTGGCATACAGAGAGAGCTCCAAAAATGTCTGCACCACTCTCCTGTGGCCGCTGGGGTCTGGCCTCAGCTCAGGAGGCATCTGCTATCATCCAGGCACAGGGCAGGGATGGGGATGCCTCGTTCCTGAGGAGACCAGCCCAGGTATCCTCCCACCAGCAACCACATCCCAGGGGCCTCATGAAGTCAGTTGAGAATGGCCAGCCCCCACTGGACTCACCTGGCCATCTTCCAGCAGCACAGTCTGATTCTTCAGGTCTATCTCGACCACCAGGCCCTGCCTGAAGTTTTCCTTGAAGGTCACCGAGTAGGAAATGAAGGTCTTTTTGGCAAACCCTGGGGAATGGATAGAAAGGAGGTCACGGTATAAAGCTGGGCTGCCCACAGGAGGCCAGAATAACTCAGAACCTGTCCCGAGCTGCATGCCAACAGCAACACCCTTGGTTAAACGACCTCTGGGTAGCCACTACCCCCTAAAGCACCCAGTCTGAGCCCCAGATCCTCAAGGAAGCTCACACTCTGACTTCTGGGGCCTTCATGTGGTAGCTGCTTAAGGGCAGGGACTTAGGATTCCCCAGAATTTGTCAATGGTGGAATTTAGGCATCTTGCCGTAAAGGGAGAAAACCACCCTCTGACCCACAGTGGTGAATAGGCCACTGTCACAAAGAAAGCCCCAGAGAGGGGCCCCTTACCACTCTCCACGGAGGCCCGGAGGGCTGCCACATTGTGGTGGAAGGAGTCCTTCATGTCCACCAGCACAAAGGGGATGTTCAGTGCCTGCAGCTGGCTGGCGGCAGCGATGCCACCAAAGCCCCCGCCCACAATGACGATGTGCACGGCTCCCGCGTCCATCGAGACCTGGGACCCCATCTCGGACCAGGCACTACTGGGATAGGAGGAAAGACCACATCAGATTCAGGGGGGTTCAAAGTTGAGAAGGCAGAGGTGGGCTCACAGCAAAAAAGGCCTCAAATGCCAAGACTTGATCTTCTGAAAGCAAGCAATCACCTTTCAATGAAACTCCAATTTTTGTAAAATTTGAATTAAATTCCAAAGGAACAAGAGGAATCCTAATTCCATCTCATCCTCCCAGCCCCCCAGTTCCCTTCTCCAAGGCATCTACTATTACCGAGTTTATATGAATCTTTCCAGAGATATTCTGTGCACCTACAACCATGATTATTTTTTTTGTACACATTAAACAACTATTTTGCACTTATTTTCATTAATTAATATATTCATTCACTCAATAATATAAATTAATGAACCTCTTGCTCTTTGATGTGTTCTATGCTGTGGATGCCATAGTCAGAGACAGGCAGAAAGATAAGGCTTAGCCCTTGTAAAGGAAGGATTTCAAAATCAAAGGGCCAGTGGACAATGTAGGAAGCTGGGTAGGTGCACAGTAACAAGAAACAGTGGGTATACCTCTGGGGAACTGGTAAGTAGAGGCCACATTAAAGGAACTAACAAAATTCTTTAAGGACCGCACTAAGCAGACAGTGACCAGATTCCACCCAGCTCACAGGTCACCAGCTTCAGCCCCAGGTCTAAAGAGATCAGTTAGCCAGTAAGAAAACCAGCCTATAAAATAGGCTGCGGTGTGAGGCCATGACAGTGGGGTCAGGAGGAGGGGGCTGGAACAGAGGAGGTACAAAGAGACTGCTTGGTGACATCCCCCAGGAGAGAGGGAGCAGGAAGAAATCTGTGCTGAGAGACGAAACAGGGCTGGTTAAGGACCAAGAAGGAAGTCTGCAGGTGAGAAAGAGGCTGGAGAAGCACTGATCATGAGAGCTCCAGGGAGAGGGGCAGGCGATGCAAGGTCCTGCTTGATGTCCAGGAAAGGGGACCTGCAATCAAAGAGAGCATCTGCAAGGAAAGAGGGCCAGGTCTGCAGGCCAAGTGTGGCCCAGGCTCACACACATATGTGTGAACACGGCAAGGAGCGGAGAGGAAGCAGACAGACAGCAAGCTGCCAAAAAGCGAAGCAGAAGCACGTTCCAGCCCACCTGGTACCCTCTCGGGCAACACTGCAGGCAACTGGAAGGCCACCACTCTGTCCTGCATCATATGTGGTCTGGGGCACAACACCTCCCCTCTCTGGGCCTTCATTTACCCTCTGTAATGGGAGGGGCCAGCCTGCAATGTCCTTGAACAGTAGGTTTCCAAGACACGGTGGACCCTAGATCTTCCCACACTTATGGAGGCAGCTCATGGTTGGACCTCCAGGCACTGTTGCCATTGGTATTCAAATACACACTAATTTCTCCTCTGGGGAAGTAAAAACCTGGGTGATGGAGGGCAGATCTGGCATAGGAGATTGGAGGGAATTTAACTTTGCCTCTCATTGACTAAATGGTCCCCAATGTGTTGAAACTTATGCATTCTACAATTTTTTTTAATTATGACTTTTTTATTGGAGGAGAAATATCAATAACCTCAGATATGCAGATGACACCACCCTTATGGCAGAAAGTGAAGAAGAACTAAAGAGCCTCTTGATGAAAGTGAAAGAGGAGAGTGAAAAAGTTGGCTTAAAGCTCAACATTCAGAAAACTAAGATCATGGCATCCGGTCCCATCACTTCATGGCAAATAGATGGGGAAACAGTGGAAACAGTGGCTGACTTTATTTTTGGGGGCTCCAAAATCACAGCAGATGGTGATTGCAGCCATGAAATTAAAAGACTCTTACTCCTTGGAAGGAAAATTATGACCAACCTAGACAGCATATTAAAAAGCAGAGACATTACTTTGTCAACAAAGGTCCGTCTAGTCAAGGCTATGGTTTTTCCAGTAGTCGTGTATGGATGTACTGCTGCTGCTGCTGCTGCTAAGTCACTTCAGTCGTGTCCAACTCTGTGCGACCCCATAGACGGCAGCCCACCAGGCTCTCCAGTACCTGGGATTCTCCAGGCAAGAACACTGGAGTGGGTTGCCATTTCCTTCTTCAATGCATGAAAGTGAAAAGTGAAAGTGAAGTTGCTCAGCCGTGTCTGACTCTTAGCGACCCCATGGACTGCAGCCTACCAGGTTCCTCTGTCCATGGGATTTTCCAGGCAAGAGTACTGGAGTGGGGTGCCATTGCCTTTTCTATATGGATGTGAGAGTTGGACTATAAAGAAAGCTGAGTGCTGAAGAATTGATGCTTTTGAACTGTGGTGTTGGAGAAGACTCTTGAGAGTCCCTCGGACTGCATGGAGATCCAACCAGTCCATCCTAAAGGAGATCAGTCCTGGGTGTTCATTGGAAGGACTGATGTTGAAGCTGAAACTCCAATACTTTGGCCACCTGATGCAAAGAACTGACTCATTTGAAAAGACCCTGATGCTGGGAAAGATTGAAGGCAGGAGGAGAAGAGGACGACAGAGGATGAGATGGTTGGATGGCATCACCAACTCACTGGACATGAGTTTGGGTAAACTGCGGGAGTTGGTGATGGACAGGGAGGCCTGGCATGTTGAGGTTCATGGGGTCGCAAAGAGTCAGACACAACTGAGCAACTGAACTGAACTGAATTGCTTTACAATATTGTATTGGCCTCTGCCATATGTCAACAGGAATCAGTTTTACAAATGAGAAACTGACAGGGGGACCAAAACAAGACCCCAGCAGGTATTGTCACCTTCACTGTCCCAGGCCCTCAGAAAGGTTGTCCAGATATAGCCCGAGGTGTGTTCATCAGGCTGAATCTGCCATCCGGGCCAGGACCCAAGAGGACCCCAGGGACCAGCCAGGGTCAGAAGCAGACACCAGGAGCTGAATGGGGCCTGAGAATGTGGCAGGTAGTCAGGCAGGCTATGGAAGGGGTACGTTTCATCCGCCCCCTTCAACATGGCCCCTCTCTGTGCCAACCTGCCCTTGGGGCCAGCAGCCAGTGAGGAGGTCAGAGAACCACCCAGAGAGCTCTGCTTCCAAAGCTAGGGGGTCATAGGACTAAGGCTACCAGCTTGCTGGGGAGAGGGGTCCACCATGGGCCACCCAGGGAAGCTTGAGATGAGCCTTGAAAAACAGCTGGAGCCAAGGGCCTTCATCACAGAGGAAATAGCTTAGGCTAAGAAGTCTAGTGGCAAGAAGGGAGGGTGTGTGAAGGGTTCAAGGAACAGGTTTGGGCAGCCAGGAGAGCAGGTGACAGGGGCCAGCACACACAGAGGTCAGGCCAGCGTCTGGGCCTACAGGCTGCCCTGAGGCCCTCACAGGGAAGAAAGCCCTGTGAGCCCAGCATAGGCTGGACGGGCAATGGGTTAGTCAAAGGAGTTGAACTCCTGCTCCCTCAGCGCCCCAGGGATCATTAAGTGGTTCCCTGGAGGGCAAACCCTGGCCTCACCCAACTAGGCACAGCCTTTGATAAATGTGAACTGATTCTCTAGTTGTCCAGGTGCAGAGTGTGGGGCCTGAGCACATAGCCAGGCCCAGGAAGGGCTGCAGTAGCCGGGTTGGGGAGGAGAGGCGTTTCTTAGCCACAAGCTGCCTGAAGCCCCTCTCCTGGAATCCGCCCTTCTCTCTCCTCCACTGACCTTGACACACCTACTTGCGGACTGGGGGCCTGGCGGCGCTCTGCCCAAGACTCTTGGACACCCACCTCTCCCTTGGCTCGTCCAATGCCAGTTCTCACCTGAGCCCAAAGACAACTGGACTCCCCTCTGATCAGCCGTGACCTACTTCACAAGACATCTAAACCCTTGGCTTAAGCCACGGATCTGCACTCCCAGGCACACACCCGATAGGTGCTCAGAAAGCAAGTGTGCAGTTGGTGATGTTGAATTATAGGTTCTAATGTAGTAGCAGTGCTGAGCAAACAGCCTCAACCAATGGGCAAATCCATCAATCAATGGAAACCTCCACCAATGGGAGATTATAGGCTACGCTATTATACAGCCATACAATGGAATATTCTGGAGGCAGTTTTACAGTGGAAGATTTTTTACATGAAAAGTTTGTTCATGATTCATCCACACCCACAGTTTATACAAGACCAAGAGAGAACCATAACATCAACTATGGTCTGTGGGTGATTATGTCAATGTAGGTTCATCAAATGTGACAAATGGAGCACTCCGGTGAGTGATGTCAATAATAGAAGAGGCTATACATGTGTCGGACAGAGGGCATATAGGAAATTTCTGTGCCTTCCACTCAGTTTTGCTGTGAACTTACGACTACTCTAAAAACATCATAAAGTCTTAAAAAAAAAAAAAGCTTTTCCATGAAAAAGTCAGACAACAGAACAGCACATAGAGCCTGATCTCATTTGTGGGCCACCAAGCAGAGGCGCTTAACTACACCTACACACATGCACACAATGATGACAACAGCGGGCATCCACTGAGCTTTCAACAACATCTTTGCATTCAGTGGCAGGTGTTCCTCTTTATCTTGGCAAGAACTTCAGGAACTTGCCCAAGTTCAATCCTTGGCAGTCCGACCACCTCTGCATTCTAAACCTAAATGCTAATAGTGCTTGCTAGATGATGTTTTTACTTTCTTCTTTGAGCTTTTTTCCTCTTTTTTTGTACTGTTTGAATATTTTTAACTGAGTATGCCGCTTTACAGAAATAATAAAGTTTTAAAGACAGAGCAGGCCTCCTACTGTCTAATTTTCTAAATTGAGATATTTGGGGGATTTCTCTGGCAGTCCAGTGGTATGACTCTGCACTTTCACTGTCGAGGGCCCAGAGTCAATCCCTGGTCAGGGAACCAAGATTCTGTAAGCCATGCGGTGCAGTGAGATGTTTTTCATATATTATGAAATTCACTATCTTAGAGTGTACAACCCAGTAGATTCTAGTACATTCGTAAAGTTGTACAATCGTCACCACAATATGATACCAAAATATGTTCATCACTACTCCCCCTAAAAAAAAAAACCCCATATCCATTAGCATTTGTTTCTCATTCCTTCCTCCCTCCAACCCCTGTAATCATTAATCTTTGTGTCACTATAGATGTGCCTATTTCATACCTTTTGCTTCTGGTTTCTTGTGCTTAGCATGATATTTTCAAAATTCATCCAAGCTGTAACTTGTATCAGTATTTCATTTTTTTTTTTTTTATGGCTGAGTATGGACTATAAGGAGAAGGCAATGGCACCCCAATCCAGTACTCTTGCCTGGAAAATCCCATGGACGGAGGAGCCTGGTGGGCTGCAGCCCATGGGGTCGCTAAGAGTTGGACGTGACTGAGCGACTTCACTTTCACTTTTCCCTTTCATGCACTGGAGAAGGAAATGGCAACCCACTCCAGTGTTCTTGCCTAGAGAATCCCAGGGACAGGGGAGCCTGGTGGGCTGCCATCTATGGGGTCGCACAGAGTCGGACACAACTGAAGTGACTTCCAGCAGCAGCAGCATGGACTATAAAGAAAGCTGAGCACAGAAGAATTGATGCTTTTGAACTGTAGTGCTGGAGAAGACTCTTGAGAGTCCCTTGGACTGCAAGGAGATCCAACCAGTCCATCCTAAAGGAGATCAGTCCTGGGTGTTCATCAGAGGGACAGATGTTGAAGCTGAAACTCCAATACTTTGGCCACCTCATGAGAAGAGTTGACTCATTGGAAAGGACCCTGATGCTGGGAAGGATTGGGGGCAGAAGGAGAAGGGGACGACAGAGGATGAGATGGCTGGATGGCGTCACCGACTCGATGGACATGAGTTTGGGTAAACTGTGGGAGTTGGTGATGCACAGGGAGGCCTGGTGTGCTGCGATTCATGGGGTCGCAGAGTCGGACACGATTGAGTGACTGAACTGAACTGAATATTCTATTGTATGGAGATACCACACTGTGTTTATCCTTTGGTCCACTGACGGAGATTTCAGTTGTTTCCCCCTTTTGGCTAAAGTGAATAATGCTGCTATGAATGTACAACTCTTTGTGTGAACAAAAAAATTCTCTTGAGTATACACCTGTAAGTGGAATTGCTGGGTCCCATGGTAACTCTTGACTTCACTTTTTGAGGAATTGCAAACCCACCATCTGATTTTACTGATCAACCCAAAAGAATGAGCACAGAGGATCCTAACTGAATCTTCCCAGATGCAGAAATGTTAGCATAAAAGAAGGTCCAAGAGAACAAATCCTAACTGTCCAGCAACCCCTAAGTAATGTTATCTTTGCCTTTCCCCAACACACACACAATCTGGTTTATACTCAGATTTTCTCAGTAAATCCTGTTTTCTCTGCCAAGGACACCCAGCCTGATCCCAATGGGACTCTTCTCTGATAAAACAAAGGGCTTTTAGGAATCTACTGAAAAACAAGGAAGTTACATTTAGGCCAAAGCTGTGAAGAGGTCACGCCTCAGAAGACACACAGAGGGAACCATGTGGGCCCTGATCAAAGGGTGGATATCACCCCAGAATTGTTTCATAGAGATTACAAATAAAACCTACTGCTTTCAAGAGCTCACTGGTTATGCCCAAGGTAGATTCCACAGCCATTTCCAGAGTGGCTGCCCTGGATGAGAGG
Source organism: Giraffa tippelskirchi (assembly GCF_054371585.1). Classification (NCBI taxonomy): domain Eukaryota; kingdom Metazoa; phylum Chordata; class Mammalia; order Artiodactyla; family Giraffidae; genus Giraffa; species Giraffa tippelskirchi. Next base: position 66,313,278 of record NC_137276.1, on the reverse strand, counting down.
GCCTAGCATGCGTGCGTGCGTGTGTGTATGCGTGCATGCATTGTTCATGTGTGCTAAGTCGCTTCAGTCATGCCTGACTCTTTGCGACTCCATGGACTGTAGCCTGACAGGTTCCTCTGTCCAGGGAGTTCTCCAGGCAATAATACTGGAGTGAGTTGCCTTTCCTTCTCCAGGGGATCTTCCTGACCCAGGGATCAAACCTGCGTCTCCTGCATTGCAGGTGGATTCTTTACCACTGAGCTACCGAGGAAGACCTGAGAGGGCCTAGAGAGTGACTCAAAACACCATGAACATACCCCTCCCCACGGGGGAAGGCAAAGGTGTGAGTGGCCTCCCTTGCTGGACACCAGGGCCCAGGCTGAGAGTGGGCACTCCACGGCCAGCTCCTCAGGGAAGATATGCAAAACAAAACCCCAAAAGACCAGTTTCCGAAAGGGACTCAAAGTCTGGAGAGGGGGTTGTCGTTTCATGTCCCAGGAGAGGGCATTTTTGGACAGACAGGTTCCTTCATGTGTCATATAGCCTCTGGTGCCAAAACCCAGGCCACACAACTTGTACAGTCTCCTGGGAGCCAGTCACTTTGTGGTTCCCTTAACATCCCCACAGTCTGGGCCTGGACCCTGGCTTCCTCATTTCACCACCAGACATAGAGATCAGGCTGGCCCTGGAGCACACCTGCTCTGCGTGGCTCCTCACTTACCTGCTGGATAGTCCTGAGCAAAGGCCCATCCAGCTGGGCCTCATCTCCCCCTCTGAAATGGACCCTCCAGGTGCCAGGTTACTCACCGCGCTCCTTGGAGGCCTCTGAGAGCTTGGGGCACTTTCACACCCAAGGAGGCCTCCTTGATGTTTTAACACATTTGCATATTTTGAACACAAGGTGCAGAGCTGGGACACATGTAAGCCCCTTCCCAAACCATGTCTGAACCTCTGCCCTGTGCCTGCCCTGCTGTGAGACCATCAGCTCCCAAGCGCCTTGCCCCTCCCAATCTCATGGTACAATCAAGGGCCAGAGAGAGTGTAACCAGAGGAGAAAGACAAGGTGTATTTAATGGGTGCTTTGAAAGAAAAATGCCAGACATCAGGCACCAAAAGCAGCTCCCGCTGGATCAGGAGTTCCCGGACCCCGCCGGCCCATCAGAGTTACTTGAGTCACCTCTGGCCTTAGTTTCCGGGAACGCTGGAGCTCCGTGGAGAACCGGACCTCCCAGTGCACCCTGGAGCCTGTGGGCACTGGGTAATCCCTGCATTTTCCTCCTGACCCTGAGGCTTTGCTCCTGCCTTGTGACACCGGCTTCAGTCCGCCCACGGTGGCTTCCACCATCTAGCCGCGACCCTCGGAGCCCTCCCGGGATGGGGGAGTGGGGAGAGGGGAGGGGGGAGGGTGTCTGTCTTACTTGGGAAGACTTAGCACGGATCTCCTGGGTTGGGGGTGGACGGGGTGGCAGGCAAGTTTGCTCCATCCTCGCTGGAGCAAACCTCCCCCTTGACTTTTGGGGGACCTGGGGGGCGGTGCAGGCCTGAACCCCGCTTCCCATACAGATCGCCCTCTCCTCCCAAAGCCACATCAGGCGCCTCGGCCCCCGACGCTGTTCCGGGCAACTTGGGGCCCAGCAGGCGCGGGGGTCCCGGAGAGCCCGCCCGGCGCGCCCCTCACCTGCCGGCGGCCTCTTGCCGCTCCCGCTCCCGCCAGCAGCTCCCGTTGTCGCCGCCCGGCCCGAGGCCCCGCCCGGGCCGGCGTGACTCGGCGCGTCCGCCCTCCAGCCTGGGCTGTGCCCCCGGCGGCCCCCCAGGGAACTGCAGCCGCCCGGGAGTCAACCGCCCCAACCGTGTGCCCTTGACCCCTGCGGCCGAGGCCGCCCGCGCTGCGCCGGCAGGGCTCCCCTGCCGGACCCCCTACCAGTCACCGTTCCTTAGAGCGCGGGCTCCGACGCGGGCTGTGGGACCTCGGAGGCGCGGATCACCAGCCTTCTGCTCTCGCTTAGGTAACAAGTTGAGCACCTAATCCATGCCTGCTATTGTGCTAGGCGCGCGGGGTGGGGGCGAGGGGTTGTAAAATGTAGAACAAGACAGGTATAGTTTCTGCTTTCCTCGAGGTTGATAGTCTGGGGAAAGATACTAAACTGCAATATGTGTGTGTGTGTGTGTGTGTGTGTGTGTGTGTGTGTGTGTATCACTAATTGCAGTAAGAAAGATTGGAGGCAAAAGAAGAGTGCCAAGGCCTCTCTCTAAGGATAAGTTAGCCCTGGGCAGAGAGGAGGCAAGTGTACTCTGGGTGTGCAAAGACCGAGGCAGGATAAAGAACTGACAATGGGGGCATTGCAGGGGAGGTTGGGGACAGAGCAGCCCAGCGTGGCAGGATGGCGCAAGCCTCCAGGCCCTGGTGAAGACTGTCCAGGGCAATGGGGAGCCACTGCTCAGTTTGCTTGGGTTTGTTGGGTTTGTTGTTTGGTTTTTTTGGGGGGTGGGAGGGGTTGTTTTGGTTTGGGTTTATTTTTGGCCACAGCATGAGGGATCTTAGTTCCCTAATGGGGGATCAAACCCATGCCCCTGCAGTGGAAGTGTGGATCCTAACCACTGGACCACCAGGGAAGTCCCACTGCTGGGTTTTAAGCAGAAGAGTGAGGTCTGAGTTATATTGGAGGGTGAAAAGATGGGGGAATAGAGGGCTTCCTGAAACTGGGGGAACTAGGTAGGAGGAGAGTCCAGAGGGAAGAAGAAAGCGGTTGGACTCAGATCTGTTAAGAAATGTACTGATGCAAACTGGAGGTAGGATCGAGCCAATTTGGTGACAGATAAACCATCTTCTGGAGAAGAAAATGGCAACCCACTCCAGTATTCCTGCCTGGAGAATCCCACAGACAGAGGAGCCTGGCAAGCCACAGTCCACGGGGTCGCCAAGAGTCAGACACAACTTAGCAAAACGACAAAACCATCTTCATCTATTTAATGCAAATATTAGCACTTACACAAAGCATTGTAGAAAAGAGTCGATGGAAAAAAAATAAAGAAAAGATTCAGTGAGATCATTTGTGTGAAGTGTGTTAGTATGTTGCCTGGCACGCAGCAGCAGTGAGTACAGAGCAGCCATTTATAACAGCTCTTTGATATAAGGAAATTAAGTTGCCCAAGGCTATGACGCAGAACATTGGTAGCTTCCTCTCTCCCAGCCCGGTGCTCTTTTGAATAGTGCCCTTTATTGCCTTGGTTTTCATGACTGTTTATGCTAGAAGTAAGCATTTCTGTACCTTTTCCAAAAGCTGTGGTCAGAGGTCTTATTTTCAATACCCCTGGCATAGGGAGTGTTGTGAGCAATTCCATCTAGAAGATGCTGGTACCCAGAATCATCTCAAGCTGGAGAAGGAGCTGGCATCCTCCCATGAGCATCCCATGCTCATTATTAGCCCACACACCTCAGGCTGCATCTGCTGGTCCTTTGGAATACTCACATCTCTTCCCATCTAGCTGGCACCCTGCTCAGTGAGAATATGAGATGAAGAAAAGAATACAGTCAGAGACATGGGAGTCTGCACCTCCTTCTCTCAGGCCTTGAGGTCACAGAAGAGCAACTGTGCCAGAGTGTGGGTACAGAGAGCCCATAAGCCCTGCCTATCCCACCCCTGCCTCTCAGGGATGCATCAGAGAGCCCCGAGTTGGCTTTGATGTTCTGGGCGCAGCGAGCCTTTATTTGTCCTGGAATTTGCAAACTTCCAAATAGCTTGTCTCTCCTCGTTCAGTTCAGTTCAGTCGCTCAGTCATGTCCGACTCTTTGAGACCCCATGAACTGCAGCACGCCAGGCCTCCCAGTCCATCGCCAGCTCCCAGAATCCAACCAAACTCAGGTCCATCGAGTCGGTGATGCCATCCAGCCATCTCATCCTCTGTCGTCCCCTTCTCCTCGTGCCCTCAATCCTTCCCAGCATCAGGGTCTTTTCCAATGAGTCAGCTCTTCGCATCAAGTGGCCAAAGTATTGGACTTTCAGATTCAACATCAGTCCTTCCAATGAACACCCAGGACTGATCTCCTTTAGGATGAACTGGTTGGATCTCCTTGCAATCCAAGGGACTCTCAAGAGTCTTTTCCAGCACCACAGTTCAAAAGCATCAATTCTTCAGCACTCAGCTTTCTTTATAGTCCAACTCTCACATCCATACATGACCAATGCAAAAACCATAGCCTTGACTAGACGAACCTTTGTTGGCAAAGTAATGTCTCTGCTTTTTAATATGCTATCTGTGTTGGTCATAACTTTCCTTCCAAGGAGTGAGCTTCTTTTAATTTCATGGCTGCAGTCACCATCAGCAGTGATTTTGGAGCCCCCCAAAATAAAGTCAGCCACTATTTCCACTGTTTCCCCATATATCTGCCATGAAGTGATGGGACCAGATGCCATGATCTTAGTTTTCTGAACGTTGAGCTTTAAGCCAACTTTTTCACTCTCCTCTTTCACTTTCATCAAGAGGCTCTTTAATTCTTCTTCACTTTCTGCCATCAGGGTGGTGTCATCTACATATCTGAGGTGATTGATATTTCTGCCTGCAATCTTGATTCCAGCTTGTGCTTCTTCCAGCCTAGCGTTTTTCATGATGTACTCTGAATATAAGTTAAATAAGCAGGGTGACAATATAGAGCCTTGACGTACTCCTTTTCCTATTTGGAACCAGTCTGTTGTTCCATGTCCAGTTCTAACTGTTGCTTCCTGACCTGCATACAGGTTTCTCAAGAGGCAGGTCAGATGGTCTGGTATTCCCATCTCTTTCAGAATTTTCCACAGTTTCTTGTGATCCACACAGTCAAAGGCTTTGGCATAGTCAATAAGGCAGAAATAGATGTTTTTCTGGAACTCTCTTGCTTTTTCGATGATCTAGCAGATGTTGGCAATTTGATCTCTGGTTCCTCTGCCTTTTCTAAATCCAGCTTGAACATCTGGAAGTTCACAGTTCACGTATTGCTGAAGCCTGGCTTGGAGAATTTTGAGCATTACTTTACGAGCATGTGAGATGAGTGCAATTGTGTGGTAGTTTGAGCATTCTTTGGTATTGCCTTTCTTTGGGACTGGAATGAAAACTGACCTTTTCCAGTCCTGTGGCCACTGCTGAGTTTTCCAGATTTGCTGGCATATTGAGTGCAGCACTTTCACAGCATCATCTTTCAGGATTTGAAATAGCTCAACTAGCATTCCATTACTTCCACTAGCTTTGTTCATAGTGATGCTTCCTAAGGCCCACTTGACTTCACATTCCAGCATGTCTGGTTCTAGGTGAGTGATCACACCATCGTGGTTGTCTAAGTCATGAAGAACTTTTTTGTACAATTCTTCTGTGTATTCTTGCCACCTCTTCTTAATATCTTCTGCTTCTGTTAGGTCCATACCATTTCTGTCCTTTATCGAGCCCATCTTTGCATGAAATGTTCCCTTGGTATCTCTAATTTTCCTGAAAAGATCTCTAATCTCTCCCATTCTGTTGTTTTCCTCTCTTTCTTTGCATTGATCGCTGAGGAAGGTTTCTTATCTCTCCTTGCTATTCTTTGAAACTCTGCATTCAGATGGGAATATCTTTCCTTTTCTCCTTTGCTTTTCACTTCTCTTCTTTTCCCAGCTATTTGTAAGGCCTCCCCAGACAGCCATTTTGCTTTTTTGCATGTCTTTTTCTTGGGGATGGTCTTGATTCCTGTCTCCTGTACCATGTCATGAACCTCCATCCATAGTTCATCAGGCATTCTGTCTATCAGATCTAGTCCTTTAAATCTATTTCTCACTTCTACTGTATAGTCATAAGGGATTTGATTTAGGTCATACCTGAATGGTCTAGTGGTTTTCCCTACTTTCTTCAATTTCAGTCTGAATTTGGCAATAAGGAGTTCATGATCTGAGCCACAGTCAGCTCCCAGTCTTGTTTTTGCTGACTGTATAGAGCTTCTCTATCTTTGGCTGCAAAGAATATAATCAATCTGATTTCGGTGTTGACCATCTGGTGATGTCCATGTGTAGAGTCTTCTCTTGCGTTGTTGGGAGAGGGTGTTTGCTATGACCAGTGCGTTCTCGTGGCAAAACTCTATTAGCCTTTGCCCTGCTTCATTCTGTAGTCCAAGGCCAAATTTGTCTGTTACTCCAGGTGTTTCTTGACTTCCTACTTTTGCATTCCAGTCCCCTATAATGAAAAGGACATCTTTTTGGGGTGTTAGTTCTAGAAGGTCTTGTAGGTCTTCATAGAACTGTTCAACTTCAGCTTCTTCAGCGTTATTGTTCAGGGCATAGACTTGAATTACCGTGATATTGAATGGTTTGCCTTGGAAACGGACAGAGATCATTCTGTCGTTTTTGAGATTGCATCCAACTACTGCATTTCGGACTCTTTTGTTGACCATGATGGCTACTCCATTTCTTCTAAGGGATTCCTGCCCACAGTAGTAGATATAATGGTCATCTGAATTAAATTCACCCATTCTAGTCCATCTTAGTTCACTGATTCCTAGAATGTCGATGTTCACTGTTGTCATCTCCTGTTTGACTACTTCCAATTTGCCCTGAATCATGGACCTAACATTCCAGGTTCCTATGCAATATTGCTCTTTACAGCATCGGACTTTGCTTCTATCACCAGTCACATCCACAGCTGGGTATTGTTTTTGCTTTGGCTCCATCCCATCATTCTTTCTGGAGTTATTTCTCCACTGATCTCCAGAGCATATTGGGCACCTACCAACCTGGGGAGTTCATCTTTCAGTGTCCTATCTTTTTGCCTTTTCATGCTGTTCATGGGGTTCTCAAGGCAAGAATACTGAAGTGGTTTGCCATTCCCTTCTCCAGTGGACCACATTCTGTCAGACCTCTACCATGACCTGTCCGTCTTGGGTGGCCCCATACAGCATGGCTTAGTTTCACTGAGTTAGACAATGCTGTGGTCTGTGTGATCAGATTGGCTAGTTGTCCATGACTGTAGTTTCAGCCTGTCTGCCCCCTGATCCCCTCTCTCAGCGCCGTCTTACCTGGGTTTCTCTTACCTTGAACGCGAGATCTCTCTTCACAGCTGCTCCAACAAAGCATAGCCGCCACCCCTTACCTCGGACTCACGGTAGCTCCTCTCGGCCACCGCCCCTAACCTCCGCCCTGGGTAGCTCCTCTTGGCCCCAGCCCCTGACCTCTGGCCCGGTGTATCTCCTCTCAGCCGCCGCCCCTGACCTCCGGCCCGGGTATCTCCTGTAGTCCTCCTGAAATCCCTAGAGGAAAGTGGTGTGTGTGTGTGTGTGTGTGTGTGTGTGTGTGTGTGTGTGTGTGTGTGTGTGTGTGTGTGTGTGTGTGTGTGTGTGTGTGTGTGTGTGTGTGTGTGTGTGTGTGTGTGTGTGTGTGTGTGTGTGTGTGTGCATGCACACAGTCATGCCCAACTTTTGGACTGTAGCCCGCCAGGCTCCTCTGTCCATGGGGATTTTCCAGGCAAGAATACTGTAGTGGATTGCCATTTCCTACTCCAGGGGATCTTCCTGACCCAGGGATCAAACCCATGTCTCTTGTGTCTCCTACATTGGCAGGCAGGTTCTTTACCACTAGCACCACCTGGGAAGACCTAGAGGAAAGTGGGGTGGGGGGGTGGTTAAACTCTGACATTGAGGATAACAGCCACCATTGACTCTTTCTTTGGGGCAGAGACCTGGCTTTGCTGGACTTTTAAGTCCCCAGAATCTGGCACTGATCCCAGCACTTGGTTCCCTCAGAGCTCACTAATATATGCTTAAATGATTTTTTTTAAAAATATATATTTATTTGGCTGCATTGGGGCTTAGTTGTGGCGTGTGGGATGTGGTGCGCACACTCTCGAGTTATGGCACTCATGCTCAGGAGTTGTGGTGCACAGGCTTAGTTATTCTGAGGTATGTGGGATCTTACTTCCCCAACCAGGAATCGAACCCAAGTCCCCTGCATTGCAGGGCAAATTCTTAACCTCTAGACCACCAGGGAAGTCCCTGCTTAAATGATTTTTTTTTAATTAAGATATAATTCACATACCATAAAATTCACTTTTAAAATGTAAAACAATGGGGTGTAAAGCTATGCAACCCTCACCATTATCTAACTCCAGGATATTCCATCGTTTTGTTGCTAAGTCGTGTCTGACTCTTGGCGACCCCATGGACCGTGGCCTGCCAGTTTCCTCTGTCCATGGAATTCTCCAGGTAGGAATACTGGAGTGGGTTGTCATTTCTTCCTCCAGGGGATCTTCCAAACCCAGGAATCAAACCCGGGTCTCCTGCATTGCAGGCAAATTCTTTACCTACTGAGCTACGAGGGAAGCCCAAAATGTTAGTTGCTCACTTGTGTCTGACTCTTTGTGACCCCAAGGACCCATAGCTGTCCATGGGATAATCCAGGCAAGAATACTGGAGTGGGTTGCCCAGGGATTGAATCCGCGTCTCCTGCACTGCAAGTGGATTCTTTACTGTCTGAGCCACCAGGAAAGCCCAGGATATTTGCATCACTGCAAAAAGAAACTCCATACTCAATGAGCAGTCCTCTCTACTCTTGCCTGCATCCGACCCCTGACAACCAGAATGATTCATATCTGATGAAACAACCCTACAAGTACTCCTAGAAACATAGTAACTAATATTTGTTGAACACAAACTAAGTGCTTTGGATAGCTTCTCAAATTTACTTTACACGTGGGTCCTGCAAGGTAAGTCTTATTCATCTCCACTTCACAGATGAGGAAACTGAAACTCAAGCTAATAAATCAGCTAAATCACACAGTTAGTAAAGGAGAGGAGCTGGGTCTTGATCCTAAAATCAGGGCATCACCCCTAAGGGAGCCAGAGGTCACTGAGCAGGCATAGGAGAGACTCAATGGTGAGTCACACAGGCCTCAGAAATTCACTGGACACATGCCCCAGCACTGTGGGAAACAGAGAGGTGAAGAAAACCACCACAGCCTGCCCAGGGCAGGGACACAGCCCTGGGGCTTGGGAAGGTCAAGGAGAGTTTTGTGGAAGGACTGGACTGACACAGGTGAAGTGGATTCCAATTGACAGGGTACAAGGGAAGGACTTATTAAAATTGCAGCACAAACCTGAAGCTGGGAGGGAGGAGAGAGAGGCATGCAGTGGCCCGTGCTGGGTTTGGGGCGTGGCTTGCAGAGCTGGTATGGCCAATCTCCAAGGACCTGACCCACACCAGGAAAACTAGGGAAAGTGTCATTGTCATTCAACACCTTCTTGGCAACCAGGGAACACCTTGATTCAAGAGAGGGGAGGGGGTCCCAGTGGAACCTTCTTGTCCCGACATCACTCCTCTCTTCACATTCAACAGGGTACATAGCTTTGGCACTGAAAATCATGGTTCCCTGCCTAACAAGGGACTTTTGTCTTTGAATTTCCAGGTGCTGGAGGGACCAGGGAGATACAATTCACATGTCCTAACGTTGGTAGTTCTATGGAATCTTAATGATTAGTAGGGGGACTTCCCTGGCAGCCCATTGGTCAAGAGTGTGAGCTCCCAATGCCAGGGACACGGGTTCAATCCCTGATCAGGGAACTGAGATCCTGCATGTTGCATGGCACTGCCAAAATAATTAGAAAAAAATGAAAGATGGGAACCTTGAACTAAAAAAAAAAATTAGTAGGAACATCAGGCAGGTTGTCTAATATCCCAGAACCTAAGAGGAGGATGCACTGCTGTCTCTCAGCCAGGCCTTGAAGGCATACATTCCCTGATAGCAACAGGTGTCTCTACTGCTGGCTCCCAGGGCTGGGAGGAGCACCATGTTACTGGGATCAAGGGCCCAGAGAAACAGAAGCGGTTTTCCCATTTGAGGAAGGGACAACTCTTAACTTTATTTGAAGAGTCTGGTCAGTTTTAGTGAAATTCACAACCCTCAAATGATGGGGGGAATCCCCCAGTGTCTTCTCTCCCTCAGAATGTGGTTTGGCAGAGTGCCCACAGCTAGGGGAAGACTATATTCATGAAGCTAGGTTCTACTGCTGTGACAAACAGACCCCCCCAGTCTAATGGCTCAAATACAACAGAAGTGCATTACTTGCCTGGGCTTCAGTACCAGGCCAGTGGACTGGTTAATGAGGCTGCCCACTCCACACTATCATCCTGGGACCAGCTAAAGGGGCTGTCTTTACCAAGTGGTTGCCAAGGTACCTTTTAAGGGATGTCTCCACTCCCAGCGGGTGGGGGTAAGGGTACAGAAAAGGCCAGGCCTGGAAGTGGCATACCTCCCTTCTGTGCTTTGGAACTCATGGACACACCTGACTGTCTGGCCAGGAGATGCCATCCAGCATATGGGCGGAAAGAAGAGAGGAAAACAGATCCTGGTGTCTGCCCTGCTGACCGAGGTCTTAGCCTCCCTGGTTTACTTCCTGTGCTTCTGCTTGTCCTTTCTCAGCCTCCTGCAGGTTCCTGCTCTTAAACACTGGTAGCCCCAGGCTCTTCACTGCACCTGCTCCCATAGCAGTTCCAGATGTAGCAAGTAATGAGAAAATAATGGGCTCAAGCAGATATTCTCTCTCTTGGACATTTATTGAGGAAATCTGATAATGGGGCATGTGACAAGGAAATCTAGAGGTAAAAGGTCATGGAGAGAAAGGCCAGAAAGACCAAATTGCACTAACAAGGGAGGAGAAACAAAGCACAGAGGGCTGCTGAGTCATCACTCATACCAAGTGGGCCCTAGAGCTCCCCCAGGTCAAGCAGCTTTCCAGCACCTGTGCAGGAGCATCTAACACTAAACTGACTTTTATTTTGGTAATATGAGCGAGTCTTTGTTCCTAAAGCAACACTAAAACAAGACCCAACTTGGCAGAGCCAGCCAGCTGTCCACAAAGGTCGTTTTCGCCTTCTATGGCACAGGGGGCCTGCCGAGGAACATCTGCCAGCCAGGGGCTATGTTGCCTATCTCCCCCACACCACTTTGCTGCTGGCTGGGGCCAGATTCTCATGGAAAAAATGTGAGCAGGAGTGATTATAATGTCACCTCTGGGCTGAAGCAGTTAAGAAGCAAGGGCGACTTTCTTCCCTCTTTACTAATGAAGTCAAAAAATCACGAGGCAGGCTTGTGCAAAGCAGTAATGGTGGCCTGTTTAAGAGCAGCATCAGAGCAGAGTAGCAGGGACAGCCCGATGGAGTCAGAAGATTGGCTACATGCAGGGGGTGCAGCAAACAAGTTAATATATTGAGGATAACGGAGCCGTGTTTCTCACTGAAAGGAGGGAGGTACCAATATGAAAAGGGGACAGCTAGACTGAACCTTGTGGTATTGAGCTTGTAGTTTCAAACTGCAACTGTCGGTGTTAACTCATGGCTTACAAGATATAGAAACAGAAATAAATACATGGAAGTTCTGTCTACTGAGAGGGCCTGGGAGCAGCAACACCTGAGTGAGAAGCACACCTAGTACCTAGATATTTGTTTCTAAATACCATTCTCTAATGACAAAGGACCCTAGAGAAGTGACTGATTCCAGGGAAAGTACAAGGTAAGTCTACAACTTATGCTTTGAAGGAAATTCTCAAAGAATGATGGGGACTTCCTTGGTGGTCCAGTGGCCAAGACTCCTTGCTTCCACTGCAGGGGGCTGAGGATTAATCCCTGGTCAGGGAACTAGATCCCACATGCCACAACTAAGTGTTCATATGCCACAAGTAAGACCTGGCACAGCCAGCTAAATTAATTAAAAAAAAAAATGATAAGGAGAGGCCAAAAGAACACAGAAGTTAGTTTGAAGGAGTTCCCACCAGCCAATAGGGACAATTTGAGCACCAAAATAATAACAATAATAGATTATAATCCACTGATTAAAATACAAATCCATGATTCCACAAAAACATTGTTGAACAGAGAGAAGGGAAAGCTTTTACTTCAATAGAATGCCAATGAATAAATGTAGGAGGAAAAATGAAAACAAAAGATTACCGTTTGGCAAACATTAAAGTTATTTAGTCAAGGGACATCAATGGGTGATGAGCATAGTAGATGAAACTGGGTGGGGAACAGTATTTTTACATAGTCTTCAAATATTTCCACACAAATACCTATTAATTACAAACAAAAAAGAAAATTTATAGTGGAGAAACCTAGCAGGCATCATCTTAGTCAAAGGATCGATATTATCATCTGTAATTTGACAAATAAAGATCATGTGATACCCAGTAGGAGACAATGACAAGACATCACTAATGTGATATCCCAGAGATGTACATCCTAAATCTAATCATGTGGAAGTATGGACAAATCCACACTCAGACACATTCGACGAAATGACTTCAGGAAGGTCAAGGGCATCGAATTCAAGGAAAGACTTAGGACCTGCTCCACCTCAAGGTGGGGAGAGAGCCGTGGCAAGTGGGTACAATTCATGATCCCAGATGAGGTCTTTTTGTCACAGAGAACATCACTGGGGCTTTTGGCACAGGTGGTAAGGGATGTCTGGGGGAAGGGTGTAGCAAGGATTCTTGCTACTTTTCTGTAAGTCTGAAACTGTTTCAAAATAAAAAAATTAAAAAAAAAAAAAGAAGCCGGAATATCTTCTCCACTCTCTCTTGCCCCATCCACTAGCAGGATACAGAGGACCTGCTAGAGTCTGAGGTCCCAGACCCAGTGATAGAGCTGTAGGAGGGAAGGAGTTCGGGTCCCTTAACCCCAGATGCAAGACTGCCACCCCCCCCTTCCTGGTCAGGTGCACAACTTTGGACTTTATATTGTCTTTAGCCACTGAGCTGGGGGAGAGGGGACCTTTTCCAGCATCATCCTAACTCATGGGACTTACTCAACAGCCTGCTCTGCTCTCCACTTGAGGTCCCACAGACACCCCAGGGAAACATCTCGTCCCTAAACTTGCCAGCCGCTCATCACTATCCTGGCCAGAGACCCAGCACCGCTTGACCCTTCTCTCTCTCTGCATCGCCCCACATCCAGTCAAGCCCACTTCCTGTGTCACGCTGGAGCTTCTCCATGCCCACCAGGCCTGCCTCAGCCGTCTTCCCCTCACCAGGGCCATTGTCACTGGTTCTCTAGCCTCCATTCCAATCTTTTCTCCACTAAGCATGGCAAGTCATATGTGTAGTTCCACAATTCCTTGTCCCAGCCCCCACTGCCCTCAACCTGGACACCCTCCCTGTTTCCAGCCCATCTGGTAAACACCTAGTCTCCCCTCAGGGTTCAACTCGTGAGTCACCTGGATGAATCCTTGCTTGATCCTCCTTCCTTGGGGCCCCTGGACACGGTCTTCCATCTGAACAGGGCAGAGAGGCCCTGCTTGCTCCACTAATTGGGGGGGGGGAGGGGACACACACCCGTCTCCCCAGCATAGCCTGAGCTCCTTGGCACTCACACATGCTGGAAGAAATCCTCTCCCTCCCACTTGCAGCCAAGTCAGACCCCAGCCCTCCCTCGCCCGCCACCGGTTAATTCACTACAGGCTTTCATTCAAGCTATTAAAACATTTGCCCTCTGGCCCCATTCCTAATCCACACAGAGGAGAATCACTGTCTCAGGGGTGTTCTGTGGTTGCCCAGAGCTGGCACTCAACAAATAGATATTGAAACAAAGTACTTAGAGCAATTCTCTCTGCTTAGATTAGAGCCCCACCCCATTTCACTCCTGCCCCAGTTCCCAAATTGCATTCAACCTGTCAATGATTTAACAATTATTTCTTGACGGCTGGCGCACACAAGGCCCTGGGCACACAGTGCATGTTCCTGACTCCAGGGGTTGCTCTTAGCTACTAGGGGCCACCGTGACCTTGTTCACCTTTGAACTCCCCAACTTGTGTCCATCCCCAGGCCTGGCACAGCTAGGCACCCTGTAAACATCTGCTACCAGGCCAAGACCACTACTGACCCAGGCCTGCAAGTCCATCCAGGACTGACTGGCACTACAGCCAGCTACTAGGACTAGTCTGACACAAAAGTGTCCCGTGAGATCAAACCCCACTGAGACAGCAGGACAGAAAGTGTGTACTTCTGTGCCTGGAGCTTTCCTAGCCCCCATTCAACTATTGAAACAAAGAAAGAAAAAAGAATCGGACATATAGGGATCCATCCAGTGGAGGTCCTGTTTATTCCTGAACCCCAACCAGACAGCCCAGCAAGACACATTCCACCCCTCCACCCCACCCCAGATCCCTGAGGCCCATTTCACAGGCTGGAAAACGAAGGCACTGTGTCTGAGTGTCCCAGAGGTCAGGGCACCTAACATACGAAAAGCTGGGAGTCCTGGCTTTCAGTGATGCCACTGCTGGTCCACGGAACAGGACGAAGACCTCTGGTCTTCGGAGCAGAGCCCCTCTGCTGAGGTTTTCCGAGGAAGCCCCAGTGCTCTGTCAGCCCCGTTCTGACCAAGGGCAGAGAGGAGCCAAGGCCCCATGGAAGATGCTGCTCCAGGTGGCCAGAGATCATCAGGTGACAGGGGACAGACTCGAAACCAGGACTGGGCCTGTCTTCCAGCCAGCATCTGTCAGGACCAGGGCTGTTGTACAGCTGTCCTGAGCTCCCCAGATGCTAAGGAACAGAGCTGAGTCTACTGTTGGGGGCAGAGAGAGAAAGCACCCCCAAACAGGCTGCCCGGTAAGAGATCCTCGGGGGCTAAAGAGAAGTTTGGTCCACACTCCCGAGCTGAGCAAGGTGAGTAGTGAAGGGGAGGTAACTAGGCTCTGGTGGGTCCCCATCTGGATCCTGAGGCCGCCAGCATCAGCACTCCCCATGGCATCAAAAGGCTGCTCTCCCCCGCAGAGGGGTGACACAGCTTCAGAGCTTGCTCCGCAGGGCCTCTGGTGGGGGCCGCTGCAGCCGCCACACCACCCTTACTGGCTCGGAGGCGCGGTCTAGCTGGCGGAAGCCGCCCAGGTCGCCTGTCTGGCTGTACTGCTGCAGGGCCGGCTGGAGCACCGTGATGGGGATGCTGAAGTTCAGGTGGGGGTATGTGGCCCCTGTGTTATTGTCCCGGGTGTTGCTGGCAACGATGCCTGTTCAGGAGACAGAGAGGAAAAGAGGTATGAGCGAAGGCGCAGTGAAGGAAGGGAGATCCACCTCTATCCTGGAGGCCCTAGGCCTGTGGGGGGCCGGGGGGCTGAATACCCCTCATAGTGACAGAAACCAGGCTTCATGTATCGACACAGGCCCCTCATGCCCCAGTCCTCCTTCCTGGCTTTACTTTCTCCCTAATACTATCAGTATCTAACACACTATGTCTCACTTATTTTGTTATTTTTCTCTCCAACTTCTGTTATCTTTCAGCTCCATGAGGGCCGGGCTGCTGTGTTTTATTTATAATCTCCCCAGGACCTGGAAGAAGGCCTGGCATAGCGGGACCTCAACACGTACTTGTTGAGTGAATGAATAAATGAATCAGACTCACACACGAGTTTTGGGTGGCCAGCTCAGTGCATGTGTATGAATTTTTTGAAGACAATTGTAGGCTGACAGAAGTCTTGCCCAAATAGTAGAGCTCCTGTACATCCTGCACCCAGCTTTTCCTTATGTCACCACACCACACTGATTAAAACCAAGAAATTAAGCTTGGTGAAATGCTATTAAGTAAAGTACAGAACTCACTTGGATGGACCAGGGTTTGCACTAATGTTCTTTTTCTGATCCAGGATCCCACATGGTATTTAGTCATCATGTCTCCTAGGTCTCCTCCCACCTGGGTCACCTTCACAGTCTCTCTTTATCTTTCACAGTCTTGACACTTTGAAGAGTACAGGTCAGTTATTCTATAGAATGTCCCTCAATTTGGGTTGACCTGATGTTTTCTCATGATTAAGACTGAGGTGATAGGGCATGCCTGGTAGTCCAGTGGTTAAAAATCTGGCTTACAATACAAGGGACACTGGTTTGATCCCTGGTCTGGGAAGATTCCCTATGCTATGGGGTAACCAGGTCTATGTGCTACAACTACTGAGCCTCATTTCTCCTACATTTATTAATAGGAATTCTTCCATAACGGAAAGCTGTCCTTTGTCTCCATTTTAAAATTCATTCAATATTAACTTATATTAGTATGGACTCACGAGTATTCATTCTTTTCTTGGATTACAATCCAATACTACCACTATTTGTTTTGTTGCTCAAATTGTTCCAACAGGAGCTCCTTTACATCAGCTCTTGGGTCTTTCAACATTTGACATGCTCATCATTTTCTTTTTCTCTGAGTTTCCTTCCTTTCCAGCACCACAAAGCAGCCCTGGAATCAGTCAGTTCCTGGTTCTTTTTATTAGAGAATGACTCTTAGAAACCAAGATCTCAACTCTCAGCACTCTCATTGCAACTGGAGTATCACTGGCTTCTAGCCCTCTCAGCAGACCAAGATAAGAGACATACATATATATATACATACACACAAACTCATGCATACACACATTTATATTTATCTGTGTATCCACTTATCTGTATACTTCTTTTAGAAGGTCAACCAGTATATAGGAGAAAGATGGAATGCAGACTAGGATGAATGTACCTAACTGTATTTCAAATGAATCGCATAACCATTCTGAAGGGGAAGGAGCTAATCTAAGAAACTTTGGAAAATAGCCTTTTGACTGGACACTTTAAGGCTAAAGAACTGTACTCGCTCAAATATTGTCTTCTAGTTGGTAAATCTGTTTCTCACAGGGATGTGGTTAGCAATTCTGAAAGTACTTCTTTTGTACACTACAGTTGAAGAAATAGTAGATCCACTGCAGCTAGCAACAGAAAGGCAAAGTTTCTCACTGTGGGAGAAAACAGTCAGAAATAAGGGAAGCGGAAGGCTTGCATGAACCCTGTGTGCTGGACTGCAGGTGGAGGTATCCACATGGACTCATGGTTGGCTTTTTTTAAACAGATAAACAGATTTTCACACTTTCTTGTGAAAAACTGTAAAGTCAGCCAGTGTTAGGCCCACATATCTTTGTAATGAACCAAGAATGTGCTAGAGTTCAGTGGTGTTCACCCCGTTTCTCCTTTGCCCTCCACTCACTGCTATCTTCACTCACTCACTCATTCATTCATTCACTTTACCTTCCCAACCTCTGTAGGCTTTTGAGTTTGTTACCCTTGCTGCTGTCGCTTCAGTCGTGTCCGACTCTGTGCGACCCCATAGACAGCAGCCCACCAGGCTCCGCCGTCTCTGGGATTCTCCAGGCAAGAATACTGGAGTGGATTGCCATTTCCTTCTCCACTGCATAAAAGTGAAAAGTGAAAAGTGAAATTGAAGCTGCTCAGTCGTGTCCAACTCTTAGCGACCCCATGGACTGTAGCCTACCAGGCTCCTCCGTCCATGGGATTTTCCAGGCAAGAGTATTGGAGTGGAGTGCCATTGCCTTCTCCGTTGTTACCCTTGGACTCATCCAACTACTGAGTTTCACAGATCAAATGATATTAAGTGACTTACCTAAGGTCATGGAGTACCTTAATGGCAGAGAAAGGACCAGAACTCAGATCTCTTCCCTCCAAGCCCAGCATCCATCCTCTGTGTCCTCAGAAGCACTATAGTCCAAAAACCTTGGCTAATTACCCCTGGGCATAAGGCCCATCATCTTCCCAGACAGAGGGTGGCTCCCAGGGCTGGCCACTGAGCACTCGTGGGTGGGACTGAGGCTCTGGCCAGGGGAAGGCTGGGAGAGGACCAAGGAGCTGGTTACCCAGGAGGTCCCCAGAGAAGGCAGAGAAGAGAGGTCCCCCGCTGGAGCCACCATGCACGGCACACGTGGTCTGCAGCATCACCGGTGTGTCATCCACCTGCACCACAGCCGACAGGATGCCTGAGGTCACTGAGGGCCCGCAAGCCTGGCCGAAGACACCGAAGCCCACTACACTGACAGCCTCGCCTGCCAGGGAAGGAAGGAAGGTTAAGCTGGGGAGCCTCCTCCGTCTAGCAGGACTCACACACTCGCCAAGCCCCACCCCCGCCCCACTGGTTGTCTCCAAATTTCCAAACCCTGTCTGCCCTTCTAGTTTCTGCTCAGATGCCTGTTGCCCCCATGAGAACTTTCCCCAGGCCCCTACAGAAAGAGGTCAGGACCTCTACTGTATCTGCTCCATCATTTCTCTTTAGCCCTCATTCCCCTTCTGGACTGGATAGTCACTTTTTAGGATTCCTAGCATCTAGCCAGGGGCTCAATACATGTTTATGGAATTAACACCCAACTCCTGGGACTAAAAAGTCTATTGGTGAAAATAAAATGCTGACAATGACTACAAAATGGGCACCACCTTCCTTCACCAAGTGCTTTACAGGCAATATCTCACCCAGTCCTCACAAGACCTAGGAGTAGGGAGCATTATCCCCATTTTACAGATGTGGAAACCAAGACAAAGAATATTAAGTTGCCTGTCCAAGGACACAGGGCTAGTTAAGTGGCAGAAGAGATGCCAATGTGGTGAGCTCATAATCCTTGTTACGTTATAACAAATCACATCCACAAAGCAAAACATCTGGTACTTCTGTGGCAGCATCACAAGGCCTTTTACTCAGATCATGCCACTGGAGCCTCGCAGACCAGCCTGCGGTGTTATAAGGAGTCCCCAAGGTTCAGTACCTCCACACTACACTGCTGCAGGGCCTCAGGAAAAAGCCATGCTTTACCTTTCACTGGGAATTCCACCTGCCCCCCAGTACCATGGGCATGCTGAGCACAGCAGGGAGGCATCTAAGAGCAACTCCAGCCAAAGCACTGTAACCAGGATGCAACAAGGTGCCAGCTTGACTCGTTACTTCAGCAGGGGTGAGGAAGGAAGCTGACCTGGGGGGCTGGCCCCTGATCTGTAGGCTTGATGTGCCCAACACTGATTTTCTAAGGTCCTTTCCAAGGTCCACTCCAGACCAAAGGGACCCTTTGTTTATTACCTTCATGGAAATGCTCGGCAGGCACAGGTACAGGGACACCATCTAGGTCCTCCTCCAGGCTCACAACTGCTATATCATAGGGAGATGTCTCTTGGGTGGCAAACATCACACGTCCCCAGATTATGGCACTCCTGGATACAAGAGAAACAAAAGGACAGGTTAGCTCTCCCAACCTTTAGCACTGGGAGGAAGCAAAATAATGAGTAACAGTAAAAATCATGAACTTGGGACTCAAAAGATTTGGTGTCAGCCCTGGAACATACCCACAGGCAACTCTGGGCACATCACTTAGCTGTTCTGTGGAATTTCCAAACATGCTTCACCAAGTGCAGAGTACCTCTACATACAGTTTCCTGCACGTTATCATGATCACAGACACCCAGGACCCAGGGAGCACTGTGGGCCAGGCCTGGTGTTACTGTTCTATGGACATCATTTCATTTAGTCCTCAGAGCAGCCCCATGAACTAGGCACTGGTATTATCTCCATTTCAGATGGTGCTTTTGAAGCCCAGAGAGCTTAAGTAAATATCTCACAGTCACACAGTTGGTGGGAGGAGCCAGGGCTGATTTTCCCAGGGTCTTCCTTTTCTGCCTTATTTGATACCAACAATCTTGTTATTTAGTGGGACAGACATGATACAATTTCATCCTCCAGGTCCGTGTTTATATAGACGCTAGCACTTCTATAGCTCTTACTGTGTGTCAGTAAGAAGACTTTACATGTCAATTCCTGGGAAAGCAGCTTAGACAGATTTACCACATTGCCCAAGATTATGCATGGCTGCCTGTTACACACACTGCAGGAATAGCTTTCAGTAGACCTGGTGAGTTCCCTAGGACCAAGAGTATGTTGGGGTGGGGGACGGTGAGAGGGTGTAGGGATTGGGAACCACACACAGAGGAAAATTCTCGGCATCAGTCTTCCCTATAAAGTCATGGCCATCCTGTTGATTGTCAGGGGATTTCTATGGCAGAGCCAGGCTGGGTTAACCTTGGAAGTTCAGTAGAGGCATCTGGGAAGATCTGGGCTGAGAAGCTGGGTTGGACCACATACAGGAGAACAAGCATTAACACCAAGGTGCTATAGGGCTTTGCTTTGGCCTAGGTAAAGCACCTGGGATCACAGAAGAAACAGAAAGAACATGTATTAGAAAATCAAGCCAAGAAGCCGAGGCTGCCGACTCCACTGCCAAGAGCAAGTGAAAGTATATGACAGCAAGAGTGCTTTCCTTGCAGAGAGGGGACAAATGACTGTCTGAAGTCCTAAACTGGCGGCCAAGACCACCCCACAACTGTTCAAAATATAACTATTTGCCTAGGCCCCACTCCAATATTCTAATTAGGTGGAACCTCATATCTGTCATTCTGATCCAGAAGGGATGTTCTGGTAAAGATCTAAGAGATAAACCAAGTAAGAGTAACAGGCTCCTCTCCTATTCCAGGAGGGGTGGCACCCTGGGCCCCTGGCACTTCACTAGGCATTCAGGGGAAAGAGAACAGGGTTAGGAAGACTCCATTCAAGGGCCTCTGGTGTGTGGGTGCAAGGCTGAGACAGAGGAGTTGCCCAGAAGGAATTCAGACTGGGAGTGGGAGCTCAATGATGCTTAGCCAGGGATGCTGAACATGGCCACAGACCTCCAGAGTTGCTTGGCATCTTGCCCAAGTCCCATTAACCCTTTGCCAGGAGGCACAGAACTCCCTACTCTGGGGTTCTGAGTACCAAGGATGAGAGGAGGGTCCCAGGTCCCTACACACAGTGTACCACCAAGGCATGAGCCTGAGACCAGAAGGCCTCCGTAATCCTCAGGATTATGACCTGAGGCCTGGGATCTAGACCTGACAGCTGGTGAGGGAGTGGAGTGCGGGCAACTTGAGGGCCTTACTTGGCGGTGGTGGAGCGCACCAGGACCCTGGCCGTCTCCCGAGGGGCCACATGCCGGCAGGTCACCACGAGACGGGGCGCCACGGCCACTCCGGAGCCCCAGACAGAACCACACTCCACCAGCACGGCCGCAGCTGCCCAAGGGGGCCCGGGGTCTCGGTATCGGAGGGGCAGGCCCCACGGGGCGCCCATCTCAGGCGGTAGGAGGGCGGCCAGGGCGGCAGTGTCGGGGTGAAGGCGGCAGAGAGCGGCTCGGGCGACGCTGAGCAGTGGGGCGGCGGCACAGAGCAGCGTGAGGCCCACCCACTCGCGGGCCTTCCAACAGAGGGGTGCAGCCACCAACGCCACCAACGCCCCCGCGGGCCGCGACGCGAACACGCCTCCGCCCTCCGTGCCTGGCAGGCAGCGGGCATCGGTGAGCAGCAGCGGGCCGGCCGAGTTGCTGAGCACGCCGCGGCTGAGCGTATTGAGAAAGATGTCCGGGCAGAAGGCCCCGAACGGGGAGCCGCAAGCTAGGAGCGGTGCGCCCTTGGGCACGTCCCCGAGAGGCGCCACGGCCAATACTGGCCCTCGCTCCTCGGCCTCCTTCTCCGGCTCCGGCCGCACGCGAAGCAGCGCGAACCACCCCAGCGCTCTCAGCTGGTCCTCCTCCTCCTCCTCCGACATCTCGTCATCCGGTGAGGCGTTTGCGAAGCGCCACTGCTCGGCCTCCTCGCCGCCGAAGAGCTGCGCGAAGTGGCCCTGGAAGGCCGGGCAGCTCAACAGCAGCAGAAGCTCGGCGGGGCGCGGGGGCTGCAGTGGCCGCCCGCGGGGCCGGGCGGGCGGGCCGGGCTCCAGGCCGGCGCACTGGGGCGTGCACAAACCTGGGCGACCCCGCTCCGCGCGGCCTGCCGGACTTGCGGCGGTTGGGCCCCACTGCACGTGCAGGCGCAGGTCGTCGCCGCAACTGTCGCCGGGCAGGAAGGCGGCGCTCGCCGCGGTCAGCGCCCCGCTGCCGGCCCGCAGGAAGCGGGTGAAGATGCCCCCATGGCACAGCACCAGGCCCGGGCGACGGTTCAGGATCACCCCGCTGCAGCTCCACGAGCCTGCCTCGGGCTGCCCTGCCCGGGAGGCGCTCACCACGCAGCCCGCCTGCTCAGCTGCCCTCATGGCGGGCCCCCACTGCCGCCCCATGGCCTCCGGGACGGCACACCGAGGGCTTCCCGGAGAGCGAGCGAGCAAGCGAGCGAGCAAGGACCACGACCGGAACCAGCTGACCCCACGTAGCGCCACCCAAAGCTGGAAGCGAGAGGCGCAAGCACTGTCCCAGGGCTTCCTCGTCAGGCCGGATTGGCTAAACCCCATTGGCTGGGCAAGGGGCCGAGTCCTGATTGGCTGCTGAGGCTGACCCCGCCTTTCCCCGCCCTAGACCGTTCAAGTCACCTGCGCAACATAAGCGAGAGCTGTAGGACCGGAGGACCAGCCCCGGGAGAGTGACCGGAATGTGGCTTTTACTGGGAGATAAGGGCGTGCTAAAAAGGTCTTGTAGGTCTTCATAGAACCGTTCAAGTTCAGCTTCTTCAGCGTTACTGGTCGGGGCATAGACTTGAATTACCGTGATATTGAATGGTTTGCCTTGGAAACGAACAGAAATCATTCTGTCGTTTTTGAGATTGCATCCAACTACTGCATTTCGGACTCTTTTGTTGACCATGATGGCTACTCCATTTCTTCTAAGGGATTCCTGCCCACAGTAGTAGATATAATGGTCATCTGAGTTAAATACACCCATTCCAGTCCATCTTAGTTCGCTGATTCCTGGAGTGTCGACGTTCACTCTTGCCATCTCCTGTTTGACTACTTCCAATTTGCCTTGATTCATGGACCTAACATTCCAGGTTCCTATGCAATATTGCTCTTTACAGCATCGGACTTTGCTTCTATCACCAGTCACATCCACAGCTGGGTATTGTTTTTGCTTTGGCTCCATCCCATCATTCTTTCTGGAGTTATTTCTCCACTGATCTCCAGTAGCATATTGGGCACCTACCGACCTGGGGAGTTCATCTTTCAGTGTCCTATCTTTCTGCCTTTTCATGCTGTTCATGGGGTTCTCAAGGCAAGAATACTGAAGTGGTTTGCCATGCCCTTCTCCAGTGGGCAACATTCTGTCAGACCTCTACACCATGACCTGTCCGTCTTGGGTGGCCCCACACGGCATGGCTTAGTTTCATTGAGATAGACAAGGCTGTGGTCCGTGTGATCAGATTAGCTAGTTTTCTGTGATTATAGTTTCAGTGTGTCTGCCCTCTGATGCCCTCTCCCAACACCTACCATCTTACTTGGCGTGCTGCGATTCATGGGGTTGCAAAGAGTTGGGACACGGCTGAGCGACTGAACTGAACTGAACTGAAGGGCGTGCTGGTCCCTCGGAGCCTAGTCTCTGAGCTGCAGGAAAGGAAATACAAATGTGTGCTGCCATGAGTAGACTTGCCCAGTCCCTAACAGGTCCTGTCAGTATATGCCCAGGAGTAGGAGACATCTGACCTCTGGGATAAGATGGGCAAAGAAGCCGTTCAGTACTTTGAAATTTTGTAAGTAAAGCGTACAGCAATCCACTAGGAGATAATAGAGCTCATAAGATTACAACTCGGGTCTTTTGATGCCACACTACCAAACTCCTGGAAACTGAATTTGCTCAAAGTAAAATTTGCCTTCAAAACTATGATAAACAGTTGTTGTTTAGTTGCTAAGTAGTGTCCGACTTTTTGTGAACCCATGGACGGCAGCCTGCCTGGCTCCTCTCTCCATGGGATTTCCCAGGCAAGAATACTGGAGTGAGTTGCCATTTCCTCCTCCTGGGGATCTTCCCCACGCAGGTCTCTTGCATCTCCTGCATTGGCAGGCAGATTCTTTACCACTGAGCCACCAGGGAAGCCCAGGATAAACAGTAGCTGAAGTCAAAGTTTTAAATTACACAACCCTATAGTTGGCAGTATATACATTTCATATAATGACATTTATATGGTTTATGGGACTTATCTGGGTTAGGGGTTCCTTTTTCTGTAAAGGGCCAGAGTGTAAATAGATCAGAGTTTGTGAGCCCTATAGTCTCTGTCTCAAATACTAAGCTCTGCTGCTGTAGTGTGCAAAAGTTTAAGGAGTGGGATGGCTGTGTTCCAATAAAATTTAATTCAAATACAAAGAGTTTGAATTCTTTGTAATTGTAGCATGTCACAAAATTGCACTTTTTTCCCCCTCACAGGTCATACAACAGGCATTAGGCCAGATCGGGACCACAAGCTATAGTTTGCCATCCCAATGAAGTCACTCTGAGGGCAGAGGAATACGAACAAGTGTGTTTTGGATATCCCTGAAGCAGACACCACAAGCTAGACATTTTATGAAGGTCTGTTTATCACACTATCAACTAAAGTACACATTCATTTTAATGAATTATTTTAGTAGATATTTATGTCAGCATTAATGAAAAACATTCAATTACTATATTACATAACCTTTCTAATCAATTTTTGAATAAATTAATGCTGCTTGGCTTTATCTGCAACACAATACAGGGTAATGTTCAATATTTCCAGTCACACAAACCTGTTTGAGAAAGGGAAATGATCCATTATAGTATGAGGCAGGACTGAAATCAGCCGTTTTTCCATAGCAGGTACTGTCTTATTTTAGTTCTGTAACACAGAAGATGGCTTGATCACGGTAAAATCTGACTATCCAACTTCCCAGCAATTAAGAAAGTGTTTTTCTCTCAAGTCCAGTGATTCTCCCTTAATGATGCTCAAGCCTCCAGCATGAACTGTTTATATCATGTTTTTCTCTATTTACGACACATCACAGTCGAGTCCTGACCCCCTGAGTGCTGGGTTCATTGAGTCAGCCTTTAATCTTCATGCTCTGATCTGATTAAAGCAGCACAAATAAATTCATATAAATGTTAAAACCCATGCCATCATTTCACAGTATGTTTCAAGCTCAAGATGTCTCCAGTAATTTAATACTCAGTCAAAAACAACCTGCTGCATTTTGCTTCCCATTCTATTTTATCCCAGTACTTAAATTTTGGAACCTTATTTGGGTTTTTTAAAAGCAAAGCTTCCTAGAAGCCTAGTAAATGTTCAAGCATAGGTTTCATTACTTTTCCTATTTTGCAAAATGTAGCATTTAACTGAATCTCTCCAATTTTATACCAAATGATGAAACACAGCTAAACTGAACCCAGCCCCTACTAGCTTGTTAATATATGAGATTTTGTACAAAAAGTCTGCCATGTCCATCCTGTTGCAGAAATAACCACCAATCCTGGGACCACCATTTGTTGCAAGGCTCTCAAACAGTACTAAATTTATTACTTGTAGTGGAATGTGTAAATTGGCCTGGTCTTTCCACACACCCACACCCTGCATCCCCTCATAGCAAAATTTGTCTCTCATATCTATTGTATGTTCATACTCAGAACAAGCCAATGCCAAAAAGGAGAGCGATAGCAAATGTTTTAACTTTTTATTAAAACGCTTAAGATACAGATTGACTCTTTTGTAAATGACTGTTTTACTTTTCCTGAAATAGGACATATACGCACTCTGATAAAACAGAATGAAAAGTCTCAATTCATGGGAGTTCCTGTACAAAGCTCTGATCCTAACTGTTAGGAGCAGAGCTCCTCACAGTAGCTTCTTTCCTCTATTTTATTATAGGAACTGTGTTTTCTGTGGGGCAAGAAACCGACAGGCGCCACTTGATTTTTCAATCCTAACTCTTTCTCCGGTGGCCAAAATAAACCACTTTCACAAAGAGCTGCCCTGTGTAGAATCCATAGTTTTCTAGCTTGCTAAAAATTGACTAGGGACAAATAGAAAAAAAAAATAATAAGAAAACTAACACTGAAGCAATCACACCTCTCATATTGCTGGATAGAGAAGTATGGGTTACCTTTAGCCAAAGGAAATCAAAGTATCCAAGTTAACTACCTAGTTCATTCACCATTAGCTAGATTTGTTCACTTAAGGCTTTACCCCTTTCCAAACCAGCTATGCTTGCTAAGAAATGAAAGACTTGCTCTTCCCAGCTTTATGCTTCGTTGAGCCTCTGCATTTGGTACCTAGCTGTGAAAAAGTATGCTTTCCCAACAGGTCAGTACTGAAGACTAACAATGTGAAATCCAACTAAAGAAAAATACTCTCACCTCAGGAATGTGTTATCCACACTTTCCATGCTCTCACATTAAAAGCAAGAATCCACTGAATTTAATTCAGTCCTCTGCAAATAAGCCTCAACATCACAATTTTCAGTTCTGAGAAAAATACCTCTAACTTTTCATTAAAGAAGATATCCTTCCACATGAAGACCATCTCTTATCCCTTCATCCTTTACTACAAAGGTAAAACATTGGTTAAGATCATGAAAATCCAATTTCACACGTGGCATTAGGAAAATGGAATGCTATAAAAATAACCCTCATCACACCGCTGGGGACGCTGAGGCTTTTATACCGGGTGCTAACTGACAAGTTTGCTGGCTCAAAAGGAACAGCTCAACACACAGTTCTTGGATTAGAAGATCCCCAGGTTATTTCTGGCCTGGAGAAAGACAATTTCATAACACCTCCCACCCACCCACCCCCAAAATCTGGAAAAGTTAACAGATGATAACCTTTAACGCCAAAAAAAAAAAAATGATAACCAATACAAAAAAACAGAGTTCATGAAGAGTCCAATAAAGAAACCAAATTCTGCAAGTGGAATAAATCTTTCCTAGCTTCAAACAAATGCTACAATATCAGATGTTGAAGTTCTTAACTCACAGAATTAAGAGTCCTTAAGCTGTTAACTTTGTCCTGTGTGACTCTCCTATTGAGAAAAAAATTTCCCCTAGAATTTGCAAAAATGACTGAGACACATCTACAGTGTGTGACAACATGGGAGATGTTCTCAAATCTTAAATGAGGTGAAAGTCACTTTTTACAACTGAAAATGAAAAAGGTGCTACAGAAAGAAATGATATTTTAAAACTGCATAAAAGCAAAAACTGGCTGAAATTGGTAACTTATTGAGTAAAGACAGTAACAGTAACCCACGCTAGAACTAACTCCTCCATAGTGACCCATCTGCTATCCATGCTGGGATGAGACATGACCGGAGCCCACCAGGGTGGAAGCCAGCCTCAGCTGTGAGGCTGGAGTTCTGCTCTTTCCTAGCGCTCTGTGCACAGGGTGGTACCACCTACTAAAGGCAGTCAGGGAGATGGGGGAGCCTCTCTCACCAGCCTGCTGTTCACTGAACTGAGCTCTGGACTCCAACGTGTATCCGTACATAATTTTATGAAGTATCTAAATGCCATTCACTAGATTAAAAAAAAAAAAGAAAACTCTGGACCAAGTATATTGTGAACTTTAAAAAAAAAATTATGAGGAGGGTCACCAATTACATTAACAACACTTTCTTTAAAAAATAGAATCACTTTCTTTTGAAATCAACCACAGTGGTGAGACGTGTTTTTCTTTCCAGGTGGCCCGTGATGGCACACAGCTCTACTCGACAAATCCTGCCACCTCCAAGTCCTGGGGTGCTGACCTGCACCAGCATGTGGGGCAGCATTACCTCCCAACAGTGTGGAGAAGAGCACATGTCACCACTGGGCGATGAGAGAGCAGACAGAGCCTCTTGGCTTCTCAACGCCAGACACGGTCGGAGAGCTTTCCTTGTTCTATTAGAAAAGTTCATGAGGAAGCTGTGAATAGGATCAGTCCAGAGAAGTAAAACTCTTTATTTTCACTGTCCAAACATCAGTCAATATACTGGGAGAGCCAGCGGAAGCCCTCGCCATATCCTTGCCTCTTGAGCACACTGCACATGAACACTTCCATGGGGCGGGCATTCAGCTCCTTCAGGGTCACATTCCCCTAGGGGAGGCAAAACCAAGATGTTAGCATTTCCATGTGGAAAAGCTTGCAAGGGTGATGACAAAAATCACTTTCTCCATTGCTCAGAAGCAAATCTGAGCAGGGATTAATTATAGAAATGTGGTCAAGGCCACTGGGTTTCATGCTTTCAGGAGAGTCCTACTCCCAGATTCTCTCACTGTGAAGCACCTTTGCTTTGAACACACCAACTGGTTCATCTGGAAAGCTATGGCAGCAAACCAGGAAAAGCATGTTCTCTTTTGGACAAAAGAAGTCCAGGATTTCTTAGAAATAAGAACATTCTTATTAATACAAGTATTCAGAAATATTACGAATGACAGGTTATGTCAAGAAAATTAAAAATTCACGTGTGTGTAAAATGGAAAACTAAATTAACAAAGTATTTCTAGAA
Organism: Giraffa tippelskirchi; assembly: GCF_054371585.1. Lineage (NCBI taxonomy): Eukaryota > Metazoa > Chordata > Mammalia > Artiodactyla > Giraffidae > Giraffa > Giraffa tippelskirchi. Next base: position 66,285,254 of record NC_137276.1, on the reverse strand, counting down.
AGAACTATATAACCAAGAAGAGGCAAGACTAAGGAACCATGCAAAAAAGTCAGGAAGTTACAGATTCTAGAAAAGGAAATTTTTAAAAATTAAATATACCAAACCTTATGCTGAAAAGACCAGAATTCCTATAAACTAGAGCTGTCCCAGATTTTTCTCTCACAAGCATACTTTTCTGCAACAAGATTCTACTGATGTGGAAGATTTGGGTTCTATTCCTGGTTTTATCACTGACTTGCTGTGTAGACCTGAACCAATCACTCTTAGTTTCCTCATCTCCAAACAGGGGTAACAGTCCTACCTCTCTCAGCAGGGAGTACAGAGAATAACCCAGTACTCTGATTTCAATGCTTGGAAAATGATATAAATGAGCACTCTTCATAACCTAAAACTTCCAGTCCAAAAAAATTTCTAGCTAAAGACTCTTTCAAAAGTGATCTCTCAAAACTAGATTTGAAAGCTAGTTAGAAAATTCTTAAAATGGCAGAAAAGTTTTACCATTTTCTTCATTCTCATATACCTGAGGAAAACTCTCATTAGAAAACAGGGGAAGAAAGAACATGCTCCAGCCTTCATAGTCTACAAATCACCTCTAGTACAACAAATGTTAAGCCCAGTTACTTTTAAAAGACAAGTAAAATCTAGATTGCAAAACGTGAATGTTTCAAAAGCTGTGAGTTGCCTTTATAATGTATCTGCTGAAGAGTTTTTCTCTTACCTTTCCTGTGGTCTGTCCATAAAGCCCAAATATCTCACGGAGTTTTTCTTCACTGATTGCATCTGTTCTGTCAATTTTGTTACCCAAGATAAGGATTGGCACGTTGGATATTGTCTCATCTGTCATTAAAGCCTAAAGCCAAGATTTAAAAACAGAGCTGGGTGAGGAATCTATAAAAGCCCACCAGACAATGAAGATAATTTTGACTTTCACTTGACTACAAGGTACCAGATGCAGAGTGAAAATCTGATCAGATTTATACTTGAGTGATTAACTAAAAGTTAATCTTGACATTATATAACACCCTTATCTTTAAGCAAAAAGCCCCTAAACATTACCTTGACATTAGTTACAAATTCCCCAAAAGCTTCAAAACAATTATAATGTAAAGTTGTGTCTATCTACAAAGCAGCAGAACCTTAACTCTGAGCTAAATCACTCAACCACAGACCATCCTCAGCTCTCCACTAAGCATTGTTCAGGAAGAACAAAGCTCTGGCTACAGAGCCTCAAAGATGACTACAGGAAACCCCAAGTATTCACTAGATGCCCCCTGTGTGCAACGTACCATCTCCAACAATGACAGGAAGACAAAAGAAAGATAAGACGCATCCCTGGCTCAAGAAATCCTCACTCTATGTTCATCTCTCAATAAAGCAAGGCAAGTGGATGATTAACTGTCGCAATGAATAGGAAGAGAATACAAATACTAAAAAGACATTCAGGAAAATAAAACGGTGACGTGGACTTAAGCAAAGTCTTAACAAATATGTGAAAACTAAACTGGACTCTGAAGGAGGGGCAGGGTTTGGATAGGCAGAACCCAAAGAATAAAGAAGATAAGCAATGGCTTTACAGTAGGAAGAGTTCACAAAGCCATATGGAGTATCACCTGGCTGGATTAAAGCATTTATGTTGATGTATCTTGACAGAGTAAGTGAGTTGGGATAGTATGACAAATATTAGGGTGCCAGTCTGAGAAGTTAGCTGGAATAGACCCTAAATCCAGGAATTATTAGAATCTACACTTCCAGTACAATGAATTCTCAAATAGTATCTGTGGTGCTCAGGTAAGGGGTGATGATCTAGCCTAAGATAGCAGCACGTACTGAATAGTGCAGCAAGCATTCCGGAGAAAGAAGTGAAGAGACTGATGTCTAAATGATAAGACAGACAACACAGGAGTCAAAGTTGGCAAAGATTTCAAGTCTGGGAATCTATTTCACTGACAGGAAGAGCTGGGAAAGGAGGGAAGAATTAAAAGGATAAAGGGAAACCTACTATGAACATCTCAAGTACCAAGAAATGTTAGACAAAATCAGAGTAAGAATGTCATTCATTCATTCATTAAATAGTAACAAAGTGCATATTATATGCCCAAGGCTTTACTAGATATGGACGTTTCACAAAGAAATAAGACAAGATCCCTACATCTAAGTTCCAGTGGGAGAGACCTAAGAAAATCAGTAAAAACAACAGATGCTGGTAAGATGGAGAGTCTAACAGTCTGAGAGGTCAGAGAAGGCTCCTCAGAAACAGTCATACCTGAAATCTGGGATCTCTTAAAGGACATTTAGAAATTTACAAGCAAAAGGGGGTAAGAGTCAGGTAAGAAAACCAGGCAGAGACAGTTACTTCTGAATACTCAAGGGAGGGCAAGTTGTTATCTATGTTTGGAATGTAGTTCAAGGTAGGCAATAGAAAAGCTGGAGAAATAAACAGAAGAAAGATTGTGAAAGATCGTATGTGCTATGCAAAAGAGCTGTAGATTTTATCCCCAGACTGATAAGAGATCTACTGAAGGATATTAAGGAGGGCAAACACAAGTAGCATGTGGCAGGGTGGTGGTGAAATCTATAGTAATTCACTGCATGTCCAGGTACAGGATGGGGAAGACGAATAGTTCCATTCTGGGAGAACAGAATCGGTAGGCAGAGTTTCTAATAAGTAGCACTATGTATGAGGTTGGAGCTCAAGAGAGATTTAAATAACAGAAACCCATTTAGGAGTCACTGGCATGATGGGTTGCAGATGAAAGAATGGGAGAAGCCTGGACCAGCCTGGGAAAAAGTACAGACCCTGGGGAGCACCGAGATTTAAGGGCTAAGCAGGGGAACGGGTGCTTGTGCCAAGAGTCAGAGAAGTATCAGCCAGAGAGAACACCAAAACCAAGAATGTAAAGGGGAGTTTAGAGAGAGAGAGAATGATGAGTGCCAAGGGGCCAAGTAAGGGAAGGATCGTAAGACTACAGCTTCAGATTCAACGAACATACTTACAGCAGAGAGAGGCTCAAATTGCCAGGAACAAGAATGCAGAGAGTTACAAATCAAAGAGAAAGAAGAGGCACAGAGTGACACAGTATGGATTACAAAGGCAACGTTACAGAAATTATCAAGACAAGAAAAATGCAATGTTGAAAAAGGAAAAAATCTGACGTGAATCCTAGTTAGTATCAAACAATGCACGTGACCAACACTGAAGACAGAACAGCCTGTTAAGGTCTGGGAAGTCACTCAGTGCCAACGGTTGGGCAGGTACAACCTGAGAACGCAGATTCAAAAATGCAAGGAACTCTAATATCTCCTTTAAGGTTTCACTATGCCAACACACCATAAAGAGTGAACACATGTGATGCATGAAAGAGAAAGACATTAATTATGCTGGGAAAACAGGCATTAACTGTGGAATGTCCTGAGCAAACTGCGCATAGAAGCACCCTATGATAAACTTAAGCAAAGTTAATTTACTTGTGTTCAAGACAAGTTTCCTCAGAACATTGAAAAACAATGTTTTTGATTTTAAAACACTTTCTTCCTGTAGCTAGGACTTTTACCAAATGTTAACTGGAATGATTAAGTATTGGCACTACTAAGTTGTATTTCTTAAAAGAAATAGAAGCCAAGAAAAGAAAAAGAAAATATAAACATACATTAAGCTCAACTTTGGATTCCATAAGTCGAGGATGATCTGCACAGTCCACCAGAAAGACAATCCCATTAATTGCTGGGAGGTAATTTTTCCAAACCCGACGTGCTAAAAGACAAAGTTTGCAGTTGCATCAATTTAAAAACATACATGATGAATACGAATAACCTAATGGTCTATGAAGTAGGCAAATTCTGGCCAGGTTTCAATAGCATTAAATTCTATACAGATTCTTCAAGTCCTAGCCAGTGTTAAGTCAGAACAGAGGACAAATAAACTGATGGTCCATGAACTGAATCTGATTTATTTAAATACTAAAATCAGAGTTTTCTGCCTGATTTTCTGAAAAAGTACATCATCTGGCAATCCCATGCCTATTAGTCCACATATACTGGGTGGATAATAATCAGTTGGAACTGAGTGGCGGCTGCCCCTTTACATGCTGTCTCAGTTCAGTCTGTCAAAGTTTCCACCACTTCCTACTGTCTCACTCCCAATTTCACTCACTTAAATGACCTAGCTCACCCCGGAGCCATTTTAGTTTGCAACTTCTGAGTTAGAGTATCAGGATGCAAATTATTTATCCATATAACTTTAGTCTCAAGTTAGTTCCTAACTAACCAATTTGTAAGCGTACTGACACTTTCATCTACTCAGCCCACAGGGAGACTAGGCTTGCCAGGTGGTTGAAGTTTCCAGGCCAATTACCTCAGTCTCCTAATTTAACCCAGTGTGCCTTATAAATTTTAATTTTTGGTTTATAACATGATGTGACAATGATCTGCGAAGCAGTGCTTTAACTGTTTTATAATTTATAAGCCATTCATTTCTATGGGACGATTAAGGAAGCATTTCTACATCAAACACTTAACAGTGGTCACCTCTGAAGAGTGGGACTGGGAAGGAGAAGTTGGGGGAATTTCACTTTTACCTTTCAGATTTGTATACTCATGGTATACTGAATTTGCTACATTAAGCCTGGACTACTCTTATAAGTTAAATTTTTAAGTTATACAAAAAAAAAAAAAGAAAACCTCTAAATATACAGCATCTCAGTAATTTGTGTAAAATGTAGCAAGGTTATTATGGAAAAAATGTTTCTGTTAAGTAAATTTTCCTCAAACAAAACTATGGACAAATCTTTCTTTATAATGGGGTTATATCCAGATAAATCCACTGTAAGTTGAAAATCTCCTAAGTCAAAATGTATTTGATAAACCTTACAAATACAGCTTAACCTAGCCTATCTTACGGAGAAGGCATGGCAACCCACTCCAGCACTCTTGCCTGGAAAATCCTATGGACAGAGGAGCCTGGTAGGCTGCAGTCCATGGGGCTGCTAAGAGTCAGACACGACTGAGCAACTTCACTTTCACTTTTCCGTTTCATGCACTGGAGAAGGAAATGGCAACCCACTCCAGTGTTCTTGCCTGGTGAATCCCAGGGACGAGGGAGCCTGGTTGGCTGCCATCTATGGGGTCGCAAAGAGTCGGACATGACTGAAGCGACTTAGCAGCAGCAGCAGCCTACCTTAAAAGTGCTCAGAACACTTCTATCAGCCTATAGTTGGGCAAAATCATCTAACACAAAGCCTGTTTTATAATGTGTTGACTCTCTCATGTAACTCATTGAATAATGTATGTTTGCATGAAATACTGTATGAAAAAAAGAATGGTGCATGGGCACAGAATGATTTTAAGTGTATCAGTTGTTTACTCTCGGGATCATGTGGCTGACTGGGAGCTGCCCAGCATGACGAAAGGCTATTTATCATAAAGTCAAAAATCCTAAGTTAAATCATGGTTAAGTTGGAGACCATCTGTACATAAATGCATTTCCTTTTCTACTCTATCAAAACCTGAAAGCTAAATTTATCACACCAAATAATATACAATTCCCAATTCAGGTATCTAAAAACACCTCATCCTTCTGCATTCTCCAGATGGTCTCAGTTCAGCTTACAACTATTTCATCTCTGAATTTAAAACTGTAAGTAGTTACAGATACTTTTGAAAGAAGCAGAAAAGATACCATGCACCGTTCTCTACCCGAATGAAAATGATACAAGCTCATTATAGGAAAAAAGGAAACAAGATCATCTGTAGCCCCCCATCAACACATAGCCACTGCTAATGTTTTATGTACATGTTCTTTCAATCACTTTTCTGTATAGGTATTTTATGTGCTGATGATTTTACATATATGATTTTGTAGGATATAAATATTACATGAATAAAATAAGTGTAATGTTAATGAAATCACTGACTATAAAGTCATGCCAAACATCAAATGGGCATCCATCAGATAAAGATGCCCCAAATTCTACATAAACACCAGATAGGAATCTGGGAACCAAGTGGACATAGGCTGAGTAAGGCACAAAGCACTGAGGAGAACAAGGCAGAAACTGTTCCACCAACAGCCCCAAATGGGGAGAATACACAAAATATCAGTTCAGATCAAAGTGATCACAAATAGTCACTGTACTATTTTTGCAACTGACAAATTTAAAATGACTTACAAATTACAAATAATTTCCTACATACACTCCACTGAATAAATGATAAAAAAGAGACATGCTTAAATTCGACATGTGATATTGTACTGGATCTTGTTTAAGAGAGGAAAAATGTTTAAAGGAGCTTACCAGAACAAATGACCAAAAAAGGCAGTATACACTATAGAGTAGATAAATAAAACCTTCTGGGTTTAACAATTATTATGATTACATAAGGGAATATCCATGTTATTAGAACAAGCAATTTAAAAGGTATATATGAGACTCTGCTTTGAAAAGGGGGAACAAAATGATCCAGAAGCCAATATCACCCTTCCACTGAATCATCTTTTACCTTGCTCATGCCCACCAAGATCAAAAGTTGTAAAAGTCATTCCAGCAATTGTCAGCTCTTCTGATGCTGAAAAATAAAGGAAGGAAATAAACTTCTCCATCCAACAAGGCCAAGCTACCAAAATTATAATCCAATAAAAACGTAAAACCTAATGAAGCTTTCACTTTGTGAAGAAAAGGATACAAGGGTGAAAATACTCTTCAATTATTTTAAAAAGCCAAGTCTCTTTTTCTCCAAAGTGTTTGCTACTCCTCAGAAGTAGATATGGGAGATGTGTTCCATGGAAGGACTAGTGAGAACAGATAGTGACAAAGTTCCAGAGGTCTTTAGATTCATGGGTATTTGACTTGGGTGTATCCTATAGAGAATTTTTTGTCAAGTCTTTCGGGGCTTCAGTAAATAAAAGCACTGCATCAACTGGAGATCCATCCTCCAACCCTGACACTGATCCTCAAATACCAAAAGGTCACTAGGTATTTTCAAACCTACTTGGATGTAATGTTGGAACATGCTGGCCCAGTCTGTCATCTTTGAGCATGTGTAGAAGAGTGGTTTTGCCTGCATTGTCCAAACCCAAGAATACAAGTTTTCCAGATTTCTTGTAGAGTCCTAAAAAACAAAATAATAATAACAACATAATTAGCTCCTACACACCAAAATCTACCTATATTTAAATTGTTTCAGGAAATGCGCAGCATTTGCAATGTGTATTTCAAGGAAATGGCTTTACCTAGGAACTGGAGCACACTGCTGAAGCCATTGTAGATCCACTCAAAGATGAAAGACATTATTAATGCTTATTCCTGTATAAAATAGGAAAGCAGCAAACATTAGCTTTCTGAATGCTGGTACATTTCTGGACACATTAACTCTCATTTGCTGGCCCTCATGCATGGTTACAGCCCCATGTTTTTGGACCTAAAAAAAACAAAGGATTTTGCACCCTGGAGGGAAATCTCTGGGGTACTCAGATCTGCATAAACTCCTGATTTTCTAACAGTTCCCAATCTATAATACTCAGAGGACTAGGCATTAAAGATACACTTTCTTCTTTCACTGTATGACTCATTTCTCCAGGCAGCTGCTCATTCACGTTCCCTAGATACACCACTGCTGTCTACCAGTTAACAAAACTTCTGGGAAATCAGCCTCATCGATAATCTGGATCAAAATGTCACACTGATGTGCTAAGTAGAAAACAAGAATAAAAGGCATATTAACCTGAATGAAAAGCATATTAACCCATCCTTGTAAACAACTCTAAAAAACAAGGTCGCTAAAATCCTACTAGCTGGCACAACTGGCACTGCTCCATTTACCAATTCCATCTCTTCTTAGACAGTATTTGTTTAACCTCTTTTATAGATGTGTCTCAAGTTAGAAAAAGATGACAGCACTATGTTGGAGAGCCTTGAAGAGGTTAAGAGAGTCCAATCATAATGTGAATAACTAAGACCCACCTAACCCATTTTATAAATACAGACTTTCTTAAAATAAGAAAATTCTTTCAGGACATAGAGGTAGGTTCCTACCCAAGTACATACTTCAATACTGATATTAACATCACTTTTTCTACGGTTTCCCATAAGCCTAGACAAAACAAAAGATGACCCAAAGCTACTAAAAGGTGTACATATACTGGGAATAAGCAAGAGGACCTCTAAATGTAACAGAATAGAATCTAGAGCCAATGGTGGGTGTTTTAGTTTTCTCAGAGTCAGCATAACCTGATCACACTGAATTTTTGCCTCAACACTCAAGATTTGGTGCAGAAAAAAGAACGATCCCCCACTTTCACTCCTCTCCAACAGCAAGAACACCTGAACACAAGGCTTTATACTAGATGTGGCCAATTGCTATCAAGCAAATTTCCTGAGGTTTTATTTTTTTTTTTAAAGTAAACAAAGGTTTACTGTAAAAGGGTTTAGCTACAAAAACCTACCTATACTCATTTAAAGAATGAGACAGTATATGTTAATTCTCTTTTTCATCCAATTACTGTTTTTGTTTTAGTTTGGTTTTCTTTATCAGGCCTGTGGCCTGACCTGTAAACTTTCAGGACTGCTTAGTGCTTATCTTCTATGGGTCAAAAGAAGCTTGGGAGTTTGGGTGGGGGTGGAGACTGAGGGAAAAGCTTTTATACAAAGATACTAAATAAGGATTTTTTTGCCTTCTTCAGCAACATCAAAATATATTTTGGTAGAAAAACCAAATTTAGTAGTTAAATAATAGTTTTGTCTGGAAACTTAGTCTCTAAGAAGTCCAATGACTTAAATACACTTAGGAAGTTCCTGTGCTTAAGTTTCCACTGTTGGTAAGTAAAAGAACAATGTGCCTCTCCTCAGCAATCCTACCAAACCAGTCATCCTTCCCTATTTTCTTTTTCTACCACTTGAAGAAGCACGTCTCACCTTTAGAAAGCACGTCTCATTAAGGTCACTCCCACTGATTTCAACTTAAAACCCAACACATATATTCATTTGTACTACACTGGTTTGCAGTCAGTACTTTATAGACATTTTGTAAAGTTTTACCACATCATTATAGAAGTGTTCCCAACTAGATAAATTCTCTGGAGGTGACAGAATGGTGGAAAATCCCATTTTAGGGAATGTTTCATAATTAACTGAACTACTTTAACTTTTCAGTTTATATTCCCTTGATATCCCCGTTTGAATAATCCTATAATTCTTCCCTCCAAAATGAAGGTGATGTTAAAAAATAATAAAACCCCTTATTGGACCCAAAGAGCCTCACAGTAGTGCTACCCAAAAAGGAAATGGCTCTGATGGTGCCTCCATCCTTGAGATCTTAGGCTTTGCACCCTCGAGTGAGTAGTTTTTCAGTTTATAAGGTGCCTGTACATACATCTCATTTCAGCCTCACACTAACCCTAGGAGGTAGGGATCCCTGGCTTCATTTAACAAGATGAGGGCGCTGATGGTCCCAGATTAGTTAGCTTAACCAAGAGAGCTCAGCTGAAAAGGTAACAATGCCAAGACTCAAACCCTCCTCTTTTAATGCCCAAATCAAAGCCTTTCCTTTTAATATCACATAAAATTCCAATGCAAATCACAAAACTGCTTTTAAAAAAAATAAAACTTTCTTAAACCACCAATTACACCTATGATAATCCAGTTTTCTTCCTTACAACTCATCACAATTTTTAAACCATAAGCTAAATAACTAGCACTTTCTTTCTTTTCTAGCCTTGATCCACTTTACCACCTTATGGCATCTTATGGCAAATTAGCTTAAGGGCTCTAACTACCAACAAAGACGGTGCCAACGTACCTAAAATTTGCAAATTTAAGAACGGATGATTCAAATAAATAAAGAGCACTAGACTGACGATCAGTCAATAAAAAACCTATGCATCACTTATATTGCACATACTCGTTACTTATATATGCTCCGAGCAACTTGAAGACACTATTTCAGACAGATTTGAGATAGCAAGCAGCTAGCTTTTGGCTAGGAAACTCTGCTTAGCTGCAGGGTAAACGTCAAAGGTCAGCCCCACTGCAAAACTCTGTAAAGCCCCCTGTCACAACCTAAACAGATGTACCGAAATAAAAAAAACACAAGAACAAGGGAGAATACTAACCGAGATTTTTCCCCATGCACTGAAGAGAGGGAAAGGGGGGGAGGCGGAAGAAGAAAACACGGGGTTCAACCCAGGACAGCAGATGATAATACACGACTGAAGTGGGGGTGGGGAGAGCCCTGGACTAGGAGCCAGGATATCTAGTTCGAACGGTCACACTTGCTATCTACGGGGTCTTGAGTAATTCACTATGCCTCTACAGGCCTTAATCTCTGTAAAAAAAGAATAATTATCAAGGACTTCAATCCACCCCACCGAGGGCTGAGGATCATCCGAGACAGGGGATGTAAAGCCGATTCGTAAACCGGGATGCACAGTAAAGACAGGAAAACTGGTATCCTGCCCAACAGCTGCCAAGACCCCCGAGCGAAATGCCGATGGACCCGATACCCGTGAGGCCGGCAGGGAACCGAGCAGACCCGGCCAAGCCGGCCCGTCCCCGCCCAGAACAAGCCCCGCGGCCCCACAGAACCGCCTGCGTGTCACTTCCTCCCCCAACCTCGCCTGCGCCGGCCTCCACCCTGACCCTCCCTGCCCGCCACCTTCGCGCCTCCGGCCCCAGCTCCCTCCTTCGCCGCGGCCCCCTGACTCACGGCCCAAGGGGTTCCTCCGGCGGCACCAGATGGCTTGGACCCTCCCTCAGAGCACAGAGCCCAGCAGCACCCGGGACCGCCAGCTACTCGCCGGATATACGTAACACCCCCTCCCCGGAATTTCCGGGCGCGTGCTCGTCCCCACCCCTTCGTAGCGTCACGGCGCTTGGCCATTCGCCGCCCTACCAACGACTGGGGCCGTGGAGGGACGGGCCTCGGCGTGACGAATCGCTCTGGGGCGGGCCCTAACTAGCCCCGCCTCCTCTCGTAGGGAGCTCGGGATGCGCGAGACGTGGCACCGCTGCAGCTCAATGGGTGGGGTAGGGTTCTGGAGTCTCGCAGCGAAACTAGGCGTTCAGTCTCGCGCCTTCAGATACGAGTGCGTGTTTTTCTAGACGCTCGGGGAAAGTCAGAAGTGGCGACCAGCGGGTAGGTAGGTTCTTGGAAGAAAGAGTTGACCTGAGAGCCCTCGACCTAAGATGGATTTCCGTAAGCTTCAGCGTTAAGTCACAGTTCTCTGGGATAACCTGTTTTCTAGAAGAACAGCTAATACTCATTGAGTACTTATGTTCCAGTTCACTGACTACTTTGCACGCCTCCTTTCATTTGACCCTTGTTACAGCCTTGTGAAGCCGATACTGTTGTTATCGCCAGTTTACAAATGAGAGAATCAAAGTTCATAATACTCTGGTAACCAAACTCAAGTTCATACCCTAGGAAGTGGCAAAGCACTTCCAAACCAAAACATTGGTTCCTGTTATACTGTCATTCACCTACATTCCCCAATTAATTATGAGGACAGCCCTATGAGATTGGTATTATTGCTCTCATCTTACAGGTAAGAAAATTGAGTCATATGGAAAGATGAATGATGCTTTTGGATAAGAAGACGCAATATAACGATCTCAATTTTCTGTAAGTAAAATTACAAATTTAACATAATTCTTATAAAAGTACAAACAGGATTAATTAAACTACCCTGTTTGTTCCTAAAATTCAAATGGAAAAATAAACAAGAATAGTCAGAAAACAGTCTCTGAAAAAGAACGTGGAGGGGGATCTAGCACTCAGATATTAAAACATTATCAGTTCAGTTCAGTCGCTCAGTCGTGTCAGACTCTTTGTGACCCCATGGACTGCAGCCCGGTCCATCACCAACTCCTGGAGCCTACTCAAACTCAATGTCCATCACATCTGTGATGCCATCCAACCATCTCATCCTCTGTCATCTCCTTCTCCTCCTGCCTTCAATCTTTCCCAGCATCAGGGTCTTTTCCAATGAGTCACTTCTTCGCATCAGGTGGCCAAAGTATTGGAGCTTCAGCTTCAACATCAGTCCTTCCAATGAATATTCAGGACTGACTTCCTTTAGGATTGACTGGTTGGATCTCCTTGCAGTCCAAGGGACTCTCGAGAGTCTTCTCCAACACCACCAGTTCAAAAGCATCAATTCTTCAGCACTCAGCTTTCTTTATAGCCTCAACTCTTTATAGTCTCAACTCTCCTGGAGTAGAGAACGTCTTTCTGTTTGTGACTGAAAATCCAGAAGCCATAAAAGATTGCTAAATTCAACCACAGAAAAATTAAAATATCTTGTATGGCAAAACAGCAATAATAATGACACCATAAACTCAAAAGATTGATAATAAGTTGAGAAAAAAATGTGTGTAATCTCATCATTGTTGTTGTTGCTGTTAGTCACCTAATCATGTCTGACTTTTTTGTGACCCCAGGGACTATAGCCTGCCATGCTCCTCTGTCCATGGTATTACCCAGGCAAGAATATTGGAGTGGGTTGCCATTTCCTTCTCCAGGGGATCTTCCTCACCCAGGGATCAAACCTGCTTCTCCTGCATTGGCAGGTGGATTCTTTACCAGTGAGCCACCAGGAAAGCTGTAATTACATCATAGGCAAGTGGACATTTTATATGAAAAAGATTTGTTAAAAAAAAAATAGGTAAGGAGAGAATCAGATGATTGCCAGGGAAGGACATGTAAATGGCTCTTAATCATAATAAACTCACAATAAAAGTATAGGTTATAGAAAATAATAAAAGTTAATAAATGTAAAACTCAGGTGTCTTTTATTTAACTTATATGCAAAGTACATCATACAAAATGCTGGGCTGGATGAAGCACAAGCTGGAATCAGGATTGCCAGGAGAAATATCAATAACCTCAGATATGCAGATGACACCACCCTTATGGCAGAAAGTGAAGAGGAACTACAGAGCCTCTTGATGAAAGAGGAGAGTGAAAAAGCTGGCTTAAAACTCAACATTCTAAAGACTAAGATCATGGCATCCAGTCCCATCACTTCATGGCAAATAGATGGGGAAACAATGGAAACAGTGAGAGACTAATTTCTTGGGCTCCAAAATCACTGCAGATGGTGGCTGCAGCCATAAAATAAAAGATGATTGCTCCTTGGGAAAAAAGCTATGACCAACCCAGACAGTGTTTTAAAAAGGGGAGACATTACTTTGCTGACAAAGGTCTGTCTAGTCAAAGCTATGATTTTTCTAGTAGTCATGTATGGATGTGAGAGTTGTACTATAAAGAAAGCTGAGTGCTGAAGAATTGATGCTTTTGAACTGGTGGTGTTGGAGAAGACTCTCGAGAGTCCCTTGGACTGCAAGGAGATCCAACCAGTCCATCTTAAAGGAAATCAGCCCTGAATATTCATTGGAAGGACTGATGCTGAAGCTGAAGCTCCAATACTTTGGCCACCTGATGCGAAGAAGTGACTCATTGGAAAAGACCCTGATGCTGGGAAAGATTGAAGGCAGGAGGAGAAGGAGATAACAGAGGATGAGATGGTTGGATGGCATCACCGACTCGATGGACATGAGTTTGAACAAGCTCTGGGAGTTGGTGATGTACAGGGAAACCTGGCGTGCTGCAGTCCATGGGGTTGCAAACAGTTGGACATGACTGAGCGACTGAACTGACTGAGATAACATTTTCACTCAGGTTGGCAAATGTCAGCCTGTTTACTGGTGGCAAAGCTATTGTCAAGGAAGGCCCCACCACAATGCCATTTGGAGAGGACCTGAAGGACATCTGGGGGTGAAATGTTCCAGGCTAACAGCAGAGCATGTTCAGAGGCCCCAAAGAGGAGTGTGCATGGCAAGTTCCAGAACAGCTGGGAGGCCAGCATAGCCAGGCAGGGTGTCAAGGTAAATAGTAGCATGAGATCAGGTGAGAAAAGTGTGGGGCAGACGGTTAAGAATTGAGAAGGTTCTGAGACTACTTAAAGAGTTAGCTAGGCACACTTCCATGGATACTGGCAAACACGAGACTCCTGGGGCAGAGATAAAGAATTTTATTACCTCAACCAAAGCAAGTAGCATGAGCTTCATGTTGATGTGTTTTGCACTTGCCCCCCTACCAAGTCCTTTGGGGGTGATGTAGAGCAGCCCAGAGTGGGTTTGCATCACAGCTGAAGAACCCAGAGCTTAGGGAACCCCAGTCTTTCATAATGGACTGCAGGTAAACCTGGCTGACTTTTGACCTAGATAGAGACAGTATTACACTGGCCAGCAGAGAGACCTATCCCTTGCCAAGATGGAGACTCTCTTCCAAGGCTGTTCTGTATCTAAACATCCTTGAAAAAAAAACATGGTTGAAATAAAGGCCTCTAGGACCTCCGCTACAAGAAGTACAGAAACATGAGAGATTCATGGAGAGTTGTCTCTCAATAGGGGCAAACCTTTAGAGCCTTGTAGGCCACTGTGAAGATTTAGCTTTTTTTGTGAGTGATCTGGAGATCGAGGGTTTTTGTTGAGGAGTTTTATGTAATTCTCCCCATTCTAGTCTTATTCCCCTACTCATGCTCAACATTAGGTAGACAGGAACTCAGAAACTGAAATGGAGACTGAAATGCACCTGTGTTAGTCAGAGTTCTCCAGAGAAAAAGAACCAATAAGGTATATAAATCTGTATAAGCAGAAATTTATTAAGGAGCAGGCTCACTTGGTGATGGAAGCCAAGAAGTCCCACTATCTGCAGGCTGAAGAGTCAAAAAAATTGGTGAAATAATTCTAAGTGTGAAGGCCTGAGAATCAGGGGGCTGTTGGTGTAAGTCTTGGAGTCCGGAGGCTGTGGAACAAGGAACTCTGACTCCCAAAGGCAGGAAGGTAGATGTTCCAGCTCAAGAAATGAGAGAGATTTTGCCCTTCCTTTGTGTTTTTGTTCCATTTGAGCCTTCTGCAGATGGATGATGCCCACTGACAGTGGTGAGGGCACATCTCTTTACTTTGTGTACTGAATCAAATGCTAATTTCTTCCAGAAACACAGACACACCCAGAAATAACGTTTCACCAGTTATCTAGGTGTTTTTTAGTCCAGTCAAGTCAACACATAAAAATTAACCACTTACTGAAATTGTTAGCATGGAGGCCATGGATGACCTTGATACATGCAGTTTCAGGGGAGTAACAGGGATAGATGCTGGACTGGAGTGACCTAAGGAGAGGCCAGGAGGGGAAGAAAGCGGGCAGTGACCCTAGACAGTGCCATTTGAAATGTGGCTATGAAGGAGAGGAGAGACCAGGGAGCCAAAAGGGCATGGATGATGAAAATTAGTGATTCCTACCTTCATTGAGCATGGTAAAAACTGGAAAACCATCTGTGTTAATATGTAAAAAGTCATTCAGCTCCTGAAAAGAATGTAAATGTTTAGCGTTTTATTAGCCAGAGGAATTCATATAATGCTAATTAGAAAAATCATTCTGAAAAGCAATCAATCTAAAATTTGAGGACGTAAAGTCTTAAGAGTTCTAAATGTTTTCCCTTTAACATAATCTAGAGTGCAATTTGGAAAAAATTTTAATTCTTAAGCTAATTGTATGTTCCCAACGTGTGTACTGTTGGCGGGAATGTAAAATTGTGCAGCCCCTATAGAAATCAACAGGGTATTTGCTCAAATATAGGAAATGCAATTACCATATGATCCAGCATTCCACTTCTGAGTATATAACTTACAAAATTGAAAACAGAGTGTCAAAGAAATATTTGTACACTGATGTTCCCAGCAATAGTGTTCGCAGCAGCCAAGAGGTGGAAGCAACACAAGTGTCCATCATTGGATAAATGGATAAACAAAATGTCATATTATTCAGCCTTAAAAAGGAAGGAAATTCTGACAAATGCTACAATATGAGTGAACTCTGGGGACATGCTAAGTGAAATAAGCCAGTCACAAAAAGACAAATACTATACAATCCCCTTTATACGATTCCATTTATACGAGGTACTAGTGTAGGTACTGAGAACTAGAGTTCTCAGATTTGCAGAGACAGAAGATAGAATGGTGGTTACCATGGCCTGGGAGAGGGCAAGAGTGGGGAATTATTTCAGGGTTATGGTGGCACTCCTGCCAATGCATGAGACATGGGTTCGATCCCTGGGTGGGGAAGATCCCCTGGAGGAGGGAATGGAAATTCACTCCAGTATTCTTGCCTGAAGAATCCCGTGGACAGAGGAGCCTGGCGGACTACAGTCCATAGGTTCACAAAGAATCAGACACAACTGATGAGACTTAGCACACACATAGTTTCAGTTTTGCAAGATGAATGCTGGAGATCTGTTGTACAACAGTGTGAATGTACTCAACACTACTACACTATACAGTACACTTAAAAATGGTTAAGATGGTAAATGCGTGTTATGTATATTTTACCACAATTTTAAAAAACATTTTTTTATTTCACTTGGTATCCCTAGCACCTTCATCTTTCTGTGCCTGGTCTGACTTGGCATTTCCATTTTTTTCAGGGTTATTCTCATTCTCGCCGCTGTCAGCTTTCCCCCCTTTCTTTTTGGGTCCCTTTTCTCCTTTCTTTACAGGGGTCTTTTCAGGCTTGGGTTCTGTCTTTGGAGGATCAGGATTAGCAGATAATTTTGCTCTTGTTCATGTTACAGATTTAACCCAACACTTACAACATACTATCTTAATATTAGTAGAATAATTAATAGTAGTTTTTAATTAAAAAGCATTAGTTGAGGTCCCCAAGAAGCATTAAGGATACAACAAATGAAGATTCCTTCCTTATATTGTGGAAATTCCAACCACCTCCATACGTGCAGAAAAGAAAAAGAAAAAAGCCTGAATATGGAAGCTTTTTTTTTTTAACAACATTTTTAACTATCCTATGATGACTGACTAGATTTAGTAAAATACTAAGTTAGAGTTCTCAGCGAACTCCAGAAATACACATTTTAGTTTGTGAATGCCCAATTAGGGTCTTATCTTGGTACATAAGTATTTCCCTTCAGGAAGCAGTGAAAGAATTTGTATTTTGGATAAATTCATTCATGAAGTACATGATATACGTGAAGACATATGCTAGGTGCTAGAAATACAGAGGGAAGCAAAAGAGATAGAGCCCCTGACCTCATGAGGCCTCATGAGGCTTAGAGTCTAGAGGCACTTGGAAATCACCTCCTAGATTTTGAATGACCCCACTGGAGGGCCCTCTAGCACCTCCAGAGAGCCTTGGACCCTGCTTCGGAAATCACTGCACAACTTGGTACTCCCCTCCACTGCCTCCCATGGGGCACCTAGCAAATGCTTGTGGAACATATCCAATGACATACCATACTAAGACCACTCCAGTATTTATAGAGGAGTTATGCATTCAGTAAATACGGTTGGACATTTCCTAATGAGAAGGGTATGGTGGGGAGGGGGAAATATTATCAAATAGCACTGCAGATCAGCAGGATTCCTAGAATTCTGTACCCATTACAGAAATAAGATAATAGTTGTTTCCAGCTATAAAAACTGTTGGTGCCTCTTGAGGTTCTCCTAAAGTCCAGGGTCTCTAGCAAGTCCTTTCATTACCCAATCCTTGCCTACCTCTCTTGCCTGCCCCTCTTCTATTCTCCAACTTGTAACCGGCATTCCAGCTACCTACAACACATTAGATTTCAGAAACATGTCATGCATGCTTAAGAATGTGTTCAACAATACACCAGTTTAAAAGAATTAGGTAGCATCTAGGACTTTCCTCGTGGTACATTAGATAAGAATCCACCTACCAATGCAGGGGACATGGGTTAAATCCCTGGTCCAGGAAGATTCCACATGCCGTGGAGGAGCTAAACCTGTGTACCACACGTACCGAGCCTGCACTCTAAAGCCCCTGAGCTGCAACTACTGAGTCTGCGTGCCACAACTACTGAAGTCCATGCACCTATAACCTGTGCTCTGCAACGAGAACACACTGCAATTAAGAGCCTCACACTGCAACTAGAGAATAGTCCCAGGACTCTGAAACTAGAGAAAATCTGCTTGAAGCTACAAAGACCCAGTGCAACCAGAAATAAAATAAGTAAATAAATTATAAAAAAAGAATTAGGTAGCATCCATAAATAATAACATGAAATTTCAAAATATATATAATAATTATGATCCCATAGATACTTAAAAATACTAAATTGTATATTTATATTCAGATATATGTGTATAAAAACATAAAGAAAAATCAAGAAAGATTCATATTGAACTGATAATAATGCTTAATTGTTTAAAAAAAAATTGTTAAAAGGGAGTGAGATTGACGGCAAGCATGGAGGAATTTATCTGTATTTTTTTTGAAATTTTAACATAAAAATTTGTGTAATTTAAAAAATAAAATACATTTAAAAATACATTAATGCAACAGTATGTTAAAAGGGCTGTACACCATGATCAAGTGGGATTTATCCCTGGAATGTAAGGATGGTTCAATATCCACAAATCAGTCAGTGTGATACACCACATTAACAAATTACAGAATGAAAATCATATCATCTTAATAGATACAGACAAAGCTTTTGACAAAATTCAACATCCACTTATGATAAAAATTCTTAACAAAGTGGGTATAGAGTGAACAAACCTGAACATAATAAAGTCCATATATGATAAACCTACAGCCAACATCAAACTCAATGGTGAAAAGCTAAGTCGCTATTGTTCTTTAGTCACTAAGTCATGTCTGACTCTTTGCCCCCCCCATAGACTGCAGAACACCAGGCTTCCCTATTCATTATCTCCTGGAGATTGCCCAAATTCATGTCCATTGAGTCAGTGTTGTTATCTAACCATCTCATCCTCTGTCACCCCCTTTTCCTTTTGCCTTCAATCTTTCCCAGCATCAGGGTCCCTTCCAATGAGTTGGCCCTTTGCATCAAGAGGCCAAAGTAGTGAAGCTTCAGCATCAGTCCTTGCAATGAATATTCAGGACTGATTTCCTTTAGGATTGACTAATTTGATCTCCTCACTGTCCAAGGAACTCTCAAAAGTCTTCTCCAGCACCACAATTCAAAAGCATCAATTCTTCAGCACTCAGCCTTCTTTATAGTCCAGCTCTCACATCTGTGCATGACTACTGAAAAAACCATAGCTTTGACTATATGGAACTTCTTTGGCAAAGTGATGTCTCTGCTTTTTAATACACTGTCTAGGTTTGTCATAGCTTTCCTTCCAAAGAGCAAGTGTCTTTTAATTTTATGGCTGTAGTCACTGTTGACAGTGATATTAGAGCCCAAGAAAATGAAACCTGCAGCTGTTTCCACTTTGTCCCCTTCTATTTGCTGTGAAGTGATAGGACTGGATGCCATGATCTTAGTTTTTGAATGCTGAGTTTTAAGCCAGCTTTTTCACTCGCCTCTTTCACCCTCATCAAGAGTATCTTTAGTTCCTCTTCACCTTCTGCCATTAGAGTGATACTATCTGTATATCTGAGGTTGTTGATATTTCTCTCAGCAATCTTGATTCCAACTTGTGATTTGGCATTTCCTCTAAGATCAGGAAAAGGACAAGGATACCCACTAGATGAAATACATAGAGCCTATAGCCTCGGGCCCAACACTTAGGAAGTGTTCACAAATGGGAGCTATCATCATTGCCACTGTTGCTGTGGTAGATGTTTGCTGGGTTATCTCATGCTGATCATACTAAAACCCCATGGGAAATTTTTCCTGATCTCTGAGACTTAAGACTAGAGCACTAGTTTCAAACATAGAGGTATGTTTGAATCACCTGGGGAACTGGTTAAAAATCAGATTCCGGGGCCTAGTCCCTCCCAGTCCTTATTCAGTATGTCTAAAGATACATACATACATATGTATATATATATATATATATATATATATATATATATATAATACATATATATATAATATATAATATAATATATATAATTAATATATATATATACAGCTAGAAGCCCCCTGCCACTAGTTGTGCTAAGCACTGTCCATTGGTATCCTTCTCATACTTTATTTTATTTTCTTTTAAAAAAATTTAAATCTTATACATGCTTTTAGAAAAACAACCCAAAGAGCATCAGTTCAGTTCAGTTCAGTTCAGTCACTCAGTCGTGTCAGACTCTTTGTGACCCCATGGACTGCAGCACGCCAGGCCTCCCGGTCCATCACCAACCCCCAGAGTTTACTCAAACACATGTCCATTGTGTCAGTGATGCCATCCAACCATCTCATCCTCTGTCATCCCCTTCTCCTCCTGCCTTCAATCTTTGCCAGCATCAGGGTCTTTTCCAATGAGTCAGTTCTTTGCATCAGGTGGCAAAGGTATTGGAGTTTCAGCTTCAGCATCAGTCCTTCCAATGAATATTCAGGACTGATTTCCTTTAGGATAGACTGGTTGGATCTCCTTGCAGTCCAAGGGACTCTCAAGAGTCTTCTCCAACACCACAGTTCAAAAGCATCAATTCTTCGGTGCTCAGCTTTCTTTATGGTCCACCTCTCCATACATGACTACTGGAAAAATCAAAGATTTGGCTAGACAGACATTTGTTGGCAAAGTAATGTCTCTGCTTTTTAATAAGCTGTCCAGGTTGGTCATAACTTTTCTTCCAAGGAGCAAGCACCTTTTAATTTCATGGCTGCAGTCACTATCTGCAGTGATTTTGGAGCCCGAGAAAATAAAGTCTCTCACTATTTCCATTGTTTCCCCATCTATTTGCCATGAAGTGATGGGACCTGATGCCATGATCTTAGTTTTCTGAATATTGAGTTTTAAGCCAACTTTTTCACTCTCCTCTTTCATTTTCATCAAAAGGCTCTTTAGTTCTTCTTCGCTTTCTGCTGTAAGGGTGGTGTCATCTGCATATCTGAGGTTATTGATATTTCTCCCAGCAATCTTGATTCCAGCTTGTGCTTCATCCAGTCCAGCATTTCTCATTATGTACTCTGCATATAAGTTAAATAAGCAGGGTGACAATATACAGCCTTGACATACTCCTTTTCCAATTTGGAACCAATCTGTTGTTCCATGTCCAGTTCTAACTGTTGCTTCTTGACATGCATTCAGATTTCTCAGGAGGCAGGTAAGGTGGTCTGGTATTCCCATCTCTTTCAGAATTTTCCACAGTTTATTGTGATCCACACAGTCAAAGGCTTTGGCATAGTCAATAAAGCAGATAGATGTTCTTCTGGAATTCTCTTGCTTTTTTGATGATCCAACAGATGTTGGCAATTTGATCTCTGGTTCCTCTGCCTTTTCTAAATCCAGCTTGAACACCTGGAAGTTCACAGTTCATGTACTGTTGAAGCCTGGCTTGGAGAATTTTGAGCATTACTTTGCTAGTGTGTGAGATGAGTGCAATTGTGCAGTAGTTTGAGCATTCTTTGGCATTGCCTTTCTTTGGGATTGGAATGAAAACTGACCTTTTCCAGTCCTGTGGCCACTGCTGAGTTTTCCAAATTTGCTGGCATATTGAGTGCAGCACTTTCACAGCATCATCTTTTAGGATTTGAAGTAGCTGAACTGGAATTCCATCACCTCCACTAGCTTTGTTTGTAGTGATGCTTCCTAAGGCCCACTTGACTTCGCATTCCAGGATGTCTGGCTCTAGGTGAGTGATCACACCATCGTGATCACATTATCTGGGTCATGAAGATCTTTTTTGTATAGTTCTTCTGTGTATTCTTGCCGCCTCTTCTTAATACCTTCTGCTTCTGTTAGGCCCATACCATTTCTGTCCTTTATTGAGCCCATCTTTGCATGAAAAGTTCCCTTGGTATCTCAAATTTTCTTGAAGAGATCTCTAGTCTTTCCCATTCTATTGTTTTCCTCTATTTCTTTGCATTGATCACTGAGGAAAGCTTTCTTATCTCTCCTTGCTATTCTTTGGAACTCTGTATTCAAACGGGTATATCTTTCCTTTTCTCCTTTGCCTTTTGGTTCTCTTTTTTTCATAGCTGTTTATAAGGTCTCCTCAGACAACCATTTTGCCTCTTTGCATTCCAAAGAGCATAGAAGCTTACAAAGTGGAAGGAAACTCCCTGGGCCTGACTGCTTCTGTACAGAACTCATTCCTACTCCTTGAGATAACCATTGTTGTCTGTGGTTAATTTTTGTCTGTTTGTCCCCAGAAATTGTCTATACCCATATAAGCAGATCCACTAATGTATCTCTTTCACCACCCCCTCAATGCTTCCTTTATAAGAAAAAACACAAAGAGGATCATAGGATAGAGCAAAAATTGGCAAAAGTTTTTGGTAAAGGGTCAAGCAGTAAGTATTTTTGACTTTTCAGGTCATATGGTCTCTATCCCAACTATTAAATTCTCTCTCCATTGTAGCTAGAAGTCAGTCACAGCAATTCATAAATGAACGGGTGTGCCTGTGTTCCAGTAAAATGTTTTTTCCAAACCTCCAGCAGGGTGGATTTGGCCCACAGGCCATAGCTGGCAGCTGTTGAGTACTACAACTTTCTCCTTTCACTTGGATTTTTTTGAACATCTTTTCCATATCAGCACATGCAGTGATGTCATTGACTGCTACATGGCATGAATATTTAGCCATTCCTCAGCTGGACTGCTGGATATTTTTTCCAGGTTTCATTATAATAAACAAAGCTGCCATAGGCTGTATGCCTGCTTGTCTATTCTTAGTCAACTAGCATGAATTCTTATAGCAGAACTGGTGACTCAAAGGGTAAAGACAAATTTAAAATTTTGATAGATTGCCAAATTGTTTTCAGGCTCTTTAAAAAAATTCAGATTGCCACATACCCTTGTGATTTTTATTGCTTAATCTTATTCCTGGTGAATATTTTCTGTTAATTTAACAGTTTTGTAATAACTAAAGGAAAGATCCCAGAGACAGAGGGAGCAATAAACTCTGAGGCAGTTGACTCGACTTAATAACTCTTCAATAAATACTTGCCATCATGAAGCAATTTGCACAGCTTTCTTGTCAGTGTATGGAGAAGGAAATAGCAACCCACTCTGGTACTTTTGCCTGGAGAATTCCGTGGTCTGGGCAGCCTGGTGGGCTACAGTCTATAGGGTCGCAAACAGTCGGACACAACTGAGCAAGTTCACCTTCACCTTCACCTTGTCAGTATAAAGGCAAATTCCCTTTGGCCCAAAAGCAGTGAGGGCAGCTGTTTTCCATGTAAAGAACATTCTGTGCAAAAGCACAATATAAGCCCATGAGTGGCAAATATACTGATTAGATAGGACTTAATTGCCATTACAGGTGCAGCATATGCAGGCCTGGGCTCAGGGATGGTGAAAATGAATTTTGAATTTCCAATCAGAGGTCTCATTTGGGCCCTTTATATAACTGGGCCAATGCTTCAGATTACCTGAAAAAAAAAATGCATTGATCATGCAGTGTTGCTGAGGGTACAATATTTTTAAAAAATTTTATTTTACATTGGAGTACAGTTGATTTACAATGTTAAGCGATTCAGTTATACATGTATCCATTCTTTTTCAGATTACTTTCCCATATAGGTTATTACAGAATATTGAGAGTTCCCTGTATTATACAGTAGGTCCTTATTGATTATCTGTTATATATATATATATAATCTGTTTTATCAATTTTATAAACAGTAGTGGGTGTATGGGCTTCCCCAATGGCTAGGTGGGTAAAGAATCCACCTGCAGTGCAGGAGACACAAGAGACGTGGGTTCAATCCCTGGGTTGGGAAGATCCCCTGCAGGAGGCATGGCAGTCCACTCCAGTATTCTTGCCTGGAGAATCCCATGGATGGAGGAGCCTAGCAGGTTACAGTCCAAAGGGGCACAAAGAGTTGGACATGACTGAGTGACTAAGCACGCACACAGTGGGTATATGATAATCCCAATCTCCTAATTTATCCCTCCTCTTCACCTTTCCCCTTTGGTAACCTCAAGCTTGTTTTCTAAGCCTGAGAGTCTGTTTCTGTTTAAAATGAGTTCATTTGTATCATTTTTTAAGATTCTACATATAAGTGATATCATATGATATTTGTCTTTGTCTGATTTACTTCACTAAGTATGATCATCTCTAGGTCCCTCTATGTTGCTACAGCTGGCATTATTTCCTTCTTTTTTATGGTTGAGTAAGAGCCTCTTGGAGAAGGCAATGGCACCCTACTCCAGTACTGTTGCCTGGAAAATCCCATGGACGGAGGAGCCTGGTAGGCTACAGTCCGTGGGGTTGCTAAGAGTCGGACACGACTGAGCGACTTCACTTTCACTTTTCCCTTTCATGCACTGGAGAAGGAAATGGCAACCCACTCCAGTATTCTTGCCTGGAGAATCCCAGGGACAGCGGAGCCTGGTGGGCTGCCGTCTATGGGGTCGCACAGAGTCGGAGACGACTGAAGCGACTTAGCAGCAGCAGCAGCAGCAAGAGCCTCTTGATGAAAGTGAAAGAAGAGAGTCAAAAAGTTGGCTTAAAACTCAACATTCAGAAAACTGAGATCATGGCATCCAATCCCATCACTTCATGGCAAATAGATGGGGAAACAATGAAAACAGTAAAAGACTTTATTTTGGGGGGCTCCAAAATCACTGCAGATGGTGACTGCAGCCATGAAATTAAAAGAACTTGCTCCTTAGAAGAAAAGCTATGACCTACCTAAACAGCATATTAAAAAGAAGAGACATTACTTTGCCAACAAAGGTCCATCAAAGCTATGGTTTTTCCAGTAGTCATGTATGGAATTGAGAGTTGGGCTATAAAGAAAGCTGAGTGCCAAAGGACTGATGCTTTTGAACTGCGGTGTTGGAGAAGACTCTTGAGAGTCCCTTGGACTGCAAGGAGATCCAACCAGTCCATCCTAAAGGAGATCAGTCCTGGGTGTTCATTGGAAGGGCTGATGTTGAAGCTGAAACTCCAATACTTTGGCCACCTGATGCGAAGAGCTGACTCATTGGAAAAGACCCTGGTGCTGGGAAAGATTGAGGGCAGGAGAAGGGGACGACAGAGGATGAGATGGCTGGATGGCATCACTGACTCTATGGACATGAGTTTGAGTAAGCTCTGGGAGTTGGTGATGGACAGGGAAGCCTGGCGTGCTGCAGTCCATGGGGTCACAAAGAGTCTGACACGACTAAGCGACTGATCTGAACTGAATATTCCATTGTATATCTGTATGTGGAAAAAGAAATACCACATCTTCTCTTCCCATTCCTCTGTCAGAGGATGTCCAGGTTGCTTCCATGTCTTGACTATTGTAAATAGTGCTGCAGGGAACACTGGAGTGCATGTATCTCTTTGAATTATGGCTTTCTCCAGATTTATGCCCAAGAATGGGATTGGTGGGTCATATGGTAGTTCTATTTTTAGTTTTTATAGAAACCTCCATACTGTTTTCCATAGTGGTTGTACCAGTTTAAAAACACTCCTACCGGTAGTGTAGGAGGATTCCCTTTTCTCCACACCCTCTTCTCTAGAGTACAGTTATGAACAACCAGTCTTCACTAAGCACCCACTATGACCCTGGCACTGGGCTAAGTCCTTCACCTATTTCCCTGTGATGATAGTGATATCACTATTTTAGAGATGGGAATACTAATGCTTCAAATAGGCTAAATCATTTAGCCATGGCAATATAGTCGCTCCTTTTGACTTCCAGGCCCATGGGGGGGAAAATGCAATTATATGCTGCATTGAAAACTGGCAGAAGCCTTGCAGAAAACAAAATAAGAGGAACAAAAATGTCTGTATTCCATGATCTTACAATCTACCCCTGGAAATTTTTCCTCAGAAAATAATCCCAAACGAAAAAAGTTATGCCTAAAGATACTTATAACAAAGAACTAAACAATGAAGTCTAACAAAAGAGAAATGACTAAGGAAATAATCAGTTTATGGATTAGTAAGTACACATTTTTTCTTTTTTAAAAATTTATTTATTTTTTAATTGAAGGATAATTGCTTTATAGAATTTTATTGTTTTCTGTCAAACCTCAGCATGAATCAGCCATAGGGATACCTAATAATGACTGTGAAAACCAAGGAACAATGTGAAATAGTGGGAAAACCCCTGATCTTAAAGTCAGGTAACTGGATTAAGTCATCATATACCATCTGAGTGACCTCGGGTGAGTTACTTAGGTTCTCTGAGTCTCTTTTTTCTCAAAAAAAAGAGATTACTCCTCTGTGTATGAATAAGATAAGGTTTCAAAGTATTTGCAGTCCCACTGTATGTAAATAGTACCACTTTATTCCATGGTTAGGCATGGCCATGAGGCCTGCATTAGCCAATGACCAAGAGCATCTATGATGTGTGTCACTTCAGAGCATTTAATCACCAGTGTGAGGCTCCAGCCCTTTCTCCCTCTGTGTGATGGTGATCATCAGGAGAAAGCAAACGTTAACAAGGTGGGCCAAGGCCAAGTTGTCACAGGGAGGACAGCTGCCCAGAGGCAGAGATGACTTTGTGAGCAGTAAGGAATGAACTATTGTTTTCTTAAGCCACTGAGATTTGGTTATTGCCAAACACAAGGGGCCTATCCAGATGATGTGAATAACCTCACCAGTCTGCTTATTACCACTCTCCCCACAGGATGTGAAACAGTGCCTGGCACAAAGCCAAATCTCAGGGTAGAATGACTGTTGTCCCAAGGGTTAGGCTTTCTTTGAGGCTTTAGTATGCAGATAACCCTTTTCCAGCACCAGTGATGAAGAACTTTACAGATGCCTGAAGTTGTTACGGGTTATTCTGTCCCACAAAAATTCATATTTCAAATTCTTAACACCCAGTCCTCAGAATGTGACCTATCTTGGAAACAGGACCATGATAAGTGTAATTAGTTCAGATGTCGTCATACTGGAGTAGAGTGGGTACCGTGTGTGTGTGTGTGTGTGTGTGTGCGCGCGCGCGCGCGCCATGCAGCTTACAGGATCTTAGTTCGTGTGTGTGTGTGTGTGTGTGTGTGTGTGTGCGCGCGCGCGCGCCATGCAGCTTACAGGATCTTAGTTCCCCAAGGAGGGAACCTGGTTCCCATGGCATCAAAAGCGCTGAGTCCTAACCACTGGCCCGCCAGTGAAGTCCCCTGATGTTCTTATAGAAGGGGAAATTTGGAAATAAGCAGACAGGGAGAATGCCTTGTGAAGATTAAGGATATGCTGCCACAAGCCAGGCACTACCAAAAGCAGGGAGAGGCCTGGAATAACTCCTCCCCAGGGAGCACGGGCCTGCTGATACCTGGATCTCAGACTTCCAGCTTCCAAGACAGTGAGACAAAACATTTCTGTCATTTAGCCCATCCAGTTTGTGGTACTTGGTTATTGCAGCCCCAGTAAGCAAGTATAAGAGTATTTTACATTTCCTTACTTGAACAGAGGAATGAAAGCTTTCTACAGAGGCGCTCATAATAGGAGAACTGTTATTGACATTTCTTCTGACTAGTGTTCTGTCCCTTGTGTCCCTTCCTTCCCATAAAATTGGGGTGGGTGATTTCCTATTTATTGGACCAATACTTGTGAAGTCCCCTACTTTGTATAGTCTTTCATTAGAAAACAATTTTTATCTTAACATATCACTTCAGAAATCACATGACTGAGGCAGCATTTAGAAACAGAACTTATAAAAGAATAAGAGAAATACTACTAAAGTCTGAATGCTGATGTTTCTGATTCTGGTCCAGACAAGAAGACATAGACCTGTTTTTCCCTGCTTCTGCTAAGCACAGCTAACAACCTTGGAGACAGCAAGACACAACCAAACAACTCTGAAAGGTGCTAAGAAGGCTTGCTGGTTTGGGACCCCAGGGCCGGAGCACAGCAGCGACAGGGCACATACAGTCCTATCACCCAACAGGAGGAGAGTCCAGAAGGCAGCCCAGATAGGCTTACACACCGCCTCCACCCACAGAGATTGGGGGTCCCCCTGGTGGGCATGACACCTCCTGGCAACGGGGTCACTGGGGACCCAGGTGGAAATAAACAACCAGAGAGGCACTCTCCTTCCCCACAAGGCCTGAGACTCCCCTTTTCCACCAAGAGTTACCAAGATAGGTGGGTGGACTGAGCCAGAGGGAGAAATCCAGTCATAATAGGTAGCCAGTTCAGGAAGCTTCTTTATCCCTGTAGCCTAAGACTCTCCTGCTCCGCTAGTAAATACTCAGCCTCCTCAGGCAGCACCAGCAGGAACCAACAGAAACCCCACTGGCCACAGATGAACCAAGCTGACCAAAATAACACTGCAAAGCTGCTGAAAATTAAACTGCCATTGAAACCACAGTCCACAAAAGTAGGCCAAGACCCATGTGCTAACTCTAAATAGGGTGATACTTGCTAAAAATAAAAGATTTAAATGGGTCCTAGCATCTCCTAACATACTAGACAAAATGCCTAGGATATTGTTAACAGTCACACATCATACCAACAACCAGGAAAATCACAAGAAACAGAGAAAACATTCAATGGATGCCAATACTGAGATGAATCCTGACAAAGATTTTAAAGCAGTCGTCTTAAAGCTGCGACTAGATTGCCAATTAGAAATTCTCTTGAAATAAGTTAAAAAAGAAAAACTCCCTGCAATGAAATAGAGGTTATAAAAAAGAACCAAATGGACATCACAGAACTGAAAAATACTACAACAGAAGAAAAACTTGCTGGCTAGGTTCACTATTAGATTGGAGAAGACAAAAGATAGATTCAGTGAACTTGAGGACGGAATAATAGGACTGACCAGTCTGAAAGAGAAAGAAAAATAGACTGGGAGAAAAACAAGAGCCTACATGCCTGTGGGACAATAACAAAAGATCCAATGTTCATAGTATCAGAGTCTCAGAAAGAGAGGTGAGTGTGGCTTGGGCTGAAAGAGTATTTGAAGAAATATAGTTGGAAAATCCCCAAATTTGGTAAAAGACACAAACTTCCAGGCCAAATCCCAAACAGGATAAAGCAGTAATTAGCTTGAATCTAAATGGTCTAACTATATCAATTAAAAGACAAAGATTGGATAAAAATGCAATTCAACTATATGTTACTTATAAGAAACTCACTTCAAATTGAACATATATAGGTTGAAAGTAAAAGAATAGAAAAAGATATAACATGCAAACAATCAAAAACAAGGAGTGACTATATCAGTGTCTGATAAAGTAGATTATGGAGCAAAGAAAAATACTTGTATTTTGTTGTATTGATACAATGTATGATACATTGTATGATACAATGATAGAAGGATTAATCCACCAGCAAGACAAAGACCCTAAATGTGTACACACCAAACAGCAGAGCCTCAAAATACATGAAAAGGCTGATACAGCTGAAAGGTAAAACAGACGAATCCATAGTTGTAACTGAAGCCTTCAGCACCTCCCTTTCATCAGTTGATAAAACTAGAAGAAAACCAGCAAGGATACAGAAGATCTGAAAAATACTACCAATCAACAGGATTTAGTTAAATAGAATATTCCACTCAACACCAAAATCCACATTTTTTTTTCTTTAAAGCAACTATGGAACATTCCCCAAGACAGACCACATCCTGGGCCATAAAACCACCTCAGCAAATTAAAGAGAACTGAAATCATATGAACTGTGTTTTCTGAGCATAATGGAAGCAAACTAGAAATCACTGACATAAACACATTAGGAGTCTAAACACATGGCTAAAACTCATCTGTAGGCTTAATGCAATGCCTATCAAAATCCCAGTAAGGATTTTTCCCTCAGCATAGACAATAGACATAGTCCAAATGTATTTTAAAATTTATATGAAAAGGCACATGCCCTGGACTACAGAATAAAGTGGAAGGAAGTACTCTATTTGGTAGTAAGACTTACCATATAGCTAGAGTAACCAAGGGAGTATGGTTCTGACAGGTTAGACTCATAGATCAGTGGAACAGACTGAGCACCCAGAAATCGACCCACACAAATACTCTCAACTGATATTTGACAGAAGCACAAAACCAGTACAGAGGGAAGAATAACCCTTCAACAAATGGTGCTGGAGCAGTTGGACATCTGTAGCAAGAATTAAAGAGCCTTGCCCTAAACCTCATACCTTATACAAAAATAAACTCAAAAGGGATCATAGACTTAAATGTAAAGTTATAAAACATTTGGAGACACTCTTTGGGATCCAGGTAAAGAATTCTTAAACTTGATATCAAGAGCATAATTCATAAAAGGAAAATTTGATAGACTTTATCAAATTTAAAAATCTGTTCTGTAAAAGCCCATGTAAAGAGAATGAAAAGTCACAGAATGGGAGAAAATGTTTGCAACTACATATCTGACAAAGGACTTTCAACAGTTAACGGTGAAAAAAAAAATCTAATCAGAAAATGCATAAAAGGTAGGAACAAATATTTAACCAAAGAAGATGACAAATAAACACAGGAAAAGATGTTTTATGTAATGCAATTAGAGAAATGCAAATGAAAATCGCAACAAGATATCACTACACACCTAACAGAATGGCTAAAATAAAAAATAGTGATAAACCAAACTCTGGCAAGGACGTAGAGAAACTGAATCACTCATACATTGCTATAGGAAGTGTAGAATAGTATAGCCACTCAAGAAAACGGTTTGGCAGCATTTTATAAAACAAAATCTATGCATCTATGAGACGACTTAGCAATTACAGTGCAAAGTTATATTGACACAAAAATATGTACATGGATATTTACAGCAGCTTTGTTATATTTATTTATTTGGCTGTACTGGGTCTTAGTTGTGGCATGTGGGATCTTGATTGTGGCATGTGAACTCCTGAGCTTCAGCATGTGGGATCTAGTTTCCTAACCAGTGAACAAACCTGGGCCCCCTGCACTGGGAGTGTGAAGTCTTAGACACTGGACTACCAGGTAAGTCCTTGCAGCTTTATTTTTAACAGTCAGAAACTGGAATGAGCTTAGATGTCCTTCACAGGTGAAACAGTTTATACATACCATAAAACAGTACATACATCTGGGGGAGAGGGTGTAAATATCACGCTAGGCCATACCCATATCTGCAGGTCTCCAAGGTGAACAGCCTCTGACATACGTAATGTACTACTCAGCAATAAAAAGGAATGAATAAAAAGAATGAACTATAGATACATGTAATGAGAGGTGGGCATGGTTATAAAAAGATAAAACCAGGGGTCTTTGTGATATTAGAAGTGTTAAGTATCTTGTAGGATACAGGAGCCTACACAGGTTATTATACAGAAAAACACACTATACAGATGAGTGTAAGTAAAACTGGGAAGTCAGAGGAAGCTGGGTAGACTATCAGGGCCATATCCTGGTTGTATTATTATACTGTAGTTTTACAAACTCTTACCTTTGGGGGGGGAAGGTATAGAGAAAGTCTATTATTTCTTAACAACTGCATGTGAATTTATAATGATCTCAAAAAAATTTTCAATTAAAACAATTTGAATGCTTCATAATGCCTTTACACAAAATTGCATCTCTTTTACAAATGAGGGAGCTGGAGTTGGGTGTTTGGTACCTGACCTGAGATTACAGAGCTAAGTAAGTAGATGATGTAGGATTTAAAACTCAGGTCTGCAGAGCTCCGAAGTCCACAAATTTAATCACAGAATATTCTGACTGATGGCTCACAATGGGACGACAGGAATTAGCTAAGAGCAGAGTATCAAGAACTACTGTAAATATAAGGGATTTCATTTTCAGGTGCCTAAAAAAATAAAGTCAGTTTTTAGTCTAATAAAACTGAATTATAAAATCAGTCATAGAAAGCAAATACCAAAGAGCACCCAAGCCTGCTTGGTAGTGTTAGGCTTCAGATTAAAATAAAAATATCATAAACCAAGTTGAAACAAAATAATTTTTATTTCCTAACCCATGGCAAACATATACATCCAATATGTACTTATCTTGCATACTGAGTCACAGATGACTTCCAAACTACAACCGCCTTGATATTTAAGCAGGAACTAAAAGTTACCTTAGTTGACATGACAAATGCTCTTAGATGGATAACATATGAATATATTGGACTGGTGACAGCAGAATCTGACTGATTAGTTCTGTCAATTTAAAGCTTGGAAAAGCTACTATTTTCACATCTAACACTTTCCAATAAGTAGGATGCAGCAATATCAGCTTGTATTCCAGAGAAATTTCCTTAGTTTTTCTGGTGATGGAACCACTTATCCACTGTAGTCAGGAAAAAGAAAAACAAATTAGAATCCCTGTTAAGAATCAAAATTACACCCAACATGTAACAGTGAATAATATACTTGCTTTAATATATCCTGCTATGGATTACATTAAAACAAATCTACATACATGCATAGCTTCACTAAATTACCAAAACACAGGTAATTTATCAGTGTTTTGTTTTAGGCTTCCTTACTCTTGTGGAGAAGGAAATGGCAACTCACTCCAGTATTCTTGCTTGGGAAATCCCATGGACAAAGGAGCCTGGTGGGCTACAGTCCATGGGGTCGCAGAGTCGGACACGACTAAACAGCTAAATATCCTTTACTCTTGATGGCTGATCCTATGGATAGGCAATTCTCACCAGAAGGACCTTACAGAGAATTCTAATATCTAAAGATGGAAAGAACTGTTTTCTGGGTGAGTCAGCCTGTGGCCAGACAGGGATGCAGAGCCCAGCCTGCTCCAGCCTCTACGAGGCATCTACCAGGAACTCAGAGAATAGTGGGTCATGATTTGGAAACTGCTGTCACAGGGGGTGGCACTAAAGGTGGTACGCACAGCCATCTCTTTCCCACATATGCCTCAAAACACTGAGAATGCTTCTTCTCCTCTTTCTCTGTATATATGTGGTATGTAAGATGTATCTATAGATATACATGTAATTTTCCCACACATACGCATAATGTTTAATGTAATTCTACTAGAATATAGATCTTACCATCTGTTGGTATTGTGCAGGCAGATTCACATGGTGGTGGTAACTAAAATACAATATTAAAATGTATTAGTCTAATTCCAGAAAAAGAATAAGCTAAAAAAAGTATATTGACAGAAAGATTAAAAGGAATGTGAACAGAAGACAACTATCTCAAATTTTAAGTTCTAAAAATAATTTACACCAGATGGGAACAATGCAAAGCTTGCTCTACTGCTAAGAAATGCTAACAAATTCAAAACCTCTTGGCCTTTAATGACATACAGTAGAATAATTAATAAAAATGTTTTTTTGAAATAATTAAAACACCAACATGTATATGTAGACTTTATATATACATACATATATATAAAATGTAGGCAGAATGTTCTTATTGAAAAGTAATGGTTGTTAACCAATGGTTGTTTCCCTTCTAATTTATCTCAACTTTGTCAAAATTTATATACAAATAAAAATAAATCTAAATGTACTGGCTTCATCATTAAATTGTCTTTTTCCCTTGTACTACCTTGTTTACAAGTCAGTAGTCAGACCTCAGTTTGTATTTCTCATTTAATATTATAAATGAGAATAATTTTAGACAAGCTTCAGTCTTTAGGTTAATCAAAATCAATTCTTTCTTTGATGGATGATTTATTACCTCACATGAAAGTCTCTCTAGGACTATAAACCACTCTTGCAATGGTACCTGAAATTTGATGACTTTCTCCATCCTTGCTATGACCAAGCCAAATAAGTTCCCATTGGTACTCTTGTGAAAAATGGCTTATGATAAGTACCCAGGCACTTGGATTATTTAGAACGTTCTAGAGTCATTTTGAGTCTTATACACTGTCCTACCTTGCTATCTGCCCAGGTTAGGGTTGACTAGGATTCTGCTCAGGTTTCCCTCAGTCCAATGTCTACTTGAGTTTATGGTTTGTAATTTCAAGACCTCACACCGTAACAGATGTACAGGACACCCTCAAATATTTATTGAACGTACTTTCCCTCCCCATTCAACACCATATTTTTTGGCCGCCGGGTGTGTTTTTTTTCCAGGAAACCTTTACTTACAGCATCCACAATGGCTTTGGCAGCATCAGGATCACACTGGAAGGGGCTCTCAGACACCGTGGTGTTCATGCTGTTACACAAAGGGAAAGTGTCACACTAACAAAAACTTCTCTCATTAACACTCATGTTAAAAATAACAAGTTGAAGCTGGTAGGTCAGGTGAGATTTAAGTTTGGTGTCATTGAAAGATTTCTCACCTATGTTAAACATTCTGATTATTTATTTTGGCAAGATACAGCTATTCTTAAGGTAGATTTTACTCAAATACTTTAACAAGTTCAGATTTTAAAATCAGACTGAGTGCTCTGTAATTCTTTGAAAGAGCTAAGAAATGCAAATTAAAATGAGAAGCCTATCTTTCCTAATTAGATAAAATGAAAAAACAAAAATCTGGTTTCTATCGGTGTTGACACCTGGCAGGAGCAACACCTGGTTCAATATTCCTGAAAAATAATCTGGTAAAATATGTCCACAACAAAATAAAAAAAGAAAAAAAATTTTAAAACCACCAAAAAAAAATTGTGTCCAAAACCTTTTAAAAAGCACATACACTTTGATAGACAAATTCCACCTCTCCAAACTCAGAGATTTAAATAATTACGTACAAAGATGTTCAACATACATGACTTCACTATTGATAAGATCGAAAAGCTGGAAGTAACCAAAATGTCCAACAGAGATGATTAAAAATGATTTACCCATCAGACAGAACAATATACAGATGGAATATTTATATTATAAAAATATTACATACTTAATGACATAACAAATGCTTGTAGCGTTAACTTTTCTAAACCACAAAACAAAATGTATATATTATATATGTGCGTATGCTTAGTCGCTCAGTTGTGTCTTACTCTTTAGGACCCCACGGACTATAGCCCACCAAGCTCCTCTATCCATGGGATTATCCCAGCAAGAATACTGGAGTGGGCTGCCATTTCCTACTCCAGGGGATCTTCCCAACCCAGGGATTGAACCTATGTCTCCTGTGTCTCCTGCAATAGCAGGTGGATGGATTCTTTACCACTGTGCCACCTGGGAAGCCCATATATTATACATACAATATGATTATTTTTGAAAATATACTTTAAAAGGACTGTAAAAAGAGAAAACTCTACATGTTACTAAGAGTATCTATGGAAAAACAGATTAAAGTGATTTTTTAAAAACTTTTTTTTGGTTAACTATGATTCAAAATTTCCTTCATATTGAATTATTGTATACTATTATGTGGTTATGGTCAAAAATATTCTATGAAAAAGAAAAAATACTCAGCTACCTGTTACTCAACATGAGCTAAGGCCATTTCCATAGAAATAATAGGATACCACAAAATACAGAAGTTATTAAAAGCAAAGTCTTATGATTGTACATTTTCATACAAAGGTGTGTGTGTGCTCAGTTTTTCTTATGTTTGTGGAGAGACAGATGTTCTTATTTTACAAGACATTATCCCAACTTACAGGAGATTCCTGAGAATTTCCTCTAGTTCTTTACTCCCTCCAGAAAAGAAATTTATAATATAAACAGATGCTGGGGTGTGTATGTATATCTTACTTTGCATAAGGGGGATCACACTATGATACGTATACTGCTATGGACTTTGTTTTTCTCATTTAATATATTTTGGACATCATTCCATATCAACATATAGAGAATAATGTGCCATATACTGTTCTATTATATGAACTGCTTAATCATTACAATTTGGTTGTTTCTAATTTTTTTGCTATTATAAATGACACTGCAATGAACATCCTTGTACATGCATCTTTCAGGACTATATCTATAGGGTACATTCCTAGTAGTAGTGCTACAAAGAAATACAAGAATTTAAAATTTTGAGATTAATGGCTGATTT
Source organism: Giraffa tippelskirchi (assembly GCF_054371585.1). Lineage (NCBI taxonomy): Eukaryota > Metazoa > Chordata > Mammalia > Artiodactyla > Giraffidae > Giraffa > Giraffa tippelskirchi. Next base: position 66,249,540 of record NC_137276.1, on the reverse strand, counting down.
ACATGTTATACAGCAGAAACCACCACAACATTGTAAAGCAATTATCCTCCAATTAAAAAAAAAAGACACAAAAAAACCTCGGGACTGAATACTGTCAAACTGCCCTCACAAGGGCTGTACCCATTCAAACTCTCACAATTACATGTAAATGTTGCCACTCCAGGTTATCATTTAATTTTTAAAAATTTGGCAGATCTATTGAAGGATAACACTATCTTTCTGAGCTGCATTTTAAATTATAAAGTGAGGCTGCACATCTTCTTATATGTAAACTTACTTTATATTATTCTCTCCCTCTATTCTTTCTTCTTATCAATTTGAGTAAGTTATTTTTAAATTAAGAAATTTAGTCCTTTGTCAGGCGTTAAGAAAAAACTGGGACGAACTGCCTCCTGATACATAAAAAAATCATAAGTAAATCTTTCTTTTCTGGATTTTGAGTCTGTCTTCTGTTTAGAAAGGTCTTCCCTACTACAAGCTAATGAATTAAATTCACCTAGTCTTTTTCTAGAATTTTCTCACATTACAATTTATCTGTCTGGAATTAAACACTGATATAAAACAAGAGTTGCAAACTCATGCTGGCAGCCAGTGCCAATTAACATGTGGGTATAAAGTAGCTGAGGTTAAGAACACTGGTTGGTGCTGGGCTATTTGTACAGGGCACTTGTGGAGCACCTGCCTGGTTACAGCACCTTTCAGAAATGAAAAACAGACACAGCATGAGAGTGGTTGCCAGTGTACATATCTGGAGAAAGAAAGGAATGTAAAGGGCAAGATAGAGATCTAGCCTTATTTTCTTCTTAAATAGGCAGTTGGTGCAAACCTCACCACCACCACCCTTGTTTTTTTCAGGATTTCCCTCACTATTCTGACATGCAGTTTTTTTTCTAGATGAAACTGAATGTTATTCATGAATATATGATACCTTTCTATTTAACATCTTTTATATTTCTCTATAGAGTTTCAAAGTTTTCTTCTTCTGGGTCCTTCAGATTTCTTATTTATACTTTTTTTTCTTAAATACTATTCTACATGGGATCTTTTCCTCCATTATAGTTTCTGTTATGTTCATATACAAAGCTAGCAATGTGCATATATACTCATTTTGTAATCATCCACCTTACGGAATTCTTTTTTCTAGGGTTTTCTGGGTACACAGTCATATCATCTGCAACAATTTGCTCCCCCCTTTTCCAGTATTCCTGCATCTTATTTCTATTTACTTCATCAGCTAGTATTTTCAGAACAACACTAGTTAAGTGGTAATGGTGGCCATTCTCTTATAATCTTTAAAAGAGGGAGTATATTATACTAAAAATAAGCTGGGGCCACACAGACTTGGATGCGAGTCCTCACTCCAAAACACTTACTGTGGTATGACCTTGGTTAACCAAGGTATCTCTGTTGCATGCTTGGCAAATATTAACTGCTCAATCAGTATTAGTTAGTAGTAGTAGTAGTAGTAAATTCAGTGTGCATGGTAGATCCTGGTTTCATTGTGATGAATCCTGCATATTTACATCAGAGAATACCAACCCTTGCACTGAACCCTTTCTGAGCACCCTGATGCTAGGCAGTTTGCCCCAGTTACCCTCACAAAGCTCTGATCTCACTCTCCCCTGTATAATTTTAGTTTGTACTTATTCAGAGTATCTTTGTGGCATTTTGCTTTTACTTTCTGCAAAGAAGACAATGTTGCCTGCTATGTTCCAGCTCTACATGGATCAAGCCATTAACCACTACAGTCACCTCCTGACAATGTGCCCTGAGGGGAATTCGGGGTGGAGAGGAACATGAAAGATTTGGGTCTACTGGCCCCCAGATGGTTAACACGAATTTCTAAGAAAAAATTTCAAGTGACCCCAGATTCTTGGCTCTTCTCATACATAGAAAAGCACTGAAATCATTAGCTTGAGATGCCTCTTCTTTATGATCAGCAGTCATCTTTTTATGCTTGACTACATGTTTTCCCAGCCAAAAGAAAAAAAAAAATGTTTCTATCTCTCTTGGCTCCTCCCTTACATCTCTGCAGTAGTTCTTTAGGGCTATCTGAGAGGCTGTCTCCTGGGCTATAGTCCTCAAATAAATTGTAACTCACAACCTTTATGTTGTATGGTTTTTCTTTCAGTCTACACTTCCTATTGACTTAAGTTCTGATAAAACCAGTTATCCCTAAGTGAATGTAACACTACAATATGTTAAGGTTATTAATGTATCTGGAGTAAGCTAGTCTGCTTTGTGTGTTAAACATGGAGAAAAGAGTTAATGCTTACCAGCTGATTCCTTTTCCATCAGTTTTCTTAGTCACTAATGCTCTCCAATAGTCATGAGTGCTTTCAATAATGTCAATTGCAAAGTTCTATAATTTAAAGAGATATTCATTAGAATAACAGAAACAAGTTCTTTCCGTTCCTAATTTTGGGCACGGTGCACAGTATGTGGGATTAGTTCCCCAACCAGGGCTAGAACCCATGGCACTTGCAGTGAACGCAGAGTCTTAACCACTGGACCACCAGGGAACATCCCTGTTCTTTTCTTATTATCAACATTTTACCAAAGCATGATAGCTTCTTCTCTTTTGAATCATTTCCTTGTATCAAAAATGGAAGAAAACCATTTAAATGAACAGCAACATAAAGCCTGTCTTGTGTCTTTAACATCTATTTTATGGTCATATAGTCTTTAGACGGTAACAATATGGTTAAATTATGTCTCAATACAGATAGGCCTAAAGCCACAGTTCTGAGCGACACCTTACCTTATCTTTAAATTCTGCATTGAAAGCAAACTCGTTCTCAGGTTTTCCATCTGGAACCTTGTACCTCCGAAACCAGTCCACAGTAGCTTCCAGATAGCCAGGTTTCAGTCGCTTGACATCATTAATATCTAAGAAGAGAATAAGATTCTCTTATCAGATTGAAAGATGTATATGTAATTATTTATACATTCAATAAAAATACCAAGTACTTTGAAGAGCTATAGGATGGACTGTCAAAAAAGTTCAAATAATGTTAGAACTAACATCTTTTTGAGAAGAGAACATATATACACATTAAAAGGAAATCATCTAGTGTCTTAGAATAGCTGACATTAAGTACTAAGAGAACAATCAGTACCACGATAATTCCTATTAAATAAGAGGAGGGAGAAATGAATGGGGGCTGCATGAGAGAATAGTTTGGCAAGCGTATGTAACTTCCCAGGGCTCAAACCTGTGTCTCCTGCAATGCAGGCAGATTCTTTACCACTCAGTCACCTGGGAAGCCCTAAGAGAAGGATGTGTGTTTCAGTTGCTCAGTCGTGTCCAACTCGTTGCGACTCCATGGACTATAGCCCTCCAGGCTCCTCTGTCCATGGGATTCTCCAGGCAAGAATACTGGAGTGGGTTGCCATTCCCTTCTCCAAAGAGAAGGATGAAAGATACTAAAAAACAGGTTGAGGTTATGCTTGAGGATCATGCCCCAATGATATACTAAAAGACAAGAAAAAAATGCATTACATATGTTCACTGATAGGTTACTTATTACATGTGAATAAGCTTTCCTTACTCTACAGTATAGGCATTCAATATCACAAACTATAGTTCTGGCCAAAAAAAAGTGTCCTCTGTAAAAAAAAAAAAGTTTTTAAGTTTCTGTATAGTCATCAATGTCAAGCCTCAATGCCATCAAACTCAAGTTTAAATGACCAAACTGCTTTTCCATGCAAACAAATAGAAGATACAAGTACAAAAAAAAATCCATCAGGAAAATTGTAATTGGAAGGAGGAATACATTCAACAACAGCTTATTTATAATATAAACTTGGCTTAAGCCCAATTTATAATGTATATAGTTAAAGAAAATCATGCATTTTATTATCAGAGTACCACTTAAAGTAGGGAAAGTTTACAAGTGAACTGGGAAATGTTTAAACACTGATAAATTTCAAGGAACTTATAATTCACCTAAAAGGTATCATCTGATACAGAAACAGTTTGAAAATCCAGAAATCCAAAATGCAAGTGTATGTTGTCTTCCAACAAATTTCCCATCCGATTCTATTCTTTAGGCACCAAATGCAAGTCTGACAATTCAGTTCAATAATGACACTGACTAATGGAGTCAGGTCCCACAGTTAGAGGGCTCAGTTCCACAAGAGTGATCCCACTTCAGACGTTGATGGCAAATTCCAAGCCATGACCACCTGCTATAAATCAGTTTCCTGTAACTCTCTCCTTGGGTTTGATAATTTGCCAGAAAGACTCATAAAATTCAAGAAAACACTGTGCTTATGTTTACTGGTTTAGGATAAAGGATACGACTCAGGAACAGTCCAACTGAAGAGATGCACAGGCCCCAGTATGGGGGGCAGAGGGAGGCATGCCACCCTCCCAGCACTGCAGTGTGCTCGCCGTCTCAGAAGTGCTCCACATCTCAGGATTCCAGACTTTTCGTGGAGCCTCCCCTCCCAGTCCCAGGGGTCAGTGGTTGGGGCTAAAAGTTCCCACCCTCTAATCATTCAGTTTTTCTGTTGACTGAGCCTATCTGAGGCTAGCTAGGGGCCCCACCTTAAGTCACCTTATTAGCACAAACTCAGGTGTAATGAAAGGGGCTCACTGTGAATAAGAGACACTCATCACTGAGGAAATTCCAAGGGATTTAGTTCTTTGCCAAAAACTAGAGAGAAAAGATCTAACATATTTCTGTATTCTATCATAGTAAGGAAAAGATGTAAGAATTGATGAACTGTTTGACTTTTTTTGAACCAGATATTGAAAGGTATGCTGGACCCAGACTAGGGAACCCTGGACACCAGACCCAGGAAAAAAAAAAAAGTAGGAAAAACCTCAATTTTTCTTCCTCCTGTTGTACTTTATATATCAATTCTGTGCTGTTCCTTGGGTTCAGCCTCTAATCAGCCCACAACCATGATGAGCAAGAAATGCTCACTTTCCTGACTCCCACAACTGCAGCAGGCGGGTGGCTGGCTGTCACGGGCCCCACAATGTCAAAGAGGATCAACATGGCCAACCTGGTCGTTTTAGTGGGTAGGCCATCCTCCCCCATGGTTCCGTGTGTATTCCTCCCAAAGTTGTGGCTTGCCAAGTGCTCTCTTTACTTAATTCTCTTCCAGTTATAACAGATGACGGAAACTGCCTTACACTGACTTTTAAGGAAAGCTGTATACTGATTGCACCACCCAGAGAAACATTCAGGGTTCTAACAACATCGACTGCAGGGAAATGACACCCAGAAAATGCTGCTGATGTAATGATGGTGTGGCTTCAGTAACTGTGGCCAAAGCACACTATTTTAGCATGTGTACTCTTGGGTACATATCTCTGTGTGGAAATATCCCATGTCCATGGTCAGAGAAACCCCAGTAAGATGGTAGGCACTGAAGTGGCTATGAGGAGATACCCCACGTCCAAGGGCAAAGGCGAAGCCCCAGCAAGACACCTTGTCTAACTATGAGCCATGCCGTGTGGGGCCACCCAAGACAGACGGGTCATGGTGGAGAGTTCTGACAAAATGTGGTCCACTGGAGAAGTGAATGGCAAACCACTTCGGTATTCTTGCCTTGAGAACCCCATGAATAGTATGAAAAGGCAAAAACATAGGACACTGAAAGATGAACTCCCCAGGTCGGTAGGTGCCCAATATGCTACTGGAGATCAGTGGAGAAATAACTCCAGAAAGAATGAAGAGACGGAGCCAAAGCAAAAACAACACCCAATTGTGGATGTGACTGGTGATGGAAACAAGGTCCAAAGCTGTAAAGAGCAATATTGCATAGGAACCTGGAATGTTAGGTCCATGAATCAAGGCAAATTGGAAGTGGTCAAACGGGAGATGGCAAGTGAACGTCAACATTTTAGGAATCAGCAAACTAAAATGGACAGGAATGGGTGAATTTAACTCAGATGACCATTATATCTACTACTGTGGGCAAGAATCCCTTAGAAGAAATGGAGTAGCCATCATAGCCAACAAGAGAGTCCAAAATGTAGTACCTGGATGCAATCTCAAAAATGACAGAATGATCTCTGTCTGTTTCCAAGGCAAACCATTCAATATCACAGTAATCCAAGTCTATGCCCCGACCAGTAACGCTGAAGAAGCTGAGGTTGAATTGTTCTATGAAGACCTACGAGACCTTCTAGGAGTAACACCCCAAAAAAGATGTCCTTTTCATTATAGGGGACTGGAATGTAAAAATAGGAAGTCAAGAAACACCTGGGGTAACAGGCAAACTTGGCCTTGGAGTACAGAATGAAGCAGGGCAAAGGCGAATAGTTTTGCCAAGAGAACGCACTGGTCATAGCAAACACCCTCTTCCAGCAACACAAGAGAAGACTCTACACATGGACATCACCACATGGTCAACACCAAAATCAGACTGATTATATTCTTTGCAGCCAAAAATGGAGAAGCTCTATACAGTCAGCAAAAACAAGACCGGGAGCTGGCTGTGGCTCAGATCATGAATTCCTTATTGCCAAATTCAGACTTAAATTGAAGACAGTAGGGAAAACCACTAGATCATTCAGGTATGACCTAAATCAAATCCCTAATGATTATACAGTGGCAGTGAGATATAGATAAGGGACTAGATCTGATAGACAGAGTGCCTGATGAACTATGGACAGAGGTTCGTGACATTGTACAGGAGACAGGGATCAAGACCATCCCCATGGAAAAGAAATGCAAAAAAGCAACATGGCTGTCTGAGGAGGCCTTACAAATAGCTGGGAAAAGAAGAGAAGTGAAAAGCAAAGGAGAAAAGGAAAGATATTCCCATCTGAATGCCGAGTTTCAAAGAATAGCAAGGAGAGATAAGAAACCTTCCTCAGCGATCAATGCAAAGAAATAGAGGAAAACAACAGAATGGGAGAGATTAGAGATCGCTTCAGGAAAATTAGAGATACCAAGGGAACATTTCATGCAAAGATGGGCTCGATAAAGGACAGAAATGGTATGGACCTAACAGAAGCAGAAGATATTAAGAAGAGGTGGCAAGAATACACAGAAGAACTGTACAGAAAAGATCTTCACGACCCAGGTAATCACGATGGTGTGATCACTTACCTAGAGCCAGACATCCTGGAATGCAAAGTCAAGTGGGCCTTAGAAAGCATCACTACAAACAAAGCTAGTGGAGGTGATGGAATTCCAGCTGAGCTATTTCAAATCCTAAAAGATGATGCTGTGAAAGTGCTGCACTCAATATGCCAGCAAATCTGGAAAACTCAGCAGTGGCCACAGGACTGGAAAAGGTCAGTTTTCATTCCAATCCCAAAAAAGGCAATGCCAAAGAATGCTCAAACTACCGCACAATTGCACTCATCTCACACGCTAGTAAAGTAATGCTCAAAATTCTCCAAGCCAGGCTTCAACAATACATGAACTGTAACTTCCAGATGTTCAAGCTGGTTTCAGAAAAGGCAGAGGAACCAGAGTTCAATTGCCAACACCCGCTGGATCATCGAAAAAGCAAGAGAGTTCCAGAAAAACATCTATTTCTGCTTTATCAACTATGCCAAAGCCTTTGGCTGTAAGGATCACAATAAACTGTAAAATTCAAGAGATGGGAATACCAGAACACCTGACCTGCCTCCTGAGAACTATGTATACAGGTCAGGAAGCAACAGTTAGGACTGGACATGGAACAACAGACGGGTTCCAAATAGGAAAAGGAGTACCTCAAGGCTGTATATTGTCACCCTGCTTATTAACTTATATGCAGAGTACATCATGAGAAATTCTGGGCTGGATGAAGCACAAGCTGGAATCAGGATTGCCGGGAGAAATATCAATAACTTTAGATATGCAGATGACACCACTCTTAGGGCAGAAAGTGAAGAAGAACTAAAGAGCCTCTTGACGAAAGTGAAAGAGGAGAGTGAAAAAGTTCGCTTAAAGCTCAACATTCAGAAAACGAAGATCATGGCATCCGGTCCCATCACTTAATGGCAGATAGATGCAGAAACAGTGGAAACAGTAGCTGACTTTATTTTTGGGGGCTCCAAAATCACTGCAGATGGTGACTGCAGCCATGAAATTAAAAGACGCTTACTCCTTGGAAGGAAAGTTATGACCAACCTAGACAGCATATTAAAAAGCAGAGACATTACTTTGCCAACAAAGGTCCATCTAGTCAAGGCTATGGTTTTTCCAGTAGTCATGTATGGATGTGTGAGTTGGACTATAAAGAAAGCTGAGCACTGAAGAATTTATGCTTTTGAACTGTGGTGTTGGAGAAGACTCTTGAGAGTCCCTTAGACTGCAAGGAGATCCAACCAGTTCATCCTAAAGGAAATCAGTGCTGAGTATTCATTGGAAGGACTGATGCTGAAGCTGAAACTCCAATATTTTGGCCATCTGATGCGAAGAAGTGACTCATTTGAAAAGACCCTAATGCTGGGAAGGATTGGGGGCAGGAGGAGAAGGGGATGACAGAGGATGAGATGGTTCGATGGTATCACCGACTCAATGGGCATGAGTTTGAGTAAACTCCGGGAGTTGGTGATGGACAGGGAGGCCTGGCGTGCTGCAGTCCATGGGGTCACAAAGAGTCAGACATGACTGAGTGACTGAACTGAACTCTTGTGTAAATAGCACGTGTGAAAATGGACACTGTGATCAACAGGATCAGGACTAAATGAAGGAATGCACTCTCAATGTATAGAATTTAAATAATACAGAAATATCTGAAAGAAAAAGTCAGTCTCCATCTTTTTTTTCCCATTGCACTATTACAGGGTTGGTGTTGAGTCTTTTTTAAATGAGCTTATATATATAATCAAATATGCACATATTTAAACATATATGAGATGGTACTCTGAAAGGTAAAAATAACAGCAGAAAGGAATAATATAAGAGCTAAATTTATAAAATTCTTAGAAGGAAACAACTTCGTGACCTTGGATTAGGCCATGGTTTCTTAAATATGATACCAAAAGCACAAGAAATAAAAGAAAAAATAGACTACGTCAAAATGAAAAGCATGAGTACTTCAAAGGACACCATTAAGAAAACAAAAGGACAAATCCACAAAATGGAAGAAAATACAGACAAATCATATATATCTGATAAAGGTCTAGTATCTAAAACATGTAAGTATTCTTATAGCTCAAAAATATGATGATACACCCCATTAGAATGGCTATACTTTAAAAAGATAAATAACTAGTGCTGGCAAGGAAGTAGAAAAATTGGAACCCTTTCAAGATTGTAAGATGGTGCAGCTGCTTTGGAAAAAATCTGGCAGTCCCTCAAGGGGCTAAACATGGGACTTCCCTGGTAGCTCAGTTGGTAAACAATCCGCCCACAATGCAGGAGACCCCAGTTCAATCCCTGGGTTGGGAAGATCCAGAAGAAGGAAATGGCAGCCTACCCCAGAATTCTTGCCAGGAGATTTCCATGGACAGAGAAGCCTGGTGGGCTACAGTCCATGGGGTTGCAAGAGCTGGACTCGACTTAGCAACTAAACCACCACCAAGGGGCTAAACATTAAGAGTTACCGTTTCACTCAGAAACTCCACTCCTGGGTATATACACCCAGTCAGTCAGTTCAGTCGCTCAGTTGTGTTTGACTCTGCGACCCCATGGACTGCAGCACGCCAGGCTTCCCTGTCCATCACCAACTCCTGGAGCTTGCTCACTCGAGAGGATTAAAAATACATGTCCACCCAAAAACTTATACAGGTATGTTCATAGCAGCAGCATCATTCCTAATAGCCAAAAAGAACCCAAATGTCCATCAAAAGATGAATGGATAAATAAAACGTGATATATATCCACACCACAGAATATAACTCAGCCATTAAAAAAATAAGTACTGATACATGCTACAACATGGATAAACCTAGAAAACCTAAGTAAAAAGAAACCAGACACAGAAGGCCATATATTTTACAATTCCATGTATATGAGATATCCAGAATAGGCAAATTCACAGAGACATAAATAGATAAGTGATTGTCGGGGCCTCGTAGGAGAAGAGAACAGGGGGTGACTAAGTACTTAAAGGTACAGAGTTTCCCTTCGGGGTGATGAGAATGCTCTGAAATGAGGTAAGTGGTAATGATTGCACAACATTGTGAATGTACTAAATGCCACTGAATTCTACACTTTAAAATAGTCAAGATAGTGAATTTTATGCTATGTTAATTTTCCCACCAGAAAAGGGGGGGGATAAAGTACTGATACACATTACAATGTAGATGAAACCTGAAAACAGTATGCTAAGTGAAAGAAGTCAGATATCATGTGATCCCATTTATGTGAAATGTTCAGATCAAGCAGATCCATAAAGAGAGGCAATATGTAGGTGGTTGCCAGGGCCTGAGGGAAGGGGGCATAGGGAGTGACTGTTAATGCATGTGGGATTTTCTGTTGGAATGGTAAAAATGATCTAGAATCAGATAGTGGTGATGGTTAGCAAACTAGTGCATGTATCAAACCCATGGAATTGGAAACTTTAAAATGGTGAATTTTATGACATGTGGCATGTATATCTCATTAAAAAAAAAATAGAGCAGGTAAGTGCTAGCATGTGGGAAAGGAAAGAAGAAAACAGGAAAGACAAACTACCAGATTTCTTCTTTCCTGGCATGAAGGAGAAAGCTTACTTAGTTAACCAGAGGTCAGTAGCAGAAACCACCATGCTTTGTCAAATGTTTTGCTCCTCCACCCTTGAACAGTTTGAAGGCATGGGCTTAACGACTCTGTCATTACAGGTTAAGTCTGGTACTGGGTTAAGGTTCAGACCCTACATATTTTCTTACCATTATAATTGGCTGCATCAGGATCTTCCACATTAATGGCAATGACTTTCCAGTCGGTTTCCCCTTCATCAATCATAGCCAGAATGCCCAGAACTTTCACTCTGATAATTTCCCCTCGTGCACACACCTGAGAGTCAAAAACCACAGCTAGGTCAAAACTACAGAGTCAAACTTTGGAGGAAAAGTTTTACTTGGTGGATAATAGGAAATGAGGAAGACGCCAAATTTCTACAAACTTAAGATGGTTCCTGTAAGCAATTTTTAAAAACCTAAACAAGTAAATGTCCATTAATCCTATCAGAGTTGAGGGTGATTCATGTTTTTTAAACTGTCATTGCTTGTGCTGAAGAATAAGTGCTCCAGAGTTTGTTTCAAACACCTATTTTAATGCACCCTCTTTACCTTTTATTTTACAGAAGTCACTGAGTTAGGCAAGTCATACAATAAGCCTGAACTTTATGACTTAAGCAACTGAATGACAACTTTCTTTTCAGTTGCTTACTCTTTTCTTGAGGCTGGGAAAGATCATAAAGAAAATAACCATTAAAAAAAAAAGGAAAATAACCATAGTTAGAACCTTAGAGCAACTCTACTTGATCGAGGAATCCCTAGCATAAACCCCCAACACATGGGGTTATTTAACCCCCATGGGGCCAATTCACTAGTCACTCCAAATCCTGAGGCAGGGTTTGCCTTGTTGCCTCCTGGTACCCTTCATCCACTGACTCCTCATCTGCCTTTTAAAGCAATGCAGAACATGTCCAGTTCTTCCACACACATGCATATAATATGCATCTTTTCCTAGGCTAGGTTTAAATTACAAATTATAATGTACAAATGCTTAGAATGGAATGGAAGCCTTTATCACCCAAAGAGACATCATTACTTCACTGGTATTCATATATTTTATTTACAATGTTTTTTAAAGTAAGAACTTTGTAGATTTCATTGCTCTCAACACTAAAGAAAATATTTCAGATTCTATTACCTTGCTTCCAATTTCACACACATCAATTGGGTCATTGTCACCACAACAGCCAGTGTGTTTGTCATTGTGTCCTGGGTCTTCCCAAGTCTAAAAAAAATAAAAATAAAACTTAAGAGTGTATTATTCCTATATGTGTTAATGACAAAAGTGGATCACGTTGGCACTAAAAGATAACATCCCATGATCTTTCTGCAAAAATAGGAATCTTCGGCTATTTATTTCTCATTAAAATGAATCCTTCATTCATACCTTAACTACCACAATAACCTTAATTAAATGCTGGGCTCCTGTTAAGCACATAATGCTAAACTAAGTTTAAACTTTAAAATGGATAATGATCCTATTTTAAACAGAAAAAACCCAACTATCTAATAACTGAGCCAATATGCAAACACAAATGTAGACCCAGATGTTCACTTAAAAAAGTGGATTCAAAGAAAACTGCTTTGGTGAACTCTTAGTACTTACTCTATTAACTAGACTTTCTTTAAAAGATGTCTCCAAGCAGAGACAGGTAGGTGGTAATATCAAGATGGAAATGACATGTGCTGATGGCAAAAATGTCATCACTGGTCAGGATCAAGAATGAGAAGTTTAATCAGGATTTGCTGAAAATTTAAATGGCTGGGTTTCTTTCCTGCTAAACTGTGAGACAGAGTCCTCACAGAGCACGGCGCAGGGGAAAGGATGGGCTGTGCTTGTCAGGAAGTTCAGTCTGAAGTGCAGCTGCTGCTTTGCTTCTTTTCCCTCCCAACCCAGAACATGTTTCTTGGATTTGTTTGCTTACTCAGCTGGAGTAAAGGCAGGGAGATAAAAGTGATGGGGAAAAGGAGACCAAACCCAACAAAACCAAATTTGACCTACAGAAGAGTGAAGTATTTCAGCAATGTTTTCCCAGAGGGATGACGTTTCAAGGCTAAACAGTAAATCAACTGAAGCACAAGGTGAAGTGCTGTAATCAGACTTGGTGATTACCTCACAAGCTAGATGGGGCTTCCCTTGTGGCTCAGCTGGTAAAGAATCCACCCGTAATGCGGGAGACCTGGGTTCACTCCCTTGGTTGGGAAGATCCTCTGGAGAAGGGAACAGCTACCCACTCCAGGATTCTGGCCTGGAGAATTCCATGGACTGTATAGTCCATGGGGTCGCAAAGAGTCGGACACAGCTGAGCAACTTTCACTTCACAAGCTAGATGGGTTTGCCCTATGTTTTAGTAACTTATAGGTTGTTTCACAGTAGATTCCACTTAGTAGACTTAATGGTTAATAAAAACAAACTATCAGCAGGAAGAAAATAAACTGAATATTTAGAAATCTTAAGTGTCATAGCGTTGGTTTAATCAAACCAGAATTCAGTATACATTCAGTAATGTATACTGAATTCTAGTGATTCTTTATTCAAATATGAAATAAGAGCCTTTACAGATTGCTATTGTGCTAGGGATAAATTGGTAAGCAATGCAGATATCCCCTCACCTCAAAGGGGTGACTGTTTAGGAAAACAGAACTCCATTATTACTTTACCACAAAGAAGAAGAAATCTGGATGATAGAGATAAAAGTCAACAGCTGTGAGAACTTACATGTGCCAGGTTCTAAGTGCTTGATTCCTCAAACAACCACATGAGCTACGCACTAGGAATATTTCAGGGGGGAATACTACCATCTCAAGGAGGAAGAAGCAGAAGCAAGTTAGATAATCTAGAAAGTGGCAGACTTAGGATTTGTAGCCTCTTCTAGGTGGTGCAAAAAAAGCAGTGCTTTTAAGCTCTAGTTTCTCAATAGATCTGCTACTCATTCTGTAATGAAAGAATTTGTGTAGTATATAACCACTCCATATTAAGAAAAATAGATATTTCAGAGATGAACAAACTTTCAAATGTGAAATAATTACCTTTTAGTTTATCTTGAAAATAAGTTATTTAAGGAAGTATTAAAATGAGTTAATTACCCCCTAATGTTTTTATAACCTACTATAGGAAAAATTTTTTGTAGATGTTTGTCTTTTTTTTAAGTAGTAGGTTAAATTTTTGTAAGCTGAAAAGTACATTTCTTACAACTGCACAGAGACAGACCTGAGGGATTGCACCGTAGTTCCAGATATATCCTTTATAAGGAAACAGATTTGCAACATAACGGAGTTTTCCTTTCTTCACATCTTGTTTAATTGGGTTTAAAGGGTCCTTTGTAGCAATCTGAAATAAAAAATTTCAAATCATTGTATATTTGTATGTGAAATACTATTCAAATAGGGATTTAAGGAATTATGAAATAGGCATCCCCTAGTTCCACTTTCATGATGTATTTTTCCCCCGAACACTTTCATAATTTAAAATAAAAGTTTCATCATAATCAGCCTGTAAGTGGAAAATTTATTTGAGGTACACAGGAACGAACAAGATGGGAAAAAGAACATTTACTAATTCCAGAAAGCAAAAATTAAAATTAGCTAGAATAAATCCTAACATTTGAGAAAAATATCTAACTTCAGCTTTCCTTTAAAGCATTTAGAATTATTCAAATATTTATCTATTACATATGAAGTTTTATTACTGTCAAAAAGCTTAAGTGATAGCAAATGTTACGGATATCCACAACAAAAAGCCAAATTTATTAGGTATTATCAGAATAAATTAATACAATGTGACAGAAATTCCAGTAAAATTATTTTTATGGCTGGGCTGACTGAAGCAAGCCTGTTGAGTACATGGAGGAGTCAACAAAGGAGTTAAAGAGAAGACAGAAGAGAAAAAGGTGATTCTCGGTTTGGGGAGTGCCAGAAGCAAAGGCGTGGGAAAGGGAAAAGTGTAGCATATCTGCACATAGTAAATGGTTGAGTTTAGTTGGGGCACAGAAGGAGGACAGGCAGGCAAGGGGAGATACAACTGGAAAACTGACTGAGATTAGAAAGACGACAGCCTTGGACTTTAGCTGTTTAACCCTTGAGCAAATCGGTGTGACCAGATCAAAATTGATATCCTATATCTGACTAGCAAAGGTGAAACATACCTCCATTTTTGCATTCGACCAGCGTGGTACTTCAACCACCATGTGAAACACTTCCTGAAAAACAGAAAAGGGGAGATGGTCACTGGAGCTCATCTGTCCTCTTACTTCAATAAACATACTAAGTTTTTCTTAATAAAATGTAAGGATAGAATGGAAAGAATGTTCCTATAAAGAAAACTGTTTTAAACATAGCAGAACTTGTATCTCTGAAGAGGGCCATCTTCAAAGCAACCATCTCCAAAAGCTATGCATTTCCTCCAGCGACAGTGCAATTACTCAAAATGCTTTTGGAGCTTCTATCTCAGAGGCGGTTTATAAGACAAACCCCAAATCAGAACAAAAAAAATCAATCAGCTTGATTACCCACATTATTCTCCCAATTTTGCTGTTTTTATGTTTTTTAAAAATAATTTTATTTATTTTTGGCTGTGCTGGGTCTGCATTGCTGCATGGGCTTTTTCTCTAGCTGCAATGAGTGGGAGCTACTCTCTAGTTGTGGTGCTCTGGCTTCTTATTGTGGCGGCTTCTCTTGCAGAGCACGGGCTCCAGGCACACGGGCTTCAGTAGCTGCGGCACATGGGCTCAGTAATTGTGGCTCCTGGGCTCTAGAGCACAGGCTCAGTAGCTGTGGTGCACGGGTTTAGTTGCTCCACAGCATGTGGGATCCTCCTGGGCCATGAATCAAACCCATGTCTCCTGCATTGGCAGGCAGATTATTTACCACTGAGCCACCAGGGAAGCCTCAATTTGGCTGATTTTAAAAATCAGGTACTCCTCAAAAGACAAGAAGTGTGGCACTGGAGATAAAATAAAAAGTGAAATGTTAGTTGCTCAGTCATGTCCGACTCTTTGTGACTCCATGGACTGTAGCTCATTAGGATGCTCTGTCCATGGGATTCTCCAGGCAAGAATACTGGAGTGTGTTGCCATTCCCTTGTCCAGGGGATTTTCCCAACCCAGGGATAGAACTCAGGTCTCCTGCGTTGCAGGCAGATTCTTCACCATTTGAGCCACCACAGAAGCCCTTTTAAAAATCAGGTATGGTTAAAATATTTTTGGAACATAGTTATTTTACCTTCAGTGTCAAACTTCTTGTCATTTTTAAAAATCACTGAAAGACGCTCAGTCGTGTCCGACTCTTTGCAACTCCATGGACTGTACTGTCCATGGAGTCCCTCAGGCAAGAACTGGAATGGTTAGCCTTTCCCTTCTCCAGGGGATCTTCCCAACCCAGGGATCAAACCCAGGACTCCCACACTACAAGCAGATTCTTTACCAGCTGAGCCACAAGCGAAGCCATTTTAAAAAATCAGGTACTCCTCAAAAAGACAAGAAGCTTGACAATGCAGATAAAATCATTTCAGTGCAGTTGCTCAGTTGTGTCTGACTCTCTGTGACCCCATGGACTGCAGCACTTCAGGCTTCCCTGTCCATCACCAAATCTGGGAGCTTGCTCAAATTCACGTCCATCGAGTCAGTGATGCCAGCCAATCATCTCATCCTCTGTCATCCCCTTCTCCTCTTGCCTTCAATCTTTCCCGGCATCAGGGTCTTTTCAAATGAGTCAGCTCTAGACATCAGATGGCCAAAGTATTGGAGTTTCAGCTTCAGCATCAGTCCTTCCAATGAATATTCAGGACTGACTTCCTGTAGGATTGACTGGTTGGATCTCCTTGCAGTCCAAGGGACTCTCAAGAGTCTTCTCCAACACCACAGTTCAAAAGCATCACTTCTTCAGTGCTCAGCCTTCTTTACAGTCCAACTCTCACATGACTACTGGAAAAACCATAGCTTTGTCCTTTGTTGGCAAAGTAATGTGTCTGCTTTTTAATAAGCTTTCTAGGTTGGTCATAGCTTTTCTTCCAAGGAGGAAGCATCTTTTAATTTCAGGGATGCAGTCACCATCTGCAGTGATTTTGGAGCCCCCCAAAATAAAGTCTCTCACTGCTTCCATTGTTTTCCCATCTATTTGCCATGAAGTAATGGGACCAGATGCCATGATCTTAGTTTTCTGAATGTTGAGCTTTAAGCAAACTTTATCACTCTCCTCTTTCAATCAAGAGGCTCTTTAGTTCTTTGCTTTCTGCCATAAGGGTGGGGTCGTCTGCATATCTGAGGTTACTGATATTTCTCCTGGCAATCTTGATTCCAGTTTGTGATTCATCCAGCCCGGCATTTTACATGATATACTCTGCATATATAAGTTAAATAAGCAGGGTGACAATATACAGCCTTGACATACTCCTTTCCCAATTTGGAACCAGTCTGTTGTTTCATGTCTGGTTCCAACTGTTGCTTCTTGACCTGCATACAGATTTCTCAGGAGGCAGGTCAGGTGGTCTGGTATTCCCATCTCTTTCAGAATTTTCCACAGTATATTGTGATCCACACAGTCAAAGGCTTTGGTGTAGTCAATAAAGCAGATGTTTTTCTGGAACTCTCTTGCTTTTTTGATGATCCGACAGATGTTGGCAATTTGATCTCTGGTTCCTCTGCCTTTTCTAAATCCAGCTTGAACATCTGGAAGTTACAGTTCATATACTGTTGAAGCCTGTCTTGGAGAATTTTGAGCATTACTTTGCTAGTGTGTGAGATGAGTGCAACTGTGCTGTAGTTTGAACATTCTTTGGCATTGCCTTTCTTTGGGATTAGAATGAAAACTGACCTTTTCTAGTCCTGTGGCCACTGCTGAGTTTTCCAAATTTGCTGGTATATTGAGTGCAGCCCATTAACAGCATCATCTTTTAGGATTTGAAACAGCTCAACTGGAATTCATCACCTCCACTAGCTTTGTTTGTAGTGATGCCTCCTAAGGCCCACTTGACTTTGCATTCCAGGATGTCTGGCTCTAGGTAAGTGATCACATCATTGTGGTTATCTGGGTCATGAAGATCTTTTTTGTATGGCTCTTCTGTATATAAAATACTATGAAGTATTTTATTGTATTCTGTATATAAAATACTATGTATATTCGGTATATAATATTATGTATATTCTGTATATAAAATACTATGAAGATAAAATACTATGCTCCAAAAATGTTTTAACCTATGGCAGTTCTACTGTAATCAGTTTACAGCCTTAAATTTACTATTTGAAATTGAATGCTATATTACAAAAAAATCTTACTTATCTAAAAAAATGCTTACTATCTAAAAACCCAATTAAAGAAAAATCACTTCGTTACCTCCTTTGTATACCAGAGTCAAGTATCAACTTGAAAGAGTCTCTAAATAAAACTATGCTTTAAATGGTCATAAAATTAGTTTTTACCAAGGAATAAAATTTTAAATGCATTTTTCAGTTTAAAACTTCTATAAAAGGGCACACATGATGCCAAATCTGCCATTATTTTTATAAAAATGCATATTTTAAACAATGATTTAAAATGAAAATCACTTAGTGACACACTTATTAGAATTACTTCTTTGCTACTTTGCATCAAAAAACAGGGACTGATATGATCAGTACAGGAAGTAAGCCAAAGGTTTCCAGACAGTCATTACCTTGCTGCTATTGTGGCTAAGCAGAAAGTTACACAGATTTATATTCGAGGCTAAAACTTCTGTCACTTTTTTAAGTTGTTGGTCAAACTAAGGGAGACTACAGTATTCCTCAGTTTCTGCTCCAAGCCTTATGACACCCACTCTATACAACATAAAAAATCACAAAGAATGGTGCTATGCTGTGCTTATTTGCTCAGTTGTATCCAACTCTTTGCAAACTCATGGACTGTAGCCCACCAGGCTCCTCTGTCCATGGGGATTCTCCAGGCCATAATACTGGAGTGGGTTGCCATGCCCGGATCCAGGGGATCTTCCCAAACCAGGGATTAAACCAGGGTCTCCTGCATTGCAGGCTGATTTTTTACCAGCTGAGTTAACCACGGAAGCCCAAAAAAATGGAGACATTATTTAAATCCAGGACTCAGTAAACTGCTCTATCCCTGAAGTCATAACTGTGTGGTTTTAGAAAAAGTAACACATTATTCATGGGTAGGAAACCTCAGACTCAATATGTGATTACATGTCATTCTACTCATTGGAAGCATCTAGTAGCTAGCACCACGTTTATGCCTCAGGTGTTAAAATGAAAGATCTGCACATCCGCAAACAAGTCAGAACTTGAAAGTGTACACTAGTAATACCCTTACGGTCCGCAAGATGGTGCTGTTACTACATGAAAAGATCACCTGAGACCAGAACACCAAGGAAACTGGCTTTTTTTTTAAACTTTGTTTTGTATTAAAGTATAGCTGATTAACAATATTGTGATAGTTTCAGGTGGACAGCAAAGAGACTCAGCCATACGTATAGATTTATCCATTTTCCTCCAAACTGCCCTCCCATCCAGGCTGCCACCTAACATTGAGCAGAGTTCCCTATGCTACACTGTAGGACCTTGTTGGTTATCCATTTAAAATATAGCAGTGTGTACATGTCCATCCCAAACTCCCTAACTATCTCCTCCCCTCATTCTTACTTCCTGGAGACCAGAAGTTTGTTCTAAGTCTGGAATACTGGCTAGTCTTTTAAAATAAAATATCAACAAATAAATAAAACGCCTCAAGTAAAAAAAAAAGGAGCGATTAAAAATCACTGATTCAAAGTTTGGAAAATACATTGAACACTTTATTAAATGATAAATATATAGAGATCTTCAAAAGCCACATTATCTAACACTACAAACCTATATAAACTATTAAGAATGTAGAAGAAAAGAAAGAGAAAGAGAAAGAAACAACATTACAGGAAACAGAACATCCTTCAGGAAAAAACTACTG
Organism: Giraffa tippelskirchi; assembly: GCF_054371585.1. Taxonomy (NCBI): domain Eukaryota; kingdom Metazoa; phylum Chordata; class Mammalia; order Artiodactyla; family Giraffidae; genus Giraffa; species Giraffa tippelskirchi. The sequence continues at coordinate 66,229,988 of NC_137276.1, read as the reverse complement.
AAAACAGAACTCTGAAAGCCCGAAGGTTTGGTACTTCTTAGAAATTAGCTAACCCAAAAATAGCAAGGAGTATCCTGCAAGAAGCCTCAGAGACTATTCATTCATTTTTCGTCAACAGATATGTATTGAGCATCACTGTTTTATGCCAGATACAAGCAGTGAACAGATTTCAAGCTTTTTCAGCTCCCTAAGAGTTCGGATTTCTAAACCATATCACTTAGCTTACAAGCCTCAGGCTGTAGCCTGAAGTCCACACATCTAGGTGAGGGACTATGTAAAATGAATGTTTAGCGTACTTTCAAGTGTAGGTAGCTACTGTAGTGATTACTGTATCTTTTTTTAAAGCAATGAATGTGTAATAACTCTCAGTCACTACTTTCCCCATCAATTATTATCAAAAGAGGGTGTTTTTCAATTATTTTGATATTTAAAAAGGGAGGATGTTTTTATTCTTTAGAAGGAACTACTAGTAAAGAACAGTTTGTTTCTCCTAGACACCATGTCTACAGTTCAGGGAGCTGCCACTAGGTACACGATCATACTCAGGATTTTCAGGGCAACTGATATGAGAAATTCAACCAATCACTCCACTCTACTGGGAAAAAACAACAACACTTTTTCTGTTAAAACAGTATGCATTCTATTTGGAACTCTTGTGCACTGTTGATAGGAATGTAAAATGGTATAGCCACTGTGGAAAACAGTGTGGTGGCTCCTCAAAAAATTAAAAATAGAATTACCATATGACCCAGCAATTCCACTTCTGGGTATATACCCCCGCACCCCCAGAATTGAAAGCAGGTCTTGAAGAGATCTGTACACCCATGTTCATGGCAGTATCGTTCACAATAGCTAAAATGCAGAAGCATCCAAGTGTCTGTCAAGGGAAGAATGGATAAGCACAATGTGGTATGTACATACAACAGAATACCATTCAGCCTTAAAAAGTTAAGAAATGCTGACACATGCCACAACAGGGATGAGCCCTGAGGACGTTACACCAAGTGAAATAAGCCAGCCACAAAAAGACAAATTACTCTATGATTCCACTCACGTGAGGTATCTAGAGAAGTCGAATTCATAGAGACAGAAAGCCGAATGGTGGTTTCCAGGGTGTTGGGGATGGGGGAGAATGGGGAATTATTGTTTAATGGGTATATAGATGTAAGTTTTGCGAGATGAAACGAGTTCTGGAGATGTAGAGTGGTGATGGTTGCAAAATAAGATGAATGTACTTAATACCTCTGAGCTGTACACTTCTTAGTTAAGATAGTAGATTTTATGTATATTTTACAAATTAAAAAATTGGAAAAAATTATGCATTCTAGTATTTCCAATGTTTATGGCATTTAAAATAATGAGACAAGATTTTAGGAAATTTAGTACTACCTAAAAATTCATGCTTGCTTTCTTTAATCCTAACTGGTTTCAATTATTACTTAGCTCAATCCTGGATTTATTGTCTTGTTATTCCCATTGTTAAGGCTTCTCAGAACTGTTCTCCACTTCTACTGTTTTGGATTCTAAATCCCTGCTCTGGCATCAAGCTTTCAGCTCCCTATTTACAGTTCCAGAGAAAGAAAGAAAGAGGTTAGTATTCCTAGTAGGATGACCTTGACAAGGCTGTAGGAAGCAGGGGAAACACAAACCACAGCTTCCAAAGTCTGAAACATAGCAATCAGTCTGACTGCCCAGATTTATAATCATTTCATCAGTAAGACAAGAATGTTAATGCTATAGCTGTCCTGATTCTAAGGAGATTAGAAATTCTAAATCATAGCATTCCATTAATCAAAAAGATTTAAAATAAAATTGCTTTAGAAATAGAAGAAATCAACCTATATCTCAATCAGGTTTCTAACTTCATTGATTAAACAGGAGTATTACAGTGAGCATAGGCCTCATTTCCAAACTGGTGAATTTTCTTGTGAATCAAGTCAGTAGTCCGACAGGTCATTTACTAATAAATAGGCTATGACTATTAGGTAAGCTGTTATTACTAACATCATTAAGTACATATATAGGGAACATATTCTTAATTACATCCCATCCATGAATCTTAGTAGTAACATTAAATGTGTCTTTATTGGGAGACTTATGAATACCTCATCACTTATGATCTTTTCCCAACACTGGATCTGAAGTCTAGTGAACACGACATGCTGTACTGCAAAATTGCAAACATGGCTTAAATTAGCATTTCCATGTTGATTCTTCATGTGTTTCTCTAAATAACTTCAGAAATCAAGTAGATACCAGACTTCAGAAGAAATACAAACTCATCCTGATTCCACCATCCTTTTATTTTTCTGTTTTGCAATAAAATTTGGAAAAAAAAAAAAGTGGTGATAGAATTTTCTTCTAAATTTATCAAGAGTAGATATGGAGGAAGAGGCTAAAAAAAAAAAAAGGGCAGCTTGCCTTATTTTTTTTCCTAACCTCTAGAATATTTTTGAAATAAAAAATTCCTATCAGAAGAACCCATGTATTTAGTGAGGAAATGCTCTACTCCCATAAAGGTGCTTTTGTAAAGTTACAGCAGATATCATTTCTAACAGTATTTTTATCCTACTAAGTACTCCCTAAGTAACACCTGGTTTTAAGTTTTGACTTCAAAGTCAGTTCTGTGATTACAGGATATATACTAAGTTGTTAAAAGTAAATGAGTTCCTCCTGTGCACTGTTGATGGGGCTGTAAATTGGCCCACCATTATGGAAAACACATGGCAGCGCCTCAAAACACACACAAAAAACCTACCATATATGATCCAGCAATCGCACTTCTGGGTGTTTGTCCAAAAGAAAGTAAATCAGAATCCTAAAGAGGTATCTTCACTGCGTTGCTCACTGCAGCGTTATTCACAATAGCCAAGATATGGGAACAATCTAAGTGTCCATCAGTGGATGAGTGGATAAAGAAGATGTGATACACGTGCACAAACACACACAAATGGAATATTCAGCCTTTAAAAAAAAGGAAACCCTGCCACTTAGGATAATATGGATGAATGTGAAAGATACTATGCTAAGTGAATTAAGTCACAGAAAAACGAATGCTACATAATCTCACTTATATGTGGAATCTAAAAAAGTTGAGCTCATAGAAACAAAGTAAAATGATAGTTGCCAGGGGCTAAAGGGGTAGGAGAAATGGGGGGAATATTGATCAAAAGGTACAGACTTTCAGTTATAAGAATGATAAGTTCAGGAGACCTAATGTATAGCACGGTTCCATGAATTCTGCTAAGATAGTAGATCTTACCACACACGCCCAAAACAAATGAGGTGGATGGAGAAGTTAACTAACATGATTAAGGGGATCATTTCACAATGTTTACATATACCAAAACATCGCACTGAACACCTTAAATACAATGACTATTCGACAATTATATCTTAATAGAGCTGAAAAATAAATTTTTAAAAATGGGCTCCTGAATTCTTTCAATGACAAGTAACAAAAGTACTGCAGAAGCTGACACAAAAGAAATGTGATTACCAAAGTTCACTTGTGTGCCCCTTATTCATTTAGAATTATAATTTCACAAAGGAAAACATGATTTACATCAACCAAAAAAATTTTGCTCAACAAATTAAGTGTCCAGGGGAGATAGTTAACCCATTAAAATTTAAAAACAAACACGTTTCAGTAATGCTCATTTGTTTTCCAATCACACAAATTTTTACTCATAGCAGTTTCAAAAAACTCTTATTTGGTAATGCACACTGCCATATACCACACACATAGAAAGTAGTAAAACTTAATTGACATAACTAACAAGCTCCTATTTTTTCCCTTCAGATGAGCTTTAAGATGACTAAATTTTGGAAATAGATATCCTAACCATATCTGTTTACTTTCTTATCTTTATAAAATCAAGCAAGAGTCTGCATATCAAGCTGTCAACCTTTCCTATGATTTGCAATGACTAAGAATTTTGACCATAGAACCTTTTTCAAGAAAAATGCACACTTACACCAAACTGCAATTTCAGAAAGATCTCAGAACCTCAGAAACCCATCGATGAGTATTCCAGGGTCTCAAGGCCACCAACAATCCCCAAACTAGAAGACTTTATAGCCTTCCCAAATGAAAAACGTTCTTACTCATTTCTTTTGAATTCTAAGTTAAAAAAAAAAAATTAAGCAAACTTTTTTTCTGCTTTCCCCCTTCCCTTTTTTTCTTTATAAATATCAAAGAGATATCAACTGTAGAAAATCTGGAAAATACCAAAAAGCACAGAGGAAAATCCACCACCCATTCTCACTTGAGCCAGTGTGGCTCAATGGTTAAAACAACAGGTTTTAACACCTGGGTTTGCATCCTGCCACTGCTGCTTATGAATACTGGTTGGTAATCCTGGACAACTAAGTTTATGAAAGAACCCAGCTTGGAGATTGGAATGACGGCTAAAGGAGATAATCCACATAAGGGCTTTAGCATAGTGCTAAATGTAATCTAAAACACCCACTAAGACCAACAGTGCTCAGAGGTGAAGCAACTTGCTCAATATGACCAAAGCTGCTGCCGCTGCTGCTGCTAAGTCGCTTTAGTTGTGTCTGACTCTGTGCGACCCCATAGACGGCCGCCCACCAGGCTCCCCTGTCCCTGGGATTCCCCAGGCAAGAGTACTGGAGTGGGTTGCCATTTCCTTCTCCAATGCATGAAAGTCAAAAGTGAAAGTCAAGTCGCTCAGTGGTTTCCAACTCTTAGCGACCCCATGGTCTGCAGCTTACCAGGCTCCTCCATCCATGAGATTTTCCAGGCAAGAGTACTGGAGTGGGGTGCCATTGCCTTCTCCGATGACCAAGCTAGTTAGTGGCAAAACCAGGACTAAAACCAAGGTTTCTTACTCCCAGTTCAGTGATCTTTCTACAATAGAGCTCTGAAAGGCTTCAGACAGAACCAGTCATTGTGGTTAACATCATCATCCTATTGTGGGGGTTTTTTGTGTGTTTTTTTGTTACTGTATATTGAGACTTTATAAGCCAGGCATTATGAATGCACATTACATGCATATTTAATCATAACTTTTTTTTAGTCAAATCCATCCAAAAAATTGTCTTTTTACTTATTTTTTGATTGACATATAATTGACTTAAAATATGAGCTTCAGGAGTACCACATATTTATATATTTATATACATTATAAAATCACCATGATAAGTCTAGTTGCCACCTGTCACCATACAGAGTGATTACGATATTATTGACTATATTCCCCATGCTGTACTACATCCCCATAACTTATTTTAAAATAACTGGAAGATTGTACCTCAATCTCCCATAACTATTTCCCTCATCCCTGTTCAGGCAACCACAAGTTTGTTCTCTTTATATGAGTCTGTTTCAAGTTTGTTTTGCAACTTTACCTTTTTGACAAAATTGATAAACCAGAGATTATGGTCAGGATATGTTTTTAAAATTTAGCCATCTTAAAGCTCATCTGAGGGGAAAAAACAGGTGTTTATTCTCAGTTACATATGACATGCCAATTAAGTTTTAATTGTTATCAGTTTTCATCTATGTTCCCAGTTCGAACTTTGGTTTGGGAAACATAAAACAAAACTCCAACCAGTCTATATACATATAATGTTGGAGAAGAGGAACAGTATTTAAATTATTAATTTAGTGACATTCTTTAAAGTTTCATTTATAAAACTGTCTATAAAAAGAAAATTCAAAACAAAGCAAACCCTGTAAGGAAGTGAGTACCACTGACCCTTGGAACAACACGGGTTTGAACTCTGTAGGTTCACTTATATGTGGATTTTTTTCAATAGTAAATACTACAGAACTACATGATCTGTCAATTGAATCCCCAGATAGGGAGGAATACAGGGGGCCAACTGTAAATAAGCCAGTAGGGGCCTTAACCCCACATTGCTCAAGGGTCAACAATAATCTAAAAAGCATCCACTTGGGTGGCATACCTCCTCTAGAAATTTCAGGTATAGTAAGATAGTATCTTTAAAAAGTTAAGAATGGTACACAACTGCAGAAAATATCCTGTTCAGTTTCTAGAGCAACCACCCATTTGACTAGAAGCTTGGCTTTTTTTTAAAGGCGAAAAGTTCCATATTTACATATTCTCCCAACAGTCACCTGAAAAACATTACAGAAGCCTATATGGTTATAACTGGTATTTAACATAGAAGTTTAAGATATGGAATAGAAGACACCAAACTTCTAAAATTAGAACATCAACTCGTGATACTTGAGCACTTTAAGATTTTGATAAAGCTTTTTAATCTACCCAGTGTTTCACACAGTTTATCCTGATTATGTTTTGGATACTTAAATTTTCTGCTATCTCAGAAGTTTTAAGTCAGACTACACTTTGAGCTACAAATGCTTTTATATTTGATCCCAAAATAGACCCAGAGCAAAGGATATCCCTACAATTAAATATCCAGTGAGTCCCTCCTTCACTTTCACCCAATGGATTTGGAAATAACCCAAGTAGGGTATCCGAGTCACAAAGATCAACTATCTAATGACACGTAATAAGAAATCAAATACTTACTGTCCACTTTTGTTTTTTTTTGGCCTCGCCATATAGCATGCAGAATCTTACTTCCCCAACCAGGGATCAAACCCATGCCCCCTACAGTTGAAGCAGGAATCTTAAGCACTGGACCACCACAGAATTCCCAAATTCTACCTACACTGAAAGGTCCTGATGTGGAGTAGAATACAAGCCTTTGGGCATTTTTTCCTTATAGAGCTGAGCTGTGTTAAAGGCACATTCCCTCATTATCATCCCTCAAACTGCAGGGCACATTAGGGATAAAGTCTATGTGTACCCACACAGAAATGTATTTACATAAACTTAAATCATACTGAATTTTTTTTTTTTTTTCAAAAATCACACTCGTCTGTAACCAATGGAATTAATCAGATCTTCTATTTAGGCTAGAATCCAAAATAAGTTATGTGTACTACACCCATGTTTTGTATAGACTAAACTTCCTTAAAAACAAAACAAAAACAACTCTTTCCTGCCTCTAAGGCAGAAGTCTTGAGTTCACTGAGGTCTGGACCACTGGTGAAATCCATTGTCATTGCAAGAACTTGTGCTTTTGAGCCAGCCCAGGATAGTACAAAGGGGCTTCCCTGCTGGCTCAGAGGTAAAGAATCCCCTGCATTGCAGGAGACCGCCTGCAATGCAGGAGACCAGGTTCAATCCCTGGGTAGGGAAGATCCCCTGGAGAAGGAAATAGCAAACCACTCCAGTAGTCTTGCCTGGGAAATCCCATGGACAGGGGAGCCTGGTGGGCTACATACAGTCCAAGGGGTTGCAAGAGTCATACATGACTTAGCAACTACACCACCACCACCAGGATAGTACAAAGGCAGACTCTTCACTTGAATAATCCCAGATTATAGATACAACCAGTCCTGTGTAAGACATCAAGGAGTTGCAGGGTAACCAGAGTGAAGATGTTTTACACAACATCAAAAAGTAATCTCAGCTTCCTATTTTGGGGTAACTTGTAGCAGCAACAAGATTAGGCACCATAACTGCTATGATTTTTCTGGTCCTTGGCTAGAATATTGTCCAATAATTTACAGCTATGGGCTAAATGTTTCTGTCCCTCCAAAACTCGTATGTTGGAATCTCAACCCTCAAAAGTGATGGTACAGTAGGTGTGACCTTTGGGAAATGCTTAAGACATAAGGGTGGAACCCTTGTGAATGGGATCAGTGCCTTATAAAAGAGGCTCCAGGGAGATACCCAGCTCCTTCCACCACATAAACAGCTAGAACTCTGTGACCAAAAAAGGGCCCTTGCCCAGCCATGCTGGCACCCTGATCTCAGCCTTCCAGCCTTCGGAACTGCAAGCAACAAATTTCTGCTCTTTATAAGCTACCCAGTCTAGGTATTTTGTTACGGCAGTCCAAACAGGCTAAGATACTATGAACATACACACAGACACACAAAAAACCCAGCTATATGTCAAGAAAATAGTTTCCTTCCTTACTACATCTGTATGCCAAGATATCATCAATAAACTTAGGATCATCATTTTATATCTCTTGATTATTCAAAATGGTCTGAAATATAACTGCAAAGTACTTTGATATACATACTAATTATACAAGATAATTCAAGCCAACCAAATGATGCCAAGTCAACCAAAAGACACCAAGAGGAAAGAAGGATTGCAGTTCATATCAACTCCCAGGAAATCAGATATAACAAATTAAAAGGTTCTGAATAAGTACAGCTTTGAGAATCCCACTGGAGAACACATGCCAATTAGAGGTCTCTCCTGTAACTATACCACATAATTGGCCTTGGGCTGTTTGCTCCACCACCTCCAGTCAGAGCCCAGCTCAGGCAGGCTACTCAGAAGCAACACACATTAGATTTTCTGCCAGTGTCCAAGTGACAGGACAGAACTGTAGCAATCTTCCTGGTAGAAGTACAATGAATTTATCTTCTTCCTGGTAGAAGTACAATGAACTTATCTATTTCTGATAGTCCAGCACAGAAAAAAAGTAAGACTCAGAACACATAAGGATAAGATTCCATCTTTATTATTGCAGACAAACACTGGAATGTGATATTCACAGGTATTACGTATTAACATCTAAGAGATTTGCATTCACTGTAAGTCAAGTCTCCTGGCTGAATTAAAAAAAAAAAAACCTTAAAGGTATAAAAAAGAATCAGACATTTGTCCTTGTGTCAGTTCCTAAATATGTATAGTATAAACTTTTCCTATTGGGAGAGAGCATAAAACAAGCAATGGCTTTTTTAAAACTATTTAAATTTGCACAAATAATACATGCTCTTCAAAGAGAAAAAGAAGCATAAGGACACTTACTCAACAGAAACGTCTTTAGGTGAAGGAGCGGAACAATATGTCAATAGCATCTCAGATTGACCATTTCTGATGCTTGTCAGTATTGCCTTCAGAAACTGAGTGACTTTCAACTTGGGTATAGACAGTAAAGAACTGAAATGCTCACTACTCAGAGTGATTTGGAAATGTTAATGATTGTATAAATGTCATATAATTAATTTCCAATGGAGTATGTATTAAGTAAAAGTCTGTAAATATGTTAATGAGGCCAAAAAAAAAAAATACATGCTCTTTGCAAAAAGATTAGGAAATATAAAAAGGCAAAAATGAAAATAAAAACTAAGAGAGTTACCAGCAATTCTGGTGTTTCTTTTTTTTTTTTTTTAAACCCAGGCAGCTTTAATACATTTGTTTCTGTTCCTCTACTCCTTCTCCAAATTATAGCTGCTTCTTCTAACCAAAAAATCTGAATTTAAGACAGTCTCCTTTTTAGTCAATGCACCTTTAACTCGTAGCACAATGAGGCATTTTAAGCACTTGTTAAGACATATAAGAAAATCCGAATGTCAAACTAACTGAGCTGAGCAAAGAGACTATGGTCAGAGAATGAGGTCTTACCTTATCTGCATAAATTGGAATATCATGAAATGGAGAGATATATTGTCCTTTTTCATTTTCTGCAAAATCAATTAGAAAATGTTGTTACTTCTATTGGTTAATTACATTTCCAGATGCATGAAGTACACATTTTACAAGACTTTTCTAAGAGAATGTTTAGATTTACAATAAAATTGAGAAAAAGGTACAGAGATATCCCACATACCCTCTCCTCCCAATATTAACACCACTCACCAGATTTTATTCCCACCCCAGAGAAACTGGTTTTATACTTGACTGCTCCAAGACCAGGTTAGGTTTTCATTCTACATGTTCCTTAGGGGTCTAAAAGGTACTAACCTCTCTGGTGAGGGTGGTGACTGCTTTACAAACCTGTGTACCCCAGAGCCTGTCTGCAGTGTCTGGTATACAAAAGGCAAGCAAATTGTTTGATCTTACATCAGTTAACAGAGTTAATGACATACCTGGGTTCAGGAAGAAGGGAGGGGACCAATTTGTCAAATTATAAACCACGTTGCTTTAAGTGGTGTTTCCAGGGAGACAGAGCCATCTGAGATTATGATTTTTCTTAAGGATAATCTAGTTGTAACAACACTTTAACAGGCAATTTCTGTATTCTAGAGAACTAGCTACCATATCCAAAAAGTACTTCTAAAACTTCCTCTTTAGGAAACCTAAGGCTTAGTCCACATTGCATTCCTTCATGATTAAAAATCAAGGTGGAATAGGAAAAATTGAGCAGTGACCACCCCCAGTGACCCTTCAGAGTCAACAGTGACTTGTGATCCAACCCACTATCAGTTTTAAAAAGATTGGCAAATTAACATTATAGAGGTTAAAACTTCTCCTATTAAAGAAGGATGCTAAGAAGTCTATAATTTTTTTAAATTAAAATTATATAGTACTCACTACCCATGCATAATCTGAGTAAAAACTGTATTTCTTCTTAAATATAACTTGAAGACAATTACCGTAATCATCCCCGAACCTTCAAACTAGAGTCACTTCTCTAAGTCCCTCCTACAGAGAAATTCTGGAGCCAACACTAACTCCAGAAAAACTGCTCAGTGAATTATTTGTCAAAGGTTTCTGCACTGCCCTTGTTGCTGAATCCCAAAATTCATAAAATGGGTGGGGGAGGTCCCACACTTTTTTGGATTTTAAATGGCAGTCTAAACTTCAACGAGTTGTATAACTTTACAGCTCACTTTCCTTTTCCTCTAACACCAGGCTACTTTATGCTAGGAGCTTTGTTCTTTCAGTATTAACCATGTATCCCCTCTTCCCCTCTCTTTACTGCTCTTCATACCGGGAACTCATAGAACTCAAGGCACCTGCCCATTTCCTTTGGAACAAAATGGTGAAGCAGTTAAAACAGAAACGCCTCCGTTATCTCTAATAATCTTGGAGGGGTGGAACGGGGCGGGGGGGGTGGTAAGAAGATAAAGATAAACCAGAGATAGCTTTCCCCCACCTAGGAGGCTAAAGGAAAGCAGAGCCTGCAGCCTTTAAGTGCAGACTTTGGATGGCTACCCCTTAGACGCGATCCCCCGGCCCAGGGGCCAAAATTTGGCACTTTCTTACTCATGCTTGCCCGACTGACGTCACCTGTTTGATGGGAGGGGAACAGCTTTCTGTTTCATAAGGCATCTTTCCAGCATCAGGGCTACGGGAAAGCAAGCGGCAGGGAGACAGAAGCGCCACTGGGACCTCAGAGGGACCAGTCCAGTCCTCTACTGACCGCTCCTGATCCGGGCCTCAGTTTCCCCGTCTGTAGGACGTGGGCCTGGACTTGACCCGTCCAGGTACCCACAATCTGAGCTACAGTGGAGGAATTAAGGTCCTAGTGTGTCACCACCATCACCTCCTCTCCCCCACCCGTTCCTCCGAATTGAATAATCCTCTCACGGGGATGAGCTTACCCCAAGACACCTTATTTACGGTGGTCAGTGGTTTCGTTTTCCCATCAGACACTGCCTGAGCCGGACACCTGCAAAATTAGCCTGGCGCAGGTTCAGGTTCAGTCAGGCGTGTGAAAGGGGAACGCCTACCCACGTCGTCCGACGCGCGTGCAGGACGTGTGAAATGAGGGCCAGGCCCTCCCAGACCCGCCGCCCAAGTCCCCAGGACCGAAGGAGGAGGCCGGCCGGCGCCCGGGACAACGAGCCGAGCGCGGGCCGCAGCTGCTGGAGCGGGAGCCGAAGCGAGGCCCGGGAATGAATGGGCGGGCTGGCAGGGAGGGGCCGTGGGCCTCCGACACTTACTGAGGAAGACTCGGTACTCGAGCGTGAAGGGCGCCGCGCGCTCCTCGCTGCTGAAGCCGCTCATCCTGCGGGACACCAGCCGCCGCCGCCGCCGCTACTGCTACAGAGCCACAAGCCCGCACGCGGCGCCGACTGACAAGAAGTGAGCTCCGCGCCTGCGCACTGCGGAGACTAGCGCGGCTAGCAGGGCGGGGAGCCTCCTTTAACGCCGCTGGCTCGCTCCAGCCCACCCCGTGCGCAGGCGCACTTCGTAAGGCTGGCGAGTCCCGGCGCCCTAGCTCCACCCCTTCGGGCCGCGCCTCCGCTGACCGCCGCTCAGCTCGCCGGCTGGGCCACGTGGCTGGCGGCCGGCTCTGACCGTGATCCTTCTGACCTGGCGGGCTCTGTGCCTCTGACCCAGGAGGGTAACCAGTTCTCAGCTTGGACCACCTAAGAATTGACTGTCGACATCTCGCGCACACTGGGAACTCACCTTTGACTCACACACCCTCCTCCGCAGAGTAATTCCTTATTGCAAAAGAAGTTTAATAGGAGTCAGCTGCTTGACCTGACGATCTGTGCCAGGCGGGAGCAGTTTTCTGATCCGTTTAAGCAAAGTTAAGGCATATTACTGACACCCAGCTGGAATGGCTCCCAGCTAGGTAGCAGCTCCATCACTTTCTAGCGTGTGACATCGACCAAATTGCTGTTAACCTCTCACTCAGTTTCTCACCTGGGAAATGGAGCTGGTCAGAGTCAAGATTTCAGAGGTTGCAAGGATGATGAACCGAGTTGATGGACGTGAAGATCCGGGGGAGGAACATCCCTACATGTCCAGTGGTTAAGACTCTGCCCTTCTAGAGAAGGGGGCGCGGATTCGATCCCACGTGCCACGTGGTGTGGCCAAAAAAATTGCAAACGAGGAAAAGAAAGGAAGAGCTGTCTTGTAAGCACTCAGGAAGTGTAACTTATTATTCCCACCCTTATTTGCAGAGGATTTAGTCTGCACCCTCGACTTGCGCAACACTCCCCATGCCCCTAGGACTTCAAATGGAATCCGCATTGGAAAAGTCCAGGCCTGAACTCAAGAGTCCCTTGAGGACATTTCTCTCAGGCACAAGCTCTTTGAAGCTTATTTTTATACACTGTTTCATGGTGTTAGGCCAGCCCCCAAAAGCTAAAGTCTGATTGAGGTTATGGGCAGATAATTTACATCACTTACATCACTAGTTCTGTATGTTGGGTTTTTTATGTAAATTTCAAAATCCTCAAACTAAGCAATAATTATTCACTAATTTGATTACAAAATTATTTCAGAGAATGCCTAGTTTTATTTAAAAATTTTGATGAGTTGGGCCTCTTTAAATAATCTTGATTTTCTAGGACATTAAAGATAATGTGCCTCAAAGATATTTTGATTTAAACTCTTTTTCCCCAAAAAAACAATGTCTAATATGTAAAATGAGATGTTCCCTGTATTAAATGAAAACTTAGTAAGATAATTTTCCAGTTAGTGGGAGTATCCTTCCCTTGTCTCCATCCAAACTCTCATTAATCTTCAGAAGGCCATGACTCTGACCTTTTACACACTACACCACACAGCTTTACCTTAGTTGGAACACAAGGGCATGAAAAAGAAAATAGTAGAGCAGTAGTTTAGTCAGTAATGCAACACATTACTGAAAGCTAAAGGTATCTCTGCAGAGTAAACACTGAGTAGACTCACCTTCAGAGAGTTTCTTAAAAGGGTGCAGAAATTGAACTGTGCTGTCAGTTTTCTACCTTTGAGCGGATGGAGCTAGTTTTCTTAGAAAAACCCCAGAAATCATGTGTAACTGACTTGTGAACAGATCGAAATGATGCAATAGTGTGCCACATGCACTTTTCCTTTTGCTTCCTGCTGCTAAGAGCAAGAAAATAAAGTCTTGCTGACCTCTGGGCTTGCACACTAGCTCTTGTTTTATTGAATGTCCTGGGAGAGCCAATCAGTACCAACCCCAGTAAAGAGCCAAATCCTGCCTTTGCTGGGGCACAAGTCAGTGCTGTGTAACTTTCCCTTCCAGGCAGGTGCGGTGAGCCCCATAGGCCCTTTGGACCTTGTTCTCTTTCTCATACTTGTACTGGAGCCAAGTACAGTGCCTGGCCTAGAGTAGGTGTTTAATGACTCTTTGCCAGACCAACAGGTAGAGGAATTGATGAAAAGGAGAGCAAAAATACCTTCTTAAGTATAATAGTTTGACAAAGGATGAACCCAGCTGTTCTCAAATGTTGACTCTCTTGCTCTGTAACTGATTCCAATGGTTCTTTTTAGTCCATATCCTGCTGTTTGCTGTAGTTAGCCCTGTTAGGCACCTCCAACTTCCTGATGCCTCTCTCTTCTTTGGCTTTATGACTGCATTTTCTTCTGACATCCCTCCTACTTCTCCAGCCACTTTTTTCTCATTCTCCCCTTTAGCCATCTCTTCCTCTGGATCATCACTATTTTTCTAACTTCTCATGTTCTTTCTCTCTAGAGACACCCTCTCCCTAGATTATCTCATATATATGTTTGGTGTCAACTACTACCTATAGGTCCTATAACAGGAAAACTTTGAAATTTATAACTACGTTTTATTTAACACTCGTGACTGTTGTCGCTGCTAGGTGGTAGGAAAGTAGTACTTCAAAAGACATGGTTGTGGGCCCCACAGAACTTATAGTCTGAAGGGAAGACAGACTTCAACAAATACTTGCAATAAGTTTGGATAAGTAGAGGGTGTTCCCTGGTGACCTAGTGGTTGGAATTCCAGGATTTCGCTGCCATGGCCCAGGTTCAATCTGTGGTCAGGGAACTTATTAATAGATCCCACAAGCTGTGGGGGCAAGGCCACAAAAGAAAAAAGGTTTGGATAAGCAGAGTGATAAAGGAGGTACAAGGCTTTGCATTATAGGAGCAGGGAAACTTTTCAAAGAAATGATCCTTAATCTATGACCTAAAAGATAAGAAGTGGTTAATAAAGGGAAAAGGAGAAGATAGAAGCCAGAAAGAGTGTATTAAGAGATAAAACCAGAGAAGAGGGCAAAGTTAAATGAAGGAGGGCCTTGGAAGGCATGATACAAGGATTGAACTTTTTCTGAAGGAGCATTGAAAAACCTGTAAGTGTTTTTAGCAGGAAAGTGACATGATGAGAATTGCTTTTAAAAGTGGCTCTGGGGACTTCCTTAGTGGTCCAGTGGTTAAGAATCCTCCTTGCAATGCAGGGGATTCTGGTTCCATCCCTGGTTGGGAAACTAATATCCTACATACTGTGGAGCAACTAAGCCCAAACACCACAACTACAGAGTCCATGTGCCTCAGTGAAAGATCTATATGACACAGCAAAGATCCCACATGCCACAACTAAGACCCAACGCAGCCAAATAAATAAATAAAACACACAAATATATATTTTTTAAGTGGCTCTGTTAGCAGCTTGAAGCCTGGAAGTTTGGGAAGAACAGGCAGAGAGAATCATGAGAAGTCTATTGCAGTGACGCAGGTAAAAGATGGTGGTGCCCTGGACTTGGGTGGCAAAAGAAATGAGTGATTACAGAGCTGTGTTCAACATAGATTCAGTGGAATTGATCACTGGCTGGACAGAGTGGAAGATGAGCAAGGTGGATTTGAGGATGATTTCTAGGTTTCTGGCCACAACAACTGGTTGAATGGTGTGTCATTTACTCAGATAGTTTGGTAAGGATGGAGGGTAAGAAAAATGATGACTTTAGTTTTAGGAAACACTGCTAGTTGCTGCCCAATAACCATATCACCTTCTCCTGTCTAAAAGAATCCTAAATTTGTTCAGGAATCTATTCCTCTACGCATACCTTTGCTTCAGGGCAGCCAGCCCCTCCACTGTCTTCAAGGAATGCATTTTATTTATTTATTTTTTATTGAAGTATAGTTGATTTACAACATAGTATTAGTTTCAGGTGTGCATCAAAGTGATTCAGTCATACATATATATCTATCTATTCTTTTTCAGATTCTTTCCCCTTACGCATGCCTGTGTGCTCAGTCACTTCAGTCATGTCTGAGTCTTTGTGACCCTATGGACTGTCGCCTGCCAGGCTCCTCTGTCCATGGAATTCTCCAGGCAAGAATACTGGAGCGGGTTGCCATGCCCTCCTCCAGGGGATCTTCCTGACCCAAGGATCAAATCTGAGTCTCCTGTATTGCAGGCAGATTCTTTGCCGCTGAGCCACCAGGAAAGCCCTTTCTCCTTATAGATTATTGCAAAATATTGAGTATAATTCCCTGGCTATACAGTAAATCTTGTTGCTTATCTATTTTATACATAGCAGTGTGTATATATATTAACCCCAAACTCCTAATTTATCCTTCTTTCCCTATGCCCACAAAGAAATGCATTTTAAAAAAGCTAAGACAATCAAGGTTGTCAGTATTTGTTTCAAGCATGCAAATGTGATACAATTCTTCCCAATGGGATGAAGGGAAGGCTTCCCAGAGTGTTTCCAGGAAAGGTTTTATCTTAAAAGGAGAGTATAATTCTGAATACTTGTTTGAAGCCACAGAAATATTAAAAGTTGTTGTAACATCATAATCTGGGCTTCCCAGGTGGCTCAGTGGTAAAGAATCAACCTGCCAAGGCAGGAAATATAGGTCTGATCCCTGGATTGGGAAGATCCCCTGGAGGAAGAAATGGCAATCCACTCTAGTATTCTTGCCTGGAAAATTCCATGGACAGATGAGCCTGATGGGCTAGAGTTCATGGGGTGGCAAAGAGTCGAACATGACTAAGCAACTGAGCATCCGTGTGTGCATGCATAGCATCATAATCTAGCCAAAACTGACCAATACAAATAACTAAAACTGCTGTAGCCCTCTTATGAGGCATCAAACATCAAGAGAGTTTGCCTGAGAACCAAGCGGACATGCAGAGATTAGCAAATCAAATGATGGAAAGAACTTGAGTTCTTAAGATGTCTTTGAGCTACTGACTTAACTAAGCCTGGAGTTAGTTTGCTTCTGAATCTCTTACTGCATTAGATAATAAACTTCTTAGAGTTTAAACCTGCTAAATTGGGGATTTCAGTTACTTGAAGTCAAAACATCTTGACAAAATAGACAAATAGCCTGAAAAAGGAATGAAATCCTAACTCATGCTACAACATGTTCTACCCTCCCTGAATAGAGAAAGACAGGGGGCAGTGGGGATTAATTACTCCTCAAACTGAGAATGATTTAACACCACCACTGGCTATGTGACAGATAAACTAATTTGCTCAAATCACCAAGCTTGGGTTTTTCCACCCACATTTATTTGGTTGCTTACACATGACAATAGCAGCGTTTGTTGGTATTGGCATTCAAAGGCCTGGGCATTGCAGTTAGCAAGAAAATACAAATAACTCGAGGCCAGTTCAGCAGCTTTCATCTCATCAGTGACCCCAGGGCAGAAGCATCAGGAGGATAATTTCTTTCAGCCCATGGCTGCCATGAAGGCTTGACATGGTACTGAATCAGACTAAATCTACATCATTTACTTAAACTGCTGGTATTTTTTCCAGCTCAAATCTGTGGAAGCCACTGAATGTGATGAAAATATGGTCTTCTGGCCAAAACAGCAGTCTGGAACCTAGCTGGTTTTATTTTTTAGGATTAAAGGGGACTTCCATCAAGCCTCTTTCTTTCATTTTGAACCTGTTTCCCAAATATAGGAAGGAGAATTCACAGCAGCTTGTGAGAGTGGCAAAAATCTGGGCTTCCTGGTCAGATACACCAAGATTTGAGTCTCAGCTTCAGCACCATCTAGTTATGTGACCTTCGGTAAGTTACTTAACTTCTTTGAGACTTGTTTTTTCCATCTATAATATGGGAATAATTTTAAAATACCTGTTTATGTAATTATTTCATTAATTCAACAGACATTTACTGAGTGCCTCCTATGTCCCAGGCAGTATCCTAGATCTGAGTCCACAAAAGTGAGTGAAATAGACAATAGTTCCTGTCCTCATGGAGCTTATGCACTGTTATGAGAGATAAATAACAGTAATAAAGCATTCAGTACAGTGCCTGGTTTTTAACAGGCCCTCAGTAAACAGTTGGAGTTGACCAGAAATATAATTTTTGAAATTCAGTACCATTTTGATATGCATTAATTCCTTCCCTATTGATTCCTCTCCTATCTCAGGGCCTTTGCACATGATATTCTCTGGTTGGGTTGTTCTTTCCTCAGCTATTCCCATGGCTCTGTCTCTCACTTGATTCATATCTATATTCAAATCTCAATCCTTAGAGAGGCCATTCCTAATAACCTATTAAAATAGCCCTCCATCCCTAAACACCTTCTATCCAGAGGATCCTTTCAAAGGATCTGTCTTGTTTTAGAGGATGAGATGGTTAGATAGTATCACTGACTCAATGGACATGAATTTGAGCAAACTCCAGGAGATAGTGAAGGACAGGGGAGCCTGGTGTGCTGCTGTCCATGAGGTTACAAAGAGTTGGACAAGACTTAGCGACTGAACAACAACAAATCTTGCTTTAGACCCATTCTTGATAGATTTTTAAATCTTCTATCAGTAATAAATTCCTCTTAGACTCAGGGCATGTTTTTATACTAAAGTCTCTATGATATAATCATATTGTATAATTACATTTTAACATAATCATATTTTTAAAGATAGATTTGAAAACACTGTTAATAAAAGACATAAGAATGACCAATAATCATATGGAAAGATGCCCAGAATTCCTAGTCATCAGGAAAATTTTCTAAACACTGATACTACTCAGTGTTGGCAAGAACAACTAGAATGCCTGTACACTGCTGATGGGAATGCAAAATGGCACAGCAACTTTGGAAAACACTTTGGCAGTTTCTTGCATAGTAAAACGACACACTTACCCTCAACCCAACCCACTCCTAGATTACTCAATAGAACTGAAAACATATATACATATAAGGACTTATGTGTGTCCATAACAGCATTATTCATAATTCATAAATTCATAAAAGTGTTAACAACTCAAATATCTATCCACTGATGAATAGACAAATAAAATATCATAGAGCCATACAATGGAATATTACTCAGGTACAGAAAGGAACACACTACTGATTCATGCTCCAACATGGATGAATCTCAAAAGCATTATTCTAAGTGAAAGAAGCCAGATCAAAAAGCTACATAAGTAGATGACCTTCCAAAATCAAATGAGTGGTTATCTGGGGCCAGGAAGAGCAGAGAGTGTTGACTACAAATTGGCACAAGGGAATTTGGGGGAGATTCTATAAATATCTTGAGCGTAGTGGTGGTATACAATATACAATACAATAGCTAGAATTCATCAAAATGTACAGTTAAGAGGGGTGAATTTTACTGCATGTAAAGTATGCTTTAATAAAGCTGTTATAAATTTTTAAAACATATATACACATAGAAAATTATTCCACATTATCTCTTGTGGTTAGATTTGGGTGCTTTTTGTTTTCTTCTCTTCGTTTACCTAAATTTTGTAAAATTTCCACAATGGAGTATTTGTGTAGAGAGAGAAAAAGAGAAACAATAAAATGTCATAAACATAAATAATTGGGTTATTCAACAAGGACTCTATTGTTGATTCAACATTGTTTGCTTGCAGTGAAGCCCATTTGGGTCACCTCCTTCTCATTTGTCTTTCCTCAGTGGCACTTCTGAGGGGTGAGCTGAGGAAACATGCAAAAAGGTACAGTGCTTAATAGCAATGCTTTGTCTATCCAGCTCTCAGCTTGGCTCTCACCTGGATTTCTGGATGAATACACAGTAGACTAATGATAGGGGGGCTCTCATCCGACTTTGCCAACTCTGCCCTCCATTCCAACCCAAATCATGCATCCCCTGGGCCCCAAGAGAAAGTCCTTGGCCTAAGGCTGGCAGACTGTGGTGTGCAGGGCCCAGGCTGGGCATCCGCCTCCAGCTCCTGCTGGCCTGTTGCATGCTGCGTGGCCTTGGTGAAGTCAAGAGGCCATTCATCAGTAGAGACCCATGATTAGAATGATCGTTCGTGCTGCAAATGGCAGGACAAGACACGGAGTCCCTCCAAGAGTTCCTCTGGGGTGGGGATGCTCAGTGTCCACAGGCCTTTGGCCCTTTTCCCCCATCACACACCCAATTCATTTCCAAACTTGCTGCCTGTGAAAAGGCAGTCACCTTAGGAGACCCAGCCAACCTGTAGGCAAATGGCAGCAAATGGGCAGAAGTCCACATTGCTTACCCTTGTGTACCCTGGGGTAACTGGACAAGGCCCCTGAGAAGGCCCAGGTGT
Source organism: Giraffa tippelskirchi (assembly GCF_054371585.1). Lineage (NCBI taxonomy): Eukaryota > Metazoa > Chordata > Mammalia > Artiodactyla > Giraffidae > Giraffa > Giraffa tippelskirchi. The sequence continues at coordinate 66,210,023 of NC_137276.1, read as the reverse complement.
TGGGTCATAGGATACCAGCCAGAATAATAAAGCTATACTTAGAAAAATATCTTCATAAGATAGCATCTCATGGAGGGAACATACAATTTTCTAGCCACTCTGGTCAAGAAGTAAAACCTAGCTCAGAGCAGCTGGGGTGGGGTGGGCTAGGAGAATAAGACAAATCATAGCTTTCCTTGAACCACTGCTTCATCACCCATACCTGCCAAGTCGGAAGAGATCCTGGGTCCCAACCTGGGGCCTCTGTCCTCAGGGCTCACATAGACACTATTCTCAGAAACTACGGCTAGCATCTGAAACCTCCACACATTATTCACAATAGTCAAAATGAGGAAGCAACCCAAATGTCCATCGGTGGATGAATGGATAATGACTGGTATATCCATACAATGGAGTATTACTCAGCCTTTGAAAGGAAGAAAATGACACCTTCTACAACACGGAAGAACCTTGAAAACATTATACTCAGTGAAATAAGCCAATCACAAAAGGACACATCCTGTGTGATTTCACCCATACAAGGTACCTAGAGTGATTGAATTCACTGAGACAGAAAGTAGAATGGCAGTTACCAGAGGCAGGAAGAAACAGGGAGTTATTGTTTAATGGGTACAGAGTTGCAGTTTGGGATGTTAAAAAAAAGTTCTGCAAATGGACAGTGATGGTTATACAGCAGTGTGGAGGCACTCAATGTCACTGAACGTACACTTAAAAACAGTTACGTGACAAATTTTATGTTGTATATGTGTTTTGCCACATACACAAGAAACCAAACACTCCACAGATACCCACAAGGCCTCACCTCTCATAAAAGCATCAAGTCATGCCTGAATCAAATCAAATCTGAACAAGCAGACACAGCCTTTGATGGATTTTTTTAGAAAAGAAATAAAAATACCAGCAAACATATGAATTATGGCCTACTGCAATTTTTTTTTTTCTTTTGGTCAACCCAGTCTTTCAAAGCATGGCATCTTTGGGGAAAAGTGAAACAAAGGGGCCTTGATAGAAGGTTGGCTTGGGTGAATGCCCTGGTCTCCCCCTAGGCTGTGATTCTGTGGTTGGGGAGGCCATGCTAAGGGAAAAACACGCAGCAGAGGAAAGACCAGACAGTGTCTCCCAACAGATCCCCCCAGCCACAGGGACAAGCCTTTGGATTTAAGATGGCCCTTTCTCTGGTCTGTTTTTAGAGCCTGGAGTCAGAGTTCTTTACGGCAAGCAGCTGGGAATTCTCCAGCCTATTCTCCAGTGACACAGAACACTGATAGAGGACCAGAAGTGGGTCCCAGACACGTACTAGCTAATGAGGGACAGGATGGCACACCCTTTCCTGAGACCCTCGTCCATTATTCCTAGACACCTTGACCGGGGTGGGGTCATGATGGATCTTGGCAGCCTGCTCCATACATGGGTTATAGATAGCATACACGGAAGAGCTCAAGACAGATATTACAAGAGTAAACACAATAGACTCTCCTTTCCCAGACCAAGAGCTTGGGGCGGGAGGATGCGATTGTTGGTTCTGTGAGCATTCTGGCTCACCATCAGGCAAACAGCATTTGTGGGAATTTCCACCTCTCCTCCCCAATCCACTTTCCTTGAGAGGCAGGAACGGGCATGGGAAGAAACCATCAGAAGACAAATTCTAACTCAAACCTTGCTCCCCCTGTGGCCCTTCCCCTCTTGGTCCCTTTGAGCCTCAGTTATTTTGAGAACAGCAACATCTTCTTCAGCCCGTTTGTATGGATCAAACATGTCTGGGGACATGCCTGGAGAAAACACTGTACAATGGCTTAGGAGTTTTCTTCTGCCCCTACATCTAGTACTTAGAGTAGAGTCAACAGGGTTAAGTCATCGTGTGTCAATTAAGAAAACCAGTGGAGCCTCAGAGTCACATTCTCTGCCCTGGAAATGTTTCTTTTTTATTCACTAAAATTCTGGCAACAGTGTGTGTTCTATAGAGATGAGGGGGAAGTATCCAGTTAACTACAGATGACTGGGGCCATGCAAGGATCACAGGGTAATCCCAATTCCTCCCACCTCCTGGAGAGGAGCCTCTCTCTTCAAGGTGATGCAGGCATGCTGGGTGAAAGCCAGAGCAAACAAGGGGTGGATCCCATCCTTTTTTAGGGCACATGAGTTATCCATGCTGGGGAGAGGTTTAGTGTTTGTCATCCTAGAGGTCTCAGGGGACACTGTAGCTTTAGTTGGCCAACTTCTCCCCCACAATCCCCTGGAGGGAGCAGGAAAAGGCCTTGGGAACATTGTATGCTTGCAGTTCTAGTGAGCAGATATATTTTGGAAGGCTGAAAGTGGGTGCTCTGCCCTCCTTTCCTCCCATCTGTGAATAAATAAACTGATGCTTCTTGTGACCCTGCAGCTGCCTGTCACATTGTGAGCTCTGACCTGGGTCTGGGTGATGGTGGTGGGTCCTATGAGAGAGGAGGGAGGACAGACACCCCCTTCTCTGGGCTCAGACCCAGAGTGTCTGCAACTGACACAGGCTCCCCAGGGATTGTTCTGCAATTGCTCAGGCATCAGTTCAGCTCAGTTCAGTCGCTCAGTCGTGTCCAACTCTTTTCGACCCCATGGACTGCAACACGAGGCCTCCCTGTCCATCACCAACTCCCGGAGCTTGCTCACTCATGTCCATCGAGTCAGTGATGCCATCCAACCAACTCATCCTCTGTTGTCCCCTTCTCCTCCTGCCCTCAATCTTTCCCAGCATCAGAGTCTTTTCCAATGAGTCAGTTCTTCGCATCAGGTGGCCAAAATATTGGAGTTTCAGCTTCACCATCAGTCCTTTCAATGAATATTCAGGACTGATTTCCTTTAGGACTGACTGGTTTGATCTCCTTGCAGTCCAAAGGACTCTCAAGAGTCTTCTCCAACACCACAGTTCAAAAGCATCAATACTTTGGTGCTCAGCTTTCTTTATAGAGCTCATGCTCAGACGTGACATCCTGTTAATGGTACTTTGGGGAGAAGGGAATGGCCCTGGACACTTCTTGAAACAAACAAGAGGAAACCTACACAGAACACAGTGTTCTCTTGGGAAAGCATCCGGGGAGTGGCTTCAGTCATACACAGGAGACTCCAAGACAGGGACACCAAGCATCAGATGGACAGGCCAGCCTTACTTTTCACTTCTTCCCAGATGTCTAATTAGATCACATTTTTCACTGTGTTCTGCCCTAAGGGGCCCTTCTCGAGGCAGCTGGAAATGGTCAAAACCAGACAGGCAGGCACTGGAGTCATGCAAGCTCTAGTTGAGAGACAGACTAGTCTCATCTCCTCTTCCAGCCTCAGTTTTGCACCCGTAAAAGGGGTATGTTATTGTTGTTTAGTTGCTAAGTTGTGTCCGACTCTTTTGCGACCTCATGGACTGTAGCCCGCCAGGCCCCTCTGTCCGTGGGATTTCTCAGGCATGAATACTGGAGTGGGTTCCCATTTCCTTCTCCAGGGATATTCCCCAACCAGGGATTCAACTGGCATCCCCTACTTGGCAGGCAGATTCTTTACCAGTGAGCCACCAGGGAAGCCCCAGAAGGGGGATAAGAAAAGCTATTCCCAAAGTGTGAGAATTCAGGGAGATGATGCCTAATGATGACTGTGGCTTCTGCTGCAGAGGGTTTCAGGGAAACAGCTCCTCTCTCTTTCCACTCCTCTGCCTCTATCTGAGGGGGAAGGTGACGGAGAAGATTCCACTAACAACTGCTCACTGCCTCGTGTTTGAGAGCGAGACATATGGCAGCGTCTCCTAACACCACACCAGACGCTGTCATGCCTGAGTGTCACATGTGCGGTCGTGGCCCGCGGGTTCAGAGGCCTGCGCTCCGCATCCCCTTCAAATGTCCCAGGCTGGGATGGTGAGGGGCAGATGGGAGCAGCCGGGACCCTCGGCGGCCAAGCCATGGTGGGCCACGCGGCCATTGCGCAGCGGGAGACGGCCGGGCCTGGGGGCCCCGCTGCTCGGGCCCGACTCGGAGGGCAGGCCTGAGTCGCTGGGCTGCACCTCCACGAACACCCGCGTGCGCAGGAGCCGGCTGGCCCGCTGGGAGTAGGCCTCCCGGTGGCTCCCCCACGGCGGCGCGCAGAGCTGGACGCGGAAGGCGGCCTGGAAGCCTTGGCGGAAGTTCTCGTTGAAGTAGCCGTAGATGATGGGGTTGGCGCTGCTGTTGAAGAAGGCCAGCCAGTGGGCGAAGGGGAAGGCGTAGGCGGTAACCAGGTGTAGCTGCGGTTCGCTCAGCTGCCCGTAGTCGATGAGGAGCAGCAGCGCCCAGAGCGGCAGCCAGGACAGCGTGAAGAACAGCGCCATCATGACCAGCATGTGCACCACCCGCGCCCTGCGCCGCGCGCCGCGCCCGCCCTCCCCGGCCACCTCCTCGCCGCCGGCGCACGCGGGCCCCGGGGCCTGGCACAGCTTGCGGGCGATGCGCGCGTACATGACCACGATCAGCGCCAGCGGCGCCAGGTAGATGTGCGAGAAGAGCACGGCCGTGTAGACCTTGCGCATGCCCTTCTCGGGCCAGGCCTCCCAGCACGAGTAGAGCGGGTAGGAGCGGTTGCGGGCGTCCACCATGAAGTGATGCTCCTCGCGCGTGACGGTCAGCGTGACGGCCGAGGGGCACATGATGAGCAGGGCCAGCGCCCAGATGACCACGATGGTGACCAGCGCCTTCCGCAGGGTCAGCTTTTCGCGGAAGGGGTGCACGATGCAGCGGAACCTGCAGCGACGGAGGAAAGAAAAGCAGGGGGTCTGGGAGGGTCCCAGGGGTCCCAGGGATGAGCGTCAACCCCATGGAGGGCAGAGGGCTGGGGGCTGGCGGGGTTGGGGCACTTCACCTCCACCATTGCCCCTTAGGCGGTATCAAAGAAGGCTCGGGTGTTCATTACGTTCCTTGACAAGCAGATTGGTTCCTCACCTGTTGCGCAATCAACTCCAAGGTTGTGTGGCCATGGAACAAGACAAAAGGGCAGGTTTCACAAACACTGAATCCTGTTCGTGCATTTTGGAGGATAAACTGAGTAGCTGGCAGCTAGCAGTGACTTAGTTGGCAGATTCTATCCCTGAGTATGTCGATTGGGTAGGTGTATCAAAGAAAACAAATTTTAGCTGTTTGTGGCTTCTCCAGAAAACCTTGGGAGCTCAGGTGTGGAGTCTATGTGACAGGCTCTCCCTATACCATCTTAGCCAGCATCTTTCCAACAGTGCCTCCATAGTATCAAGACAGTTTTGCACCATTTCCTCCTTAGAATGTCTCAGCTGTGATTATTATTACACCCTTACTTTACATATGAGATTCAGAGGTGTTAAGTAACTGGCTCAGGGTCACACAACTAGCTAGTACCAAGGACCAGACTTGAATTTGTCTTGCTCCACTATGCCATATAAACTGGCAGCTATAAACCCTCACTGTGCATTAGAATCTCCTGAAGCATTTTAAAAATACCTGTGCCCAGTTCTCCTGGTCAAAGATGCCCATCTAGTTTAGGAAAGTCATGGGGCAATTTAAGGGCTAAACCTGCACTAGAACACAGGCCTACAGCTGACTCCCAGCCAGCTTTCCCAGAGCAAGTGGACTTCTTTCCACTTCACCAAACTGTCCTGCTCGCCTCCCTCCTATCCTTTCCCCCACTTGACAGCACTTTCCACTTCTCCCATAGCTTGTCTAAAGCCTTATTTTCTCAGCCTACCTGACTTTGGCCTCCTGGTTTCATAACATCAAATACTTAAGGAACTGCCAGAAAACAAATAATTCTTAAAGCACATAGTACTGGCTCTAAGTGCAATAGCACTTAATGAATGGAGAAGGATCCTAGGACAGACTAGGAAGAGTTCCCAGAGGAGATAGGAACTTGAAGAATACCCAAACACCACTGGGAGACGTCATCGTTAACAATGACAACAAAATAAAGACCAATGAAGGACTTCTCCCAATTACCCAGCTAATTAGTGGCCTTCCAGATGGGGACCCAGTTCTTTCTCCCCAGCTGCCTACTTCACTGGGTCACAAAAGACTGGATTTGATGAGGGCAGAAGTGGAGGCAGGATGAGGACACTAGATTCTAGGAAGGGTGGAGCTAGTAGTGCCTGAGTTTGGAAGAAGACAAGGAGGAAGGTGTGGGTGTAAAGATGAAATAGAATTCTATTAACTGCTGACATAAGGTCTCCATACCAGGTAGTATGTATCAGCTTTACAAACAGAAGTTCACTGAAGCCTCCCAGCCACCCAGTAGGGTATGGACTATTTGACAGGTGATAAAACAGAGGCTCAACGTAGTTAAATGACCTACCCAAGGTCATCCAGCCAGGCAGCCCTCCAACTTACCTGCCTGCCTCCCTTGCTCTGGGATAAGCACCCTTACTGAAAGGGCTCATGGAGAGGGAGGAGGACCCCCTTGCAACTGGGTCAGTTGTGTTGCTTACAAAGCAAGGTGCTTGGTCCCTGGCTCCATTCTATTAGCATACCCACGCTTATCAGAGACTCTGATGGAATCTGAGGCTGAAAGACCAGAAGCAGCAGAAGATGGTGGAGATGGGGAATCAGGGACCAGCAAGGAGGTGTACCGCTCAGGAGACAAGGACTGTCCCCAAGCTCCTCTTAGGGCCCAGGAATACCTTTTAAACATCCTCAGGAGCTTCCTCCAGGTCTTCCAGAAGGTGACAGTATTCTCTGCAGTCCCCCAATTCTAGAGGGCAGGCAGCCCCAACACCCTTCCCTCTGTGGCTCAGGACCATGGACTGCAGAGCAGTCCTGGCCTTCTAGCAGGCTCAGCAGTGGAAACAGCAGCTAGTCCTCATGCTGTGCCTCAGTCAGCCCAGGATAACCCAGCCAGGAACCCTCTCACCTTTCCACAGCAATGGCCACCAGCGTGAAAACGGAAGCAGACACAGACATGCCCTGCACCAAGCCGCTCATCTTGCACATGGCGTTGTCGAAGGGCCACCCTGCAATGACAGAGGCCACCACAGAGTGAGAGATGCCTCATCCACAAAGAGCCAGAGACCTCCAGCCATCTGGGCCAGTCCCCTCTGTGGTTTGTATCTTTCCTCCGGTTGAGCTAGGTTGTCATTCTACCTCTGCTTACATACTTCCAGGAGTGAAGAGCTGACTGGCCGGTACCTCCATGGAAGTCCTACTAGAGACAGCCTTTATACTGACCAGCCATTTTTCTCCATTAACTTTAGATCTATCCAGCCCTGCCTGGCTTTCTGCTCCCATAGCCCAGCTCCAAGCTCCAAGGCCAGTAGTTCTCAAACCTGGCTGCTCACTAGCATCAACTGAGAACTTGGAAAAGGATCAGTGCCCAGGACCATGCCAGACTAGTTACAAACAGAATCTCTAAGGGTGGGACTCAGACCACCATATTTTCCAAGTCGACCCAGGAGATTTAAGTGGCAGCCAACGTGGAGACCCACTAGGACAGATCCATCCTGACTCACAAGTGGGGGGAGGTATAAGCAGCTCTAGCCCATCGTACCTGATGTCCTCACTCTGATCCCTGAGCTTCTGCTTTCTCATAAGACCTGGGTTCCACCTGCTTTCAGGACTGGTAGCCAAGTTCACATCTTGGCTACCTAAGGCCCTGTGTTGGTAACTACCTGGTGTTTCCAACCCTCTAGGCCTGGGATGGGGAGGGGCAGCTTGTTCTTGTCTGTTGTGCCTGTGGACAAGAGTCATTTCCCAAGACTAGGGTCTTCTTTCACCAACGGCCTCTGCCATGCTGATTTTCTGTCTGCACCCTTACGAGGTACCAGGCACTGGCCCGTTCAGTCCTCACTACAGCTCCATTACTGTCTCCTTTTTACAGATGTGAAAATGAAGGGGGAGAGTAATTTACAATCTCTTTGTCTCTAAATCACTATGGATCAGTGCTGAGAGTTTGATCTGGGTGCCAGGGAGTTTAAATGTCATGGAAAGTCAATATCGCTGTAGAGAGCAGATGGAAAAACATGAAAAAATGTTCAAACCTCATTCATAATTAGAAAAACGCAAATGATACTTGCTGTTGAGAAATAGGAGCTCTCAGACATCACTGGTGGGAATGCAAATCATTACAGTCCTTCTGGAGGGGAACTAGGCAATGCCTAATTTATGCACTTGGCTTTTGATCTAACAATCTCACTCTACTCTGAATATACATCTCTGATGACACGAAATACATATGCACAGGGTTATTCATTGTAGCATTGTTGTAACTGCAAAATATCAGAGAAACTCTAGATGCCCACATAAAGAAGTTGTTGAGTAAACAGTGGTTTATACAGATAAAAAAGGACTGGCAGACACTAATGTAACCAACTAGTGACCTCGCCACACTATTCTTAACTGGTGAGTGTGCATGCATGTGTGCTCACCTTTATGTGTATGCACATGTGTGTGTGTGTGTGTGCATGCATATGTTTGTGTGTGTTTTGGGAATAAGGATGCACAGCCTCTGTTCAGCATCCCTGAAAGAACCTGTGATTCAGCTGTGATTAAAGATCCCACCAGGCTTAGCCAGAGGACAGCCAAGGGGAAAGTGACAGCCCTGGCTTCACTTTCTGGGTTTGTGAGTCCCCCAACCTCACATCATCTGTGGTGTGTGATAGTGTGTGCTCAGTCATGTCCGACTCTTTGTGATCCCATGGACTGTAGCCTGCCAGGCTCCACTGTCCATGGGATTCTCCAGGCAATAATACTGGAGTGGGTTGCCATTTCCTCCTCCAGGGGAGCTTCCCAACCCCAGGGATAGAATCTGCATCTCTTGTATCGCCTGCATTCCAGGCAGTTGCTTTATTGCTGAGCCACCTGGGAAGTCCAAATGGCTGGAGTAAGGGGGAGCATCCTTAGGTGGGCTCAAACCACTAGCCTTTCAGTTAACAGCCCAACATGCTAACCGACTATACCACAGAGACACCAAAGTCACTCCAGATGGGGCTGTCCAGGCTCTGAATCCTAAGTTTCTGGGAGCTCTGAGCTCAGAAGCTGCAGGCACAGACCTCTAGGGGTCTCCCCAGCTCTGGAAACTAGTCCTTCCCACTTAGACTCTGTGGCGCCTTACTCGGAAACAAGAAAGGTGAATCCTGGGAGAAGGTAGATGACAGTGGGATCCTTCTGACATTTTTAGATACTGGGCAGGAAATTAGAAGTCAGGTGGCCTAGTTCTGCTTGAATCCCTCTACCAGATCTCTGCTAAACAGCCAGCCAGTCCCTACTTAGACACTCCCAGTGACAGGGAGCACAATACCTGTAGGCAGGAACCCTTTTTTGGTGGAGAACATCTCAAATTAGTTTTTAGGTCCTTATTCAGAGGAAACCTGCCTCCTTACCACTTCTTCCTGCTGGTTCTAGTTCTGCCCAGAACTAGATGGGAGCTTCCTGGGAGAGTAGGACTGAACGGTGCAGTGGTTACAAATACAGAAGTGAGAATGTGGGACTTGACACTTAGTTGTGTAAACTACAGACCCGCCCCTTAATCACTCTGAGCCTCAGTTTCTCATCTATCAATTGGGGATAACAATAATGCATACTTCATTGGATTGTTGTGAGGATTAGTTAAAATAATGCAGGAAGAATAAGTCACACAAAGACTGGAACAAAGCAAATTATTAATTCATTGTATCTATTATTTCTAGTCTAATTCCTCAGCCACAAGACTGGGGAGTTTGAGACAATGGCACCTTGGCCAGGAGACCAGACCATCCATGATTTCAGGGGGAAGCTGCCTCTATTTCCTCTACTCACCAGTGATGAGGTTGTCCACAAGGGTGGTGGGCATGCAGAAGATGCCCACCAGCAGGTCGCTGATGGCCAGGTTGAGGATAAACATGTTGGTGACAGTGCGCATGTGCCGGTTCTTGAGCACGATGAAGCAGACCAGGGTATTGCCCACCATGCAGAGGAGGAAGATGAGGACGTAGGCCACAATGAACATGGCAGCCACCGGGGAGGAGTGCTGATAGTAGGAGGAGAAGGTGAGGTTTGCAGCTGGGGTGGCCTCAGCATCACTCCCATTCTCGCTTAGGGGCCAGCTGCTGTTGGAAGGCTGGGAGGGCTCCCCTAGGCGCAAAGGAGCACATAAGTCAGGATCTTAGGTGAAGAGAGATGACTGACTTCTCACCACTGAGAGATCCTTCTGTGCTGCAGACCCTGACCATGCCCAGCACCCGGACATGAGCTCAACTCCAATTGCAACTGGATTCAACGATCCAAGACTTTCAACCCCCAGCCACTCAGACCCTCATCTCACACCTCCCAACCCGCTTGTCCACCTCTCATTTCATTTCCCAATGTTGGTCGCTCTCCATTTGCACACAGTCCCGCTGTGCCGCATCCAGGCCCCGTACTTAGCCCTGCTCTCTGCCCCAGAGGCTGACTTCTCAGGAACCTATGTCAGCCAGGTTCCCTTGCTCTCTGGGTCTTTTTTTTTTTTTTTTAATTGGAGTCCAGTTCATTTACAGTGTTGAGTTTCTGCTGTACAGCAAAAGTGAGTCAGTTATACATATATATAAATATATATATCCAGTCTTTTTTAGATTCTATTCCCTGCCTTCAGGTTTTTTAACTGGGTTTCAGCCAATGGGAGGCACTGAAGGAGATTGAAGGAGTGGAGGGGAGAGAGGTCAGGGTATTCATCTTCTGATTCCCTCCCTGCCTGGACCAGGTCTGCCCATGGGGCTGTCTTTATGGGTACAGCTCCAGCTGGGTGACTCCTCTTCCACGGTTCCAGATCCTGAAGGGCTACCATGACAAGGTTCCCCCTCTGCAGTGACAGTTTCCTGTGATTGCCAGTCCCTGTGTGCATCACCATCCCGTGCTGGTTCTCTTGCCCTCCTCTCCCTGCTGTCAAGTTCTCTACTAAACTCTTCAGTTAAACCCTTCCTGAGTGCAGCACCTGTTTTCTTCCGGGATCCTAACTATTACATCCTCAGTATCTTTGATGTCCCTCCTCATCATTGCCACAGACAAGAAGGCAGTAGAGGGAGGAAGACTAAAAGGGGACTCTGAACCAGGGCTGAGGATCAAAGGCACACATTCAATTCTTCAGACCATCCAAAGCCAAGGCCACCACCCATCCTTCACCTTCTCCCATCGTGGTATCAGCTGCTCCATTTGCACAGCTTTTAACCAAGAGTTTCCATATCTACTGGGCTTCCCTCGTGGCTCAGATGGTAAAGAATCTGCCTGCAATGTAGGAGACTCAGGTTCAATCCCTGGGTTGGGAAGATCACCTGAAGAAGGGCAAGGCAACCCACTCCAGTATTCCTGCCTGGAGAATCCCATGGACAGAGGAGCCTGGCAGGATATAGGGGTCGCGAAGAGTCGGACATGACTGAGCAACTAACATTTTCACTTTTCCATATCTGTTATTTGATTCAATCCTTCCTGCTGTCTCATGAGGTAAATAGGTTAGGTATTAACCCCATTTAAAATGGCAGGACTGTGATCAGAGGGGTTCCCAGACTCGCTCAAGAGAACACTAGTCTCTGCAGCTGAGCTAGCATGGTTCTGTGTCTCCAATGTGTCTCAGGCTTCCGTGTATGTTCCTCCAGGCACCTTTGGAAGGAGTGGCTGAATGTCCAACCACAGCTCTTCTGGGAAGTCATTAGTTGTGGTGACTCATGATATTGTCTTGTAAACTCTCCTCCTGCTTTCCTCTGGGACTGAATGGGGCCTGTTCCGGAGGTGAGGAGTCTCTGGGGAGTCTTCTGTTGCATACAGAGCTCAGCCACTGGGACCAGAGACTAGAAAGACCCTGGGGGAAGCACAGGCCAATAAGCTGGCACAGTGGGACCACAGGGAACAGCAGGTGCAGGGGGGCACTCGGGTCAGAGGCGAAGGGTCTGCCGGTGGATGAGGAGACGCTGGAAGTTTTGGGTGCACAGTGAGAAAAGCACTGGAAGTTTTGGGCACACAGTGAGAGAAGGAAATGATACTACTCTGCTTAGGCCCTCCAGGGGCATCCAATTGTACCCAAACATCTTTATTTTAATGACAAACATGTACAAGAGAGAATGTAAGAGTGAATGTATATAAGAGTATATAGTTTAATGAACCATGACAAGAGAGAGAAGAGTATGAAGAACCTCCCAGCGTACATTATTCACCCTCAACAATTACCATCTCAAGGCCAATCTTGCTTCATCCATACCCACACCTCTCCTTGGATGATTCTGAAGCACAATCACTTCTCTTTTGTTAATAAATATTTCAGATTGTGTTTCTAAAATATAGGACTCGAAAAATCCATAACCCAGTATCAAAATTAACCATTTTGTCACAATATTATCAATTATCCAGCATTCAAAATTCCCTCATTGTTAGATTTTTTTAACTAATTTATTTTTTAATGAAGTTTTTACAGAATTTTTTAAGTAACTGGTTTGTCTAAGTGAGGATCCAAATGAGATTTCCATTTCTATTATGTATTATTATGTGGCAAACCACCCCAAAATCTAATGACATGGCACTGTGGTTTAGTCATCTGAGTGGCCCTTCTGCAGGTCTCTCTTAGGATCATATAAATGTCTGGGTCATTTGTCTGTAGAATTTCTCGCAGATTGGATTTTGCTGACTGCCCCCTCTTGATATCATTTTACACGTTTTGCTCTCTGTCTGCTGTATTTCCTGTAAATGACAATTAGATCTAGAGGCTTGATCTGATTATGTCTGGTGGACTCTCTCTCTCCCTTTTTTTTTTTTTTTTTTTTTGGCTGCAGCTTTGCAGAATCCTGGGCTGCAATAGTGAAAACCTGGAATCTTAACCACTAGGCCACCAGGGAACTCCCTGGTGGTCTCTTTCTTAATGCTAAGGTTGAACAGCGGGCTTAAGTGATGTCAGCTTGATCCCTCCTCTATCAAGTTCCCCATTAGCTTTTCACCAATGTTTTCAGCAGGAGCCACTAACAGTTGTTATTGCCTAGACTCCTCACTGCATCTCAAAGTACAACCCAAACTCCTTACTGCATGGTCTGATTCCTGTTGCCATCGATCTGTCCTTACCCCCCTGCTACCCTCCCCTTTGTCTTCTGTGCTCTGGTCCCCTCGTGATGCCTCCAACGCACTCTTGCTCTTTCCAATCTCAACGCCTTTATCTCTTCCTAGTCCCTCGGCCTTTCACCCTCCTTTAGCGTTCAGCTTAAATGCTGTCTTCTTGGAGAAGCATGATCTGATTATTTAATTTAGGTGCCCACTATTATCTCTCATGGCACCTTGCTTATTTTCTTCCATCTGCCAATATTTTTTTTTTGCTCCGAGGCTTATTGGATTTTTTTTTCTCCAACTTTGAAAATCAGCTCCTGGAGAGGAAGGATCTTTTCTTTCTCATTGATGGGAAGATATCCTCAGCATCTCAGCAGGACCTGATCATTGTGTTAATAAATGGTTTACTAAATGGTTGTTAAGTGGATAAATATGTGTATGAAGAGAAAAAGGAAGGAAAGGCGGATACTGATGTCAGGTGACAGGGTCCTGCTCAAGGCTGGCATTGCTAGTGTTGAGAGGCCTTTTCCAGGGTCACCTGGAAAGAACCCCCATCACAGTCTGTTGGAAGCCTCCTTAGTTAGCTCACTCTTGCTGAGCCTCAAAATCTACCTGAGTAACTTGGGGAAATCTGTGGGTGTGGATGAGTAGAGGAAATTGTCAAAACCTGCCCAACTAAATTCTAGCCTGTGTGTTTGCCTCACTGCCTTTCACCTGGTTTCAAGTGACTGCTTAGTGAGCTCATATTCCAAAGGCTGGCCCTGAGAAGTATCTGGGAGCAACCCTGCCCATGCCTGGACCCTTGGATGAGCCTGAGCATCAGTCTCTACATTTAGGACAGTTTCCAGCACTGTAGACTGATTTATTCTCAATTTATTTAAACTCCTTTCTATTTCTGGCAATTCCCCTGGCTGGTGGTGAGATGGGTTGGAGGCAGGCAGGCCTTCCACCCCATCTGGACCCCATACCAGAAGCTGGAGACCTCATTAACACATGGACTTTTCCTTCTGGGGATCTGCCTGGTGCCCTTGTGGATACATTACAGCCTGTGAAAATTTCATCTGCTGGACCCAATTATGCCATTCCCCTTTCCTCCAGGGAATTCTGATGATCTCAGAGAATAAGCTCTGAGCCACTGAAAGTCTGGGGCCAGAGAAGATGAGGAAGCCCTAGTTCTCAGTGTGTAGTTCCTGACCAGCAGCATCAGCATCATCTGGGACTTGCTAGAAATGCAGATTCTCAGGAATCACCCCTGATCTAAGGAACCAGAAACCCAGGTATCTGTGTTTTAATGTATCTTCCCCATGATTCCAATGGACACTCCAGTCTGGGAACCACAGAGCTGAAGTTCTTAGACCAAAGACCCTGGAGGTAGTCGATGCACATAGACTGGTAAGTCCCAGCTCTCTTTTCTCCTGACTTCAGGCAATAGACAGAATATTTGTGTCTCCTCAAAATTCATACCCAGTGTGATGGTATTTGGAAGTAGGGCCTTTGAGAGGCATAGCTGACCCTTGAAAAATGCATGGGGTGGTTCGGGGCTCTGACTCCTGTGTGGTCAAAAATCCAAATTTGACTTTAAATTCAGCTGTCAGCCCTGAATATAAATTTACAGTCAGCCCGGCGAATCCATGGATCCACATCCCTGGATTCAACAAGCCTCAGATCATGTAGTACAGTAGTATGCATCTATAGTAAAAAAAAAAAAAAAATCTGTGTATAAATGAAGCAGTGCAGTTCAGACCCATGTTGTTCAAGGGTCAGCTCTAATTAGGTCACGAGGACAATCTGTCATGAATGGGATTAGTGCCTTTATTTTAAAAAGACCGCAGAGAGCTCCCTTGTCCCTTCCACCACATAAGGATACAGGAAGCTGTGTATAAACCAACAAGAGGAGCCTCACCAGACACTGAATCTATACCTTGATCTTGGACTTTTCAGTCTCCAGAACTGTAACAAGTCAGTTTCTGCTGTTTAAAAGCCACAACGTGGCGCAGTGGTAAAGAATCCGCCTGCCAAGGCAGGTGACCACAAGAGATATGGGGTTTGATCCCTGAGTCGGGGAGATCCCCTAGAGTAGGAAATGGTAACCTGTATTCTTGCTGGAAAAATTTCATGGACAAGAGGGGCCTGGCGGGCTACAGTCCATGAGATCGCAAAGAGTTGGACGCAACAGAGTGACAGAGCATGCACACAGGCATAAAAGCCACCCAGTCTATGGTATTTTGTTACAGCAGCAAAACTGACTGAGACATCTCCTCATCTGTGTGGGAGGTTACTGTTCTTTAGAGTGGAAACACACAATTCCTGGCTGTGACCTCGGGCAGGTCATTTCACCTCTCTGGAAACCAGAGTCCTCACTAGTAAAATAGAGAGAAAGTGAGAGAAAGTGAAAGTCGCTCAGTCGTGTCCGACTCTTTGCTACCCCGTGGACTATACAGTCCATGAAATTCTCCAGGCCAGAATACTGGAGTGGGTAGCTTTTCTTCTCTCCAGGGGATCTTCCCAACCTAGGGGTCAAAGCCAGGTCTCCTGCATTGCAGGTGGATTCTATACCAGCTGAGCCACAGGGGAAGCCCAAAATGGAGATAAGCTCACACTTACTGAAAAGAGTGAGATAATATGTGAAGAAAACTTGACACAATGCGGGACATACAACACTCAATATGTGTTAACTCAGCGGCAGCTGTGCTGATGGTATTAAACTGCACAATGGATCCGAGGATAATATTTTATAATACTCTTGTTGCGGGCCTCCTTGAAAAGCCTGGAAGATGTGTGAGAGAGAAAGCAACACCAAAATGAAGGTCCAGAGCACGGAATCCAGCTGAGTACTCCAAGTTCACAGTTCTCCCACTAATAACTGTATCATTAGCGCCACCTACTGGTCTTCCCTGGTACCACACGGAGCTCAGCCCTAGATTCAGTTCAGTTCAGTTCAGTCGCTCAGTCGTGTCTGACTCTTTGCGACCCCATGAATTGCAGCACGCCAGGCCTCCTGTCCATCACCAACTCCCGGAGTCCACCCAAACCCATGTCCATCGAGTCGGTGATGCCATCCAGCCATCTCATCCTCTGTCGTCCCCTTCTCCTCCCGCCCCCAATCCTACCCAGCATTAGGGTCTTTTCCAATGAGTCAACCCTTCGCATGAGGTGGCCAAAGTATTGGAGTTTCAGCTTCAACATCAGACCTTCCAATGAACACCCAGGATTGATCACTTTTAGGATGGATTGATTGGATCTCCTTGCAGTCCAAGGGACTCTCAAGAGTCTTCTCCAACACCACAGTTCAAAAGCATCAATTCTTCGGTGCTCAGCTTTCTTTATAGTCCAACTCTCACATCCATACATGACTACTGGAAAAACCATAACCTTGACTAGACGGACTTTTGTTGGCAAAGTAATGTCTCTGCTTTTAAATATGCTATCTAGGTTGGCCATAACCTTCCTTCCAAGGAGTAAGCGTCTTTTAATTTCATGGCTGCAGTCACCATCAGGAGTGATTCTGGAGCCCAAAAAAATAAAGTCTGACACTGTTTCCACTGTTTCCCCATCTATTTCCCATGAAGTGATGGCACCAGATGCCATGATCTTAGTTTTCTGAACGTTGAGCTTTAAGCCAACTTTTTCACTCTCCTCTTTCACCTTCATCAAGAGGCTCTTTAGTTCTTCTTCACTTTCTGCCATAAGGGTGGTGTCATCCGCATATCTGAGGTTATTGATATTTCTCCCAGCAATCTTGATTCCAGCTTGTGTTTCTTCCAGCCCAGCGTTTCTCATGATGTACTCTGCATATAAGTTAAATAAGCAGGGTGACAATATACAGCCTTGACGTACTCCTTTTCCTATTTGGAACCAGTCTGTTGTTCCATGTCCAGTTCTAACTGTTGCTTCCTGACCTGCGTACAGGTTTCTCAAGAGACAGGTCAGATGGTCTGGTATTCCCATCTCTTTCAGAATTTTCTACGGTTTATTGTGATCCACACAGATTAGAGACCCAGTTATACCATTATGACCAACCTAGACAGCGTATTAAAAAGCAGAGACATTACTGTGCCAACAAAGGTCTGTCTAGTCAAAGTTATGGTTTTCACAGTAGTCCTGTATGTATGTGAGAGTTGGACTATAAAGAAAGCTGAGCACCGAAGAATTGATGCTTTTGAACTGTGGTGTTGGAGAAGACTCTTGAGAGTCCCTTGGACTGCAAGGAGATCCAACCAGTCCATCCTAAAGGAAATGAGTCCTGAATATTCATTGGAAGGACTGATGCTGAAGCTGAAACTCCAATACTCTGGCCACCTGATGCGAAGAATTGACTCATTGGAAAAGACCCTGATGCTGGGAAAGATTGAAGGCGGGAGGAGAAAGGGATGATAGAGGATGAGATAGTTGGATGGCATCACTGACTCGATGGACATGACTTTGAGCAAGCTCTGGGAGTTGGTGATGGACAGGGAAGCCTGGCGTGCTGCAGTCCATGGGGTTGCAAAGAGTTGGACACAACTGAGTGACTGAACTGAACTACACCATTCAGCGCCCACTTCCTGAGAGCCTCAGGGTGAACACCGCCTGACCCACTGAAGAACACAACACAACACAGTACAAATGGCTATAAACACATGAGATGAAAAGTTCATTTGTAATCAAAGAAATGCAATTTTAAAAGAACACTGGGTAAGCATGCCATCAATCAGACTGGCAGAGAGGAAAAGCACTTGGTGACACCAGAGGGTGGCTGTGCACTGTGGGGATTGGAAGGACACACATCAGCTCAGCCTTTGCAAACAGGGCACATCCATCCAGCACCTGATGCAAGACCCACTCCCAGAGCCAGCCAATCCACTTCTAGGGATATACTGAAGAAATAGAACAAGTTCTAATGGTGGGAGGATAATGCTGACCAATGTGGTAATGGTTACAAAATAGTAGGTAAAAGCATTATAAACTGTGTTCCATATAAAAGGGTGTGTGTGTGTGAACAAATGACCAAAAAAACTCAGAACAAACAAAAGACGTTAACAGTGCATAACAGTGCGTTTTAAGTAATTTCTTTTTCCTTTCTACTAACTTGAGATCCAACCTTTCTAATCAGAAGGAAGCTCTGATAAATATGATTAAAATATTCACAACAGCAGTGGTTCTCAATTCTGACAGTGCCACTGGCAGCATTTCTGGGGGCATGGAAAGCAGAACTCACCTGGATTTCCAAGAAATTTCTGTGTCCTGCACTGGAGGGAAACCAGCTAGTTTGCTCCTCTCTCTGGCAACATTTCCCTGCATGGGCCACTTCTCCACAGGTCACCCACCACCAGGCAGTGTGAGCAGACATCCTCCCTGCCTCTGGCCTCCCTCAGCCACAGAGCTCCCAGGCTGGGCAGGCAGCTGTGGAGGCTGCCAGAGGCTCTGAGGAAGCCACTAGACTGGGGCTGGGCTGGGAGTGGAGTGGGAACCATGCCCTCTGCCGACTCACTGCACAGCATAGCACGCAGCCAGGGCCCAGTGTGGAAGGCCTGAGAGGGACTCTGCAGGAGGACGGACAGACTGCACTGTCTGTCTGCAGGCTCTCAGAGATCCTCCAGGCCCTATTTTGGTCCAGCCACCCAAGAATACCTCCTTCTGCCCTCCAGTCAGTATCCAGACAGTCAGTGACCCTTGCTTAATGAGACCTGGCAAGGACACAGATTCTAGGCCAACTCTGAGTGACAGAAAGTTCTTCCTATTGTTGAGTTGTCTTACTGCAACTTGTCCCCCACCTGTTCCAGTTCTGCTCCTTGAACAAGAATGGGCCCCTGTCCCCAAGGTCATCCCCCTCTCCCGGCCTGTTTCCCCCACTCTGAACATCTCAGGATCTTTACAGTAAGTGGGAGTTTTGGGCCCACGTCCATCAGTCAGTTGGTTTTTATCTCCCCAGAAACTTTCCTCAAGATTACAAGCCAGGTCTCCTCTATTTGAAATGTATGCAATTGATTTTCTTGGACCTAAATTCAGGTCTTTGCAATTCACTTTACATTTCATTTTCTTGGTTTTGATCCAGTGTTCCAGAATGTTAAGATACTCTAATTTAAATTTTGAACCTGTTGCTATGTGGATGTTATAGCTCTTATCCACAGATTTGATGAGCATGCCTTGTATTTTCCCTCTCAATTATTTAACATCAATGTCAAGGTCAAAGTCTGAGGGACCTCTAAGCTGCATTAAAGTTTATAAAAAGTCTTGTCATCAGTCCTTCAGGCCCCTTGCCACAGCTCAGTTCACAGGGCTCTCATGAGAGATCTTAGCAGGCTCTTGCTGAAATCTCGTAATTCATCTTTCTACCTCTTAGAAACCCAGTGTGAAAGAGGAAATGTGGGAGGTTTAGCCTGAGTTGTTTTTAGCACTAATATTGGCCCCTAATGACTACTACATCACTACATTTTTTTCTTTCTTTTTGAAAAAAAAATTGTTTTTATTAAAAAAGGCAATATGTTTACTATAAAGCAGTTCTGTGCACTACAAAAGAAAAGAGTGAAATAAACATCCCTGAAATTTCACACCCAGAGATGCCCCCATGGCCATTGCCTTTGTGATGCTCCCAGCCACGTCCCAAAGATTCTGGCCAAGTTGACTGTACCCTGCATTTCCAGCATCTCATCAAGCCGACACCAGAGCTCTCTGTTTTGCTTTCTTTGAAGCCACAAAAGGGATCAACCTAGAAGTGTGGGAGCAGAGTAACCTTCAACTGGTGAAGAGGAACAAACAGCTGTCAGCTACCCATGGCTGTGGGGAAAATCTCCGGTGCCTTCTGCACTTTTCTCAGAAGGCGTCCAGAGAAATAGAACCCAGGTGGCCCACCACTAAGCCCAGTTCATCCACATACTCAGTTCTGTTCTTGCCTTTTCTCCTTTTCCCATCTCAGTCTCCTGACCTCTGCTTTCAGGCATCAGCTCCTTCTCTTAGGGTAAAATTTCAGAAGCAGGAGCACCCAAAGATGTTTGTGACCATCTCTTTGCATGTATTTTACATATACATTCAATAATTAGCCTATTTAATTTTGCATAAAGGGGATCATTCTACACGTGTGTTCTAAAGCCTGCTTTTTAAAAAGTTACTCACAGTAGGTAATAAATATATTTTCATACCAGTAAATAAGATCCTAAACACAACTCATACAGCATACTATTGCAAGTGCTCTCATCATTTAATTTACTTAACTTAGGGACATTAGATGATTTCTAATTTTGCACTGTGATGAAAATGCTTATGCACATATCTTTGCAAGTGTACAGGATGCCTCCTTTGAAAAAATTCTGTGATGTCTGATTGCTTTATTGTCTTCTAAGTCAGCAAAAACAAGACCTGGAGCTGACTGTGGCTCACAACATCAGCTCATTATTGCAGAATTCAGACTTAAATCGAAGAAGGTAGGGAAAACCACTAGGCCATTCAGGTATGACTTAAATCAAATCCCTTATGATTATACAGTGGAAGTGACAAATAGATTGAAGGATTAGATCTTGTAGACAGAGTGCCTGAAGAACGATGGACAGAGGTTCGTAACAATGTACAGGAGGCAGTGACCAAAACCATCCCCAAGGAAAAGAAATGCAACAAGTCAAAATGGTTGTCTGAGGAGGCCTTACAAATAGCTGAGAAAAGAAGAGAAGCAAAAGGCAAAGGAGAAAGGAAAAGATATACCCAACTGAATGTAGAGTTCAAAGAATATCAAAGAGAGATAAGAAAGCCTTCTTGAGTGAACAATGCAAAGAAATAGAGGAAAACAATAGAATGGGAAAGGCTAGAGATCTCAAGAGAATTAAAGATACAAAGGGAATGTTTTATGCAAAGATGGACACAATAAAGGACAGAAACAGTAAGGACATAACAGAAACAGAAGAGATTAAGAGGTGGCAAGAATACACAGAAAAACTGTACAAAAAAGATCTTAATGAACCGGATAACCATGATGGTGTGATCACTCACCTAAAGCCAGACATCCTGGAGTGTGAAATCAAGTGGGCCTTAGGAAGCATTACTACAAACAAAGCTAGTAGAGGTGATGGAATGCCAGCTGAGCTATTTCAAATCCTAAAAGACGATGCTATTAAAATGCTGCACTCAATACACCAGCAAATTTGGAAAACTCAGCAATGGCCATAGGACTACAAAAAGTCAGTTTTCATTCCAATCCTAAAGAAGGCCAATGCCAAAGAATGTTCAAACTACCAGATAATTGTGCTCATTTCACACGCTAGCAAGGTAATCCTTCAAATTCTTCAACGGTACGTGAGCCAAGAACTTCCAGGTTTACAAGCTGAATTACAGAAAAGGCAGAGGAACCAGAGATCAAATTGCCAACATCTGTTGGATCATAGAAAAAGCAAGAGAATTCCAGATAAACATCTACATATGCTTCATTGACTATGCTAAAGCCTTTGACTATGTGGATCATAACAAACTGTGGACAATTCTGAAAGAGACAGGAATACCAGACCACCTTATCTGCCTCCTGAGAAATCTGAATGCAGGTCAAGAAGCAAGAGTTAGCATGGAACATGGAACAATGGACTGGTTCCAAATGGGGAAAGGAGTATGTCAAGGCTGTATATTGTTACCCTGCTTATTTAAGTTATATGCAGAGTACATCAAGCAAAATGCTGGGCTGGATGAATCACAAGCTGGAATCAAGACTGCTGGGAGAAATATCAATAACCTCAGATATACAGATGACACCACCCTTACGGCAGAAAGCAAAGAGGAGCTAAAGAGCCTCTTGATGGAGGTGAAAGAGGAGAGTGAAAAAGCTGGCTTAAAACTCAACATTCAAAAAATGAAGATCATGGCATCCAGTCCCATCACATCATGGCAAATAGATGGGCACAGAGGGCAAATAGATAGGGAAACAATGGACACAGTTACAGACTTCATTTACTTGGGTTCCAAAATCATTGCAGACAGTGACTGCAGCCATGAAATTAAAAGACGCTTGCTCCTTGGAAGAAAAGCTATGACAAGACCAGACAGCATATTAAAAAGCAGAGACATTACTTTGCCAACAAAGATCCGTCTAGTCAAGGCTATGGTTTTTCCAGTAGTCATATACAGATATGAGAGTTGGACTATAAAGAAGGCTGAGCGCCAAAGAACTGATGCTTTTGAACTGTGGTGCTGGAGAAAACTCTTGAGAGTCCTTTGGACAGTGAGGAGATCAAACCAGTCAATCCTAAAGGAAATAAACCCTGGATATTCATTGGAAGGGCTGATGCTGAAGCAGAAGTTCCAATACTTTGGCCACCTGATGCAAAGAACTGACTCATTGGAAAAGACTCTGATGCTGGGAGTGATTGAGGGCAGGAAGAGAAGGGGATGACAGAGGATAAGATGGTTGGATGTCATCACTGACTCAATGGACATGAGTTTGAGCAAACTCCGGGAGATAGTGAAGGACAGGGAAGCCTGGCATGCTGCAGTCCATGGGGTCACAGAAAGTAGGACATGACTTAGCGACTGAACAACAAGTGTTCACAAGTGTTTGATAATTTATTCTGAAATTTTAAATACAGGTCAATATTTTTCTTAGCAGTTTAGGGCTTGATTTTGATCTACCTTTTCTTTCTTTCTGAAAATCAGGACACTTGCCCATCTTCAGTCTTCTGGCACTTCATTCTCTGCCATTTCCTCTAAGGCAAAGATTACATCGGAGAATGCCTCCAGGTCCCTGGGATGTTATTTATCTGAGCTTAGATTATACGTGGCTTGATGCCTTATCCAATCACTTGTGTTGGGCTTCAATCTCCTCTTTATGTCCCTCATTTCACCATTTGAAGTAAAATTGCCTGTGCGGCCTGCTAGGCTGCCCTCCCTTGTGTGTTAAGGTTACATATACCACAAGCCCAAACCCAATGCAGGTTCCTCTGCTATCCTTATGCAAACTTTGAAAACACTTTGCTCTGTCTCTACCAGTTTTTCTTGGCTTCTGTTCACTGAGGTTTCAGTGCTTTGCTAACACTATCCTTCCAGATCCCACTAATCTTCTAGATGCATCTTGAGTTCTGCATTTCTCATTGCATCTTGTGTGCATGCACTTTTCAACCCTAGCTCATTGGAAAGCAACAAGTGCAGCTGCACACAATGTTCTGTAAAACTCTCGTTTCTTTCTTGCCAGCCATGTTTGCAATTGTACTGGCGTGGAATTTCCAGGTTTTATTACCTCCTGAAGCAGCCTTCTTTTACCATATGATTTTATTCAACACATCTTGTCTCATTTTTACCCTCACAGCCACACTGTGAATCCAGCTGAAAGTAAGTTTCTCCATTCAAGAGATAGGTAACCAGCTGCACAAAGGCCGTGCGTGATAAGTCACATGACTCTTTGTGACCCTATGTACTGCAGCCCATCAGGCTCCTCTGTCCATGGGATTTTCCAGGCAAGAATACTGGAGTGGGTTGCCATTTCCTCTACCAGGGGGTCTTCCCAACCCAGGGATCGAACTCATGTCTCTTATGTCTCCTGCATTGGTAGGCAGGTTCTTTTTTTTTTTTTGGTAGGCAGGTTCTTTACCACTAGCACCACCTCACACAGAGAGATTTAGGCAAAACCCCAAAGACACCCAGCAAGCCAGTGGACCATCCCTGGATTCTCCAGTTTCTTAGCTGAAAGATGGTTTCCTTTGCCCACACCGGCTGAGACAGGAGTCTGGCCCCCCATCTGGTAAGGCTGGAGCAAACAGCTTTATGGAAGACAATTTTTCCACAGACCAGGACGGGGGTGAGGGGTGGGGGTAGCGGGGCGGGATGGTTTGGGGATGATTCAAGCACGTTACATTTATTGTGCACTTTTATTTCTATTATTATTGCATCAGCTCCACTTCAGGTCACCAGGCATTAGATCCCAGAGGTTGGGGACCCCTGCCTTAAAGTTCTGGAGCTCAGGTCCATAGTTCCCTCTCCTTTCTCCCAGGGAGGGAAATTTTGCATGGAGGAGACCTTGTCTAGAATTCCATCTCTCCGACTTGGCCGCCTGGAACGGATGACAATTCCTTTAACCCCAATAGGCAAGCTGCCCTCACCTGGTTTCAAAGGAGCCCCCTCTCAGGCAGGAGGGAGTGTGCTAGGCACTCGGGGCACAGAGGCTTCCAGGTCTTTCCCCTACCTCTCTTGCAGTCTCACACACACATATTCAGGCACACACTCTACAGAGCACTCTAGGTCTTTCTCCCTCTCTCAGTGTGTGTCTGACTGTCACACACACACACTCAGAGTCACAATGTTGGGCTCTGGACAGCCCTCTGCTATCAGAACAACCCCTCCCCTCCCCTTCCCTCTCTCTTGGCTCACAGCTCCTCAGTACCCATCCACTCGCCCCTAGCCTCAGCCCCGGGGTCACTCACCGTCCATCCGGCCCACTCCGCCCTGCTCCAGGACGGTCCCCGACGGAGGGAGGCAGCGGGCCCCTGCGTACCGGCAAGGGACAGGGGGTCTCCGGTGCTGGGTTGCTGGCGCGCGCCCTTGCCTCACAGTCCGGCGTTCGCAGGCCCCAGCCCAGAGCGGGATCCTCCTTCCCGAGCCGCGCGGAGGAGACCGTGCAGCGGCCGGGATGGAAGTCTCCCGAGTCGCGCAGCTGCCCGCCCGGCTCTAGGCTCTACTGCCCGCTGCCGGCTGCCCGCCGCTCGCGCTCCCGGGCCAGGGGGAGGGGGCTCGCGCCGCGCCATGCGGTCGTCATGGCACCCGGCACACCAGTGTCGTCGCAGCGCCCCCTTGCCCGCGCTCCCGGCCCCCGGCCTCTTCCCAGATGTGGCTCCCTCCGCACGAACGGAGCACCCCTCCAAAGCAGAGGACAACCCACTGACCACTGCAGCCCTGGCTGCGACAAAACTCTGTGTCCCTCTCCCTGTGACCCCCATCCCAGCGCCTGTCCCCTACTCCTTGTCGACGCCGTAGAGGAGCCTGACCCCCAGCCAACCACCCCTGTGGACAGGACACTGAGGCCCTCCTGAGAAGGGGATGAGAGGCAGCTGTCATACACCATAAGGCGAGGAAAGCAAGGGACAGTGTGTTGGTAGACAGTTAATTCCACGACTCTGGAATTAACTGGCCAGGCGCTCACTAGATGTCTCCTCCTGGGCAAGTGTCTTACTTGCAGCTGAGCCTCAGTTTCTGCGTTTGTGAAATTGTTTTGAGGGAAGTAAATGAGATAATGTCAAAGTTTCTGCCCAGCATGTAGTAGATGCCCAATATGTGGTCCCTTGGGCTGGATGGGAGGCTACCTCCCTCCCACCATTCCAGCCCTGGTCAGGCACCACCATAGACTTTTGTCATTTGAATGAAGATCCCAGGTTCCAGGCAGATGGAAGAGAGTGAATGGCCCAATCTTCCCTTTAGTGGGGAGCTCTGAGGTTTATTCTGGAGGGGCTCTGGGGAAACGATTTCCACCAGGCCACTTCCTAGCCTCCCTTATCCCTCTAGCCCATTCTCTGACCCAAATGGCTGGTGGAGTCTCAGGACTAGAAAGGCCTTAGAGGACACTGAGTATAACCCTGACCTCGGCAAGTGTCTTGATCCTAATGGCCAGCAATGGGTATTTCTGTCTTCCATTTGCTGTCTTCCCCAGGACAGCCCTTCAGAGAGCCTGCAGAAGGGAGGCGCCCTCTCAGGCCTGCCCTTCTGCAGGTGAAACATCCGAGTTTCTTTGGACTTTTGGCTTCCTGTGACTTGCCTCAGTTTCATGTGTAAATGGGGATGATAGCCTATCTCCTAGAGTTGTGAAGATGAAAGAAGTTCCTCTGTGTAAAGCTCTTGGAATAGCACTTGACACAAGAGATCAATATAAGTTGGCTATATCATTACTACCTTGAGTCCACCTTCCTGAGGAAGTGCTCAAAGTTTCCCTGACAGTCAGGACCCAGAACTGGGACGGGTCTTATCAGGCCCTTTAGAGCAATGCAGAGTTCAGGAAATGGCTATAAAATCTGCATACCCCAGCTCTGCCATTTATTTTATGTGACTTCGGGAAAGTTATATAACCTCATTGCACCTCAGTTTCCCTTCATTTACAAAATAGGGATGATAATAGTACCTGGTAGTGCTAAGTCGTGTCCAACTCTTGCGACCCCACCAGGCCCCTCTGTCCGTGGAATTTCCCAGGCAAGTATACTGGAGTGGGTTGCATTTCCTTCTCCAGGGTATCTTCCTGACCCAGGGATGGAACCCGCATCTCCTGCACTGCAAGCAGTCTTCTGCATTACAGGCAAATTCTTAACCGCTGAGCCTACCATACTGTAAAGCACTTAAAACAGTGCCTGGCATAGTAGGTGCTAAATAAATGTGAGCTATATTTATTACGTGGGCTTTTAAAACTTCAGTTTCACCTTTTTCGGTTTCTCCTTTTTCCCCCTCCCTTTCTTCTTTCTTTAGCAGCCACATCATTTTAGTGCATTAACGTAAGCTCATGATCAGCTCCCCCCACTCACCCTATTTTTTATTTGAATGGTTCTGAATCAGAGCCACTTTCCCGACCTTCTCTCTCCTCTTCTACAGACTTCTTTCTTTCACCATCAGAATCTTTGTGCCATGCCCAAGGACAAGTGGTACCATTCAAAACAAACTCAGCAGTTCAGCCTCTGAGGGCCAGGCATGGCAGTGCCATGGACAGAAAGACATGGGTGTGAGTTCAGTTTCCACCATTTATTACCCTTGCGGCCCTGTGTAAGTCATTTAGGCCCTTTAACCTCATTTTCTACATCTTTAAAAAGAAATTTATCATCTTCTTCTCAAGACTGCTGTGAGGATTAAAAGTCAAGGGCCACAGACACAGTGTCCTTCCTTCTCCCCAAGGTTATGGGTGGAGGCAAAACAGATAGCTTGAGTAAAAGCCCTTCCATGCAAATTTTAAAAGTGTCACCTCTCACTCCCCTCCCTACTCCAAAGAACCTCCCGGGAAACCTGCTCACTACTGCTCTGTTTCAGACCATGCCTCCTCCTAGGCTCACCTGACAGTCAGTCTGGGGTACTGCCAGCCTTGAAACTTCAGTCAAGCAAAGCATCATTGCTCCTATTTAACACGTGAAACCACTGAGGTTAATGCCTTACCCAATATGACACAGCTGGACAGTAGAGGAAAGAGCACTCCTAGGGACTCCTAGGGCATTGGCTTTGTTGCCCTTCACACTAGCCTAACTTCAAGCTTCTTGGCCATTTGGGAGCATCTGAGAAATTATGAGTGTGGTCACTCAAGCCTCAGAGGCAACTCCTGCTCATTTGGGGAGCCCTTTGTCTTTCAGGGGTTCCCACTCTACCCATTCTGGTCAAGCCCTTCATTTCAGAGATGCTGCTCCCCATCCCACCCCACCCCCAATAGCTGTAGCTGGACCCCTGCATTGTGTCCCTGGGAGTGTTCTAACCATCAGTTCCACCTTCCTGGAAACTGATTTTCATCTGAAAAGCTGGGTGCCAGGAGGTGGCAGGGGGCCATGGGATTGAGAAGGCCCTTGAAGGGAGAAGAGCTTCCTGTGCTGACTGGAACCTGTGTGGACACCTGCTTGGAAAAGGGTCTGAAGGGAAGAGGGAGGAGATAGAGAGAGATCTTAAATCAAGCTTTCTGGGGGACACTGAGGGAAGTCAAAGAGGCAAGAGCCTGAGCAAAGCAGTAACAACCGTCAGCCACGGGAGGGAGGGTTTAATGGGCTGTGGTGAATGTTGGGGAGCTGAGGCTTAGCCAGCAACCTGGCTGAGGTTCAGGCTGACAGTGTGCCATGTGTTAGCTTGTGTGATGCTGTGTCTGGGAGTCAGGTGCCTCCAGTTCTAGAGCAAGTTCTATTTACTGTGTAACCTCAAGCAAGTGGTTCAACCTCTCTGGACATCAGTGTGAAGAGGGAGATGGATTGGAAGCAAATCATTTGGTGATTGCTAATCTGGTCTCCCAGTCCTCGTGTTCCTAGCTCCCAGTGAACACAACACGGGAAAGTTCTGCCTCTTTCCAAATCGGCTCATCATCCTTCCCGTCCCCTGCTGGCTGTTCCTCCTGCTGTGCTGTCCTTCCAGGGAAAGACCCCCACCTGCACAGCCTGAACACTAACCAGGTGACAGACTCAAGGCCCTACGGGGGCTGGACAGGGAGGCCAATGCATAAATGAATGTGGCCAGGCGTGGCCACAAGGGCATTCCTGCCTGGCTTCTGCCACCCAGCTCCTGGAGATCGCTGCCATCAGAATGTAGGCTCAGGGTTGCCAGTTTTCTGATTTTTTTCAGAAGCCAGAAACCCAGATATTTTTCATGAATTTCAGCTCTCAATTTTAAATGGTTGGGCAACTAACTCAAAATTACTTTTAAACATTGTGCAGGCCAAACAAAATACATCTGTGGACTGAATTCAGCTCAAGGCCCTTTTGCAAGTTCTTGAATCTCTACAGGCCAGTGGTTCTCAACCTTGGCTGCACATTAGAATCCTACACAGGAACTTAAAAAAAAATAAAAATCACCAGTGCTGGGACCATAGTGTGGACCAGTTGAATCAAGTTTCTGGCAGGCAGAGCCTAGGAATCAGTACTTTTTCAAAACTTTCTAGGTGATTCTAATACATGGGCAAGGTGGAGACCCGCTGCAAGCCCCTTCTTGGCTTTTCCCCTTCCACAAAGGTCCTGGTCTCGTGGAGCTCACCATCAGCTATGGGGAGAAATGAATGAGTGAGTGAGTGAATGAATGAATGATCCCGTTGTCTGTGGTTCACCCCCATACTATTCCCAAATCATGAATCTAATTGTGCCCCTCCTGTGGACATCCAGGTACCTCCCAGAGTAAACCTTAATTCCTCCAGGGACTTCCCTAGTGGTCCAGTGGTTAGGACTCCCTGCTTCCACTGCAGGGGGCATGGGTTCAATCCCTAGGCAGAGAATTAAGATCCTGCATACTTCGAAGCCAAAAGACAAAACAAAACCTCCTCCATATGCCATACAAGCCCCTCACAACCTGCACCCTCGAGTCTTCCTGTTTCTCCCTTGATCACCCATACTTCCCTCAGCGAGCATCCCTGCTCTTCCTGTTTAAGTGCTCCATGCTTTTGCTGTGCTGTTCCCACTGCCTGGCTACCTCCTGATGTCCCACTCCTTATCTCTCCTCACCTGCCCATCAGCCAGTCCCTCGTCCCATCCTCTCTGCTCCCACATCTCTAGAGTAGCTATTAGACCAACCTTTCCCTGTTAGTCTCACCTTGGAGATTTTAAGCCCCACCCGCTCCATGCTGAGGCCACACCCTATACCAATTACATCACCAGATAATAGTTTTTAAAGATCCCCAGGTGATTCTATTGTACAACAAACTTTGAGAATCACTGTCTTGATACTGAAGTACTATTTCCCTTCCCACACCTGTCTCCCTAACTAGGCTATAACCACTCCTTCTCTGCCCCAACCAGGAGCAGAGATCCTAGGTCGTTTGCTGCCATACCCTAGCATCCTTCCTTGGTGGGTGGGGTGCACAAGGCCTGTGCTGGCCTCTCCTGGGCACCCCCTGTCCTCTAAGCATATAGAAGTGTGCTCTGAGATGCCCAAGGGAATTGGGAGGTGCCCACGTGGAGGGCTGACATGAAGCCGCAGAGTGCCCTGTGGGATGTCTCTCCAGTGGCAGGAAAGCCAGCATCTCCATTGGGAGACTTGATCTCTCTCCCTGGCTGGAAATGCATCCAGCCTTTGGGGTGAGGAAGGCCACTGGTGTTGCCACCATTTCAAAAATGATCAGAATCCACAGGGGAGGGGAAGGGGGTCTCAGCCTGGCGGCAACATGGCTCTCAGGAAGCAGTGACACTGCTAGCATTTTCAGCATCTGTTTGGTGTTGGGGGCAGGACTAACCCTATGAAGAGTGAGGCCAGGGGAGCTTCAGAGAGACTGAGTTTTAGGCCCGAGTGGGCTCCCTTCCTGGGAGTCAGGAGGTGCCTCTCTCTCCCCTTCGCCAGCCAACACTTCCTTGAAACTGCTTTAAAATGCTAATTAATGAGCTCTCCCCAAGGAAGAGTTATCTGCATTTATAAATGACAAGCCAAAGTGCTAATGGCTGACTCTTTTCTCACAGCACAGCCAGGGCGAAGGAGAGGCCAGAAGTGCCAAGCAGAAGAGCTCAGGACCCAGCAAGGACCCCAGAAAGAACCCAAGGCCGGAGCCAGAAGCCTGAGCATTCTTCTGGGCTCTGTGCTGCATGTCGTTGGGTAAGGGCTCCACTTGCTCTCTGGAACACTCTCTCTGGAGCTCAGTGTTCCCATCTATAAAATGGGAGAGCTACGGGCCAGAAGCGGAGAAGGCGATGGCAACCCACTCCAGTACTCTTGCCTGGAAAATCCCATGGACGGAGGAGCCTGATAGGCTGCAGTCCATGGGGTCACTAAGAGTCGGACACAACTGAGCGACTTCACTTTCACTTTTCACTTTCATGCATTGGAGAAGGAAATGGCAACCCACTCCAGTGTTCTTGCCTGGAGAATCCCAGGGACGGCGGAGCCTGGTGGGCCACCGCAGTCTATGGGGTCGCACAGAGTCGGATATGACTGAAACAACTTAGCAGCAGCAGCAGCAGCATGGATCAGAAGAACTTCCTACTCTGGGGTCTACCTTCTCTGAGAACCCAGGCTAAGGAGTCCCCTCAGGAGGAGGGGCTGGGGCCACACCAAGGAACTCCAGCTCTCTGGCTGGGGTCCTATGCCCTGAGGAGGGGTGAGTTGAAGGCTTCTAGGTCAAGGTGGGGTCAGGTCAGCATCACAGGACCAGAGAAATAATGGCAAATTGTTGAGGCCTTTTGGGAGAGGTGGGTAGCTCTCTGGGGGCAGCAGAGCCTCCTTCAGGCAAGATAGAGCCTTTGTAAACCATTTCCCAGGCCCTGGACACCAATCCCTGGAAATATGGACTTGGTTTGGATCCTGGTTGCCCCACCGATTAATGTCTGACCTTGACCAGGTTCTCTGTCGTCTCCAGTTTTCAGTGTTTCACCTGGAAAATTGAAATAAAAACAGTAGCTCCCTCTTGTGCTGTGGGGAAGTACTCTGCACTGTCACAGACGCGTGGTGAGCTGCTGGTATGGATTTTATTTTAGCAACTTTTCACCTCCTCTGTGCACCTCTGGTTCTTTCCTCTCCCCTCCAGCTGTGGATGGTTCCCATCCTTTACCAGAAACCCAGAGCAGGTGGTTCAGCTTGGTTCATCTTGGTGCCAGGAATATTAACATCCTTGCAGGAGAATCAGTCATTAGAAAAGAGTACCCAAAACCTAGAGATGAAGCCAAGATGGTAACTGCATGTATGCATGAAGCTCTGTTCAAAGGGCTTGCCCACGAAATGTTCCCCTGTGGCTCTGTCAGTTACCATTACTTAAGGGCACAGATGCTGAGAGGTTACATGGTAATTTGTGGATTTGTGTCCAGTAGAAAAGAATGTCAACCCCACTGTTGGCTGTTTATTGCCTTGTAGGACACTGACCAGTGTTGCATGTAACAGTGATCATATTCCAACATTCTTTTTTCTTCCAAGATTATACAAATACCCTGGGAATCAGCTTTACTGTCTTGGTTCCCTCATTAACTAATGAGCTGAATAAAATCTTTGACACATGATCATCCTATATTTATAAAAGTCTTGTTTTTATCTTCTGAAAATTACACTTTGGCATTGCCTATCACAGGGACTTTGAGAATATGAGAGAGGATCTCAGAGTCATCAAAAGTCAAGCTTCACAAACTTGAATATGTCCACGGATCATGTGAAAGTCGCTCAGTCGTGTCCGACACTTTGAGACCCCATGGAATTCTCCAGGACAGAATACTGGAGTGGGTAGCCTTTCTCTTCTCCAGGGGATCTTCTCAACCCAGGGATCAAATCCAGGTCTCCCACACTGCAAGCATTTCAGGTGGATTCTTTACCAGCTGAGCTGCAAGGGAAGCCCTTGTGAATCATGTTGGGGGAGGGGTGGTGGTCTGGGCTGCAACAAGTTGAGAAGATTGGGGAAGAGGTGTCCTCCTTCCCACTGAGCTCTCTGAGTTTCTGGGCTTGGCCTGCTTAGGACACCCTTCTTTAGAGCTTAGAGTCTGAGAGAAATGGCAAATATGGATAGTGATTCTAGGCATCTTCTCATCACTGAGGTAGATCATGAAATAAATCCTAGACCTATGAATATCCAGTTTGATTCATCAGATATAAGATCCAAAATGATCTGTATGTTTGTATGTAAAAGGAAATATATATGAATACGTTTTCTCACTTATATTTGACTTTTTAGACTAAACTCCGTGTCTCTGTCAGGGGTGGCTGACGACTGGATAAATTTTGGCACATTGATACAATGGAATATTTTTCACCCATTAAAAAGAAGCAAGTGACTTTATTACATATCAAAGTGGAACAAGTCTTCAATTAATTTTGTTAAATGAAAAAAGTGAAGTGCAGAGCAGTCAGTGTGTATAATATACTGCCATTTGGGTAAAGACATTAACAAGTTATATATAATGTGTATAAGTGAGTCTAGGGGAGTAAATAGGAAACTGTTAAGAGTGTTGCCTCCTCAGAAAGAAACTGAGTGCTTGAGGTGGGATGCGTGGCAGTTACTGTTAGATAAATACCCAACTGTTCAACAACCCCACCTATTCCTTGAACTTCCCTTTTTCAGTTTTCTCAAACTGTTTCCTCTTCCATTTCTGCCAGGACCTAGGGCTTTCTTACTCAACTCTGTGTGCCCAGTTTTTCTCAGAGAATTCACTCAAAAATTCACTCTAGACAATGCTTTGTAAATTATACTTTTTCTTCCTCCCCTTATTCACTAATGCTTATCTATCCTATTCGTGCACAGCCCTGTTGTCTGTTCAATGTTATAATGACAGAAAAATGCTGATTTTGTTAAGAGTCGAAGTAGTTTCCAATCCAGGAGATGAAAGAGGATTGGTTTAAACTATTCTTGATAATCCTGTTTCCATTTTCCAGATACTTAATTTTTTAGTCTTTTTTAGCAGCTTGAGGAGTATGAAATTTATCATATGAGAAATGTATCATTGTCCTTTAAAGTGACCATCAGATAAGATAATGAAATGAATCTTGTAATTTTCACTTGCAAGTTTCAATATCAGTGAATAGGACTAATGAATGCTGATTAAATGCTGATTAAAATTTCAGAATTTTCTTGAAAACAAAAATGCAGATTCTGATTCAGAAGGTCTGGGGAGGGACCCATCCTCTGGGTCTAACATTCCCCCAGGTGCTGTTGATGCTGCTCATCTGAAGACCACACCAAGAGCAAGAGCCCCTCCAACCTCTCAACTTTGTGTACAGGAATCCTTCTAGAAATCCTATCAAGGGTGGGAATAGGATCACAGGGAGAGGGTGATGCTAAACCGAAAGCAATGGTCACAGTGGTAGGCTAGTGGGGGAGACCAGAGGATCCCGCCCTCAGATCATGCATACTGGCCACCCGGCACTCCATTAGGAAAAGCCCAGCCACAACACCATGGCTTGTGAGGGCATGTGTGTGTGTGCGCTCAGTCGCTTCAGTTGCGTCCGACTCTTTGCAACCCTATGGGCTGTAGCCCACCAGGCTCCTCTGCCCAGGGATTTTCCTAGCAAGAACACTGAAGTGGGTTGCCCTTCTCCAGGGGATCTTCCCAACTCAGAGATCGAACTTGTGTCTCCCGCATTGGCAGGTGGATTCTTTATTGCTGAGCCACCAGGGAAGCCCGGTTTGTGAGGGATGAAAGACCAAAGCAAAGACTTCCTACTGCTTGTCAGTCCCTGGGATGACAGAGGCCCTGAGGCACGTGCACACTTGGGGTGTTGGAGGACCAGTGGGAGGCCAGTGGGCCCCCCAGTGCAGTGAAGCACAGTGAAGAAGGGGGACAAAGAGGACCAGAGAAGGAATGGAGGGAAGATCACACCTGGTCCTAGAGACCACAGTAAGGACTTGGCTTTTACACTGAAGTGCCATGGAGACCCTGGGGGATGTGGGGAGATAGGGACTTAGGATTTAAAAGGATCCTCTGGGGAATTCCCTGGAGGTCCAGTGGTTAGGATTCCATACTTTCCCCACCAGGGCCCAGGTTCCATTCCTGGTCAGGGAACTAGTCAATCCCTGCTCACAAGTCACACAGCACAGCTAAAAAAAAATTTTTTTTAAATAATAAAAGGATCCTCTGGGTGCTGTGTTGGGGAGAAACAGAGACTCTTTAAGGTGCAGAGGTGGGGGCCCTGCTTTGAGTCTGGTTTACGGGGGCTCAGGTGGTTTTGGAATCTGCATCTTAAAACATCCCAGTGACTTAGTCTCTTATACAGTCCGGAGATCCAGGACCACCCTTGTCCAACCCCCAGGGCCCATGCATGTTATTTTCTAGGTTCATTGAAGGGTTCATTCCTAGGCGTGACCTGCATGCTCTGTCATGTCTGACTGTTTTGCGACCCCACAGACTGTAGCCCACCAAGTTCCTCTGTTCGTTGGATTTCCCAGGCAAGAATACTGGAGTGGGTTGCCATTTCCTACTCCCGGGGATCTTCTCGACCCAGGGATTGCACCTGCATCTCCTGCTTTGGTAGGTGGCTTCTTTACCACCGAACCACCTGGGAACCCATTTTCTAGGTAACTGGTGCCAATGAGCTAGAATGCATCATGACTG
Source organism: Giraffa tippelskirchi (assembly GCF_054371585.1). Taxonomy (NCBI): domain Eukaryota; kingdom Metazoa; phylum Chordata; class Mammalia; order Artiodactyla; family Giraffidae; genus Giraffa; species Giraffa tippelskirchi. Next base: position 66,175,453 of record NC_137276.1, on the reverse strand, counting down.
GCACCCATCAGAGTTGTGTCGTGTGGCAGTTCTGCAGGGTCCACCCCTGAAGACACCTTATTTTAAGTGTTTTCCGTCTGGAGGAGAGAGGGTGTCCAGGTACCCTTGGCTGGTAAGAACTTGGATGTACACAGAGTAGCATGAGCCTCAGCTGACTCCTGGCCAAGGCTCTGAATTGTACAAGTTATTAGATGTCTTTGGTGGCCCAACGCAGAACCCCCTGGATTCCTGAGCTGTGAAGATGGGGGACCATCCCTCTCATTTCCTGTGGGATGAAACCTCCCATCAGCATCCAGATGTCCTCCAGGGATGTGTGACAAACAGCTCTGTGCTTCCCTGAGAGACAGGTTCTTGTCAGGGCACTCGAGTTGAGCCCACACAAGGGCTGGTGTAAGCAGAAGGATGAGGAAGCTCTTAGGTGTATGAAGAGGGCATAATGCTGACCACCAAGGGCTACTTACCTCTACCACCTGAGGCATGATGGGAGGCAGTCTTAGCACCCATTTTATGGCTGAGAAAAGCAAGGGTCAGGGGCTCTTCATAGGAACGTGATGGGAGAAAGAACATGTGAGTTGGAAAAAGCAATTGCATCTCCCATCCCAGCCAGCCTCCCAGTTCAAACCCCAGCTCTGCTTCTTCCAAGGCACACACTAACCCCTAGGCCCTAAGGCTGTCCTCATCTGCAGAGTGAGGACCGAGGGCGTGTTGCTGACAGTAAACAAGAAGACATAGCAGTGTTGCCCAGAGCTGATTAACAGTAGGGGCCCAATGAGTGCTCCTGCCCAGACCTAAGCAGCTGGACTTGTGCCCCTTTTATGAGGGACAGGTTCAGCCCACTCAGTCCTGAGGCTCATGTGCACAGAGTGATCTGACTGCTCTTGGACCCAGCCCAGCTCATGTCCTGCCTAGTGGCCCAGTGATGCAAACTCCCAGGACTGTCCTTCTTGGCCTTGGCATCTCTCCCAGTGCTCTGGCCAGAACTTCTGGGCCCCTGCTAATGCTCACCCTTCCAGGAACTGCTCCCCACCCCAGGGCCAGCTTTCTGAGAAGGGACAGGCATGTTTCACGTAAAGGGCAGCTCCAAAGTAAGGCCTAGGGTCCAACACTGAATCTGGGGGAGACTGAGATCATGGCATCTGGTCCCATCACTTCATGGGAGATAGATGGGGAAACAGTGGAAACAGTGTCATACTTTATTTTTTGGGGCTCCAAAATCACTGCTGATGGTGATTGCAGCCATGAAATTAAAAGATGCTTACTCCTTAGAAGGAAGGTTATGACCAACCTAGATAGCATATTTAAAAGCAGAGACATTACTTTGCCAACAAAGGTCCGTCTAGTCAAGGCTATGGTTTTTCCAGTAGTCATGTATGGATGTGAGAGTTGGACGGTGAAGAAAGCTGAGAGCCGAAGAATTGATGCTTTTGAACTGTGGTGTTGGAGAAGACTCTTGAGAGTCCCTTAGACTGCAAGGAGATCCAACCAGTCCATCCTAAAGGAGATCAGTCCTGGGTGTTCACTGGAAGGACTGATGTTGAAGCTGAAACTCCAATACTTTGGCCACCTGATGAGAAGAGTTGACTCATTGGAAAAGACCCTAATGCTGGGTCGGATTGGGGGCAGGAGGAGAAGGGGACGACAGAGGATGAGATGGTTGGATGGCATCACCAACTCGATGGACATGGGTTTGGGTAGACTCCGGGAGTTGGTGACGGACAGGGAGGCCTGGCGTGCTGCGATTCATGGGGTCACAAAGAGTCGGATACGACTGAGCGACTGAACTAAACTGAGAAACAAAACCCCCTATGTGTGGTGATGGATGTTAACTAGACTTACTGTGATGGTCATTTCACAGTTTATACACATAGGGAATCACTGTTATACACCTGAAGCTAATATAATGTTATATGTCAGCTGTATTCTCAAGCAAAGCAACCCTCTAGCCCCGTACATCTTACTACCAACATTAATACGTCTTTGTATCTCATCATATTCAACACAACAGTACTAATCCAGGAAATTCTTGCCCAGAAAGTAAAAGTTGTAAATCACTGTATTGTTCATTCTAGGAAATTCCTGAAACAATCATTTAAAGGAACATCAAACTGCCTAACTCTTTAGTAAACGGCATCAAAAGAGAGCTTACAAGGACTTCACTGGCCATCCAGTGTTAAGAAACTGTATTCCCAATGCAGGGGGCACAGGTTCAATCCTTGGTCAGAGAACTAAAATCCCACATGTCACTCAGCACAGCCAAAAAAAAAAAAAAAGAAAGAAAAAAAAACTTACATCTTTTTTCCTTTTAATAAATATTTCTTTTTTTTTTCACTTTTTTTAATTGAAGGATAATTGCTTTACAGAATTTTGCGGTTTTCTGTCGTACATCAACAAGAATCAGCCATAGGTACACCCATTTCCTCTCCCTCCCAAACCTCCCATCTCCCTCTCCATCCCACCCTTCTAGATTGTCACAGAGACCCTGTTTGAATTCCCTGAGTCATACAGAAAATTCCCGCTGGCTATCTATTTTGCACATGGTATTGTAAATTTCCATGTTTCTCTCTTCATACATCTCACCCTCCTCCCCTCCCCCTGTGTCCTTAGGTCTGTTTTCTATGTCTATTTCTCCATTGCTGCCCTGAAAATTAATTCACCAGTACCAACTTTCTAGATTCCATATATATGCAAGAGCATATGATAGTTACATTTCTGACTTACTTTACTCTGTGTAATAGGCTTTAGGTTTGTCCACCTCATTAGAACTGACTCAAATGTGTTCCCTTTTATGGCTGAGTAATATTCCATTGTCTATATGTACCACAGCTTCTTTATCCATTCATCTGTCAATGGACATCTAGGTTGCTTTCACGTTCTAGCTATTGTAAATAGTGCTGCAATGAACATTGGGGTACATGTGTCTTTTTCAATTCTGGTTTTCTCAGAGTATATGCCTAGGAGTGGGATTGCTGGGTCATATGGTGATTTTATTCCTAGTTTTTTAAGGAATCTCCATACCATCTTCCATAGTGGCTGTATCAGTTTACATTCCCACCAGCAATGCAAGAGGGTTTCCTTTTCTCCACACCCTCTCCAGCATTTATTGTTTGTAAACTTTTTGATGATGGCCATTCTAATGGGTGCGGGGTGGTATCTCATTGTAGTTTTGGTTTGCATTTCTCTAATAACGAGTGATGTTGAGCATCTTTTCATGTTTGTTAGCCATCTGTATGTCTTCTTTGGAGAAATGTGTTTAGGTTTTTTTCCCACTTTTTGATTGGATTGTTTGTTTTTCTGGTATTGAGTTGTATGAGCCGCTTGTATATTTTGGAAATTAATTGTCAGTTTCTCCCATTCTGAGGGTTGTCTTTTCACCTTGTTTGTAGTTTCCTTTACTGTGTAGAAGCTTTTAAGTTTAATTAGGTCCCACTTGTTTATTTTTGTTTTTATTTCCATTACTCTAGGAGGTGGTCATAGAAGATATTGCTTTGTCATCAAGTGTTCTGCCTATGTTTTCCTCTAAGAGTTTTATAGTTTCTGATTTTACATTTAAGTCTTTGAGAGCTTACATCTTAAGACTCTTTGAACCCCTTGCCTCAAAACATCTCCTTGTTGTGTCCACCAATTCTAAACTCTATCACAATCTTTATGCTATCCTAGTCGAGGCATCCTCCCCTGCACAGAAAGCCCCACCTGAAAACAGACTCAGAATCTCCTCATTCTTGTGACTGTGCCCTCCCTATGCTGGCACACTGGGAAGGCGTGGTAAAGCTCTCTCTGACCCGGAGAAGAGTTGTCTCAGTTCTGTCTGACCAATAGCTCTCGACCTGTGATATTTCTGGTGAGCCAGCATTCAGCAAGAAGAAATGGAGTCAGGGGGAGTCTTCTGTTTGACCTTTGGGGAGGGGTGCGTGGCAGCCTGAGTCCAGGCCGGCCCAAAAGATACAGCTATAGTGGAGCCCCCAGAACCACAGAGTGAGTTCTGGAAGGTCCCTTGGGGATCTCCTTACAGCCCCTTCCCTTTACAGACAGCAGAGTCCAGAGAGAGGAAAGGAATTTGTCCAATGCACAGAACTCACTGCAGTTGTTAGGTAGATTAAATGAGTTAATATCCGTAACGTGCTTAGACACTGCCTGGTGTGCACAAAGCTCTATATGTGTTTGTTAAACAAAAGTGATGGCAAGGCTGGCCTAAAACTCAAGGCAAACTTGGGCTGATCTCCCAGATTTAGAAAACAAAAACTGACTTAAACCTTGAACCCAGGAGCAGTTTCTCACTTGCATCAGAACACCTGGAGTTAAAGATTATTAAAGTGGAGTGCTGGGCTCCACCTCCAGAGCATCTGATTCTGTAGCTGTGGAGTTGGGGTGAGATCTCTAACCAGCTCCCTGACTGGTCCTGAAACCCCTCCTTGAGAACTTTGGACCCTGAGAAGTGAACCACTAAGGGTATAATTTCTGGCATCAGTCAGGGAGAAATGGCAAGGCGGGGACAGTGGGCCCCTTCATCCTTCTGCAGGTACCAGGTCCCCCCAGACTGTTTAGACCTCTGCAGCCACACAGCGTCAGGGCAGGCATCAACTCTGCCTGGCTGTGCCTCTGCCCACTGTGAATATTCAAGCTGCACTCGGGTCAAGCTGCTTTACCCCATAATTTCAACCAGAGGGGCAGCCCCTCCTCTTTGCTGATGGATGGGGTTGCCACCTGGGCCACATGAGATCTGTGCCATAAGAATGAATCAAACACCAACAGGCAGATGAAACCAATGCATTCTTTATTGCAGACTGAAGCGAAGGGCTCACTCACACAGTGGGCTTTGATTTGGGGCCTTCTCTGACTGCCCAAGCTTTCCCAGCAGGCATGGGCAAACTCTCCAAGCAGAGTAGAAAACAGCTTCCAGAAGCCACCCCGTCTAGGGGCCTTAGGTGACGACCTGGGGAAGCAGCAGAGGTTACCCAGGAAGGCCAGGCAAAGCCAGCTGTCCTCTCTTGGCAGCTTTGGGTCAGTCCCTTCACTGGGAGCACCATGCAGCCTCTGGAAAGATCGAAGGGGCCCAGGGTCTCTGGGGGCTGGTTTAGGGGGCATGAGCAGACTCAGACTCCACCAATGGTGCAGAGGGAGAGCCGAGAACCTTCACCCTCTACTCTGAGAATGTCCCCAGGATTGCCCCAGGCTCGGGCTCGTGGTATCAGCTGGCGATCTTCTGAAATGCAGTTTCTGGTTCCAGAAGTCTAGAATGGGGCCTGGGATTCTGCATTTCTATCGAGCTCCCATGGATGCCAACTCTGCAGGCCCACAGACCACACTTGAGCTGCAAGGCTCTGGCCATACAGTATCTTCCTGCATATCGGAAAAGTGCACCCCTTCTTTGACAAGGAAAAATATCACTCCAAGACACAGTCTAGGGTATCCCAACCAGCCTGGGCTGGACTGCAGGCTCACTCGTCCCCACCGTCCATGGCTGAACTCCAAAGCCCTAGAAGATCCCATTTCAGCCTCCTCAACCTGAAAACACTTTCCCCCAGAGCTTCACCAGCCAGGCCTTGGAAGATGAGCAGAGCAAACACTGATCATCCAGCAACGGGCCAACAGTGGCCCAACCAGTCAGCCTCTTGCCGAGACCAAAGGCCTGGGCAGGGGCAGGCCGTGGAGCCGGGGAGGGGGAATGGGCCTGGGAGCATTCTGAGAAAGGGTTAGTGCTCTGAGCGGTGGTCTGAGCTCTGAACAGCCTAACCTCAGGACGGGAAGAGGGCCACTAGTCCACAGATGTAGGATCTGGGTAGTCTGGCTTGCTGCAAGTCCAGAGGCCTCAGCCGTCTCCTGTAGACCAGGCCAGGTGGGCTCTGGGCTCTGAGTCTGCTTGCTCCACAGATGAGAAGGTGGGAGGTAGATATATCTGGGGATCACAGGGTCAGCAGTTGTCCAAACCACAGGTGTGGTCAGGAAGCCAGAGCCCCAGGCCCTGTGGAGGGACCAGTTGCCCGTTTGCCGGGTGCTGTCCCAGTGTTAGCACTGAAAGTCCCACGTCCCAGGAAACCCCTCAGCCCCAGGCAAACAGAGATGGTTGGTCACACAATTACCTGGCCACAACCTAGACTCCAGATCGAGGGCCTAGAGATGACTAGGTCATCAGGGCTCTGGGTGCTGGTGGCCTGGGAACTGGCTGGTCACAAATGCAGGTCATCAGGGCTCTGGGTGCTGGTGGCCTGGGAACTGGCTGGTCCATGGTGCCTTCTGCCCCAACATGGACCAATGACAAGGCAGCCAGACAACTGTCTGAGGGCAACTGTGTTGAGGGTGGCACAGGTGCAAACGGCTGTGTTTCTCTCTGGGCCGCCATTCCTGCAACAGGACTGATGCCAGGCAAACCTGGTCACCACGGGGGAGGGATGGAGCGGTGTGGACTTCCAGCCCCGCTGATTTCCTAGTCATGGGTAAGCACAGAGCCCCCTGCTGGTCCTTGGGCCCCTACACAGACATTCTCAGCCGTGCCACAGCGCTGGGCCACACTCTCTCTGTAGCTTTCCCGTGACTCCTAGTTCCGGTTCGCGCCAATCCAGGGGCCCAGAGGGCTGAGGATGGGGCACAGTGGAGGGCCTCATCCAGGTTGGTCCTCAGGAAACAATAAATAGATGGAGGTTGTCTTCTGTCACTCTGAGGGCAGCTGCCAGCTCTCAGCACTAGAAACAAGGCCTCAAACCCACAAGGGCCCGGAAAGTGCGCAGCAATGCTCATCCATGGGCCCAGAAGGTATTGATGACTTGAAGGTAACTTGGAGGTATGTGTTCCCCCAAAAGTCTTCAAGGAGCCAAAAGGAGGCAAAAGCCCCTGCCGTTGCCCCCTTTTTCAAATTGTAAGGCTGAGGACCTGCCCAGGTTTGCGCAGAAGCTGTGAGTGCCGGGAGTCTGGGCTCCAAGCCCCTCCTTGCCTCCTCCATCCAGGTACTCCAGGGCCCACTACTGCTCTACGCTATCTATCCAGGACCGCTGCACCCTCCCACCACGCGCTACTCAGCCCGCCCGCCCCCAGCCCCCCAAGCTTGGCCTCACACAGGCCCACGGGACTCCCTCCCCCAGGGCGCCAGGCCAGGTGGCCTCTGTCCCTTGCTGGGTGGGCACGAGGAGGCAGGCCTAGGGTGGGGGGGCCCGGGCGCCCTCTGGAGACATGAGCATGTCGAACTTGATGAGTGGTGGGGCGATGACGCGCACCTCGGCGTTCAGCGGGTTGAAGCGCAGGTTGATGCGGTGCAAGGCAGGCATGGCAGCCAGCTTCTCCACGGGCACGTCTGTCAGAGAGAAAGGGACAGGTTAGGGGGTCAGGGACACACGGGCCGAGAAGAAGGACGATGGGTTCACTCACTGTATGTGGGCTCAGCGCCTGGCACCCGGCTCCATGTGAGGGGCCATTGGGACCCACCAGGGAGATACAACCACAGGCAGGAAAGCATGCTATTAAACACAGGATTACCACTTATCCCAGCCATGCCACTCCTGAGTGGAACTCACCAAACTGCAAACAGGTACTCAAAATACTTCAGCACTATTCACAATAGCCAGTGTCCACCAATGATGAATGGATAAACAAAAAGCAGTATAGACAAACCATGGAATATTAGCTTGACACAGGCTACAACACAGATGAACCTGAAAAATGTTATGCTGAATGAAAGAAGTCAGATATAAGAGATCACAGAGTACATGATTCTATTCTTATGAAATGTCCAGGATAGGCAAAACCATAGGGACAGAAAGTAGACTAGCGGTTGCCAGGGACTGGGGAAGGAAGGATTGGAGAGGGACTACTTAATGGGTGCAGGGCCTCTTTTGGGGTGATAAAGTATTTTGGAACTAGATAGAGTTGACAGTTGCAGAGCAGTGTCAATATATCAAATGCCACTGAAATGTACATTTTAAAATGGGTAATTTTATCACATTTTCTTTAAAGCTATACTAAAACTTGGTAACATTTACAGTTCCTCACACCTAAACTTTAGGATCACTCGGTCTCTAGTTCAAGTCCCAGGTCAGCCACATAACAGCTGTGTGCCTAAAGCAAATTACTAAATTTCATGCCACATATATGGAAAAGACAGAAACTCTAATTTGAAAAGATTCATGCAATAATGTTCATAGTAGCACTATTTACAATAGCCAGGACATGGACGCAACCTATCCTATCCAACAGAAGAATGGATAAAGAAGATGTCATGTGTGTATATATATGTATGTGTATATATATATACATAATGGAATACTACTCAGCCATAAAAAAAACAATGAAATAATGCCATTTGTAGCAACACAGATGGACCTAAAGAATAATATACTGAGTGAAGTAAGTCAGATAGAGACAGACAAATACCATATATCATTTATGTGTGGAATCTAAAATATAAGACAAATTAAGTTATTTACAAAATAGAAACAGGCTCACAGACATATAAAGCACATTCATGGTTATCCAAGGGGAAAGGCGGGGTGCATGTGTGTGTGCTCAGTTGTGTTCGACTCTGCAACCCCACGAACTGTAGCCCACCAGGCTCCTCTGTCCATGGGATTTTCCAGTCAAGAATACCAGAGTGGGTTGCCATTTCCTTCTCCAGGGGAATCTTCCTGACCCAGGGATCGAACCCAAGTCTCCTGTGTCTCCTGCATTGGCACTGGATTCTTTACCACCAAGCCATCTGGGAATCCCAAGGCAGAGTGGAGGAGCAATAAATTAGGAGTATGGGATTAACAGATCCACACCACTACATATAAAAAAATAACAAGGATTTACTGTATAGCATAGGAAGCTATATTCAATATCTTGTAATAATTTATGTGGGTAAGAAACCTGAAAAAAGTATATATTAATATATGTATAGCTGAATCACTTCACTATATACCTAAAACTATACTTTAATTAAAAAATAATAAAATGAACTTCATATCAGGATAATAACAGTATATACCTCACATAGTTGTTTAAGGATGAAAGAGAATATCTGTGCAGTCATTCCTCAGAGACACTGCGGGTTTGGTTCCAGCCCACCACAACAAAGTGAATATCTCAACAAAGGGAGTCATCTGAATATTTTGGTTTCCCAGTGCATATAAAAGTTGTTACCCTACCCTATAGTCTATTAAATATGCAATAGCATTATGTCTAAAAATACATGCATGTACCTTAATTTTAAAATACTTTATTGCTTAAAAAAAAGTTCTCCATCATCTGAGCCTTCAGCAAGTCACAATCTTTTTGCGATAGTAACATCAAATATCACTGATCACAGGTCACAGGAGCTTGCTCTCCCTTTAGTACTTTGGAGTGACTGGCTCTGAGCTCCCTGGAGACTGGCTCTATCAATTAGACCAAGGGTCTAGTGCTGGAGGCAGGAGAAATTCTTAACCTCCTAAGAGTAGAGTCTTTTCTTTGTCCTTGAATCCCCAGGGCCAAACACCATAGGTGGCATGTAGATATGGTAGGCACAAAAAGATGTTCTGGGCAGCTGGCAGAGAGTTACTAGGGTGGGTCATGGCCGGGAGCTGGGTCCCAAGCAAGACTGGCTAGAGGGCTGCCGGCGGGCTCCATTTGACAGATGAGAACCTACATGATAGGTGAGAGGACAGGAGCCATGAAGGAGGTGATGGGGAGGGACCCAGAGCCCAAGGCAAACATGGAGGCTCAAGTAGGGAAAGAAGCAGAGAGAAGGCGTTTCCAGATCACTAGGTTGTGAGTAGACGCTGTTCCTGAGAGGGGAGGAAAAGCAAGATCAACTGCTATCAATGCCCACTCTGCTTTCTCTGGAGCACATCCGCATGCTAATGTCACATTACCCAGCTGCTAGCAGCCTGCTCCTCTATGCTCCTTACTAGGTGGGGGTGCTGCAGGAGTGGGAGCCAAAGGAAGGGGCTGCTTGTGGAATTCCTTGTCTCTCTTCATGCACAGTGAGCTCCCAAGTGCCCTACTAACAATGGCTGGGAAGAGAAGGACTAATGACTTGGAAGCTTCCCCTTCTCTGTATTAGCACACCAGCTTTGTAACAGCCATAGCCGACAGCACAGCCAGCAGCTGGGCACGCGGGACAGACATCATCCCCTCTGCCCCTGATGGCCCAGATAAGAAAATCCTCTTGCCTTGGGCTCTTAAGAAGTCAGTTCATGGACCGCCCTGGTGGCACAGCGGATAAGAATCTGCCTGCCAAGGCAGGGGACACAGGTTCCATCTCTGGTCCAGGAAGATTCTACATGTCTTGGAGCAACTAAGCCCCATGCGCCAAAACTACTGAGCCTGTGCTCTAGAGCCCTTGAGCTGCAACTACTGAGCTCCCGCACCCTAGAGCCTGTGCTCTGCAACAAGAGAAGCCATTGCAATGAGAAGCTCATGCACTGCGAGGAAGAGTAGCCCCCACTCACCACAACTAGCAAAAGCCCGCACACAGCAACAAAAGACCTGGCACAGCCAATAATAAATAAATAAATAATTTTCTTTTAAAAGTCAGGTAATCAGTGCAAGTTCGATGCATGAAGCAGGGCACTCAAAGCTGGTGCTCTTGGACAATACAGAAGGATGGGGTGGGGAGAGAGGTGGGGGTACATTCAGGATGGGGAGACACATGTGCACTCGTGGATGATTCATGTGGATGTATAGCAATAATCACCACAATATTGTAAAGAAATTATCCTCCAATTAAAATTAATTAATTAATGTTTTAAAAAACCAGGTCATTTCACAGGGTATTTACCATTATATCCCAGGTGACACAGGAGATAATCGAGGCCCAGGGAGGTTAACACATTGTTATTAATAAAATGGGCCCCAGAAAAGAGGCTGATTTTGGGAACTGATATTGGAGGCCCTGAACTAGATGGTCCTTCATAGTGACCCATTTGACAGATAAGGTAACTGAATCATAGATTCTCTAGGGTGACAATGATTCTCTGACTCTACTCTAGCTCCTCTGGATTTTTCAACTAGGCCTGACTTTCGCATTTCAGTGTTCATCTCTCATGTTCAATGTCAGCAAGAATTCTGCTAAGTTGGTTGAGCCAGAAAGTTTCACTCTCAATATCTAATCAGGTTCCGCATCATCCACTGTCCCCTAAGTGATGTCTGTTCACCCTGGCCTGCCTTCAAGCAAGAACTAGGGGTTGTTAAGGACTTTTCTCTCTCTGAACTATATGACTCCTCCATCCTGCAGCTAGGGAGGCCTGCAGGTTGCAAAGTGGCCAGTGCTCCTGAGATGGGGAGGAGGGTCTCCCTGTTATGCCCCTGCCGAGGTTTGCTGGGCATGGCATGAAGACCTGCTGCAGCCCAGCCTTAGAGCAAATCTGTGTGACTCCAGGCCTAGAGAGAGCAGCGCTCCCTGAGTTTTCAGCGCTCCCTGAGTTCTCAGCCTGTCATTTCCAAGTACCACCCACGGAGTTGGCCTCTTCAGAGTCTCCAGCGTTCTCCAAATGGCTCTGCTGGAGAAGAGTGATGGCGTGGGATTAAGTGTATCTCCCTCCCTTTGATTTAACCATGAAGATCATTTGAGCAGCTTAGAAGAAGAAGCAAGGGGGCCAACAGACTGCATTAAAGCTGGCAGAATCAACAACTGGCCTAGCCAAGCTAGCAAACAATAAGCCCAAGAGGCAAGTGGAGAATTTCTAGATAAAGCACAAAGGAGAACATTCAGTCTCCAAGCATCCTAACAAGAGAGGGACGTGGCTGGAGGGTGAAGGGAGGATATGAAATGATCTGCATTTTGCGGGTGGTAAAACTGAGGCTTGGAGAGATTATATAAGCTCCCTAGGGCTACATGGTACATTGGCATCATGCTGCTAGCAGAAGCCAGATCTTCGGACTTTGGCACACCTGGAGAGGAAGAAGAGCCCCAGCCCACCCCTCCTATGGGGCATATCCTCATCCCCATTCATTGAGTCTTGTGGATCCTCATATTCCAGCTCAAAGGCCCCCTCCTCTGTCACTCCCTCTGGTCCCCATCCAAACTCCCATACCACTTTATAAGAGAACATATCTTATATCACACTCTGGGACTATGTTTAAGTACAGTACCTGGCACAGTGCCCACAGGTGCTTAATAGCTATTTGTTAGATGAATGAATGAACGAATAAATGAATGAATGCTTTACCTCCTGAACTAGATCATAAGTTCCTTCAGGCTTAAAACCAACTTGGGCTGGGCACACAGTGGACCCACCATCAACACCATTTGATTAAACAACTCTAACTTCAGTACTTTCAAGAGTTGGGACCCTTCCTCTGACCTGACCCACTCTGGGCACATTTGCTAGTCAGGGCCAGGCCTCTGTGGGCCACGGTTGTGATAGGTTACTAGTTCTTTAGCACAACAATCCAATTTGGAAAATGAGAAAATATTGATGAGCACAAATAAAATCACCCATGTTCCACCATGTATAACCAATTACTTAATGTGAGGTATATGGCCTTACTAACTTTTTTACATGTGTATATGTGTGTATGTATGTGCGTTCACAACTATGTTTCAAAAATGGCCTCCTAGATACTATGCCATAACATAGTTTTTCTTGATGACACACTGTAAACATCTTTTCAGGTTACAAGTCAGTGACAGTATTATGGCCACTTGGTGGTCCAAAGAATGGAGCGATCACACTTTGGCAGATGTTTCTACTGTTAAAAACATTCAGGTTGTTTCCAACTTTCATTATTCCAGAAAATGAGAGATGACTTCAACCCTCTTTCCACCACAGACAGCCCTTCCAGACTCCTGCTTATGTCTGTGGAAGCTTAAAATAATCAATAATAGCAGCATCAGAATGGACAGTATTTAGAGAAAATTACTTCTCCAAGGTTAGCTTGAACTCTCTTCACTAATCATTGGCACTATTGACTGGCAAACTTGTTTCATGCCAGGGGCACAAGCTAGACACAAGATGATAAAAATGATCCCTCCACAGCATGATTCTTCATACGTATGGCACTTCTGGTCTAAAAGGATGCTGACAGGAGAAGGAGTCTGGGCCCAGGGAAATGGCAAGTGTTACTGAGTGAGCTCCAGAAGTCACAGCAGAGGCCAGTGGGACTTTTGATTCCCACTTTGGGTGGAGATGAGCCTCTCTGGCCCCTTCCAGAATTGGGATCAGAGGCTCCCCAGCCTGGTGGACTAGGGCCCCAGTCCGCCAGTTTTCTTGGCAGCTTAGACACAAATCATGGTGTCCTGTGGGCTGCCCAGGCTGGATCAACACTGTAAGCAACACTTAGACATGGCTGGCAGTCTCACTTCTGATTCAGAAGATAATCCTTCCAGCCAGAATGCCTGAATTTTCAGGATTTTTTCAGCATCTCTGCCTCAATTCCCAAGGAGTCCTGAGCAGTGAGTATGGAGCCTGATGCCTCCTTCAGTGGGAGCTGGGATGCTGGGTAAAGATGCAGGGTGGCGCCCCAGTCCTGGGCTTTAGGCTGGTGGGCAGCACATGGGGGCTATCTTAGTCTCCCCGGGGTGGGGAGGTCCTGCAGGCACATTCATGCTCAAGAATCCAGGCTGGCCTGGCAGCCAGAGCCATCCCCATACCTCAGCTCCAACACAGCTCCTGGTGCCTAGAGCCTGCAACAACTACGCTCAAGGATACCGAGCTTCCGGCCCCACTTAAAATGCCACAGGACCCAAGCAGGCAAACTATGGTAAACCGGTGGGACAGAGAATCATGCCTGTAACAAGGAGGCTCCTGGGGACAGGAGCTGGACAGCCAGGGCTGTCCCTTCAGAGGACCAGGTGGGAGCCATAACTGAGCCTCCTCCACCCCGCAGAGCACTGGACTGAGCTCTGGTTGGGTGGGGCGGGCGCGGCACAAGGAGAAAGCTGAAGCTGCCCCTGTGCTCCGGCAGCACAGGTGACACTGCGTGCACTCGACAGTCCTGCAGGCTGAGTCCCTCGGGGAGGTGTGTGCGGGCAGTTCTAAGTCCTCTGGTGAAGAGAGGCCATCTGGGGGAGAGGACAGGGCAGAGATTCAGGCCCTGACCTCGGATCTGCCACTTGGAGTTGTGCAACCTCAGGTGGGCCCCTAACCTCTCTGAACCCCAACTTCTCATCTTTAAACTGTCCTCTGCCTCATGAGGCTACAGAGGCCCACAGAAGGGACCAGACAGTGCTTCCCAAGAAGGTTCAGAGAGCATGGTAGGCACCCCATCAAGAGGATGGGGAACACAGAGTGTTTTAAGAAATCCGTCAGTGAACCTTGAGACACCATGTTTCCCTAAGGGCAGGGTTCCGGGGAAAGAAAACAAAGAAGGAGAAAAGCCCCACTGTGATTCCCTCCTCCTCACCGCAGGCTGGCCACCAAGGTGGGCCCGTGGGCTTCTAGTGCGGCTGCCTGCCAGAGCCACTCCCCAGCCCAGATCTGATATGCAGTCAAAGCCAAGTCATAACGATTCTCTTCAGAAATAACACAGTCAGGACTTTCCTGGAGATCTAGTGGTTAAGACTCTGTGCTCCCAATGCAGGGGGCATGGGTTCGATCCCTGATCAGGGAACTAAGATCCCGCATGCCAGAGACTGTGTCCAAAATAAATAAATAATACATTAAAAATAAAGAAATAACTTAGTCCTATTTCTGGCTGCTCTGGAGACAGCCAAGTAAGTAACTCAGATTGCCTGGCCTAAGCCTGGTAATTTGTCTTCCAGGGCAGATTTCCCCTTTTGCTCTCCTGTGTCCCTCCCCCTCCCCACTGAAGTCCCTGCACCCGCCCACCCACCCCTCTGCTCCTCCAACTGTTTCAGTTAGAAGCTCTGGGAGGGCCTCAGGAAACAATGGCAGTTCTGCTGTGGCCTCCCATTAAGTGTCTGCTGGTCCCTTCCTTGCAGCTGGAGGATGGAGGACAAGAGCCGCCTCATCTGCTGTGTGTACACCAGGAGTCTGGAAGTGAGGGGTGAAGGACATGTGGGATGGAAAAGGAATGGCCTCCTGAAAGCTCTTCTCCCGGGTTGGGGCGGACGTGTGAATGGCTCCTTTGTGGCTCCTTTGTAAATCCTCTCCTGCTCAGAACCTAAGCTTACTGCTACCAACTTTACAACTCTTTCTGCTCAGACTTAAGATCATTGTCAGCGAAATCAGACCTCCTTTATAAATTGGAAAAATAAGAAGAAACGCTCTTAAGATAAGCACTAGGTGGGAACGAGTAAGGGAGCGCCTCACCAGGGAAACCAGCTTCTAGAAAACAATGAGTTAAAGGTGGTGGTGGAGGGGAAGTGGGAGGGGTGGTAGGGTACCAACAAGGAAGTGATGTGCTGGCTAAGGTTTAACACTCCACTTCCTGGAGGGAAATGTCCCTGATCTGTGGCATTTGCCAAGGTTTTCTTTCTTTTTTTTTTTTTCTTGGTTGTACTACACAGTGGGATGGCAACCCACTCCAGTGTTCTTGCCTGGAGAATCCCATGGACAGAGGAGCCTGGCAGGCTACATACGGTCCATGGAGTCTCAAAGAGTCAGACACAACTGAGAGACTAACACACAGTGGGATCTTAGGTCCCTGACCAGGGATTGAACCCGGGCCCCCAGCAGCGAAAGCCCTGAATCCTAACCACTGGATCACCAGGGAATTCCCAGAATTTGCCAATTTTTTCATGGTATAAATATTCCTACCATGGTCAATTTCAAGTTACCAAGGTGAGGTCATTGAACTTGAGTGAGCATGGCCAGTACTGGGGAGCCAGGTCAAGCAGCCCACCCAGGCAGGACCACAGGCTCCCGAGCACAAGGTGCCAGAGCTCAGGCCCATTCCTCTCTACTTACACTATGATTCTTTGGAATAAACTTGAACTTTGGGAACTGGCCCACAGTTTTGCTATCTATATGTTCTCAGTTGCCTTTGGTTCATTTATAAATGAAAACACTAGGTGTGTAACAAGGAAATCAGGAGGGGCAGTTTGTGGGACAGCAGAGCACCATGCCCAGGGTCCAGTAGGGTCAGTGGGAAAAGAGGCCAAGAGGCAAGTCCACAGAGCTCACCTCTTTCACCCTCCCAGCCAACTGTCAGCTCTCATGGCTGGGCTGATTGCTCTTCTCATCCTGATGTAGCTAAGCACGCGTGCACGCACACACACACATAACTAACATAGGGAGGAGAAGGAAGGAGGTTATAGTTTCTTGAGGGATGGAATGTTTGTTGTTGGAAGGTTCTGGTTTAGTTCAGTGATTCTACCTTGCCTGCACATTGGAATCATTGGGGAGCTTTAAAAAAAAAATCATCAAGCCCCAAACCCTCCATCAGAGATTCTGACTTAACTGGCATGGGGTATGGCCTGGACACAGGTATTCTGAAATCTCCCAGATGATCTGAATGCAGAGCTAGTTTGAGTACCACTGGTCTTCCCGGTGAGGCTTAATGAGAGAATCTGGTGAAAACATTCATCTAGCACTTCCATCCTAGGATGCTGCCCATCTGCTGCACTGTGTGGTGCGGAGCCGTCAAGAGCCAGGCTGATTGCCTGAATTCATGGCTTAGGAAATCCTGCCTCATTACCTTACCCCTTTTCTCTCCACCCCAAGGGAATTTTTCTCCAACCAAAGTTATGTGCTTCAGCCAATTTTCCTGTGGCTTTCAATCTCCCTCCAACTATAGCCCCTCTTCTTATGCAAAGGACTGTCCTCAACAGCTGGGGTTCTGGAGAGAGACTGTCTGGGCTGGGATCCTGGTTTTGTCCAGGCAGCATGACCTTGGCCAAGTTACTTAACTTCCCTGAGCCTTTGTTTCCTCACCTGGGGAGAATAATAGTACCTGCCTCATAAGGGAAAAATTGAAGGCAAAAGGAGAAGGGTGCAGAAGAGGATGAAATGGTTAAATAGCATTGCTGATTCAATAGACATGAATTGGAGCAAACTCTGGGAGATAGTGAAGGACAGAGGAGACTGGCGTGCTGCAGTCCATGGGGTTGCAAAGAGTCAGACACGACCTAGGAACTAAACAACAACAACATAAGGCTGTCACCCACGTTAAACAAAAGCACACTTGAAAATGCTTAGAGAAGATCCAGATGTGAAGTAAACAGTCATTAACAGTCCAGGGTAACGGACACGCCATGAGCCCCACGAGAACGGGGAGCGTGCTTTGTCCATTTCCATCTCCAGCACAGTGCCTAGTGCAGAGCAAGCTGCTCAATCAAAAAACAGCTGGTGAATGAACATTTCCCCAATGCCTAAATCTGTGTCTGTGCCCCTGGGAGCCTCTTACTCCCTGAATAAGATCCTTGCAAGGCTGAGTTCTGAGAGTCAGAGCATTTGGGCTGCTCTCCAGCACTCTGGACAGAGACAGAGACAGACCGTCTCTTAGACTGGCTTGTCTAAGGCAGCATGGAATTGCTTTGTTTTAAGCAAATGTCAGAAAACTTTTCTTGGTCTTCTCTTGTGTGCTACTGATAGAGTGTTTTGAGCATCCTGGGCAATTGGAGGTTCTGAGTAATCAAGGTTTTACCACTCACTGGTTGGTTGGCACAGGGAATGCCATTTGGGCAGAGACTTGGCTTGCTAGTTCCCTCCAGGCAGACACACGTGGGCAGGAGCTGCAACGAGAGCTTCCCTCCCCTCCACGTCTGGGGGCCAAGTCTAATTGATGTTGAAGACTGTTTGTTTACTCCCAGCTTCTCCCTCAAGAGGCTCCACAGCCAGCAAGCACTCCTACACTGTGTCTAACGATGGCTTCACAACTGATGCATGCACTGACTGCTCACTGCCTGTGGGGTACACGGCAGCACTCTGCTGGTGCTGGACAAGGGCACACTGGGCAGAGGGCATGAGTCCACTGTGCCACACAGACAGCTGCCACCTTGGAGGGTGAATTCTCTTCTCCTGGGCACTGTAACACTTAGTGCTTGGTGGAAGGGGTAGGGCAAGGCTCAGACTGTTGTATGCTCGGGGCAGGGGGTAGGAATTCAAACCCTATCCAGAAGAGAGGCCTGAGCAAATTAAATAAGAATTACAGAATAGCAGTGTCAAGCAGCCATGGCTGTTAGATTTTGAAATCAGTGCAATTTTATCTTTTTTAGATCAAATAGAACATTACTTCCACTTCTGCTTTTCTAGGGTTCCCTCTATTTGAAAACTATTTCCTGGGCTCTTATGAAAGAAGTCTCCTTCTGTCCCCCCAGAGGCACAGAGAGGCTGTGCTTCAGAACAAAAGGACTGGGTCCCACTCACTCCTGCTCCCCAGGAAGCCCTTTCCTGCTCAGCTGCTACGTGGCCCTCTCACTTAGCACTTGGTACTCAGTGCTTGCGGCTCATCTCCCCACCTCCTCGAGAGTTCCCAGAACAAACAAACAGAGCCTGCAGAACCTCCCACTAAGGGGCAGCCTGGTAGAGCCCCACAGTGAAATAAAGCCATGCCTCTTTGCTCCTGTGATGCTGATCAACTAATTCTATGAAACAGGGTGAGGCTGGCACACT
This sequence comes from Giraffa tippelskirchi, assembly GCF_054371585.1. Taxonomy (NCBI): domain Eukaryota; kingdom Metazoa; phylum Chordata; class Mammalia; order Artiodactyla; family Giraffidae; genus Giraffa; species Giraffa tippelskirchi. Next base: position 66,157,052 of record NC_137276.1, on the reverse strand, counting down.
GACATCAATGCAGGGGGAGGGCAATCCTGAGGCCCTAGTGGGCACCTGTGCCCCAGGCTAAGGGAGGACACACTGGAGACTCTCTTCTATTGATGGAGACCAGAGTGAAGCTGTGGTTCCCTGCAGGGATCTGCCTCTCCTCCCCACCACCTTCCCAGAGGGAGAAGTTACTGTGACAGAGGGCCTGGGCCTCCAGAGATACATTGGGCCATGGCAGGCGTTCAGGTGTCCCCTTGGGCCAGGAGCGCTCCCTCCAAGTCTCCACAATGCCCCCCACCCTCATCCTTGTATCCCAGGGGATGAGGGTCCTGTACTTTGTGGAAACCTAATGTTTGAGGGCTGGCGCCCTAGCCCAGATAAACTATGATGAAAGACTGGGAGTCAGGGGTGGGGGTTGTGAAGTGTGAAAGGAAGAATCAGTTGCAATAGATGATTCAGGAAGCAGAGTGGGCTGTACTAGGCACTAGCTGGATAGATGTGAGGAAAGGAGAACGACAGAGACATCAGTTGCACAGAGATTCTCAGTCAACACACCACTGCCTCACCCAGGGTGCGTGTTAGAAAGGCAGATTCCTGGGTCCCATCCACACAAAATCTGATGTGGCGGGTCTGAGAGGAGACCCAGGAGCCTTCCTTTTTAACAAGTGCTCCAGAGGGGTCCAAATGGGGATCTGTGGTGAGTACCCTGAGAAATTCTGTGAGGCTCAAGGAGCATTGTGCTTGGGAGGATGGCAGGGCCAATTAGCACAGTCAGTTGCCCAGAGATGGCACTGGGGGCTTTAGGAAAAAGGTCCTGTTATGCACAGAAAGCACCTGGGTGTCTTTCTCAGGTGCAGATTATGATTCAGGAGGTTGGAGGTGAAGCCTGTGTGTGCTCAGTCACTTCAGTCATGTTCAACCCTTTGCGACCCCACGGACTATAGCCCACCAGGCTCCTCTGTCCATGAAATTCTCCAGGTAAGAATCCTGGAATGTGTTGCCATGCCCTCCTCCAGGGGATCTTTCTGACCCAGGGATCGAACTCACGTATCTCCTGCATTGCAGGCAGATTCTTTATGCACTGAGCCACGCCCCAAGAGAAAGTGTTAGTCACTCAGTCATGTCTGACTCTTTACAACCCTATGGACTGTAGCCCACCATGCTCCTCTGTCCATGGTTCTGAATTTCTAACAGGTGATACCCACCCTGCCACTGGGTGACACTTGGAGAAGCCAGAGCCTCGACAGGGGTTCTCAAATTTTAGCATGCATCTGCATCATTTGGGGGCAGGGTCAGTGATTATTCACATAAATTGCTAGGGAGTTCCCTGGTGGTCTGTTGTTGTTGTTCAGTCGCTCAGTCCTGTCTGACTCTGTGAGTCCTTCACCAACTCCCGGAGCTTGCTCAAACTCATGTCAATTGAATTGGTGATGCCATCTAACCATCTCATCCTCTGTCGTCCCCTTCTCCTCCTGCTTTCAGTCTTTCCCAGCACTGGGGTCTTTTCCGAAAAGTCCGCTCTTCACTTCAGGTGGTGGTCTAGTGGTTAGGTTTTAACACTTTCACTGCCATGGCCTGTGTTCAACCCCTGGTCCGGGAAATAAGATCCCACAAGCCACGTGGCAAGGTCCAAATGAGAAAACAAAACCATTTTCTGTCCACTTCCCTTCCCCAGTTTCTGATTGAGGAAGGTCTGGGGAGGGGCCTAAAAATATGTATTTCTATCAAGTTCTAAGGTGATGCTGCTGGTCCTGGGACCACCCCCGCCCCCACTGACTCTGAGAACTGTTGGCCTCAACAGTAAGAAGTGAAACTGTATTGGGAAGAATTAAGTAAATGCAGCCCAAAGCATCTCTGTGTAATACAGATACAGATGTACCCCACTATCCAAAAGCAGAGAGTTCACATAAAGGCTTTCATAAGCAGAAATGGTATAAAGTGAAGAAGCAATCACCTTAGGACACATCTTGTTTCCCTGATAGCTCAGCTGGTAAAGAATCCACCTGCAATGCAGGAGACCCTGGTTTGATTCCTGGGTTGGGAAGATCTTCTGGAGAAGGGAAAGGCTACCCACTCCAGTATTCTTGGGTTTCCCATGTGCCTCAGCTGGTAAAGAATCTGCCTGTAATGCAGGAGACCCCGGTTTGATTCCTAGGTTGGGAAGATCTGCTGGAGAAGGGATAGGCTACCCACTCCAGTATTTTTGGGCTTCCCACGTGGCTCAGCTGGTAAAGAATCCATCTGCAATGCAGGAGACCTAGGTTCAATTCCTGGGGTGGGAAGATCCCCTGGAGAAGGGAAAGGCTACCCAGTCCAGTATTTTTGGGCTTCCCACGTGGCTCAGCTGGTAAAGAATCCATCTGCAACACAGGAGACCTAGGTTCAATTCCTGGCTTGGGAAGATGCCCTGGAGAAGGGAAAGGCTACCTACTCCAGTTTTCTGGCCTGGAAAAATCCATCAACTATAGTCCATGGGGTTGCAAAGAGTCAGACACGACTGAGAAACTTTCACTTTCACTTACTAACAGACACACAAAATAAATGGAGATAAAACACAGATGCTCACAGACACAGTTCAAAGCAATGGCAGCTTGATGCTGAGTGGGGATCCAGGGAAGTAGCTTGGCGGGGCCACTCTCCCTGCTCAGGTTAGGAGCTTCCTCTGTTAACACTTGCTGCAAAATGAATGCTGAATGCTGTTTTCACTTTTCCTAGTTTTTCATAAAAATGAAAATCCTCTTCAGATTTCTTTGACTAGTGAAATCAAAGTGAAGTGAAGAGGTGTAAAGCAAACCTTCGAAAAGCCAAGGATATCTGTACTTTTCCTTTTAAAGGTATCCTTGCTCTATTTGTTAAATTCTTAACAAGATTTTCTTTTCCTATGATCTCTTGCTCTCTCTGGAACAGTGAATGCATCAGGTAAAAAACAAAACAAAACAAAAAAACAGTGAACTGAGGGTGACAAAAAGTGAAATTCTAGCTTAGCCAAAATAGTCTCCTACTTAGCAAAATGAAGGTTCTTCAATACTTGGTTTCCCTTCACCCCCACATGTTCCAGGAATGTGTTGAATTGCTCTGCAGCATCAAGTACTTCCAAGTTCTTAGGCGTGAACGCTGCTTCAGCACCCACCTTCAAGCCCTCTGTGACGGCTGCTGGGATAAAGCACTGGTTTTCATAGGATGAGTGACCCATCTTCTCCTCATGTCACCATTCACAGTCAGACTAAATGCTTCCACTTCCTCTGAAGCTTTCCCAGGGCTCTCTTGGGAACCCCACCTCACAAGAATAGTTGGATGGCCACCCTCAGCCCTTCTGACCACGTCTGGACTTTTTTTGGCTGTGCTGAAAGACATGCAGGATCTTAGTTCCCGACCAGGGATCGAACTCATGCCTCCTGCAGTGGAAGCATGGAGTCATAACCACGAGACCACCAGGGAAGTCCCCCGACCATGTCTTATCTAGCAGTTTACTCTCCACTTCCGCTCAGACCTCCCCTACCATCTGTAACCAGCTTGAGGTCAGGATCTGTATCTCCTTCATCTCTGTAGCCCCTACCTCTGCAGAGACTCTCTCCCCCAGCAGTCTTGTTTATACACACTCAGAAGTTTCCATATATCTCTTTTTGGTTTGGAAAATATAAGGACCATCCCATACCCCAGAAACTTGTGATGCACTGTTGTTGGAATAAACACTCTAAGCTACAAACCCTTTTCTCTTTCTCGGGAGTGCCTGGAGAAAACAACCATGTCTTGGCAGGCTTGTCTCCAAGGACGCAGGAAGCCTCCCATCTGGATGGGGGCACTTGTGGTGTGTGTGCTGGGAGCCAGCGAGCGGAGGAGGGAGAGTCCTGTCACTTGCACCACTTCCTGTTCATCTGTACCAGGCCGGGACCTGCACTCGGGGGGTTAGGACAGAGGCAGAAAAAATGATAAGGCCAGAGGCAGGACTTCTGGACTATGAGCTCAGGCCATGTCAGGTGTGTGAGGTGAGGTGGGGTGGGGATAGAGAGTCAGGTAGCTTTGAACCGACCATCTACCTGGCTCCATACTCAGGTGAGAGGAGAGCTGAGATCATCCTCTCAGCTGAGGCCCCACTGCCCATCCTCACACCACCCCCCAACAACTAGTCACCAGGAGGATGCAGTGGTGGTGACCAAGATGAACAGAGAGGTGGGTGGAGATGGGAGGAGGGAAGGATGCAGCGTAGCTGAGGGAGGAGAGCTGAAGGACGGGGAACTAGGCCAGCTGAGCACAGACCCCAAGTCACTGTGGGACAACTCAGAGAAACAGCTTTTGTTATTTTCTCATCGTGACTCACAGTAAGAAATACATTTTAGGACTGCCCTCGTGGTCCAGGGGTTAGGACTCCATGCTTTCACTGCAGGGGGCGTGGGTTTGATCCCTAGTCAGGCAACTAAGATCCCACAAGCCTCGCAAAGTGGCCAAAAAAAAAAAGAAATACATTTTACATCATGATCCAGTACCTATATTTATGCAGGCATACAGTAAAACTGAAATAAAGTCACAAAGCGGTGTGTACCATGCTACAAGTGAGGTACTCCGGCACATGCTGGTCTCACAGCTTACTAGTGGGTCACAGCAGGCAATTTGAAACAATCGGCCTTATTCAGAGTCAGTCGTTTCAGAGAGCCTTCGAGCCTTTGGGATTCCTGCTTTGCACTATGCTCCCAACCAGCTGCAAGCCGGCTGCATGCAGACACCGCACTCAGGCTGGCTCTGGAGATGACAGGACTCGAAGGCCAAGTCACACACAAACCAGAGGACTGTCTGTAGGAGGCAGCAGCATTGAGGCCGCCACGTGCCACCCAGATCCTCGACCTGAGGGCCTCTGGCTATGAGTAAGCACCAAGGATGAACATCCTCCCGCCATGCGCAGTTGAACCAGAAAGCAGAGGGCAGTGTCCCTGCCTCTCCCTGCCTGCAAACGCTGCTGAGGTCCTGTGTCTTCTCCCCTCCATGGACCTGAGCTGATCCTCTCCCTGCATCATGGCTCAGAGAGTGCTGGCCAGTGGCACTGTTCAGAAACAAGATGCTGCTGCCAGGGAATTCCCTGGTGGTCCAGTGGCTAAGACTCGGCACTCCCAGTGCAGGGGGGCCTGGGTTCAATCCCTGGTCAGGGAACTATATCCTGCATGCTGCAACTAAGAGTTTGCAAGCCGCAACTAAAGTCTCAGCATGCCTTGTCTGGAGATTCCACACACTGCAATGAAGACTGAAGATGCTGCGTGCTGCGGGTGAGACCCGGCGCAGCCAAATAAATAAATGGAAAAAAGAAAATATTAAAATTTTAAAAAAGATGATGCCACCACTCTTGGAAGCTTCCAGGCCTTCCTGAGGCTGGGCCAGAGGCATCTTTTGAGGAGGTCCCTTCAGATGCACCTGGGAGCTTGTTTCAGAGCTGCTTGTTCTCTACTTACCGAACTAAAGCTTTAAGGAGAGTCATGCACCTCCAATTTATTTCTTTAAAAAACATTTTTTTGAAAATCTTCCAATCCCCTCTGAGAGCTCTGAGGGGAAAAATAAGCCACATTGATGAAATCCTAAGTTCCTACCACAATTATCCCAATGAGCTCCTGTGGGAGATGAGCTACAACCAGTGAACACTGCAAAGCTATTTCCATAATGAAGGAGCGTGCAGCCCTCACCTACTTCACTGTGATTACAGCCCTCCTCCCTCCAACCTGGGCTGCAAAGGCTGTGGCCTGGTTTTCCACTGATCTGGGAGTCAGGAAACCATCCAAGTAACTAGGGTGAGCTGGAGAGAGGTAGAACGTAGAAGTGAGGAGATTCTGGCAAGGAACCACCACTGCCTCCATGTGCCTGTCTCTCCACCTGGTACGGGGAGAACGCCCAGGGCATCCCAGAGTGGAGCAGTCCTGGGATCAGCCAAGCACCTCTAGGAGCCGTTGGGCACTTGGGGAAAACTTGGAGGCAGGGGCATTCCCCAGTATCCCCATGTCCCCCAGGCCTGGGCAGCAGGAGACTGTCACAGACTGAACTGACTGGGAAATATAGCCCAGTGGCTGAAGTCTCTGTCATCTGGCCAGGTGTGCAATAGACACTTGACCATGAAGGCCAGGGGAATCTTAGTGCCTCAGTTTCTACATCTATCAAAAGGGATGATCACCCTCTTGTCTTGGGCCTGCACATGAGCATTCTTGGTAAACTGCAAGATGCTTCCATGTGCAGAGTTATTACTGTCACTCTGTAGAAAGGAAGAGATATGTGTACAAAAGAATAAGTCAAAACAGCTGATCTAGGTTCTGGGAGCTGTTGCTGCTAAGGAATGTTGTCAGCCTTGCTGGAAGGGGGAAGATTAGGGGATCTGTCACCCTGTACTTCTCATTTTGGAGAGAGTCACTTCTTATACTACAGCCAGCAGAGATGCCCTCTCACCCTGCTCTCCTGCTTGAGGAAAAGCCACCTTCTGGGGCAGGGGTTTGGGGAGGGTGGGAGAACCACCATGTGAAAGCTGAGAAAAAGCCGAAGCTTAGAGAAGGGATGCAAGTCTTTCAAAGCTACAGTCAGGAAGTGAGGAAGCCAATGGCCAATACTTACCCTGACCTGCCTGCCTGCAGCTACCCACCCAGCTCTGGTCTTGAAATTAGCCCAAACAAGTACCCCTTTCTTGGTTACTGCCCCGTTCGAAAAGGCAGCGACATCAGGAATGCCTCGAAGAACAAAAGGCAGCAGAGGAAGGGCCCAGCAAGGAGGACCTGGCTGAGAATGAAGAGCTCAGGGCAAGACCCCGGTGGTCTGGAAAGTGAAAGTGAAAGTTCCTCAGTCGTGTCTGATTCTTTGCAACTCCCTGGAATATACAGTTCAGTTCAGTCACTTAGTCATGTTTGACTCTTTGCAACCCCACAGACTGCAGCACGCCAGGCTTCCCTGTCTATTACCAACTCCTGAAGCTTGCTCAAACTCATGTCCATTGAGTAGGTGATGCCATCCAACCATCTCATCCTCTGTCATTCCCTTCTCTTCCTACCTTCAATCTTTCCCAGCATCAGGGTCTTTTCCAATGAGTCAGTTCTTTGCATCAAAGGTGGCCAAAGTACTGGAGTTTCAGCTTCAGCATCAGTCCTTCCAATGAATATTCAGGACTGATTTCCTTTAGGATGGACTGGTTTGATCTCCTTGCAGTCCAAGGGACTCCCGAGAGTCTTCTCCAACACCACAGTTCAAAAGCATCAATTCTTCGGTGCTCAGCTTTCTGTAAAGTCCAACTCTCACATCCATACATGATTACTGGAAAAACCATAGCTTTGACTAGACGGACCTTTGTCAGCAAAGTAATGTCTATACAGTCCACGGGATTCTCCAAGTCAGAATATTGGAATGGGTAGCCTTTCCCTTCTCCAGGGGATTTTCCCAACCCAGGGATCAAACCCAGGTCTCCCACACTGCAGGCATTTCAGGTCGATTCTTTACCAGCTGAGCCACCAGGGAAGCCCAAGAATACTGGAGTGGGTAGCCTATCCCTTCTCCAAAGGATCTTCCCAACCTAGGAATTCAACCAGGGTCTCCTGCATCGCAGGCGGATTCTTTACCAACTGAGCTATGAGGGAAGCCCTAGGTGGTCAGGAGCTTTATAGTAAACAGGTACTTCTGCTTAAAGACAGCACAAGGGCCCAAGTGGCCAGGGGGGGCCAACCCAGGGGTCAGCCACTCAGTGATCCTGGTCTTGGGATGGCAAGTCTGAACCAGAGCCCACCCCTGGGGCCTTCCCAGAGGCCAGACAAGGGAAGCCCTCTCCAGGCATAGGGCTGAGTTTTAGAATCATGTACTCTTAGCCCGGCATTTCTGTGGTTTCACTGTATAATCCCATGCTCTCTCATAACCTCTCAGAGCCTCAGTTTACACACCTGTAAAAGGATAGACCCCGAAATTCAGAGCTTAGCTGGTTCCCTCTCCCACTCAGCCAGAGCCTGAGCCCTGCAGGCAGCATCCTTGATAGAAGGGAGGCTCACCAGTGCACTAGGCAGCACCAAACCACCAGAGACCTCTTGCTTTTAATCTAATAGCATAATGCCTGTAAAAGAGCTTACAAAAATGAATGCATAACTGAAGGGGGTTATTATTAACCATCAACATTAGAGGCAACATAAGAGAAGCTGGAGCTGGAGATGGGCTTCCAGAGCCTGCCAAAGCAGCTGCAGGAGGAGCCGAGGAGGAAGGGCGCTGAGGGACCCTGGGCGTGCCGGGCTCTCCCTTGGGGAGGCTAGACAGCAGTCAGAGAGGATGCTCAGGCCTAATGAAACCAAGAGGTATGCAAGTGTTACAAAAGGAAGAAAGGAACCCCTCTTCCACCTCAGAGGAAGCCAGCTTGCCGGGGTCTGCTGTTTGCAGGAGGCACACCTCCAGCTCAGAGGGGGAGACCTTCTGCTTCCCTGCGGGGAGCATATTTGTACTGGAAGGCACAGAGAGTCTGTTCTGAACATGTTTGCCTAGGGGCTCCTGCTTAATAATGGCAAAGAGCTCCTGTGAAGCCAGGGAGAGAGGGCCAGGGACTCAGGCAGGAGTTAACACATAGAAGGTCTGAGTTGAAGGGTCGTAGAGGCAGCCAAGGCTGGCAGATGGAGACAAGAGAAGGAGAGCTTGAGGTCCAAGGTGGCCCAACTAGTTTAGGGCTCGCGGTGTGAAAAGCCAAGACTTTCTACCTGCCAGGTGAAAGCAAGTGTTCAGCCTGGCCCCTGGCAGGCAGCAAGACCTCATAATAGTTACCTTTCCAGGCTCAACGCCCTGTTCTCAGGAATCTCAGACCAGAAAGCCCAACCTTGCACTCTTGTCTATGAAACTCTGCCTCCAGAGCCCCATCCCTTGTGCCCCAAAAGGCCCTGTGAGCCTCATCTCAGGCAAGGGAGCTCAGGGCAGGCTCTGCAGACAGAGGAGGGGCAGGGCCATGGGCTGGGTCCACTCACCTACAATCTCATTCTCTTCCAGATTGATGTTCTCCAGTGCAGGCAGGGTGGTGAGCTGCTCGGGGAAGTCGTGGAACTGATTCCGGGACAGGTCGATGGCCTTGAGGTGCTGCAGGGTGCTGACCTCATTGGGAAGGCGGTGCAGGAAGTTCCCTTCCAGGCGGAGTTCTGCCAGGTGGGAAGGAAGAGTAAGGAGGGGGGAAGTGGAAACAACCCAGAGACCACAGTGACTGCTGGTCGCCTGGGCCAGGAAGGCAGCGAGGAAACCCAGATCCAAAGGAAGTCCTCCCAAAGGGTGAATTCCACATTCATGTAAAAGGAGGGGTAACCCCGACCACTGCCACCCATCATTCCAGCTGGGTGCCCTGCTTTTGGCTTTGGAAAGCAAGGCTCTCACCCCTCCTCAGGATGGCACATCTGGGGTCCTTCCTGAGGCTGGTTTAGGGGCCACAGCATCCTTGCACTGAGGTATCCAGAATGACCAGACAGGCTTTTCTTACTGCAGCTCAAACAGGCTCTTGATTTTGTTCCCCCCAGTCCCTCTCACCTGGGCCACTCTGGCAGCCTCCTCCCTGGACTCTTGCCTCCAGCCCCTTTCCAATCAACGCAGCACATTAGGACCTATTTCAATTCATGACCACAGCTCTGAGCTTGTAACTCTTCAGTGGATCCCTAAGGCCTCCTCCCCCAGGTAATCCAGGCCCTTTACAATCAGGCCGAGGATCTGCAGGTCCAGCACTCACACCCGGGTCTGGGCCCTGGCTGCCCTGGAAAGTCCTCTGGGATGATCTTCACACAACACAGGAGAAGTCATACAACATCATCTTGCTGGACTCTAGTGTGGTACTAAAGAAGTGGTAACAAGAGCTGCTTTTTCCTTTGTTACTTATTATGAGTCCCAGACACCACCAGGAGCAGATACTTATTGTCTCATTTGATCCTCAGAACAGCTCTGCAAGATTTGTCTTACTCTGTTCATTTGATGGAAGCAGAAATGGTGACTTAGAGAGGTTAAGCAATTTGCCAAGATCATACCTGCAGGTGGCAGAGAAGCCAGGATTGGGATGGCCTGGATGTCCTGGTACTGGTCACCAAACATGGGATAAACGTGACCAAGGTGACAGGAAACGGGTGTGAATATTTAACAAGTGATGCTATGTCCCAGGCAATGTATTAGTTGTTCATGAAACCTCACAAATATCTCCCAATTTACGGATGAGAGCACTGAGGATCGCAGAGGCCAAATAACCTGCCCAAAGGCACACACACCTGGCAGATCCCAACTGGTGGTCAGATGTTCCCCGTGTTCCCTGAGATTCACAGATAAGAGAAGGAAGGGAGGAATGGAATGACAGTCTCATTTCCTCAGGGAAATGGGGTCGGGGAGGAGTCCATCCAGGTACCGATATCAGGTCAGCGCTGAGTGGAGCCTTCAGGGAGCAGAGCCTCTGGGGGAGGCTGGAGACACCTCCGTGCAGAGCACAGTCTGTGAGTCTTGCCAGGGAGATGTGCCTGGGATCAGCTGGGGGCACCTCCGCAGTTGAGAAGATGAAAAGCTTTTCATCTGACTGACAGCGTTTTAATGAAAGCACAGCGTGGCCTGCCAGCTCTATTTCCTTGCTGTTCAATAGTTTTTCTCCACATCTCTGTCTTGCTGCATTCATGACTCAAAGGCTCTTTAAATTCCCTGCCATCATGTGTGGCTACAATGAACATCATCCCCAGGCTTTTGCCTCATCACGTCCTCTCCTCTCAGGGTTGGGGGAGAAGTGGAAGGGCAGGGATCTTTTCTGTTCAGGCTCAGAGCCTGACAGACCTGTGGGAGGGTTGCTCTTCCAAGCTTTACAAATCAACGTCAACTGCCCACATCCCAACACCCAGGTGTCAGAAGGTCAAGACTGCTCCCTCATCAGTGAGGTTAATTAAAAAGCCCAAGCTAGGACTTCCCTGGTGGTCCATTGGTTAGGTATATGCCTGCCAACGCAGGTACAATTCCTTCTCTGGGGAGATTCCACGTGCCTCGGGACATCTAAGCCCACCCACCACAACTACTGAGCCTGTGCCCTGGAGCCCGTGAGTCACAACTACTGAAGCTCAAGTGCCCTAGAGCCCATGCTCTGCAACAAGAGAAGCCCCCACAATGAGAAGCCCATGCACCACACCTAGAGATTAGCCGCCACAACTAGAGAAAGCCCGTACACGGAAAGAAGACCCAGCACAGCCAAAAATAAATAATAAAATAAGTAAATAAAAATTTTAGAAAAAACTCCAAGCCAAACAAGGCATTCCTTTTTCAGGAATGTTTGCTCAAGAACCACTCTGAACAGCGGGTTCTTCTTCCTAAGCTCTTTTTCTCCTTGTGACTTTCTGGCTTGATTCCACCCGGTTGAACCCCATTCTAGAAAAGGGAAACTTTCACTCCTATTAAATTACAGATTATTTGCTCACTAGGTGGTCCATCCCAAAGGTGCAACAGATCCTTCTGACACACGCTATCTGGATACCTCAGGTCCTCTTGGGAGGAGCCAACAGGATCGGGACATGACTGCACAGGGGACCAATTACATAATGATCAATAGAGCAAACCATCTTGAACACTCACCACATGCCGGTACCCTCTTTTCAATGTTACCATGTTTTACCTCAAATTAATCCTTACGATGACCCACTGAAATGGAGTAGAATGGATCGCATTACATAGATCAGGACATTAGAAAGAGCAGAGCCAGGTTCTGACCTGAGGCCAGTGTGGCTCTAGGTTCTGCAATTGAGAACTTACTGACTCTTACTGAGTCACTTACTGACTCTCCACACCCTCCTGACACACACACAGGGTCGCTTGGCTAACTACCATGGACAACGTTTGCAACTGGTTTATCCGGGAGAAGCTTCAGAAAGATGCGCTACTTAAAATTAGATGTTCTTGCTGAAATTTACTATCATCAAGGAAGATTATTGTTGCCACTGTTTTAATATTTTCCCCACTCTGTGCACATCCCTCCTGGGCCATATTTGTGCTGAGTTATCTTCTCAAGAAAATTCAGGTCTAGTCCTCCATCACCACCGAAGGCAGCAAGTCACCTAGCACCCAGGCCCGTGAACAGTGTGGCTCTAGGTTCTGCAATTGAGAACTTACTGACTCTCCACACTGCTGTCTTGTGCCAGGGTTCAGAGTCAAACAACCTGGACTCTCAGGACAGACAGGCCTGACATTCCCTTATTTACTATCCCTTCTGAACTGGGGTTTCTGGTGTCGACTAGATGGATCTCTCCTTCCCCAAGCTCCTCTTATTACTTCTGCATCATCCTTATCTTGGACAATTGTCAGGGCTGATTCAGAGGCCTCAGACTGACCCCAGGGGAGAGACAAGGCCTGCTGATTCCATTAAGGGACAGATGTAGCCGGCCTGTAGTAATTACTCAGCCTGGTGGTAAAGGAATGTGCCAGCTCCAAAAATACCTGCCCATTGAGGATCAATCAGCACCTTGGCTGCTGGGACCCTGCATCACTGAGCAATTACTGTTCTGCCTGCAAGGGCCCTCCTGCAGGGCAGGGTCAGTGGGTTGGGTGGGACAACGACTGTCCTTCAAATGGCCCATACTCAGCACTGAAGATGCTTCGCACAGAGACAGTTGCTGCCTGTGGGGGACAGAGGGGAAAGCAGTGAAGTTTCTGAAAGCCACATCCACTTCTTTGGTGGACAGAAAGAAGGGGGAGAAAACACTTCTAACTGACTAGTCTGGGACAGACTAAACTGAAGTGCTAATCATCCCACCCCCATGAAAAGGATAATGTGGGTCTCACTGTACTGACACGAACCAGTTCCTAAAATCTATTGCCAAGTAAAAGCGGCAAGTTGCAAAACTGTGCAGACACTTACTCCCATCAGTAGTTTATTAAGGAGCTCTAGATCTGGACCCACAGTCCTCACCCCATCCTCTCACTGTGTGACCTCGGGCAAGTTCCTTAAGCTCTCTGTGCCTCAGTTTCCTCATGGAAAACAAAGATAATAAGTGTACTGACTTCCCAGAGGCTCCAGACTTGGAGTAAACATCCCCTCACATTATGAAGTGGTTCTGTGCTTACATGCCTGCCTCCTTGGGAGACTGTGAGATCCTCAAGGACAGGTCTAGCTCTTGGTTTTCTTATCCTTCCCAAGTGTCACTGCTATTGTTAGGGGAAGCACACTGACTGAAACTGCCCACCCTGGCCAGGCACCATAGTAACCATTTGCATGAGTTGTTTTACGACAGGAGGTCCTGGTAAGGAACACGGAACTAATAAGCCACCACCAACCGGAAGAGTTCAGGAAAGGTCAAAAAGGAGACACCACATGTCCAACCACCTCCCAGAATCCTTCTCTCTGGCATCCATCTTGGCTGAATAAGGCGGGCACCACCAGGAAGGACTCTGAGTCAGAATGATTGGCTAAAGACAACCCGGAAACTAATCCCATCACCATAAAACCCGAGACTGTGAGCCATGTGGCAGAGCTCTTCTCCTGGATTCCCTTACCCTACTGCTGTCCATCCGGGTGCCCTTTCCCAATAAAATCTCTTGCTTTGGCAGCACGGGTGTCTTCTCAGACAATTCATTTCCAAGGGTCAGATAAGAGCCCAGTTTTGGGCCCTGAAAGGGGTTCCCCTTCCTGCAACAAATGGCGACTCTGGTGAGACTCTTCTTCGCTGCAACTGACATCCTGACCACTCAGGATACTCAGGGACCAGCTTGCCCGCCGATGGACCAGACCCAGCGGCCACAACTGGGACCCTTTTGTCCCTGGTCTCCTGCTGACGCAGACAACTGGCCAGAGTGCCCCGACAGGTAAAGAAAAAGAGACTTTATTGACCTCTCTCCCCTTCCCTCTTTCCTCTCCTTAAGCCTTCCTATCCTTCACCTTTTATCTAGTCCCCTGGTCCTGTATGCAGAAATCTGGTAGAAGGGCCTCAGCCTGAGCTGAGGATTGGAGACTGATCACCTCTTCTTGGCAGAGAACTCAAATTCTGGTTCTGGTCTGGTCTAGTTTCTGGTAGGGCCGAGTTCCCGTCCTCCCTTCTCTGGAGGCCCAGGGTAAAGTCCCATGACACCTGGGTATCTGCAGGTGGCAGGGGACATCTGTAAGGCCACCCCTTTTGCCTTCCTCTCCCGCCTCCTCCCCCTTCTTCTTTCAACCTGGCTTCCTCTCCTCCCTTTGAAATCTTTAAAGATCTGAGATATTTTCATTTACTCTGTTAGTACTTGGATCTGAAGTTCTGTGTCTCTATAGGAGGTTTTCTGAGAGACTGTATTCTTGTATTTAAAGGAGTGTCTGATGAGGACTGCCAGGTCTATGTGTGTGTTTTAACTCTGTGTTCTGTGTTGTGATTTTTGATGGCCATTTTGCTTTGTCTGGCCACCGTTTGGTTTAGACCTGCCGCCATTTTGTTAGAACTTGATTTTCTTTCCCTGTGCCTTGAGACCAGGGCTCTGTTCTCAAAAACACTAATCTAGACCATCTCTAACTCCTGACACGGAGGAAAAATGGGAAAAAGCCTTTAAAAATTTTATTTATTCCAATTATTTTTTGTAAACTGGTAAATTTTATATTGTAATATCTAATTCATGACTGAGCTTAGAAAATGAAGCTAGATCTTGTGTTGTGTCTGTCTAAATATGTCTCAGTGTGTCTTTGTCTCTGGATAATATTTTTGAGATTAATTTATAAATGAACTCAATTTAATTGACTTAAAAGTAAGCACTTACAAATCAAATAATTACAAATTAAACAATAAATTCCAGGTTCATGTGAACTCGGAAATATTCAGTATTAAATACCTGATACTAATGTTTGTTTGTTGACCTATCTAATATAGACATATCTTAGAGTAATTAAGTAGAGTATTTTCATGGTACCTAGGTTTACTATAAGTTAAATATGATCATATCTGTTACAAGTTTGTCAACAAGGAAATTATCTCGAGTGAAGATACTTCTAAAAAAATATATAAATGAGATATGAGCTTTTACATAAGCTCTATTAAGAATAATTCTTCTTTAGAAACATCTGTCTAAAATAGTCTCTCCAGATTGGCATAACTTGAATTTCTAAGGGTTGTGCTAAATGAAGTGTTGGAAGTCTATTGAATAGTTAGGTCATTTCCAAATAAAATAAGATTTTGAAATATTTACTACTAAACACTAATTTCCTTTTACAGAGAAACTAAAGCGATTGGGGACTATAAATGAATAATGTTTGGTGCCATCCTAAAATGTTCTAAAAAAGCAAGGGTTTTAGAAATTATCACTGCTATTTATGCTCATAAGTCTATAAAATGCTAATATAAAAGTTAGTTCCTGGTTGCTAAAGAAAAGTAGGAAGTGTGTTTTCAGTACAAGAAAAAGATATGAAAAAATACTAAAAAGAGTTATGCATGATCAGGATTTTCTAAAATTAGATTACAATTAGTTAGATAAATGGATTTTGTTAGGAATGACACAGCCATAGGAAAACTGGTTAAAGCCAACTAGGTCCAAGATGGCGAAGTCGACTTTCAGTAGACCTTGAACCTTGGTATTTATGCCCATTGTGACATATCAACAAGCTAAATGATACAGCCATCAACATTGACTAAATCTGACCAAATGTTTTAAACCCTTTTAATTGATTTTTTTGACAAAACTTCCTAAATCAAATTCTTTTGAAAGTTCCTTTGACCTCTAGCTAAGTTTGGAGTGCTTCAGAGGGCCCCTGAAACATCCCAAAGAAAGATATTAAACTAATTGTGTTTATTTGGTTGGTTAAATTACATGAAAAATATTATCAAAGGAGTAATAAATCCTCTCATGTTATAATATATGGTAGAATTATTAATATAGATATCCTAGAAATTATATGGAGTTATTTTCTTAACATTCTGATATGTCCTGGTATTCTAATGGAAAACTTTTTTTTTTTAATAAATTTATTTATTTTAGTTGGGGGCTAATTACTTTACAATATTGTAATAGTTTTTGCCATACATTGACATGAATCAGCCATGGGTTCACATGTGTTTCCCTTCCTGGACCCCCCCACCCACCTCCCTCCCCATCCCATCCCTCTGGGTCATCCCATTGCCCCAGCCCTGAGCATTTGTCTCATGCATCGAACATGGAATGGTGTTCTGTTTCACATATGATAATATACATGTTTCAATGCTATTCTCCCAGAACGTCCCACCCTGACCTTCTCCCTCAGAGTCCATAAGACTGTTCTATGCACCTGTGTCTCTTATTCTGTCTTGCATATAGGGTTATCGTTACCATCTTTCAAATTCCATATATATGCATTAGTATACTGTATTGGTGTTTTTCTTTCTGGCTTACTTCACTCTGTATAATGGGCTCCAGTTTCATCCATCTCAGTAGAACCGATTCAAATGTATTTTTTTTAATGGCTGAGTAACATTCCATTGTGTATATGTACCACAGCTTCCTTATCCATTCATCTGCTGATGGACATCTAGGATGCTTCCATGTCCTGGCTATTGTAAACAGTGCTGCGATGAACATTGGGGTACACGCGTCTCTTTCAATTTTGGTTTCCTCGGTGTGTATGCCCAGCAGCGGGATTGCTGGGTCATATGGCAGTTCTGTTCCTAGTTTTTTAAGGAATCTCCACACTGTTCTCCATAGTGGCTGTACTAGTTTGCATTCCCACCAACAGTGTAAGAGGGTTCCCTTTTCTCCACACCCTCTCCAGCATTTATTGCTTGTAGACTTTTGGATTGCAGCCATTCTGACTGGTGTGAAATGATACCTCATTGTGGTTTTGATTTGCATTTCTCTAATAATGAGTGATGTTGAGCATCTTTTCATGTGTTTGTTAGCCATCTGTATGTCTTCTTTGGAGAAATGTCTGTTTAGTTCTTTGGCCCATTTTTTGATTGGGTCGTTTATTTTTCTGGAATTCAGCTGCAGAAGTTGCTTGTATATTTTTGAGATTAATTGTTTGTCTATTGCTTCGTTTGCTATTATTTTCTCCCATTCTGAAGGCTGTCTTTTCACCTTGCTTATAGTTTCCTTTGTTGTGCAAAAGCTTTTAATTTTAATTAAGTCCCTTTAATGGAAAACTTGATGACTTCACAGAAGTTAACAAAAGGACTGAACAAATCAGCTTTTATGATTTCTATCTGAAAAATTACGGGTTTGAATCTTATGTTTTTCGGGACTAGGGAAACCCTTGCTCTCAAACTAATTATGACAACAATTTGGTAAAATTATACATTATAAACAAAACAATTATATTTTCTCTCTATCTGACTCTTCCAGAAATTGGAAACTCTTAGGTTTCCAGTAAGTTTATCAAATGAGTTAGGAAGGTTATCTCACTAACAGGTACAAAAATCTCAAGGAATTTTTGAGACCTTAAAAATGGAAGGAGTCACCTAGATTTGTTACGCGAAATCTGTGATAAGCCTTTGGTGTGAGTTTCCCAGCCCTGTTTTATTTGAAAAGTTCAGTCTAAGGCTCTATAAATGTTTCAGCAAAATAAAAAGTCTATGATCAATTATGGTTATATAAATCATCTGGCCAAAATTAGTGAGAGCAGACCTATTGTGCAAAGAAACTAGCCTTAATTTGGTTACATTTGATTAAAATGAGGGTAATTTTAAGGAGAAAAAGATGTTTCAATAAATGTTAAATCCCAGTCTGTTAATGGAGGTCTGCATCTAGTAAGACTCATTTCTTGGATAGGTCTTTGCTGTTATGTGATATTAATGTAGAAGAAGCGAGGCGGCTGCGACGACTCGGCGCAGAAGCGAGGCGGCTGAGACGGCTCGGCGCAGAAGCGAGGCGGCTGTGACGGCTCGGCGCAGAAGCTTGGCCGAGAGGAGCTAGGCCGGGCCGGGGGCCGGGGACCAGGGGCGGCGGCCGAGAGGGGCTAGGCCTAGCCGGGGGCCAGGGGCGGCGGCCGACAGGGCCTAGGCCGGGCCGGGGGCCGGGGGCGGCGGCCGACAGGGGCTACACCGGGCCGGGGGCCGGGGACGTTGGCTGACAGGGCCTAGGCTGGGCGGGGGGGCTGGGACCGGCGGCGGTGGCGGCGGCGGCGAGAGGAATTACCCAAGGCCCAAGGTAAGAGAAACCCAAGTAAGACGGTAAGTGTTGCGAGAGGGCATCAGAGGGCAGACACACTAAAACTAAAATTACAGAAAACTAGCTAATCTGATCACACGGACCACAGCCTTGTCTATCTCAATGAAACTAAGCCATGCCGTGTGGGGCCACCCAAGATGGATGGATCATGGTGGAGAGGTCTGACAGGAAGTGGTCCACTGGAGAAGGGCATGGCAAACCACTTCAGTATTCTTGCCTTGAGAACCTCATGAACAGAATGAAAAGGCAAAAGGATAGGACACTGAAAGATGAACTCCCCAGGTCAGTAGGTGCCCAATATACTAATGGAGATCAGTGGAGAAATAACTCCAGAAAGAATGATGGGATGGAGCCAAAGCAAAAACGATACCCAACAGTGGATGTGACTGGTGATAGACGCAGAGTCCGATGCTGTAAAGAGCAATATTGCATAGGAACCTGGAATGTTAGGTCCATGAATCAAGGCAAACTGGAAGTGGTCAAACAGGAGATGGCAAGAGTGAACGTCGACATTCTAGGAATCAGCGAACTAAGATGGACTGGAATGGGTGAATTTAACTCAGATGACCATTATATCTACTACTGTGGGCTAGAATCCCTTAGAAGAAATGGAGTAGCCATCATGGTCAACAAAAGAGTCCGAAATGCAGTACTTGGATGCAATCTCAAAAACAACAGAATGATCTCTGTTCGATTCCATGGCAAACCATTCAATATCACGGTAATCCAAGTCTATGCCCCGACCAGTAACGCTGAAAAAGCTGAAGTTGAACGGTTCTATGAAGACCTACAAAACCTCCTAGAACTAACACCCAAAAAAGATGTCCTTTTCATTATAGGGGACTGGAATGCAAAAGTAGGAAGTCAAGAAACACCTGGCGTAACAGGCAAGTGTGGCCTTGGAGTACAGAATGAAGCAGGGCAAAGGCTGATAGAGTTTTGCCACGAGAACGCACTGGTAATAGCAAACACCCTATTCCAACAACACAAGAGAAGATTCTACACGTGGACATCACCAGATGGTCAACACCGAAATCAGATTGATTATATTCTTTGCAGCCAAAGACGGAGAAGCTCTATACAGTCAGCAAAAACAAGACCAGGAGCAGACTGTGGCTCAGATCATGAACTGCTTATTGCCAAATTCAGACTTAAATTGAAGAAAGTAGGGAAAACCACTAGACCATTCAGGTATGACCTAGATCAAATCCCTTATGAGTATACAGTAGAAGTGACAAATAGATTTAAGGGACTAGACGTGATAGACAGAGTGCCTGACGAACTATGGACAGAGGTTCGTGACATTGTACAGGAGACAGGCATCAAGAAAATCCCCATGGAAAAGAAATGCAAAAAAGCAAAATGGCTGTCTGAGGAGGCCTTACAGATAGCTGGGAAGAGAAGAGAAGCGAAAAGCAAAGGAGAAAAGGAAAGATATTCCCATCTCAATGCAGAGTTCCAAAGAATAGCAAGGAGAGATAAGAAAGCCTTCCTCAGCGATCAGTGCAAAGAAATAGAGGAAAACAACAGATTGGGAAAGACTAGAGATCTCTTCAAGAAAATTAGAGATACCAAAGGAACATTTCATGCAAAGATAGACTCGATAAAGGACAGAAATGGTATGGACCTAACAGAAGCAGAAGATATTAAGAAGAGGTGGCAAGAATACACAGAAGAACTGTACAAAAAAGATCTTCACAACCCAGACAATCACGATGGCGTGATCACTCACCTAGAGCCAGACATCCTGGAATGTGAAGTCAAGTGGGCCTTAGAAAGCATCACTATGAACAAAGCTAGTGGAGGTGATGGAATTCCAGTTGAGCTATTTCAAATCCTCAAAGGTGATGCTGTGAAAGTGCTGCACTCGATATGCCAGCAAATTTGGAAAACTCAGCAGTGGCCACAGGACTGGAAAAGGTCAGTTTTCGTTCCAATCCCAAAGAAAGGCAATGCCAAAGAATGCTCAAACTACCGCACAATTGCACTCATCTCACATACTAGTAAAGTAATGCTCAAAATTCTCCAAGCCAGGCTTCAGCAATACGTGAACCGTGAACTTCCAGATGTTCAAGCTGGTTTTAGAAAAGGCAGAGGAACCAGAGATCAAATTGCCAATATCCGCTGGATCATCGAAAAAGCAAGAGAGTTCCAGAAAAACATCTATTTCTGCTTTATTGACTATGCCAAAGCCTCTGACTGTGTGGATCACAATAAACTGTGGAAAATTCTGAAAGAGATGGGAATACCAGACCATCTGACCTGTCTCTTGAGAAACCTGTATGCAGGTCAGGAAGCAACAGTTAGAACTGGACATGGAACAACAGACCGGTTCCAAATAGGAAAAGGAGTACGTCAAGGCTGTATATTGTCACCCTGCTTATTTAACTTATATGCAGAGTACATCATGAGAAATGCTGGGCTGGAAGAAACACAAGCTGGAATCAAGATTGCCGGGAGAAATATCAATAACCTCAGATATGCAGATGACACCACCCTTATGGCAGAGAGTGAAGAAGAACTAAAGAGCCTCTTGATGAAGGTGAAGGAGGAGAGTGAAAAAGTTGGCTTAAAGCTCAACGTTCAGAAAACTAAGATCATGGCATCTGGTGCCATCACTCCATGGGAAATAGATGGGGAAACAGTGGAAACAGTGTCAGACTTTATTTTTTGGGGCTCCAGAATCACTGCTGATGGTGACTGCAGCCATGAAATTAAAAGACGCTTACTCCTTGGAAGGAAGGTTATGGCCAACCTAGATAGCATATTTAAAAGCAGAGACATTACTTTGCCAACAAAAGTCCGTCTAGTCAAGGCTATGGTTTTTCCAGTGGTCACGTATGGATGTGAGAGTTGGATGGTGAAGAAAGCTGAGCGCCGCAGAATTGATGCTTTTGAGCTGTGGTGTTGGAGAAGACTCTTGAGAGTCCCTTGGACTGCAAGGAGATCCAATCAATCCATCCTAAAAGAGATCAGTCCTGGGTGTTTATTGGAAGGTCTGATGTTGAAGCTGAAACTCCAATACTTTGGCCACCTCATGCGAAGGGTTGACTCATTGGAAAAGACCCTAATGCTGGGTAGGATTGGGGGCGGGAGGAGAAGGGGACGACAGAGGATGAGATGGGTGGATGGCATCACCGACTCGATGAACATGGGTTTGGGTAGACTCTGGGAGTTGGTGATGGACAGAGAGGCCTGGCGTGCTGCAATTCATGGGGTCGCAAAGAGTCGGACACGACTAAGCGACTGAACTGAACTGAACTGAGCTGATATTAACGTAAAATTGAATCGAATTCTTAAAGAACACCCTACGTTCGTTTCTGAAGCTTATCTCAGTAATCTATCTTTGGATGAAGATCAGATGCCTCATAACCTGCAACCAGGACTGGAAAAAGACATAATTTAAGGGACTGTCTCCAAGCTGGATGGAAGGACTTTTTTATCAGGTACTCTTAACTAGCTCATGCACAATGAAACTAAAGGGAAATTGACTCTTAGATTAATTCCCACTTCCAAAGGCCCCTACACTGGACTGGTCTATAGAGAAGACAGCTGACCTGATCTCATCTTAAAATGATGCTCAGAGGAGAAACTACACTACACCAGGATGAGAAGACGACATCAGAGGTAGACAGCTTGCCCAAGATGCTGGACCTGATTTGTGTGATCATTTATGTTTTCTTGACTTCTTAGACCTTTGCATATAAATCAAATGCTTTTCTATCATAGGCCTGATCCTATACTAGTTTTAGAAATCAATCCAGTTGTTGGGTTTGTGGCCAATTACCTGTGTCTAGTTCTGGGGTACCTTGGTAAATTTCTCTACTACAAGGCTCTAACTGGTTGGTCCTGAGGAAAATTTACTTAAAAAAAAATTATAGTTGTATTCAGGTCTCTGTTGATATTACTGGATGGGATCCCCTCACCAGGCCAATTAATAATGCCTGCTCTGACTCTGGCCATAAATCTGAGCTTTCTTCTATTACTCAAGTTCAATCAGAGCAAAAAGCAAAGTTTCCACAAAGGAGGAAAAATCTCCCACAATTATTGGATGGATTTATATAGATAATAGCAGGCTATGGTAATTTATATTTAAAGTCTCCTCTGTGTTGGAAACAATCAAATCTTACTAAGGATAATCAGTCTAGTAACACTAGAAAACTGGTCTATGTGCCTTATAGACAATGCCAATATATAATTTCCCTGGAAGATAAAGATTAGTACAGAGTAGATGAAGTCAGATGACCTGGGATATACTGGGCTACATCTAACGCAAGCTCTTAACTTAAGTCTTACTTGTGACTTTACTAATACTGCTGGCTATGTTATTTGTATTTCACCTGTTTTACAAAATTGCTGTTTCTTACACTGCCAAATGTGTGACTGAGGCCTCTGATAAAATAATAAATAGTTCCCTGTGAGATCGATGATGGTAACAGTGTAACTCTAGATATGGGAAGAAGCAACAAAAGGGAATGTTTTCCTGGACCAAGAGGCTAGTAAGACAGGTGATCCAGAGAATTTTGGATACTGTTTTATGGCCTAGCCCAGGAACAGCACATTGAGAGGCCTGTCAACAAAATCTTTGCCAAACCTAAGAGTGGACATTCTCAGCACCATGGGATAAAATGGTCATGAAATGCCCCCCTCAAAATCATGGTCAAGTTTACTAGCAAAAAGGGGTTCTACCAACTGAAAACTGACACTTGCCATCTACGTCCACAAAGATTAAATCATGGCCACTGCAACTGCTGACCTTCAACTCCCGTGAAAGGAGTTCAGGGTGAAAATCAGGAATGAGGCACTCTGTGCTCTGGAAAAAACTGGCAGAATAGGCCTTCAGATAGTTAGATCTTTTCAGGCGAATATTTTATGAGTCCCAATTCTTGCATCTTCTCATACCTAGAGAAACACTGACATCATTAATGATGATATCTGCTTTGGCTATTAAGGAAAATTTTACAATTAAAAGTCAAAATATAGTAGCTATGGTTCAGACATCCTGGGAAATAACTAAGTGATACTATGGGTGTAATTTCAGACTAGATCTTGTATTGCTAAACACTTGAGTTTTCTGAGTTGTGTCAGGCTTGGATGCCACCATTCTCAAAACAATGTCTGCTGGAAGCTAGTAACTGCAACCTTACTTTTTTATAAAACTAGACAACTGGCTACCTGGCTACAAGTCTCCCTGAAGTGCCAAG
The DNA here is from genome assembly GCF_054371585.1 of Giraffa tippelskirchi. Lineage (NCBI taxonomy): Eukaryota > Metazoa > Chordata > Mammalia > Artiodactyla > Giraffidae > Giraffa > Giraffa tippelskirchi. The sequence continues at coordinate 66,133,812 of NC_137276.1, read as the reverse complement.
TCCAGAATGGGTTTCAGGCCTATTCTTCTAAAAAGAAATGACATTTATTTTGTCTATTAAAATTCCAGTTATCACTCCTCCAGTTACTTCTAATTGGGTCTGTTACACCAAAATGGCAGACCAAGGGATTGAGATTTTAATCATACAAGACTCAGATCTAGGACTTGGAACTCAGGAATACTTCCAATTCAGTGTCTACTTTCCCAACTAAAGGAATCCTAAGCTCCATTTTGACAGGAAGTTATCACAGTCATAGTTGCCTAGTTCCCTAAATTAAAACTGAGCAGGACTCTGTGGGGCTCTGGAGTACAGATCTGTTCTGTGTTCTCCATTTCTTGTCTGTAGGATATAGGCTTCATTCAGCCTCCTTGACTTTCCCTGAGATCCAAAGGGTGGATTCAAATAATTGCTAATCAAGGAAGGGAGGGGATACAGAAACAAAGGAGAAACAATCAAATGGTGGTACAGCCTTGAAACAGGGTCCTGGTTCCTACTCAAAAAAATATGCATAACAATGTCTTTGAGTTCTTCTACAGAACTGGGGCCCCCACCCAGATGGAGGGTGGTAACTTCAGGCTGAGCACAAGATTCCTGGAGCACAGCTCTGTTGCCTCACCACCAACCAATCCAAATAAGGTCACGAACCCTGCAGCCCTCACCTCAACTGTTGCCTTCTGTTTCAGGGAATCAGAGATGACCAACCTGTTAGATCTCCTGTTTGGCCCCTGTCTTTCATCTCTGAGAGGAGCCAACAGTTTCAAACTAAATTGCTGTTATTACAAGGGTGAATGCTTGTTTCAGGCAAAAAAAATACCTTGACTTAGATCCGGTAGAGAGAGACTTCTGCTCTGCTAGGCAGGCCTACACCCATGCACAGCAGGAAGAAGTAACAGAAGAAAGAGACCTACGCCCCAATTCCCAAGAAGTATCTTGAGTATGAAGTCTCTTAGGGGGCAGTTGTTAGGGGAAGCACACTGACTGAAACTGCCCACCCTGGCCAGGCACCATAGTAACCATATGCATGAGTTGTTTTACGACAGGAGGTCCTGGTAAGGAACACGGAACTAATAAGCCACCACCAACCGGAAGAGTTCAGGAAAAGTCAAAAGGAGACACCACATGTCCAACCACCTCCTAGAATCCTTCTCTCTGGCATCCATCTTGGCTGAACAAGGCATGCACCACCAGGAAGGACTCTGAGTCAGAATGATTGGCTAAAGACAACCCGGAAACTAATCCCATCACCATAAAACCCGAGACTGTGAGCCATGTGGCAGAGCTCTTCTCCTGGGTTCCCTTACCCTACTGCTGTCTACCCAGGTGCCCTTTCCCAATAAAATCTCTTGCTTTGGCAGCGCATGTGTCTCCTCGGACAATTCATTTCCGAAGGTTAGACAAGAGCCTAGTTTTGGGCCCTGGAAGGGGTCCCCCTTCCTGCAACACTATGACAGTGAAATGAGATGACACATGTAAAACCCTCAGTGTGGAGCTGGGGGTGCTAAGTGCCCAGTGAATTTGGGTCCAGTGTTATTAGTCACTTGTTCATGCCCTTGACAGGCCCAGAACAGGTGCTCAGGAGAAGCCAGTGAATTGAGCTGAAAAGCAGGCTGTGAGACTGAATATACACACAGACAATGGCCAGACCAAGTATAAAAATAGATCTGTGACCCACAACCTGCAGCATCCTGTCCAGGAAATCATGTTAGTAAAGTAAAGCAACCACCCAGGAAGCTAGCCTTCTGTTATGTCAGACTTGTAGGCAGTCAGACTACCATCTCCATCAACTATCCAGGAAGCCAAATAACATCCTCTGTAACAGTTGGCCTCAAATGGCCAGATCTTGATTACTAACTGAGTTTCCCTAATGTTTAGGCCAATATCCCACTTAGGATCAACCGGAGACAGCCAGAAGTACATCCTAAGCAATCACATAGGACACCCTGCAGCCAGCTGGCCCGCCTGCCGCCAGCTTCCCTGGGCTCCCAGCCTGCCATCAGGCACACCTGAAGCCTTCTCCCCTTCATCCACTATAGAGCCTTCCCACTCCTCTGTCTGCCTTTGAATCCCTGCTAAATGCAAGTGACAGTGGCTGAATCCTTGGCTAGAGCAAGCTCTGAATGAAACACCTCTGCTGGTTCTCATTTGGATGGTCTTTGTCTATTTCTGCAGGTGTGTCTTGGACACCTTTGGCCTGGCAGGCTCAGGATACACTCAATAAAAAGACCTGAATGACCTGCATCGGGAGGAAGTGGAGAGATGGGAACATGGGAGGAGAAGACAGGCCAGAGGAGCCACAGCCAGACATAGGGACCCACTCGGCAGAGCCTACTTGCCCTTTGGACAGATACAATCTGTACCATTGTCCATCTCAGATCTTGCTTTTCCCCACTATAAGTTGGGTGAAAGATGTCAAGGGGATGTAACCATTAAAAACGACCCTGGTTGCCCAGTGGTTAGGACCTAGCACTTCCATTGCAGAGGTCGGGGGGCGGGGCACAAGTTGGATCCCTGACTGGGGGAACTAAGATCCTGCATGCTGCACGATGTGGCTAGAAAATAAAAAAATAAAGTGAAAAAAAAAGACCATCCAACTTCAAACGGGCCATGACTCCAGCAAAAGAAAGTGTCCAGGGTACCCACAGGAGACCACTTGACAGGCAGGAGGCACAAGCAGGGAGTAAGCAGGCCGCTCTCTCCCCAGCACTGAGGCAGCCAACCTTCTCTGTCAAGGGCCCACAAGAGGATGCTGGCAGGCGGTGAGGAGCCCAGCAAAGCCTACTCAAGCCTCCTCGTCACACTTGAAAAGAAAAGGGTTTTCTATTTGAAAGAGAAACCAGAATAAAGGTTGGGACCCAGAGCCATCACTGTGGGAGCCAGGTGAGTCTCTCTGCTACAGCCCCTCTATTCCTGGTCACCCTCCCTGGGTTCACTGCTGCCTCTGTGAAATCCAATCACTGGGCACACCAGGGGCCTTCTCTTTGTAATCTCTTTGTAATCCAAGGTGGTATGGAGGAGGCAGGAGTACCAGAGCACAGGAGGGAGGGCAAACAGCAGCCTTCTACAGACCTCTGATGGAAGGGTATCATGATAAGTATATTTTCACGACTGACTGATGGAAGGGTATCATGGTAAGTATATTTTCACTCCTGAGGCACAAATATAGGGACCCTAAGTGTATTTCTCTGGCACCTGCCGCTGTGTCCCCTAGAGAGGGCCTGCTCACTCATTCCACAAGGTGCTGCCAAATGTCAAGTCCTCTCCAGGAGGCCCTTGACCTAACTAATGCAGGTGGTCTAGAAAGGCAATCCCGGCTTCGGGGTGGGTGACGTGAGTATCATGCTAGAAAATCCTGGACACATCGCTTCTTTCCCTGACCTTCCTTTTCCACTGTGAGATGAGATGGCAGAAACAGCTCTAATATTTTATGAGAGATTCTTTCAACTGGTGGCCCACAGGCTAAGTCTAACTTGCAAAATGTGTTTTATTGGCTTCCACATTAAAGTAAAAATAGATAAATTTCACATAAAGATCCATCTTTCTAGCTTCAATTGAATAAAATAATCAGAACAATCCCAAGGACTTTCCTGATGGTCCAGTGGTTAAGAGTCCACACTTTCACTGCAGGGGGCACAGGTTTGATCCCCAGTTGGGGAGCTAAGTTCCCACATGCTGCACAATGTGGCCAAAAAATAGAAGGAGAAAAAAAAGAACAATCCCATGGCACATCTGGCAGAAGCTGAGCAGGGCAGGTACCAGTTGGCCACAGTCACCACCACTCCTTATCATTACCAATCTGAGTCACTCATAACTTACATGCTAGTCTCTTTGGCATTTGTGTTTATAACCCCTAAACTATGGCCTCAATTTTGGCTGCCAGCACTTTAGGATGATTGATTTAGGTTTTAACAGATGCCTACACCCAGACCCCAGAGAAGGCAATGGCACCCCACTCCAGTACTCTTGCCTGGAAAATCCCATGGACGGAGGAGCCTGGTAGGCTACAGTCCATGGGGTCGCTAAGAGTCGGACACGACTGAGCAACTTCACTTTCACTTTTCCCTTTCATGCACTGGAGAAGGAAATGGCAACCCACTCCAGTGTTCTTGCCTGGAGAATCCCAGGGACGGCGGAACCTGGTGGGCTGCCGTCTATGGGGTCGCACAGAGTCGGACACGACTGAAGCGACTTAGCAGCAGCAGCAGCAACACCCAGACCCACACCCAGACATTCTGATTCAATGGATCTTGGGGTAAAGCCGAGGCAAATCAATTCTAATTTCAGCCAGGCTGAGAGCTGCTGGTCCAAGGGCCCCACTGGCTGGGAGGATCCATCTCACCTGTGTAAAGAAGCAGCCACCAGAAAAGGAAGGATGGTAAAATGGTCCTGGTGAAAACTGTCCACAGGTGCTCCTGGGGAAACATGTCTTGCCCTGGGATTCCTTTACTCACCCTCCATCATGAACACTTAAACATTTTAGGCACAAATGCAATGAGCTTTGTGAGCTTCAGTCAGAAACGACCACACAGATCAATCCCTCCTCCCAGCCCTTGTGTCTGTACCCAGTCCAGGTCCCACCTGTAGCTTTCTCCCAAGCCACTGTCCAGGCTGCTTCCTGTCCCTGGCCCAGGTTTGCCAATTCATGCTTCCCTCTCCACTCTGGGCTCCGCCAGAGCCCATACCTCCTCTGGGAAGCTGCAGGAAATAGGCTGTTCAGGTCCCTCAGATTTCATCAGCAGCATTTTACATACTGGTTTCTCTAAACAGACTCTAAGATTCCTTTCATGCCCCTATCAAATAGAGAATTCCAGAAGGCAGGAATCACCTCTCCTGTGCCCTCTCAATTCTCCCTCCCACCCCACCATTTCACAAACACACACCAAGTGCCCAGGCTGCAGCTCCACCCCACAGGTCACTGGGCTGAGCAGCAGAGAACTGCGGAAGGATAAGGGACGCGCAGAAGGATGAAGGAGTGGGGAGTGGACACTCAGTGGCCACTGCATCCTGCTCCTCCATCCGGAGGAGAAATTTCACATGCATCTATAACACCCACCTGTCAGCCTCCTGCCCATCTGTCTGCCAAGCACCCAAGTCCACTTGCTCTGCATGTGCTCAGCAGAGAAAACAACATCCCTGACATGTCACTCCTGAACTGAAAAAGCAACACGCAAAAACAGTGCTAGATTGGGGGGGGTCCACAAGGGGGCTCATTAACAAGTCTACTGAGAAAAAACTACTCCAGAGCTGCAAGATCCCAAATACCCTGCTGGTCTATTCAAAACAAAAGAATCACTCCAGGACCCACGGCCTTAACGATGAGTCAATCTGATTCACAGCCAGCTAGAGGTAGGGGAGATATCCAGGCTGCAGGGAGGACACGGATCCACCCTTAAAGGCCCTCCTTGGGAATTGTTTCCTGAGACTAGCTGACCAGGGAACCAGCCCTGGTGACAGTCCCCTGAGACGGTCGGAGCCTTCAGGGTGAGAGCCAGAATGCCCTCCCAGCCTACCTCGGAGCTGACAGAATGTGGTCATGAACTTGCTGGTGAGGGACTTGAGCTCGTTGTTGGCCAGCGTGATGAGGTGAATCTGGTCGGTGACATTTCGCAGGACCTTGTAGATGCCGATGGGGAAGGAAACCAGCTTGCACTCGGCCAGGTCTGCAGTCAAAGGACAAAGACTAGAGTTAGCAGCCACAGCTGACCACGGACTTGCCCCCAACCCCAAAGACCCTGACCCTGTCTCTCCTACTGCCTCCTTTCTCTCCCACCCATCTTCCCTGTGCCAGGCTCGAGACCTTGTCCTCTCTCCTCCAAGAGCCTTCATTACCATTCACTACAGTTGTCCCCATCTAGCTCCCTAAACTTAGGGCTGATTCTAGCACATTCTCTAATAGCACTGTCTGCTAGCCAGAATGCAGAAGGCAGAGCTCTGCCAGAACAAAGGACCCACACGTCCCTCCGGGATCATCAGACTCAACAGTGAAGTCACAGTTTTAACAGTGCTTTATAACAGTCTACTTCTTTGAAAAGAGGCAATTCACACAGACTTTGTGGTTTGACCTTCTTCCCTGTCCTGTCACTCTGAAGATAGGTCTGTCCAAGAGGCAGCAGGGAAGCCTCTCTGAAGAATAATCTGGTAATTCTTTAAAAAGTTAAACCTAGTTAGCACATGACCCAGCAGTTCCAATCCTGGGTGTATATCTGGGAAAGATGAAACCACGAGTCCACACAAAACAGTACACATATTCACAGCAGCATTACTCATGTTGTTGTTGTCCGGTTGCTAAATCATGTCTGACTCTTTGTGACCCCAGGGACTGCATCACACCAGGCTCTCCTGTCCTTCACTAAGTTTGCTCAAACTCATGTCCATTGGGAGAAGGCAATGGCAACCCACTCCAGTACTCTTGCCTGGAAAATCCCACGGAAGGAGGAGCCTGGTAGGCTGCAGTCCATGGGGTCGTGAAGAGTCAGACACAACTGAAGCGACTTAGCAGCAGCAGCAGCAGCATGTCCATTGAGTCAGTGATACTATCTAACCATCTCATCCTCTGCATTATTCATAATAGCCAAAAAATGGAAACAACTCATGTGTCCATCCACAGATGAATAGATAAAATGTGGTATATTCATTTTGTTTGGCAACAGAAAGGAATAAAATACCAATATATACTACAACCGGAGAAGGCAATGGCACCCCACTCCAGTACTCTTGCCCGGAAAATCCCATGGGTGGAGGAGCTTGGTAGGCTACAGTCCATGGGGTCGCTAAGAGTCGGACACGACTGAGCGACTTCACTTTCATTTTTCCCTTTCATGCACTGGAGAAGGAAATGGCAACCCACTCCAGTACTCTTGCCTGGAGAATCCCAGGGGCGGCGGAGCCTGGTGGGCTGCCGTCTATGGGGTCGCACAGAGTCGGACACGACTGAAGCGACTTAGCAGCAGCAGCATATACTACAACATGTTGTTGTTGTTTAGTCGCTAAGTCATGTCTGACTCTTTGCGACCCCATGGACTGTAGCTCACCAGGCTCCTTTGTCCATGGGATTTCCCAGGCAAGAATACTGAAGTGGGTTGCCATTTCCTTCTCCAGGGATATTCCTGATCCAGGGGTCGAACCCGCATCTCCTGGTTGGCAGGAGGATTCTTTACCATTAAGCCATAGACGGGCCTTAAAAACACTATGATAAGTGAAAGAAGCCAATCACCAAGGATAATATGCTGTATGAGGCCATTTACATGAAAAGTCCAGAATAGGCAAATGTAAAGACAGAATGTACATTATTGGTTATCCAGGGTTGGGGGTACTGAAGGGTGAGGGGTGCAAATGTTCTACAATTGAATGTGGTGATAGTTGCACAGTGAATATACTCAAACCACTGAACTGTACACCTTAAATGGATGGACTACATGGTATGTGAATTGTATCTCAATAAAGCTGCTTCATATATACGGCAGCAGAGAGACATTGAAAGCATGGAGGCTCAGAAATTATCTGTCCAGCTCATCTAAGTCACTTACCTTTGCTGAGCCTCAGTTTTCTCATCTTTAAAATGGGGGCATCATTGTCTACCTAGTAATGCTGTCAGGAAAAGTAAATATAATAAAAAGTACTCAGTGGGGCTTTCCTGGCGGCTCAGTGGTAAAGAATTCACCTGCCAAAGCAGGAGACACAAGTTCCATCCCTGACCTGAGAAGATCCCACCTGCCACAGAGCAACTAAGCCTGTGCACCACAACTCGAGACTGTACTCTAGAGCCCGGGAGCTGTAACTGCTGAGCCCACATGCCACAACTACTGAAGCTGGTGCACCCTAGAGCCTGTGCTCAGCAACAAGAGAAGCACCACAAAGAGGCCTGTGCACTGCAGCTGGAGAATAGACCCCACTTACCACAACTAGAGAAAAGCCTCTGAAGCAATGAAGACCCAGCACGGCCAAAAATAAATAAAATTATATTTTAATAAAGTACTCAATATACTAACCAAGTGCCTAGCAGGTAAATAGTGGGGCTACTACAAATGTTGTTTCCCTATTCACCTTCCACTTTGCCCTCCCCTTTGCATCCTAGCCACACCTCTTCATGCTTCAAGTCCAGGTCCCATCCCACCTCTTCTAGAAGTCTTTCTGGATGCCCACATTACTGGTGATTGCCCCAGCCAGGAGCACTCACTGACTCAGACAACACTGATCCATCTCTCAGCAAACTGTGGTCTTTTCCCTCAAGAGGCCAGGCTTCCCCAGGCCTCTAAGCCTTTGAAGTTTGTTCCAAAATCAATACATAAAATTCAATAACATTCTTATATGCCAACAACAAGATACAGTTTTTAAAGATCCTATTCTGTGAAGAAAGTCAGACAGAGAACAAATCTTTCTCAGTTATGTAAGAGTATGACATCACTTATATGTGGAATCTAAATCATGGTACAAATAAACATATTTACAAAACAGAAATAGAGCCACAGATGTAGAAAACAATGTTATGGTTACGGGGTGAGGGGCATGGGGAAGAGGGATAAATGGAGACCGGGATTGACATAAACATAAACATACATGTAAACATATATGGAAAACATAATTAATAAGGACCTACTGAATGGTACAGGGAATTCTACTCAGTACTCTATAAGGGCTTATACGGGGAAAGAATCCAAAAACGAGTGGATATATGTTCATGCATAACTGACTCACTTTGCAGTACAGCAGAAACTAATACAACATTATAAATCAACTATACTCCAATAAATTTTTTTAATTTGTATTTTAAATATTATTAAGTATACTAAAAAGGAGAGGACAGGAAGGAAGGGGAGGAGGGAGGGAAGGAGGAAAGAAGAAAGAAAAAGATCCTATTCTGAATAGCAGCAATAATGCAAAGTCTATAGACATAATCAAAACTGAAGCCCTTCACCCTTATCTGCCTCACAGAATTTCTACTCTGACTCTAATAGCAGCTCAAATGTCACCTCCTCCACAAAGCCTTCCCTGACAACCCTAAGCTCCAGTCCCTGAGTCTCATATGGTGTGAAAGAGACCTCTTCATCCGGTACTGTATTAACCTCCTTTTGCATCTACTTTCCCAGTGGAGTAAGAAGAGCCCCTCAGAGCACATTACCAGCAGAGGTGGACCAGGCTCAGTGGGCAGGAGAGAGTTACTGGTGACCTCCTGAGCTGGTCTGAGGAAAGAAAGGGGACAGATGGGGGGTAAAGGCAAAAATCCAAAAGACCGAGGAACCAGAGAAGTAGGACATCCCATTAAGAAATGTCTTTAGGGACTCCCCTGGAGGTCCAGTGGTTGAGACTCTGCACTTCCACTGCAGGGGGCCCAGGTTCTATCCCTGGTCAAGGAACTAAGATCCCTCAAGCCTTGAGACTCAGTCAAAAAAAAAAAGTGTTTTTACTGTTTCCTCTGGTCCAGGGTGACTAGGTGACTCCAGCCTGGCTGCCGTCCAGTGTCAGGAACCTGCTCTTAGATCAGCAAGATGGGGTTTGCAGAAGAGAGTGCAAAGTCTTACGGGGAGGAATGGATGCCCAGAGGTCAGACTTCCAGTAAAAAGAGACCGAGGACTGGATCAGCCTTGCAGGCTCGAAATTTGGGGCAAGTTGAGGATTCTAGAAAAAGCAAACCTTCCAAACAATGAGCCCCCTAGTGCTTTGTGCCAGATGCTCAAAGGTCTAGAAAGGTTTCTTGTGGTTATAAATAATAACAGCCCCTGTGGATAAAATCAATGGATCTCAGAGCTGCTGGAAACAACATCAAGGAAAGTGTCAGAAGCTTTCCCTTTAAAACAAAGAGCAAAATAAGGATGCCTTCCATCATCAGTATCCCTAAATATGGTCATAGACATGCTGGCCAAAGAAATAGAAAGCATAAACATCATAAACAGATAAAATGATGATTATGTGTATATGAAATAACTGCATAACCTCAACAAAGCAGTCGTCTGACAAGGTACACAAATTAAAAAGATCTCAGCGAAGTGGCTAATCAAACTAAACATGCAATTTTCAATAATATCCCTATATGCCTACAATAAATATAGTTTTAAGCAATATAATATAAAATATAGAACTCAAAAATACAGAAAAATAAAAAAATTTTAAATAATAAAACAAAATATAGAGCTAATCATAATGGAATATGCATCTGACCAATATTAAGAAAAGTAGGAAAGTTCACAAATATATTTTTAAAAATGGGTTTGTACATTGAAGATATATAACATTCATTGACAACAAGTCAAAATACTGTAATAATGGTGATTTTTTAAGAAGTTAAATTATAGATTGTTTAATGCAATTCTGACTCAAATCCCAAAAAGCTTTTTTTTTTAACTTGATGAAATGGTTTTAAATTTCAACTAAGGAATAAGCAAGCAAGACTCTCTAAAAGAGAAGAAAGTAGGGAGGTAACCAATTTTATAAGGCTGCAGGGATTAAAACAGAGGGTAATAGGAAAAGAGATCATATAAAAGAAATCTACAGTCCAGAAAATACAGCCCCTAAATTCAGTTCAGTTGCTCAGTTGTGTCTGACTCTTTGTGACCCCATGGACCACAGCACACCAGGCCTCCCTGTCCATCACCAACTCCCAGAGTTTACCCAAGCTCATGTCCATAGAGTCAGTGATGCCATCCAACCATCTCATCCTCGGTCATCCCCTTCTCCTCCTGCCCTCAGTCTTTCCCAGCATCAGGGTCTTTTCCAATGAGTCAGCTCTTCACATCAGATGGCCAGTGTTGGAGTTTCAGCTTCAACATCAGTCCTTCCAATGAACACTCAGGACTAATCTCCTTTAGGATGGACTGGTTGGATCTCCTTGCAGTCTAAGGGACTCTCAAGAGTCTTCTCCAACACCACAGTTCAAAAGCATCAGTTCTTTGGCACTCAGCTTTGTTTATAGTCCAACTCTCACATCCATACATGACCACTGGAAAAACCATGGCCTTGATTAGACGGACCTTTGCTGGCAAAGTAATGTCTCTGGTTTTATATGCTATCTAGGTTGGTCATAACCTTCCTTCCAAGGAGTAAGCGTCTTTTAATTTCATGGCTGCTGTCACCATCTGCAGTGATTTTGGAGCCTCCCAAAATAAAGTCAGCCACTGTTTCCACTGTTTCCCCATCTATTTCCCATGAAGTGATGGGACCGGATGCCATGATCTTAGTTTTCTGAATATTGAGCTTTAAGCCAACTTTTCCACTCTCCTCTTTCACCTCCATTAAGAGGCTCTTTAGTTCTTCTTCACTCTCTGCCATAAGGGTGGTGTCATCTGCATATCTGAGGTTATTGATATTTCTCCCTGCAATCTTGATTCCAGCTTGTGCTTCCTCCAGCCCAGCGTTTCTCATGATGTACTCTGCATATAAGTTAAATAAGCACAGTGACAATATACATCTTTGACATACTCCTTTCCCAATTTGGAATCAGTCTGTTGTTCCATGTCCAGTTCTAACTGTTGCTTCCTGACCCGCATACAGGTTTCTCAAGAGGCAGGTCGGGTGGTCTGGTATTCCCCTCTCTTTCAGAATTTTCCACAGTTTATTGTGGTCCACCCAGTCAAAGGCTTTGGCATAGTCAATAAGGCAGAAATAGATGTTTTTCTGGAACTCTCTTGCCTTCTCAATGATCCAGTGGATGTTGGCAATTTGATCTCTGTCATAATCTAATAAGTGCTTAATGAGGCCTCACAAATAAATTAGGGAAGAAAAGAGTTAATAACTGATGTCAGAATAGCCAATGAACAATTCTGGGAAAATAAGAGAGAAAAAGAGACTCTTAACCTAAGAAAATAAAACTCTAGATAGAATTACATTTTAAATATTTTTTGAAATCAAACCAAAATATCAGAAGTAAACAGACTTTAACATTTATACAGCCCCTTAATTGAGGATGACTTTTTCAACGTAGGAGCCATAAAGAACTACAAAGGAACAGATCAACAAACCTAACTATAAAAAAATATAACACACCTGGATGCTTAAAAGAAGATAAGGCAAGCAGCAGATTGTGAAAAAGGATCTATAAATAGAATAAGTTGTTATCTTGATTATTTTAAATACTCAATATAACTCAATTTAAAAAGTTAATCCACCAGATGATAGATATTCACCAGGGAGAAAGTATAATTAGTAAACAAATATATAGCCCCTGATATGTGCTGTCAAACTGCTTTACAGAATATTTACATATTTACATATAACCTGGCCAACAAATAAGAGGACCATCAAAAAATCTTTGCTAATACGATCAGTGGAAATTATATCCTTTGCTGTCATAATGAGACTGATTATCTTTTATGATTAATTAACCGTTTTTATTTCGTTGATGGAATATCTTGCTTGGGTCTCTGGCTGTTTTTCAACTTGGAGTTCTGGCATTCCACATGCCTCACACCCTCTCCAGCTGTTAGTAGAGCTCCCTAAATAATATTATCAACCTACATCTGTTCATTGTTTTTCTTGTTTAATAGTTCAAGTTACAGCATTTAGGTGTTTTTTTGAAAACAGAATATAAAAATTATATGCACACAGTAATTTCAATTATGTACAAAAGTATACACGCCTGGGAAAGAAGACTGAAAGAAAAAATAAGCAGAATGTTAAATAGTTATTATAAAGGATTAGAGCAATTTATTACTATTTATAGTCCTGCTGTTTATTTCATATAAAATAAGTACCACTATTTATTTGCATAAAAATATTTTCAGTATATACAGTGATACTCTACCTTTAAAATTGAAAAATAAATGCATCATAAAAATAACTTTTTTTGGAAAAAATAACCTGGCATATTCAAGGATAAACTGAAGCCAGCCAGCTCTTTAATCCGAGAAACAGAGAAGGCAGACCCATGAAAAAAAGACAGTAACTCTCTGTCCTGGACTGAAGTAGAAGTTATGAGATGGAGCTTTCAGGACTCGAAGAAACATACACAGCACCCTGCTCTCCTAAGTGGGGACAGAAAGTGTTCTCGATGAAAGCAGAAAAGCCACAAAGCCACTCAACTTATTCCCAAGAATGCTCAAAGCAACTGTCTTCCCAAGAAGATGAAACAGGATGAAACGCGCAACCCACAGCCTCGTTCCTCCCACCTGGGCTGTCCACATGCCATCCCACCGTGCACCACCCCACTCTCCCACTCCCCAGTCCAAGCAACACGTGGCCTCCACAGCTTCACTTGCCCACGAATATTCACAGAAGCATAAGGCCCGGCACCTGAGGGGTGCTGAGGGCCCGGATGCATCCACACCCGCTGCTTTCATTTATCCTCTGCAAATAGCTATCCAGGCCCTACTGTGTGCCAGGCACCATTCCGCAGTGTGCCCTGTGGCTTCCCTATGATTATTTTGTTCTTGGGGACTCGTCTGTTTCCCTCCATCCTTTGGTGCACAGGTAGGAGGGTGCACCACGATGCTCCTGCTCAGAACAGTCTAGTTGCCTTTGATGGTAAAGGCCCCCAAGGATACCTGCAAAGAGCCCTGCTGGGATGTGATGCAAACACCCCCTCCAGACCATGTCACCAGCCACTAACATGGCCCATGAAGTGCCCTCCCCTGTGGGGAGGAGAGGCCTGTGATCTCAGGCACAGCTCTCCATGGTCACTGGGACAAGAGTATGGAGATCCAGGTACCCAGACACGTGGGAGCAAGTCACAGTCTTGCCCAGTCACCTTGCCATCTGTACAGAAGGTGCAAAACACCTCATGTCCATTCCCTGGGGATGGGGATATTAACCATAAATAGTAGCACTCACTATTTCATATAAGCTAGGCTGGCAGACCTATCCTGTCTGTGCACATGAGGAAACTACAAGTGACTTGCCCAAGGTCATTCAGCTAAAAGTAGTATAAGATTTCAATGCAGCTTGATCAGGCAGCCAGGGGTCCTAACCATTTTGCTATCCTGACCTGCTGAGTCAAGAGTGTGCCCAGGTGTCTGCTTCTAGGCCAGAGAACGGGGAGTCCCTGCTGAGCAGCTCAGTGGGAAAACAGGGCCTTGGCTACAAACTCCTGTAGGCCTTTCCAGTTTAGCACCCACAATCCAGGGATAGAGGCCTCTCAGCCTTCTTCATGAGCCCTCTGTCCTCAGGAACTTCTTCTCCAGGTCTAATTCAGAGGATGGGCACCCTTTATACCTACTATGCCTGTGTGAGGTAGAGACAAGCCCCTGGGTTGAGTTAAGTTCAATGTTCACAGGGGCACACAGCATGACTTCCAGAAAACACAGCCAGGATATAGCTGGGGGCCAAGTCCCACTAAGGGAGGAGGACCAGGGAAAAGAAGACCCAGGCTGGAGACAGGCGAGTCATCCTCCAGGAGGCACAGGAGGTCACCAGGAGTCCCATTCTCTAAGAGTCCTCAGAGCTGACAGGATGGGGGCTAGTTCAGCAGTCATAAGGAAAAGGCTCCAGGTGAAGAAGTGAGTGCAACATCATGGGGAGATCAGGCAGGGTTACCACCGAGAGGACTCCTGAACCAGATGGAGGCCAGGTGATCTCAAAGGTCTCATTCAACCAAAAGAAAACAAGTGGAGCTACTTGTACTAACTTTATGCCAGGCACAGTACTAGGCCCTTTTTATGTATTAACTCGTTACATTCCCATAACAACCCTAAATTACCCTCACAGGTGGATAATGAGGTCTGTAGTGATGGGTGAATTGTCCAAGGTCATTTCAGGGAGATGATGTGGAGTACAAAGAACTGGAACGCAAAGATTCCTGTAAGGTCATCAACTTGTCTTAGTTTGCCCAGGATGTTCCCAATTTTAGTACCGAAAGCCTGACAGCCTGGTGGACCCCTTGTTAATCCCTGACAACTCAGGACAACTGGTCACCCTAAATTCAGCTGCACGCTGACAGATGAGAGATTACTAGAATTAGAGAGGAGTGGGGAAGGTAACCCAGGGTGAGCCATGGCATGAGCAAAGACCTTCATTCCTCTGGGGCTCGACCTTTGAGCCCCGCCTCCTCCTGTAACTTCCTAGACCTCATGAGATAGGAAGGTTCCGGTCTCAAAAACATTTCAGGCTCCTTAGTAGTGCATACAATCCCACAGACCCATCAGGGGCTTAGGAATACTAACAATGGGGTCCTCCATCAACATCTGAATGGCAGCTGGATTCAAGTGTGCCTTTTCTCAGTGCCCTTGTCATTGACTCCTGAACTATAGTAGAGAACAGAGGCCTTTAGGCGGGAGGCACTGTAATAAACACAAGGCATAATTATCCTCATAATTATAACTATCATTGCAAGAAAGTCAAACTGCATGTCTCCAAATCTCTAATTAGGATAGCGTTTTGTGTTAATAAAGAACCTTTTTAATTCAAAATGCATGGGTCCTTCATTAAAGGTTATCCTATCAATTCTAATGAATGCCTGGTGAAAAGTAACTGGTGGGCAAAACAAGCAAAATCCTAGCAGTACACAGAACATTGTGTGGGAAATCAGGAGGGCTGAGTCAAGCTTGTATTGTTCCTTAGAAACTCAGAACTGACCCAGCTCAGTCCCTGCTGAGAGGTGGGCCTGGTGACAGGACCCCGTAGTGGGAGCAGAGAGGGTAACTAAGTCACAGGGCCTGAGGAGGAAGTGTCAGGGACTCAGGCCGGCAGGTGCATGGGCTCCTCAGCTCGATCAAGAAACAAGACTCCCCAGGCTGTAGAAGGAAAACTGCCACCAGTGTGACCAGTCCCACCCAGGATATCTTTTTTCACAAAATACCTCTTTTCACAAAGTCTTTTTTATAGAATCTTTTTTTCAGGATTAGAAGGTTGAAGGTCATTTAACCCATGTTTTCCAAACTTCCCATTTGGAGAGGTGGGTCCCAGGAACCTACCCTTGAGATTCTGTCTCAGTGGGTCTAGAATGGCAGCAAGGAATTTGTTTTTTAACAAGTATTCCTAGGTGACTGTTACCAATAAGCAAACTTGGGAAATACTGAGTAACACAGCCTCCCACCTCAGACCTGAAATTCTCTTACTGTCTCCACAGAGGGCACAGAGTTCTTCTTGAATGCCTCTGATGATGGGGCACTCACCTCCCTTT
This sequence comes from Giraffa tippelskirchi, assembly GCF_054371585.1. Lineage (NCBI taxonomy): Eukaryota > Metazoa > Chordata > Mammalia > Artiodactyla > Giraffidae > Giraffa > Giraffa tippelskirchi. Next base: position 66,117,770 of record NC_137276.1, on the reverse strand, counting down.
CACAGAATGGTTTTAACTGTTAGAGACTTCTTTCATGAACCGTATGGTAACTGTTACCCTGCCACTACCTAGCGGTCCTTCTGCCTTCTTGGATTACATATAGCTATCTGCCCCCAAGTGACAATACTTTATATACATGAGGACGAAGGACATGATATGTGTTTCTCCAGGCAAAACAGCCAGAAACCTCACTCCCTATGGTTTTCAATGCTCCCTTCAGGGTCAGGACTGGCCCAGCTCAGACCCTGCCGAAGCCAGAACTGACTCCTGAGCAGGCTTTCAGTCTGTAACACATGACCAAAGCCACCACTCACTGACACCAGCTATATGTCCGAAACTTCTCAGGGCCTCAGACCTACAATCTCATCTACTCCTCACAAGTACTTTGTAAGGTCAGTTCTAACTTACCCCCATTTAACAGAGGAAGAAACTGAGTCACAGAGAAGTTAAAGACTGGATTGCTCAAGGTTGCATGACTTATTCAAGGTCACCCAGTTAATTAAACAATAATTAACATTCATAAAGGGCTTCCTACATGCAAGCCACTTAGCATTGTCATACTACCTTTAAATTTTTTTTTATTGAGTTTTAGTCAATGTACAATATTTTGTTTCAAGTGTACAACATAGTGATTCACAATTTTTAAAGGCTATTTCTATCTGTATTTATAAAGTATTGGCTATATTTGCTGTGTTATACAATATATCCTTGTAGCTTATTTATTTCATCCATAGTAGTTTGTACCTCTTAATTCACTACCCCTATCTTATCTTTCCCAGCTTCCCATTCTCCACTGGTAACCACTAGTTTGTTCTCTATATCTGTGAGTGTGGTTTATTTGGTGGTGTTATATTCACTGAAAAAAAGAAAGTGAAAGTCGCTCAGTCGTGTCTGACTCTGAGACCCCATGGACTATACAGTCCATGGAATTCTCCAGGCCAGAATACTGGAGTGGGTAGCCTTTCCCTTCTCCAGGGGATCTTCCCAACCCAGAGATCGAACCCAGGTCTCCCACATTGCAGGCGGATTCTTTACCCTCTGAGCCACAAGGAAAGCCCAAGAATATTGGAGTGGGTAGCCTATCCCTTCTCCAGTGGATCTTCCCAATCCAGGAATTGAACTGGGGTCTCCTGCATTTGCAGGCAGATTCTCTACCAACTGAGCTATCAGGGAAGCCCATATATTCATTAGTTTATTTTATTGATTTTTTTTCAGATTCCACATATAAGCAATATCATACAAAAGCATGTCTTTCTCTGACTTATTTCACCAAGCATAATATTCTCCAAGACCATCCATGTTGCAAATGGCAAAATTTCATCCTCTTTTATGGTTAAGTGGTATCATACTATCTATTTGGGGGAGGGGGTTGTTGTTTCTATCTACTCATTTTTTTTTTCAGTACTTCATCTCATTTTACTTTTTATTATTATTTTTATTGGTGTATAATTGTTTTATGAAGTAGTTAGTCTCTGCTGTACAATGATTTGAATCAGTTATATGTATACATACATCCCCTGCCTCTTGGACCTCCCTCCCCAGCCCCATCCTACCCATCTAGGTCATCACAGAGCACTGATGATGAGCACCCTGTGCTATACAGCAGCTTCCCCACTAGCTATTTTACACATGGTAGGCTATACATATCAGTCCCAATCTCCCAATTCGTCCCACTCTCCCCGTCCCCTGCCCCATGTCCCATATTAACTCAATCCTCACAACAGCTCCATGAGATGGGAACTATTACCACCATCTCTGTTTTCAGTAGAAGAATCTGAGACACACGCCTGCGGCCTTGGTTAGTAAGTGGCATAGCCGGCCCTGAGCTAGTGCATCACTATGTACACAGCCTCCCTAGGATATGTAACTGTCACTCAGGATGGTCAGCTGCTCTGAAACAAAACAAGAGATTTTCAGTTCCAATGAACAGACAGATCTTACAAGATTTACAATGGATTGTTATGGACACTGGTATATTACAGTTACCGTGAAGCTATATTAAGGAGGCTTAGAGTTGAAAGAGCTGGCGAAAGAATTATCCAGTGCCTGGATGTGGCACTAAATTGGCTCTGGGACCTCAGGCAAGACCCTTTGGTTCTTATGCCCTTGGTGTGCGTCTCAGGTAAATGTCGAGGTTGAAGCTGATCGACTCTGAGACCCCTCACAGCTGCCATTGTGAAATCTAGCTGGTGGTTGTCAGACTTGGTGACACATTGAGCCAGTCACCTGGGGAGCTTTACAGACTCTCGATACCTTAGTCTCATTCACAGAGATTTTAACTTAAACAGTGTGAGCTGGGGCTTGGGGATCAGGGGTTCTCAAGCTCCCATGGTGATCCTAACACACAGCCAGGGTAGTGAACTCTGCACTACACCATTACCTCTCAAATTTGACTGTGCTAACAGATTACCCAGGGTTCCTATTAGGATAAGGCTTCTGATGGTGAGGTCTGTGTCAGGAACTGAGATCCTGTATTTCTACCAGGCAGGTCCAAGGACCACTCTCAGTAGCAAGGACTAGTCCAATGCAGTGGTTCTCAAAGCAGGGCCCCTAGACCACAGCATCTCCCCAGAATCCATTGTGAATGCACATTCTCAATCCCTATTCCAGACCTACAGAATCAGAAGCTCTCAGGGCAGGGCCCAGCCATCTGTATGTGTGTGTGTGTGTTTAAGATGTTTATTTACTATTATTATTGTTATCACTGATCACCTACTAGCAGTTTTTTAATTTTATTTATTTTTGGTTTTGCTGGGTCTTTAGTTTCAGCAAGCGAGGGCTACTATCCCCTTGCAGTGCGCCAGCTTCTCATTGAGGTGGCCTCTCTTGTGGCAGAGCACAGGCTCTAGGGCAGGCAGGCTTCAGTAACCGCAGTGCACAGGCTCAGCAGTTATGGTTCCCAGGCTCTAGAGCATGGGCTCAACAGGTGCGGGGCACGAGCTTAGCTGCTTGGCGACATGTGGGATCTTCCCAGATATGGGATCAAACCTATGTCTCCCGCATTGGTAGGCGGATTCTTTACCACTGAGCCACACAGGGAAGCCCCATCTGTGTTTTAACAAGTTTTCCAACTTGAATTTGAGAAATCACCCTGGATTAGAGAGACTGGGCCTCCCCCAGCTGCTGTCTCCTGGCCCTGATGGATGGTGATGAAGGTGACAATGAAAGCAACTCACATTCACCAGGTGCTGTCTGGTCTGTGCCTGTGTAGGGGCTTTAAGTTTGTCACATGTGGAACATTATTTTGCCCTGGGTGCCTCCTGCTTCTCATCAGATTGGGGAATTTCAAGACAGAGCCACTGTCTCTCCATCCTCTCTTGCTTGTTCATGTTTCTGACTCTGACAGAGGCACAGGTGACCTCTGGTATAGAAGCAGCTGGGCTGGGCTCAGGAGGCCCACATTCTCGTCACAGCCCCCCTGCTATTAGCCGTGGGGTCTCACGGAAAAGACTTCTCCAGGGGCCTTGTTTTCTCTTCTGTAAATGAGGGTTTAGACCATGGGATCTGGGGAGTCTCAACCAGGCTCGACATTCTGTGACTCTATGAGTCTACTGAACAAAGACCTTTGGCCAGTGCTCCTGTCAAAGAGGAGAGGCTGCAAGCTGCAGCTAAGTGTTCCAGAATTGTCCGTGCCTTAGAACATGCTGGAACATGTACTATAACAGAGGGATCTGAGGTTCAAGTCACCCAGGCCCACGAGTAGAGCTGGGATTTGAACCAAGAAACCCAACTCCAAAAGCCCATGGGTCTTTCCACAACACTACATCACATCAGAGTACACCACACCACCCTCTCTCCTTCTACCACGGTCAGGAGATAGTCCTAAAAAAGGTAACATAGGGACTTCCCTGGTGGTCCAGTGGTTAAGACTCCACACTTCCATTGCAGGAGGCACAGGTACAAATCATGGTCAGGGAACTAAGATTCCACATGTCTCATGGTATGGCAAAAAAAAAAAAAAACCCAAGATACTATAATAATAGCTTACCCTTATGTAGCATATCTATATGCTTGAGACTTTAAATAGTTGACACACTTTGTCAATTTTAATCTTCACAACAACCCCAGGAAGAAGGCAGTATTAAGTTTATTCTCATTTCATCATTGTAGAGTGTGTGTTAGTCGCCCAGTCGTGTCCGACTCTTTGTAACCCCATGGACCGTAACCTGCCAAGATCCTCTGCCCATGGGAATCTCCAGGTAAGAATACTGGAGTGGGCTGCCATTTCCTCCTGCAGGCATCATTGTAGAAACAGGGGCTAAACAGAAAAGCTGCAATGTGAACCCGGGCAGTCTACCCTGAGAGAGCTCAGTTTAGCAGAACAACACATGGGATGACGTGAGGAACTCAGACCAGAGGCCCTCGGTGGGAGGAGACTCTCATTCAGGAGGCTGGTATAGAGAAAATCATATTAAAAAGCAGAGATGTTACTTTGCCAACAAAGGTCCATCTGGTCAAAGCCATAGTTTTTCCAGTAGTCATGTATGGATATGAGAGTTGGACTATAAAGAAAGCTGAGCGCCAAAGAATTCATGCTTTTGAACTGTGGTGTTGGAGAAGACTCTTGAGAGTCCCTTGGACTGCAAGGAGATCCAACCAGTCCATCCTAAAGGAGATCAGTCCTGAATATTCATTGGAAGGACTGATGCTGAAGCTGAAACTCCAATACTTCGGCCACCTGATGCGAAGAGCTGACTCATTGGAAAAGACCGTGATGCTGGGAAAGATTGAAGGCATGAGGAGAAGGGGAAGACAGAGAAAGAGATGGTTGGATGGCATCACTGACTCAATGGATATGAGTTTGAGTAGGCTCCAGGATTTGGTGATGGACAGGGAAGCCTGGCGTGCTGCAGTCCATGGAGTTGCAGAGTTGGACATGACTGAACAACTGAACTGAACTGATAGAGAAAACAGATTTTTCTGAAACATGAAAATGAAAACTTAGACATAGGCCTGCTGGGAAGAGTCAGCATTTCTTCCAGAAGATCAAACTCCAGCACCTCGGCATGAATTCAGGGGCTGGGGCTAGAAGCTAGCATCCTGGCGTAAGAAGCAAAGGGCTGCCAGCCTCTGAAACGCCGTTTGGTCTCTAAAGCTAGGAGGTGTGGGATGCAGACAGCAGGTGAAACAAGTCATCAAGGACTGGCATCAATGCACCACTGCACAGTTAGGCTGTATCCTGTTATCTGCGCACAGCATTGACAGAGCTAACTAGCTGTAGAAGTTTTAAGACAAACAGGAGCGCTGGACGACTGTCTCCTGGCAAACCCCCTTCTCCAGAGACAACAACTTTAGGGATTTTCGGGGATTTTGCTGGTATTTAATTGCCAGTCCCTAGAGCAGCCTTTTCCTGGCCTTTCCCCATCTGTCTCATGCCACCTGGAAAGGAAAGGTCACAGGAAAGCTCACTGAGTAATCGCAGAAGTCCAGAAAGTTCCATTTCAATAGCAGTTATACTGGGCCCCGGCAGGGAGTTAGACAGAGAAGGGCAGAAAGGTACTCAGGAAAAGGGTAAGGTGCAAAGCATCTTCTGGGGACAGGGTGAGACCACTGAACCTGAACATGACCATGGGCCTGTTGTTTCTTGTATGTACTTTACAGATCTCTGTATTGTGTGATATTTTTACAACATTACTTCTTACAACTATCCTCAGTTTAAAGAAAGTAACATCCCTAACATCCAGCTACCCATGGGGAACAGGCTAGGTAGGTGGAGATCTCTCTTGATGGAGGCGGGGGGAATGGGGTAAATTCCTGAAGGGCCAAGCCCAGAAGGGCTACCGCAGAGCACAGTCGACAGCCCAACCACAAACACGGCACACGTGAGGCTCTGGAACTCAGACATGCTTTCTCCTCTACCTCCTGCAGGAGTCCCAGCCTCTCTGGGACATGATGGGACTACAGTGTCTGCCTCCCAAAACAAAGCTGAGCTTCTGGCCCTCAGCCAGTGGCCATCACACCCAATAGTCGGGAGATGCTCCAACTACACAAGAACAGCTAGAGAGATAAAGAAGGAAGAGGTGCCTGAGAACTTTCTCTTCCTCCAGATCCAAACTGAGGCATTTTTTGGGCCAAGGCTTTGGTGCTATGGGGTCTCAGGGAAGTTACTTAGCCCCAGCCTCAGTTTCCCCTTCCATAAAGTGAGAAAAAAAATTCACACAAAATCCTCTACATGCATGTTCACAGCAGCATCATTTGCAGTAGTAGAAGTAGCTCAAAAAAGTAGAAATAGCTCAAATGTATATCAACTGAGAAATGGATAAGCAAAAGGTGGTAGCTCCATATCACTTGGCCTTAAAAAAGGAATGAAGTACCAATACAACAGGATGAATCTCGGGACTTTCCCGGTGGCTCAGTGGGTAAGAATCTGTCTGCCAACGCAGGGAACAAGGTTTCAATCCCTGGTCCGGGAAGATTCCACTTGCCACAGAGCAACTAGGCCCATGTGCCACAACTACTGAGACGGTGCTCTAGAGCCCGCAAGCCACAACTACCAAGCCTACCTGCTGCAACTACTGAAGCCCGAGAACCTAGAGCCTATGTTCTGCAACGAGAGAAGCCACTTCAATGAGAAGCCCAAGCACCACAACCAAGAGTAGCCCCTGCTCGTCCTAACTAGAGAAAAGCCTGCCCATAGCAACAAAGATCCAGCACAGCCAGAAAAAAAAATTGATGAATCTCAAAAAAATTATGCTAATGAAGGAAACCAATCACAAGAGGCCATATACTGGATGACTTCCTTTACATAAAACGTCTCGAATAAGCAAATCTACAGAGACAAAAGGAGACTGGGGGTTGCCAGGGGCTGAGGGAGATTTGAGAAATCTGTAGTAATTGCTTAGTGACACAGGGTTCCTTTCTGGGTGATGAATATGTTCCAAAATTGATCGAGGCGATGGTTATACAACCTGTGAATATATTAAAAGCCACAGAATGTTACACTTTAAAATGGTGAATTTTGTGATATGTGAATTATTCTTTAACTTAAAAAAAAAGTGAGGACAAGATGATCTAACTAACCAACAGAGTTGTTCTGAGCATGAAAGAAAATGTCCACAAGGGGCCAAGCACAGCATGTCAAGCAGTGTGTACTCAGTAAACAAAAGATGCTGTTACAATGCTGCAAAGACATTGTTTTGATGTGAGAATTCATTACCAGGAGGTGCTTCAGCTCTGTTGTTCCTTGAAGGAGGAAGAAGGTCCCTGGCAGTCACTTATTCCAAAAACCTCACAGCAAAGAGACAACTGTGTATGTTATTGTGGAATCTGGGACTTGCCAAAACAATTCCTGTTTCTTCCTGGCAAGCCAGCTAATCACTTAAAAAAAAATCCTGTATTTAATTAAAATCAAAAGTTAATACCACACAGAATACAACCAAGTGATGCACAGTCACTGACTCGAGATATTAAATTACTTTGTTCAATCAATGACTCATCGCTAACACGCAGAACAAAAGGCGATAGAAACAGGAGCCACACTGATGCCAACAGCGTGGCCACCAACAGCTCTGAGGTGATCACAGTCAGGCTGAGCAGAGGTCAGGTGCTGAGTCAGACTTTGGAGAGGCCTGGGCAGGCCCTGAGGTCTTCTACAAAAACAAAAGCAGGCAACACTGACTGAGCATCACCTCATTTGATCCTGACAACAACCTCTGAGGAAGGGCAGTACTGTCAGTCCTCTTTTGCAGGTAAGGAAACTAAGGCTCAGAGAGGTTAAGAATGCGCTCAAGGTCACACAGTAAGTAACGATGGAGTGGAGCTTGGCTTCCTCTCAAGGACGTCACCCTGCAGAGTGAGTCTGGAGAACTGGATTCTGATCTGCTGTTGCTCTTAACTCATCAAATGACCTTGGGCAGGCCGCTCTTGGAGTTTATAATCTCCTTTTGTGTAAAATACAGAGAATAAACTCAGCCCATCTCTCTCCAAGGGTGGGAATGTGCAAATCTGGCAACAAAAGAACAGACTTCTTAAGTTGTAATGTGCCCATGGGTCACCTGGAGATCTTGCCAGGATGCTGGTTCTGAGTCAGCAGGTCTGGGATGAGGCCTAAGGATATGCATCTCTAACAAGCTCCCCCAGGGATGCTGATGCTGCTGGTTCTCAGACCACACTTTGAGAAGGACGTAGATGGTGATCACTGTGCAAATAACAATCAGACACACAGCAAGAAAGTCCCATTTCAATTTCTCAGTCCTCCAGGCCTTGCTTTTGCTGTTCAGTTGCTAAGTCGTGTCCAACTCTTTGCAATTCCATGGACTGCAGCATGTCAGGCCTCCCTGTTCATCACCAACTCCTGGAGCCTACTCAAACTCATGTCCATTGAGTAGGTGATGCTATCCAACCATCTCATCCTCTGTCATCCCCTTCTCCTCCCACCTTCAATCTTTCCTAGCATCAGGGTCTTTTCAAATGAGTCAGTTCTTCGCATCAGGTGGCCAAAGTATTGGAGTTTCAGCTTCAGCATCAGTCCTTCCAATGAATATTCAGAGTTGATTTCCTTTAGGATTGACTGGTTTGATCTCCTTGCAGTTCAAGGGACTCTCAAGAGTCTTCTCCAGCACCACAACATGAAAGCATCAATTTTTGGCATTTAGCCTTCTTTATGGTCCAACTCTTACATCCACACATGACTACTGGAAGTCCTTGCTTTACCTCCTCTTTAGTGGGGGAGCAGATTCAAGCCTAACCTAAGATTTCATAACAGTGCTGTATTTTAATATTTGTTTTTATGATTATCAGCTACTAATGAAAAATTATGTTGACTTTTCATTTATAGTAATGACTTAAGTTCTTTTTAAATTAATATATAAATGAAATTTATTCAAATAAAACTGTTAATCCTGGCAAAGCAATAAAGCTATCCTTTTCTACTTCACCCTCCAGAAAAAAGAAAGATGTTAAGTAATAATAATCATAGTTAATACTCTTACAGCACTGAGCATACACCAACCACCATTCTAAACATTCATGTGCATTACACAATTTTCATCTTCACAACTCTAGAAAGCAAGGACCTTTCGGAGATAAGAAAACTGAGACTTAGATCAGACTTCACTTGATCAAAGAGATCAAGTAACTTGTCTGAGGTCACACAGCTAATGAGTGGCTGAGCCAGGCTTCAAACCAAGGCAGCCTGACTTGAGAGTCGATCACGTTACTCTGCCTATGACTGAGAGTACAGCTGGCCCTCTGACATGGTCAAAACCATGAACATTACATGTACATGTTTAAAGGGAGGTAAACACTCGTTCCCTGCAGGCAGGGGCAGTGTCCTTTCCCCTCCCACCCTCCTCAACACCCCCAGAGCTCAGCACATTGCCCAGCCCACAGGAAGAGTCAGTGCACGTCCCAGAGTATCTTTCCCTAATCTGCGTTACTGGCAGAGGAGATCTGACAGTACTCTTACTATAGCTGAAGCTGCTGGCTGCAGGGCAAGAGCTCACGTGTGTGTTTGGGCATCTCCACAGGTGATGAGATGCCCGATGACTCAGCTTGGAGCTGGCTTCTGAGCAGGGCAGAGGACAAGAGGGCCGCAGCTGACAGCAAGGGAGACTGCACTTACCCAACAAAGGCAGTGCCCTGGGCATGGCACAGCAGCAGTTACTAACTGATTAGACTTTAACAATGCCTTTTCTCCTCCTCAAACAATCTCTCAGGCTTGAAATAATAAGAAATCCTATCCTGGAAGGAATGCTTTCTCAGAGCAGTAAGTGGGCTTCCTGAGTTCACAGCTAGACAACGAAATAGACCCAGGAAGTGGCAGCAAATGCCTCCATGTGCTCAGCATCTGACCCTGCCAAACACCAGTGCCTGGCTGCCAGCTCCAACCCCATCACAACCACCCACCTGCCAGTCCTTGATTTCACTCATCATCCAGACATGGCTCATGCCATTCCACAGTCTAGAATGCACTTCCCTCTCCTCTCTGCCTCCAAAGATCCTCCTGCCAGCCCAGCCCCACCTCCTCCAGGAAGGGTGCCCCAGCCTCCCCACCTCCAGCCTCAGGACACTGCATAAGTGCTTAAGCCAGACCATCTTCTCCCAACTGGTAAACATCAGCAGGCTTGCCTTCAGGATCCGTGAGCAGTGAACTTGACTGGAGGAGCATGTGTCCGCCTGCTGATGACCCCTCGGGCCCAGCACAGAGCTGGACAAACACTTCTGGACCTAACCATACCTCTCACCACCAGGAAGCTTTGTCGTGGGATCCCCCTTTATAAAATGGGGGTTCAAATACCCTTTCAGGGAATGAAGAAAAGAATGAACTAATATCTGTTTAGGCTTTGAACTCATGGTAAGAACCATCCTGTCAGTAGCAAAGATGTGATTATTCCATTATGGTTTTACAGTTAGCTGAAAGAAACCAGCTCGTTAGCCCTGAAATCCATCTTGACCATGACCATGGCTGCTTTCTCACTGAGGAATCTCTCTCCCTGGCCTCCACACCCTGCCCCTGGCCCTCCACCCCCATCACCTGAACACCTCTCTCCATTCAAGAACCTGCAGGCCTCCCCAGCCACACAGGATGAACCCAATCTCTGCAGCCTGGCATTCCCACCAAGGGATCCAGGTCCAACCTCCTCTCTTAGGTACCCTGCTTGAGACTCTACTGCCCCCCTCCACCTGACCCAGACTGTTTTTGGCAAACTCCCTTTATTTTTCCACCTCTGTATTTCCGCTGCTTTTGTTCCCATTAAGTAGAATGTGCTCCCCTACCCTCAAAATCCTTCTTTCCCATCAACACCATGTTACAAGATCTTATCTAAATGTCACCTCTCCAAGAAGCCTCTGCCCATGTCCTCACATGATGGAACTGCTCCTGCCCTTAGGTTCCCATTGTGTGTTTGCGCCTCTGTCAGGGCACCTCGCCAGTGTGTCTTTTGTGGGAATGACTAACATGTATGTCTCACTCTTCCTGGCTGGGTGGAGAGCTCCTTGAGAGATCCCACTGAGGCAGGAGAGGCCGACAGACTCAAGTTCAAACTCGAGCGTAAGATTTGCTGGCTGTGAGAATCCAGGTAAACCACTGCAGCTCTCAGAGCCTCAGCTTCCCCTTTCTATGAGTGATGTGAAAACACCACCCATCCAGAGTTGTTGAGAATATCAGATGCAATCATTTATGTGACAAAGATCTCCTGCGTATCTAGTACATGCTAGGGAGAATACAGTGGTGAGCAAGACAGAGTCCCTGGCCTCAAGGAGCTTACACGCCAGTCTGGGGAGAAGAGTGGTAAATACGGTGGCAAATACTGAAAGAATGTCAGGCAGTGACACTGCTCTCAAAAAAAATAAACTGGTGTAGTGGGAAAGCAGGTAACTGAGACAGAGGCAAAGGCAGCAACCTCATTAGGGTAGTCAAGGAGGGCTTCTTGGAGGAAGTGGCATTTAGCTGAGACAAGAATTAAAAAGAAGGAGCAGGGCATGCAAAGATCTGGGCAAAGGATGATCCAGGCAGCAAGACTAGCAAGTTCATAGAATAATGCTACATCTGCTATAGCTCAGTAATCAGCCTCCTACTCCTCCTCTCGCCTTTCCATCCTCTGCAGAGCGTTACACAGATACAGCACACAGTGAATACATGTTACCAAAATGAACTTGACAGAATTATAAAATTCTGGAGACAAATTGAAGCATGAAAAAAATATGCATCCTAACAAAACACAGTCAACCATGATGAGGCAAATGTCAACTAAGCAGCTCATAATTAAACAGCTCTGAATAAACTACAATTTCTTAACATCTAAAGGAAAACACAGACCACTCATTTCAGCCTGGGTCACCACACTTATAGCTTGGGATGTCTCAGGGCTCCATTCCAACAGGACTGGCTTTGCCAGGCCCCTGCCTCACCTCCCCTGATTTCCAGCTGTCTTGTCACCCAGAGCCATGCTTGCATTTCTGAAAGCATTTAATTTTAATAACCTTCTCAGCCTTGCTAAATCACCTCCCCAAGTCTAAAAATTGAGTAACGCAAGCTTTTGATAACACTAAATTATCTATTTGATTACCCTTCTGAGCAGAACATTTTCGTTCTTCTACCAACATACATTTTTTAAAGCTGCATAATTATCCATGTGGTTTCAAAGGATATTCCTCTTTGTCTTCAAAAAAATGCATTTCCCAGTGCCAAGGACACAGGGCAGCCAGGCAGCCTGTTTAACCACCTGCTTCTTAGGACGCCTGCTGGTCTGTCCTGGTGGGAGGGATGACAGATACACTGGGGCTATCAGGGACACCAGAAGTAGGGCCTCTCTGGGGCAGCAGCGCTTCTGCCCTTACTTCCCTGCTATGTGCTTCTTCAGGGGTGTCCCTTGGGGACCCCGACTCATCAGAGTCCCGTTATCCACCCAAACAGCCCGGGTGTCCCTGTTTCAGTTACATCGTGACCATGTACACCCCCCACAACCAGTCAGCTGCCCAGCCCCATCCACAGCCTCTCCTTCCTTACACCCTCCCGCCAGTTCCCTCTCTCAGGTCAAGACCACACCAGCATAGGCCCAGCCATGGAAAATGCCTCTTCCTTGCTATCCCTTCCACAATCTTGCATCCATCCTATGCCCTGCGGTGCTCCTCCGGAACCCAGCCCGGATCACCTCATACCACTCCCTGCTCAGAACTTGCCAGGGGCCCCCCACTGCTCCCCAGACCAGCAGATGGAGCCCCCATCTAACTTAATGAGCTCAGATGCTGCGTGTGACACGAGTGTTTTTGAAGTGACATGTTTCCTACATCAGGGTGTGCTCTCCCCAAGCCGGCAACATCACCTGGTCCCCAACCATCAAAATAGTCTGCCCCAGGCTGCAGGTGAACACAAGGGTAAGAACATGGGCTCTGCAGTCTCAGCACCTGGTGCAACTCCCCAGTCTTGTGGAAGTTGCTTAGCTTCTCTGTGCCTCAGTTTCCTCCTGTGGGAAATGGGGACAATAACAGCAGTTACCTCCTAAGGCTGAGTGACGATTAAATCACAGGGCGGTTGTGAGGACTGAATGAGCTGTGGGTATTAAATACTTGTAAGTTCAGGGGTTCCCCTGGTGGTCCAGTAGTTAAGACTCCACGCTTCCACTACAGGGAGCATGGGTTCAATCCCTAGTTAGAGAATTAAAAGCCAGCACGCATCACCATGCAACCAGAAAAAAAAAACACAAAAATACATGGAAGCTCACTGTTATTTGTCATGAGTCATTTTGACTCTGAAGATCACTTTTCAGGCTCTCTTTAGAACTTAACCTCTGTGTAAGATAGAAATGTCACTGGAGGAATACTTAAGGTGGCATTCGAGGCCTTCTGAGATCTGAGCCACCCTCTACCTCCCCTCCCCGCTCAGCTCCCTTGGCTCTCCCATGTCTCAGTCTTGCTATTCTCATCACCAGCACCTACCTGCATGCTGCCCCACCTTTGCTCAGACATGCTCACTGAGACCATCCCTCTCCTCACTCCCATCCCACACCTACTTCCCTAAACCTGCTCCATCCTTTAGGTTCAGCTGAAATGCTGCCTTTTCTGTGCAATCCCCTCAGCACATATGTTAAACCATCGCCCAATGTGTACACATCTCAAGACAGTAGAAGGGGAACTCGTCCTTATTTAGTTCACTTTAGGTTCTGCAAGTGTTTGACACGCGATGCAATTGGCTGACTGCCCGGCGGCCATCTCCAGGACTTGCAGCATCTCCACAGGTCACCACAACACCTAGGTCCCAGTGTCCCCACTGTGATGAGACCTCCACCTCCCACTGGGCTTCCCTGGAGGCCCCTCATGGCTGGACTGGCTCTCATAGCTACAGCAAACAGGGACTCAAGGAACAGGTGGGCTATTGCTTGAGAAGATCCACCATAGACCCCCCCAATCCTTATCCTCCCTCCTTCCAGAAGTCTGAGGTCTACAGCACGGCTGGGAGGGAAGAGGTGGGGCTCGGGCCGTTAGAGCTTCTTCCCCTGAGATGGGGACTCAGGGACCCCACCCCCAGTAGAGAGACTTGAGCCACAACTAAAGGGCTTTGGGATCCTGTCCCACCACTGCTATAAACTGAAACAACCTCATGACCCATCCTCATCTCTAGCACTCTAGAACCAGCCAGGGTAACGTCGTAACAGTCCCTCTAGTTCCATAAGACACTGTGCTGGGGGACCAGTGGACCAGAGGACTGGATGGGAAGAAGCTTGGTCTCTCTGTTTACTCTTTGGGCCTTGTACTTTGTGCACTAGGGACATGTAATACTTACTGTTTTAGGTTAAACATATATAGATTTTTTAAAATTGGAATATAATTGCTTTACAATGTTGTGTTATTTTCTGCTGTACAGTGTGAATCAGCTATACGTATAAATATATATCCCTCCTTCTTGAGCCTTCCTCCCACCTGCCTCTTAAGTGAAGTGAAAGTATTAGTCACTCAGTTGCGTCTGATTCTTTTACAACCCCATGAACTATGGCCTGTCAGGCTCCTCTGTCCACGGAATTCTCCAGGCAAGAATAATGGAGTGGGCTGCCAAGCCTTCTTCCAGGGGATTTTCCCAACCCAGGGATCGAACCCATGTCTCCTGAATTGCAGGCAGATTCTTTACCATCTGAGCCACTGGGGAAGCCCAACCACCCCTAAGTTAAACATATACAGTTTTAAAAGTATTTCTCAGAGGGCAAACACCCAGGCTGGAGCCACAGAACACATTTCTCTCTCCATCTTATGAGCTGCCTTCCAAGACTAAGCTGTTCCCTTTCCCTCCATGGCCCCTTCTATACGCAAGGCTGGAGCTCCAGAAAGGTCCCTTCAATCCAAAGGTCCCTGCCAATCTGAGCACAAACAGTTAATGCCAGACCGTGGCATGGTGCAAAAGGATAGCCAGAAATCCCTACCTGAGCCCCTCCTCGCCTGCCTGAAAAGTGGGCTCAGTCCCGCCCACCTGGACACGGCACTCTGTGTCCACCTCTCTGGGTCAGTTCAGAAGCAGCCAAAATGCCACAGGCATGCTGGGCTGGGCTGACATCACTCAATCATCTCTGAAATGAGAAGGGCAGCCCAGGCCCAGGCCCTGCATTTCTGCACCACAGGCTACTGCCTTGTGCCAACTCAGTGCCAATGAAACCCATAAGCACTCTGAAAGCTCTATTAGCTTTCCTTTCCATACTGGTTATTTACCCCTGAATGATACCCTCACACAGCAACCCCCCGGCATGGTCTCACCTCCACCCCTCTCTCTGCACTAGCACATCCTGTTAACACAACACTTCCTGATCCCCCACCACCAGCCACCCACATTTTGCTCTCTCCAGAACTCAAGGGCCAAAAACTAAAGAAGAGCAAGATCAAACTAAAGAAAAGAAGGAAAAGCTCATCAC
Source organism: Giraffa tippelskirchi (assembly GCF_054371585.1). Classification (NCBI taxonomy): domain Eukaryota; kingdom Metazoa; phylum Chordata; class Mammalia; order Artiodactyla; family Giraffidae; genus Giraffa; species Giraffa tippelskirchi. The sequence goes on along the minus strand of NC_137276.1, from coordinate 66,102,435 downwards.
GACAGTTAGGAGAGTGGTTACCTCTCAGGTGGGAGGGGCTTCTGGAGATTCTGGCAATATTCCATGTCTAGACTTGAGTGGTAGTTACATGAGTATTCATTTATAAATGTTTGCTGAACTAAGCACATATGATCTTATGAACTTCGCTACTTGTGTATACCTTTTCACAGCTTTTTTTTTTCTTTTTAAGAAAAATGATTGGGTGAAGGCCACTTAGAAAAGAAAGCCAGGGAGACCTCTCTAAACAAGAAACATTTAGTTTGAACCTTAAGGTATGAGAAGGGTCCAGCCATGAAGAACAAGGAACAGCATCTCAACAAAGAAAACAGCATATGCAAAGACCCTGAGGCCGGAAGGAGTTTAGCAGATAAAGGAACTGAAAGGTGGCCAATCTGGCTGGATATAATGAGAGGAGTCCTGAAAGGCCCAAAGTGCAGGGGAGAAATTGGCAGGTGTCAGTCACCCCCAGGTTTGTAGTACCAGCCTGGGTTTTACTCTCTGTGCAGGTGGAAGCCAATGAGGGTTTAAAAGAGAGAATTACAAAAGCTCAGGGCTGGAGCCTCACCTTTACAGACAGAAAACTGACCCATAGTTGAGGTTAGGGTGAGATCCAGAACCCCAGCTTCCTGATTTCTGGATCAGAGCCCTTCCCACAAAACAGAGCCCCCATCTTCTTCCCAGCTCACCAACCACACTCCACTTGGCTCCAGTCCTGCCACAATAGAGCTGACTGTATGGGCCATCAGGCTCAACAACTTACAGACATGACCTCCTAGAGCAGTTGTTCTCAGTGGAGGGGAGTTCTGCTGCCAGGGGACACTTGGTAGGGCCTGGAGACATGGTTGTCACAACTTAGGGGGAGAGCAACGGAGGGGACTACTAGCATCCAGTGGGTAGAGACCAGGAAAGCTGCGGAACATCCTACAATGCACAGGTCAGCCCCCCACCAAGAATCACCCAGCCCCCAGAGTCTACAGTGCCAAGACTGAGAAACACCCACTGAGAGATATAAAGCCTTCGTTTCAAATAAGTGCTGAGCCCTCAAGGGAGAAAATCCCTCTGCTCAGGGGTATAAAGGGGAGGGAAGGATCAAGGTCAGTTCTCAGCCTCCCAGGACCCCCTATCCAGAGAGATCAAGTCTAGAGGTGGAGTTTTAGGCAGAAGGCTTCGAGTCACTCCCTCACATCACGCTGTCTAGGAAACAGAGTGGGGGGAGCAGCAGGGGCTATCCCCTCTCTCCTGGCAATGCCCCCCGGACAGCCTGCTTCCCCTTTTGAGAGGCAAGAAGTAGAGGATGGCAGGTTTGAAGCTTCCAGCCTTCATGATAAACAGACAGGCAGCCCCGGCCAGGCTGGGGGCTGCCCTGTGAAAGCCGGCTCCTCACTCCACGCCTTCAGAGCTGACCTGTACCCAGCTGACCCTCTGGACTCCCCAGGCCAGGTGACACAGCAGCAAAACACAAAACACACATCCCTCCCCCACGAACAACACCAGCCTCCTGGGCTCTAGGCTAGGAACTGTAGACCCACAAGCCCCTCCTGGGGCAAGAAAGACTGCTCCCACCACAAACCCTGGCTGCCTCCCTCCCTCGGGGTGTGTGTGTGTGTGTGTGTGTGTGTTTGTGTGTGTGTCTGCCTCCTCCTCTAGACTGGGCACTTCTGGGGCACTTGAGTCCTCCGGGGAAGGCACATATAGTACGTGCTCATTGTGTGTTTGTTGACAAAGGAGCCGGTGGCAGTGTCTGACCCAAGGGAAGATGTTATTCTGATCTAGTGAGAATGTACGGAGTGCTTCCTGACACTGCACTTCCTCAGCACCCTTGCTCAAGAAAGGAGCTACCAAATCAGATGGCTGTGGAGTCAGCTAGGACTGGAGACACAGAGTGTGAGCTGGCCTGGGGGGGAAACCCTTGTCGGGACCAGGCCCTCACACCCAGCGACAGCCTGGCCAAGTCCTGGGCTCAGCTGCCTGTCATCAGGTCAGCTGGTAACAGGGTGCCATCTGCTGGTGAGACAGGAGAAAAGTGGCCCAAGTGTGAGTGAGCCTGGGAGGAGAGAGGGAGGGCTGGAGGGGAAGGGGGAGAAGGGTCCTGGAATTCTCACTTGGTTATCTCACAGCACCCAGCCTAGCCCCTCAATTCCCTGGGGATGCATCAAGTCCATGTTCATATTCATTCTCTGTCTCACACACACACACACAGATATCTAGAGACCTACCTGGATAACACCTCCAACCCCCAGCCAGTTCCCTATAACACACCAGGAAAAGAAAGTTCCAGATCGTAAACAGTAAGCCAGTGGTTCCCCAAATTCAAGGCAGGGAAGAATCATACAGAGTTCATGTTAACAAGTAGGTCACCATGCCCACCTTCTGAGATTCCACTGTGAAAGCTCTAGAGTGGGGTCTACGGGTTTGCACATAAGTAGATATAGCTCATTGGGGCGACCCATTTCTCCTTACCACCTAAGACTCTTAAATGGCCAGGCAGATATTAGACTCTCATTATTTCCTTTCAAAGGACAAGGTAGGCTGACTGTGGTTTCAAAATGGTGTGGGAGGAGAGGCAGCCTAAGGAGGGAGGAGGGTTACTCAGGTCTCCAAGTTCTCCTTTTCCTAGCTGCCCCCTCTCCACAATGGGGGCAGCAGGGGTGCACGGGAAAGGCAGGGCTAAGCTACTCAGAGCTGTGCTGAACCTGGCTCCACCTCTAAACAGCTGTGGCACTAGTAGGTCATTCACACCCTCAGCCTCAGCTCCAGCATCTGTTAAACAGAGGAAACTCCTACTTCATTTCTTTTTTTCACCTTTTCGGCATGTGGGATCTTAGTTCCCCAACAAGGAATTGAACCCACACCCTCCTTATTGGAAAGCAGAGTCTTAAACACTGGACCACCAGGGAAGTCCCGAAGCTCCTACTTCAAAAGAAATACGGCAGAGGAGACAAGCTAATGCTAGGGAACACTTAGAAACACTGCATAAAAAAGTTCAACACTCCAGTTTCTCCATCTGTAAAATGGGGATATTAATGTCACCTCTGGCTTACAGTTGTGAGAATTAAATGAATCAAAACCAGTAAAGTGCTGACGGCAATGCCTGGCATTTAATAACTGCTCCTACCACCTTGATGAGGGAGGCACAATTACCACCCCCATTTTATAGATGAAGAAATCAAGGCTCCAAGAGGTAAGGCAATCTGCTGAGGTAGCAGGCTAGTAGGTGGCAGACTAGGGGTTCAAACCCAGGCCATATCAGTGGAGGAGAGCCTTGAGCACTCAGGTAAGTGCAACCACATGAGTGACCAGCACAGGATTCCAGAGTTCCTCTCCTGAGGGCCCACAGCCCTCAGCTCCCCACGCAAAAGCTCTCCCCTCCCCCACCCCACACAGCCCTCTGCCAGGCCTCCCTCCCAAACCAAAGGCCGAGTTTTGCGGTCCAGGGGCTAAGACTCCACGCTCCCAATGCAGGGGGCCTGGGTTTGATCCCTGGTCAGGGAACTAGATCCCACATGCCACATGAACCCACATGCCACAGTGAAGACCGAAGATCCCACGTGCAGCAACTAAAAGCTGACACAGCCAAATAAACGAATAAATTAATAAATTTTAATAATAAATGAATATTTTTTTTAAAAGCCAATGGCTATCTTCAAGTCTGTTTGCTGGCAGAGATGTTTCTCTCACTATTGTTCAGTTCAGCCAATACCACTATGTGCTTACAAAGTGCCGGACACTGCCGTGGCTCTAGGCAGGTGGGGGACAAAAGACACAGGATCTCTGCCCTCTAGGGACACTGAATGAGTGCTCCAGAGGAAGAAGAGAGCAAGGGGTGGATCAGGTAGGGCTGAGGGCTTCCTGGAAGAGGTGGTGACCGAGCACATCTTGAAGGCTGAGTATCCCTCTACTTTCTGGGCTGCCACCCCCTGCCCCAGGACTCTTAGACACACCTGACCAAAGGCTACTAGCAGAAACATTCCACCTTTCCAATCTCTGGGTTGTTAGGCAGTAACCTTTCTGGAAATGCTCTTCCATGAGACAGACAGACAGACAGACACAAGAACACACATGCCTACCTGCCAGTGAAATTCCTCTCTATGAGCCAAAGGCCCAGCTCAAATCCCAACCCAACCACTTGTACAATCATCCCCCGGGCAGCTCTGCACTCACCTCCTCTGTGTTCTTGCCACATACCTGTGACTCTAAGGGGGCACTTACATCCCAGTGGATCACACACACAGACCACACACACACACTCTTATATATGGTGGAAAGTCAGTAAATATCTGAAAGTGAATGTGTTAGTCGCTCAGTCGTGTCCGACTCTTCGAGACCCCATGGACTGTAGCCCACCAGGCTCCTCTGGTCCATGGGATTCTCCAGGCAAGAGTACTGGAGTAGGTTGCCACTCCCTTCTCCAGAGGGTCTTCCCGACCCCTGATGCAGGGATCAAACCTAAGTCTCCCGCATTACAGGCAGATTCTTAACCATCTGAGCCATCAGAGAATCCCCAATAAATATCTACTCAATTCAATTAAATGGAATGTTTTGCCTATGTGCTTACAGCCTTAGGGTAGCTGCATGGGCTTAAAATGCTATGACCAGTTCAACAATATACGACAGGATTCAATCAAAACAGTGGAGTGAAAAGGGGCCTCTTGGCTGGGTGACCTGGAAAAAGCCCACTTGGCCTTCACCCCTCCATCTCCTCATCTGAAATCTGTGGCTAGTCATGCCTGGTGGGTAACATCCATCATGGGGAGGCTGTGAAGATTCAGCAAGGTCACACTCATGAGGCACCTGCGCACGTCCTGGGGCTACTTGGAGTGTCATCTACCATCACCTGGTCCAAGGGCACATACATATTTGCAGCTGTCAACAGTCTAAGGGCAAGCAGACAGGCTCCCAGCAAATGACATCCCTACCCGGTGCTTTCCAAACCTCTTTGATTATGACCCATAGCAAGAAACATGTCTTATGCTGGGACCCCATATATACAAACTGAACACAACTACAACAAAAGACCATGGAACACTGCCCTTTATGCCGAAGGGTTCATACTCATACTGTGTCTTTCACCTTCTCCTTCTATCTCATTTCCAGACTGATTCAATAAACCACGGAGAGGAGGCCCTGCAGCTGTAAAAGCCATACCCTCACTCACCCAGGGTGTCGGAGCCGCTCTCCACGGTCTCGTTGACCTTTCTCGCAACTCTGGCCACGGCCTCACCCATCTTCCTCAGCATGCAGATGTGGGTATCCTGTTGCCAGCCACCAGGCTGGTCTGCTGCTCACAAAGGAACCTGCGCCTGGGAAGACACAGAGCCATGAAGTGCCCACCCACGATCAGCCTAGGACCCACCCCTGACTCACCTTCCCCGGGGACCCAGGCTGCAGGAAGTCTGCAGGGAGGGCCCCAGGCCACTCACCTCCTCCTGAGGGGCCCAGAGCCCAGGTAACATCTAGCTTGGCCCTCAGAGCGGTTGATCAGCCCATCAGCCCGGCCCTACCAGCTTCCTGGAAGGGTTAACACGTGCGACCTTGCCAAGACCTCAACCCATGTCCAGGCAGGTGTGAGGACTCTGGTTTGCGCTGGCCTGTGACTCACTGAACTGGCAGGGCAGTGGGGAGGAGGCAGGGTGCAGGCAGGTGCAAGGAGAGACACCTGTCCCTCCATCCCACAGCCTCAAAGGCCTGTCCACTCCTCCAGCTCCCAGTTCTCCTCACCCACCTCTGCCAGGCTCCTTCAGCAAGCAGGGAGTGGGTACACAAAATCTCTGCTGGGTCGGAGCTCACTGTTTGGAGAGTGGGTGGTCTCTAAGAATTCCCTCCCCATGAGGCAGTAAGGAGGGAAGGTTACAGTTTTAGTTGCAGACCTAATTGTCACCCTGATGCTGAGTTTATCAGCAAGACCCCAGGGGAAAAGAAAGTAGGGGCAGGAAAATGAGAGACGGGAGACTGGATCACTGGAGAGAAGAGGCTTAAAGAAGGGTGAGGATGGGATTTCCCTGGTGGCCCGGTAGTTAATACACCATGCTTCCACTGCAGTGGGTGTGGGTTTGATCCCTGGTCTGGGAATTAAGATTCCCACCTGCTGTGTGGCAGAGCCAAAAAAAAAAGAATGAGGACACAATCAAAATGATCAAGTGTTGAAGACATAAGGGACTCAGGAAATGCCTCCAACTCCTTTTTATTACAGAGAAGGAAACTGAGGCAGAGAGAGGGACTCAAGGAACCGGACCGAAGTCAAACAAAGTAAGGAAATGGCAATAATCTAACTGAACTCCATATCCAGTGCTCTCTTCTTTACCAAAGTCAACCACATTGCCAGCGGCGCCCCATGGAGAAAATGAACTTGAGGCCAAGGTCATTGCCCTTTTTTGCTCCTGGCTCCCAATCCCAGATCCACAGACAGCTCAAGGAGCTCTAATGAACACATCTGAGAGTCAAAGACAGGACAATGTGAAAGGCAGAGAGAAGGGGGTGAGGGTATTGCTCAGAGCTGCCAACAGATACCAAAGAAAAGTCCACATGAGTTCAACTGGACAGGGAGGCCCAGTCAAGCCCACTCAGCTGCTCAGGGGGAGTCAGTGATGAGTTCAGTGTGTGCTTGCATCTCACCAAGGATATACACAGGCCTAATGGCCAGCTCTAGTGTTTCCTAGTTGAGAAGCCTTGGGAAAGACTGTTAACTACTCCAAGCCCCAGTTTCTTCATCTGAGTAAGAGATCTAGTAATACCTACCACCCTGGGTTCAAACGAGGATTGAACAAAAAATACATACCTTTCTAGATCAGGGCTCAGGACATGTTAAGTTACTTCCTAAACGCTAGCTGAAAGGATGAAGCAGGACACGTGCAGATGTGACGCCAGCACCAAATCCCAGTTAAATATCCATATGACTCTGAACAAACAAGTCAGTGGAACTCATCTTTAAGGAATGAGTAGAACTTCTCATCTCTCCACCTCCAGGAAATCTTCCTAGATTGCCCCAACCCTCAGCACTCTCTCCTCCCTGAGTTTCAGTAGCACTTAAAGCCTTAGCACAAACCTGGGTTATTTATGAGCTTTTAAAAATATACATACTTGTCCTCCCAGTTGGCCTGCAGGCAACTTAAGGCAGGGAGCAGATAATATACTGTGCTTTCCCTCTGCACTTTATACCACATACTGGAAACATGCTCAGTTGGTATCCCCCAATAGTGACATCAATCAACAGCCATTATTTGGGTTTCAAATCTAAATACAAGTCTGCTGACTCTTACAACAAAGATACTGTCTAAATAGAAGGGTCATGAGTCAAAACAAGGCCAGGTGGGCAATTTGCATAAGATGTGCCAGGGTAGAACAGTAGGGAATAGTTCAGACTATGGCAAACTGGACTCAACACCTTCCCCCTGCCACCTTTAAGACCATCCCCCTAAGCCTGAGTCACAGCAATGCTGCTGGAAACTTGCGGACTCAGTTGAATGCCTTTATGAACGAGAATCCTGAGGACCCAAGAAGAGAGGTAAATCAGCTAGATAGAAACAAAAAAAAACCTCCTAACTCCCAGACTAGGTTTCTTCCTACACACCATTCTCCCTTCTTTACTCATCTCCAGTATTCATCATCAATAATCACAAACATGTATTGAGCATAGGTTAGGGCTTCCCTGGTAGCTCAGATGGTAAAAAGTCTGCCTGCAATGCAGGAGACATGGGTTCGATCCCTGGATCAGGAAGATCCCCTGGAGAAAGAAATGACAACTCACTCCAGTACTCTTGCCTGGAAAATCCCATGGACGGAGGAGCCTGGCGGGCTACAGTCTATGGGGTCACAAAAAGCGACTCCACCACTGAGCAACTAACATACACAAGGTACAGGGCAAAAGCATGGAGAGTAAGGAAATATAAGAAATAGCTCTGACTTATGATTCTGATGAGGAAGGCTTTTCTAAGGAAAATCACTGAGGCAATCATGGCCTCACAAAAGAGGGTAAAGGGAAGGTAAATCTCCAAGCTACCCAGGGTCTGTGCTAATTCTAGTGAGATTGTCTAGGCTGACTACTTTCAATCAGGCATTATACCTGCCATTTCTACCAGCTGCCACCAGGTGGGAGCAGTGATGCCTTAAGTCAGAGCCCATTGATGAAAACCAGTTGGGAGAAGGCAATGGCACCCCACTCCAGTACTCTTTTGCCTGGAAAATCCCATGGGCAGAGGAGCCTGGTAGGCTTCAGTCCATGGGGTCGCTAACAGTCGGACACGACTGAGCAACTTCACTTTCACTTTTCACTTTCATGCATTGGAGAAGGAAATGGCAACCCACTCCAGTATTCTTGCCTGGAGAATCTCAGGGATGGGGGAGCCTGGTGGGCTGCCATCTATGGGGTCGCACAGAGTCAGACACGACTGAAGCGACTTAGCAGCAGTAGCAGCAGCAGTCAAATTAAAAACCTCACCAGGTGGTGGCAAGCTCAGACATCCCATAGTGTGGATCAGAGATTGGACCTCAAAGCAGGAACAGGAACAGCCTGTAAAATTTGGCTGTCAAAGCAAATGACTAGAAGAGGCCCCTTACATTTCAGAGGATGCTTTGCATACAGCACAGATATGCCCTAGACTCCCAAGAGGTTCCAACTGCCTAAAATCACCACTCCACTATCTGGGTAGGAAACCATGCTTTCTTCACCTAAAACCACCCCTCCACCAAGGGAGAATTCCTTATAAAGTCCAGCTGATAGTCCCGCTTGCAGGTCAGGTGACCAAGGCCTATTACTCTTTGGCATAGGCAGGGCTGAGATGGGAGGGTGACAGGACCACATGCGTATGAGGCCCAAGATGAGTAGGAGGGCCCCAGAATTGAAGGAAGAACAAACTTGAGATGATGAGAGTCTAGAGTGTGTCCCCAAAAGGGGTCCTACAAGGTTGCCCAACTTCACTGACAGCTCCTTTCAGGACCAACCCAACACTGGACCTCTTTGACCAAAAAGTAGCAAGAATTTATTGAGAATGTAACAGGAGCCGACAGAGAAAGGAGTTGGGCCGGGGGTTGGGGGTGGGGGGTGGAATAAAGCAAACTGCACTTCTTTTCTTTTTGGTTTTAAATTGTTTTTAAGAAAAATAGAGAATTGTCTGAGTCACACATGAGTGATGGAGAGAGGTATGGGCCCACTCTTTACTAAGTGTGAAGCCCCCTAAGGCAGGGCCGCCCTAGGATGTGAGGGGCCCCTGACTAAACAAACAATTTGAGTCAACCAAAATCATCGTGTCAGCACCACCACTCTGGCTGCCCATTCTCATTCAGTTCCATGAAAGGAAGATCATGCTAGCCAGTGGGAGCAATCGGTGTGCAACGCAGCACTCCTGGAACCAGACCCCAACCACAGCACCCCAAGACAAGTCAACCCCACAGGCCCAAGTTCTGGGCTCCTTGAGACATCTGGTCAATCCCAAAGGCAGGGAAAGTGGTAGCTGAAAATCAAAGAGTGTCCCAAAGGAGATAAACAGGACCCATCAGCCCACACAGGTCTATTCTGGGCTTGGGGTCCCAAGCACCAGAGGGCGGCCTTAGAAAATTTCAAGGAAAGTGCTCTAAAGCCTGGAGACCCTTCAGCACAAGGTCCAAACTCATACTCACACTACTGCTGACCCAGCAAAACATCCCTCTCCAACTCCTCTTTCCTCAGAGTGTGCACCATTCCTAGGAAATGTTTAATCCAACAAACATGTCCTGGGCCCTTGTATAAGGCCCACACTGGAGGAGTAGAGGTGCAGAGACAGGACATAGGCCAGGATGAGCTGCCCATCAGGTAAGAGAGACTCAATGACAAAAGACAGAATGAGCCACATGCTGGAGGTCACAACGCCAGCCTGAAGAGCAAGTGTGCCCTCTGCCATGAGGGCACAGGGCATGGTTGGGAAGAAGGAACAGAGGCAGGGGATGAGCAGAGGGACCCAGAATGACAAGAGAAAGAGGGAAAGAGGCAGCCAGTCTGTCCCTCAATTCCTGGGGGAGGGGCTGGAGCCCATCCTACAAGTCTGCAGACAACTATGGGAAGTTTTTTGAGGAGAGGCGACTAATCCAACCAGAGTTTTGGAAAATTATCACTGTTATGAGCAGTTCCAGTTGTCGGCTGGAAATACCATCCTCCTCACTGAGTTGTTTTGAGAAGTAAATGGTACATAACTTTTGAGAAATATTTGCAAACTGTTAAGCACTTGCCACACTAAGACATTACTAATATGTGCTTAAACCACTTCAGATGGTAAGTTGCTGCTGCTGCTGCTGCGAAGTCGCTTCAGTTGTGTCCGACTCTGTGCGACCCTATAGACGGCAGCCCACCAGGCGCCCCCGTCCCTGGGATTCCCCAGGCAAGGACACTGGAGTGGGTCAGATGGTAAGTTAGGATATAATAAATGGAATACCAGAAAAGAAGTTGTCCTGCTTGGTGAGTGCTGGCAATAGAGCCCTCTTGTATCTATAATCTGGTTTCACCTAGATACAGGTTTGGGGAGAGATGATTTTTGCTTAAACGCTGACCACAGCCCTCCACCAGGGCTCCTGCCCTCATCAATGAGAATTCTACCTTATCTGAAGCCCCGAGATCTGTGCAAAGGAGCTGCTGCAACACCCCGTGCGCACCAGCTGCTCCTATATTTAGTTACTGGTGTGGTCACTTGGGAACTTTAGAGCCTGGCAGCCGCCCCGAAGGGCAACTGGAGCCTCTTACGCCATGTGTGCAAGCTCCTCCACCCCCACCGCTGGCTGCAGCGGGTCCTCTGGACCTCGCCAAATTAAGGAGCCACTGGAGAAGTGAGAAGTACTCGGCTGGATCGGACCCAAGTAGCCCCGAAGGCCCACTCGAGGCCAGACAGAGTTGACCCACTTCTCCACCCAAGGGAAGGAGCCCGCTGGGGCGAGAACGCGAAGGGCTGGCCGCCCTGTTTTTGAGCCACGGAGTGCGAAGAGCCTGGTGCACGCTTCTGTATGGGCATCTAAGCATCCTCGGGCCGCACCTCCCAGGACTGAGCGCGGTGGCCAGGGCAGGGTCCCCAAGCCTCGCTCTAGCGGCCCGCCTCACTGTCTTCCCCACCCCCCGGCGCCCGCAGCCAATGGCTCCTCGTCGCCGGCTCTCCGCTCGCTCGGCAGGCGGGGACTGGGAAGAATAAAGCCGGCAGAGGGGTAGAACGCTGGTGATCGCCGAGGGCTGGGGACTCCCGCGGTACCCCGAGGCCGCGAAGAACGCTCTGGGACAGGCAGTTTCCCAGAGCGGAAGCAAATCCTGAGAGGGTGGCTTCAGGGACGAAATTTACGATAGCCTCTACGAACAGGGGCGCCTCCCACGGGGAACGGAGGCCCTCTTGGAACGGCTTCCCCGGGCTCCCCATTTCCTGGTGCCGCGGCGCCCGCTCCCCCGAGCCAGCTGCGGTCCAGCCGCAGTCTGCAAGCCAGAACCGGCCTGGCGCCGAGCCCCTTGGCACTGCAGAAGTCGCAACTGGTGCACCAATGCTCCTTCACCGGGTGACTTGGGGGAGGGGAAGTTACTCTCCAGAAAAAGGGACATTTCTCTCCCTCTCTCCCCCAGCCCCTCCAGCGCTTAGCCTCAGACTACGTTTACTTTGCCGGGCACGAAAGTGGTGCCCGATTCTGGGTTGATCTCTGCTCCACTTACGGCGACAATGCCTCCTAGCGCCCTGCGCAGCGCAGTCACTCTCCCTCGGCCGCCGGCGGCGCCCCATGCAACAGCGGCTAGCTGAAGCCGGCTGGGAGGGGCTCGAGGGGCTGCGGGCTCTGAGCGCGCGGCCGCTTGGCCAATAGTTGTGCCAGGAGCGGCCGCGAGGCTGGAGCAGGCTGCCTTGTGCAACCAATCAGCGCGCCGTTCCCCACGCCGCGCCCGGCAGCGGTGCGCTGGGAAAGGCGGCCCGCGCGCTCGCGTCCGTAGGGTGGATCCGCTTTGTGTTGGACTTCTGGAGCAAAAACGCTCAGGAGGGCTGGAGTGTCGAACCGAATGCGCAACAGTTTCCGGGATCAATAGGACTGAGTGTCCGGATTTGCTTTTCTCAAGGCAGCAGAGTTGAACTAGCCAGATCAGGGAGCTGGGGACAAGGAAGCTTTTCTCGTAATGCCTCAAGGCATCCATTCAGGTTTTTAGAGGCAGTTAATTCTGGCTACTGCTAAGTTACTTCTCCCCTCTAGATCCCAATGTTCTCTATAAAATAGCAATTAAAATGTGTAAATGTCTACTTCACAGGTCATTGTGAGGATTAACACATGAAAAGTTTAGTGGGGTGCCAGGCATGATGGCTCAGGGAAGGGTGGCTGCTTCATAGACCTAAGTTTACAGAGGATTTCCCACAGATTCTTTTTTTTTTTTTTTTGAAGATAAACCAAGACCTGGCTGCATCAGGTCTTTGGGGGGCGGGAGGGATCTTCCTTGCCTCACGCAGGATCTTTCATCGTGGGTCACAGACTCAGTAGTTGCCCCACCACACGCGGGATCTTAGTTACCGGACCAGGCATCAAACCCACCTCCCCTGCATTGCAAAACAGATTCTTAACCACTGGCCCACCAGGGAAGTCCCTTCCCATATATTCTTTTAGGCACTGTGGGGAGGGCCAAAGAGATGAGGCCCAAACTCAACCAGCAATGGTGGTCAATGAGTCAAATGCTCCAATAAACAGAAGCGTGTGTGTAAATATGTGGGATCCCTGAAGAAATAATGTTTATATTATTCTGCCCCTGGGGATTGGGCCAGTTAGATGAGGACTACACATTCACCTGGGTCTCGATGGATGTTATCAGTTAAATTGCATCTTCCCTCAACCAAAAAAAAGAAAAGGTATGTTGAATTCTTAACTCCCAGTACCTGCAAATGTGGCCTGACTTGGAAATAAGGTCTTTGCAGATATAACTAGTTAAGATGAGATCATACTGGCATAGGGCGTGACTGATGTCCTTATAAGAAGAGAAGAAACACATAGACACAAAGACACATAGACACATAAGGCCTTGTGAAGATGGAGGCAGGGTAGAGTGATGTGTCTACAAGCCAAGGAATTCCAAGGATTGTGGACAAGGATCAGAAACTAAGAAGAAGCAAGGAACAGGTGCTCCCTCAGAGCCTCCATAAAGGAACCAACTCTGCTGACACCTTGATTTCAGAATTCTAGCTTCCAGAAATGTGAGAATAAGTTTCTCTTGCGTTAAACTACCTAGCTTGTGTCAGTTTCTTATAACAGCCATGGGAAACTAATTCAGTGGATGAGTAGGAATAAAAGAAAGGGAATTCGAAACACCTGTGAAAAAGTCTTGCCAAACTGAACACCTAGTGTATGCAAGGCCCTGTGTCATAGGGTGGACCAATATGAATCAAACACAGACTCTGCCCTCAAGAGACTGCCACTCATGGGTTGGGGTTGGGGGGAGGGTGGCCAGCAGCCAGGTTTTCTGACTCCTTGTACCTTCCTGGGAAGATTACAAAGGCCTCTCCCCACCCTCGTCATCACCCCATCCCTGCCACACACATGCCAGGAACCAGATATAAATAACAAGTAGATCAAGTCCCATCTGCCCAAGCCAAGATTCTCACTACTCTGGACAAAGCAGACTCTGCTGCTCCTGTTTCAGTTAAAACTAGCCTGACATTTCTGGCCAACTTCTACATACAGTTGCCGAAAACTTGGCCTCTGTTCACTGGTGCCGAATAGAAACGTGGAGATTGAACTTTGGAGGAGCAGAAAAAAGTAGCTTTCTCACTTTGTCAGGCAGAGGTGGCTACGGCAGGCTAAGGCCCTCAAGATTGTGCCTCACTTCCTGGGAAACAGGAAGTGGTCTTGTAGCTTCAGAGTGGAAAATAGGCTGTCGATAAGGATCGGGACTGATGTAGTCTTGCATTCTTTTTCCTCCTGGAGACATTGAGATCATTAGGGCTGGCGGCAAGTGGTTCCAGAACAGGTTCTGGTGGTCCTTGAGGTCATCATTCTGTGACCTTCCTTCTGACATGAAGAATGCTCACAAAGAAAAGGAGTGTTAGGGAGTGTTGTCTTCAAGAAGTAAACATCAGGTACATAGTACAACTCTGGCTAGAAAGCAATCATTTTCAGAGTACAATTAAGCAAGAGAGGGGAAAACAAAACATCTGTAGGAGACTGATTGTATGGGCAGAAAGAGTAAGAGCTGAAAAAGGGCTAACATAATGGGGGTGCCTCAACTAATTTCTGCTACAGCAATTTGGCTGTCTTCTCTCTCCTGCTAGGCCTCATGCAGACCTGGGATGGCCTGTGTAATGCTTCCATGCACAAGGTAAGTGCTCAGTAAATACCTCCGATGGCCCCAGCCTGGAATTTCCTATGTTCTTGCCTTACCTCACCCATTCTCCTCTCTCAGGAATTTCATCCTGGACCAGCCTACTCCACAGGGACATGACTCCTCCCCATCTCACATGCCATCTCTTCTATTCCTCGTGAGTTTGCTCTCCACAGCACTTTCTGCATCAAACCCAATATGGCACATTTGCACAGGTCTTTGCTCCCAAGACTCTGCCTGCTTTCAAATAGACCAGAGCCAGAGCTTGGCGTGTGGTAAGTGCTTGTATCAGTCAATACATTTTTAGTTTGGTTTTTTTTTTTTCCCTGCATGTTAGAATACCCCAGAACTTAGAGGTGGCTTTAAAACATATTAGTTTATTTCATGATTTTTGTGGGTCAGGATTTTAGGTTGGGCTCATCTGGGTAGTTCTTCTGGTCTCAGCTGGACCCGCTCATGCTTCTGGGGTAGTTGCTAAGCAGCCAGAGGCTCTGCTTCTTGCAGGTGGCTATCAACTGAGGTAACATGAGGCCACATGTTCCTCATACATCAGCAGGCTAGTCCAGGCTGGTTCACATGGAGCTGCAGGGTTCCATGAGCAAGACTGGAATCATGCAGGTCTCTCAAGGCCGAAGTCAGAACCTGGACTGTGTCACTTCCATAGTTGTATTGACTAAACCAAGTCACAGCAACACCCTGATTCAATCTTCTGACGGCAGGAGCAGCAAAGTCACATTGCAAGGAACACAGATACAGGGATGGATAGAGAGCTGGGGCTAGTTTTGCAGCCTACTGCTGTACTCAAAAATATTCCCATAATATCTACCACATAGTGGGTAGTCAGTAAATATTTATTGACAGTGCTAAAATTTCCAATCACAATGTTTAAAAACTTCATTCAATGCAATTAATTGGCAGAATTTTAGCTCTCACTCATAAGCTATCCATTACCACCTTCGGTTTCAGAATAGCAAAAGAGGGCATCAGACAAGACAAGCCTGTGTGAGGGGAAGTCCCACTAAGGCTTCTCAGGGAAGAAGTTTGTTTGGCCCCAAATAGCCTCCACTGAAGAGATCCAGAGCATCTTTAGAGAACTGAGTCCCTAAGGGACCTGGTCCAAACCTGGTCACCTGACTGAAAGCCATCTATCTTTACCTGTGAATAAAGAGAGACTTAGATGTTAGCCAGGGCACAAATGCAGTCCTTATTAAACCTGATAGCCTAGCAAGCTGCCTGCCATATAGGAGAAAATTTTGTGTGATGACAAAATTGTTATCTGACTGTTTCCTGGAGGGTCTAACCCTCCAATGAGCAGGATAAATTCTCAGGGCACTTGTGGAAGGGACATATCCTGTGGACAGAGCAGCAGCTCAACTCCTATGACTGAGAGCCCTGATGGGGAACACTTCCCATCAGAGAATCACTAGAATCAATCTCCAGGCCTGCAGCAGTTTGAACTGCATTCTCCCCAAAAGATACGTTGGAATCTTTACCCCCAATGCCTCAGATGACATTATTTCAAGATGGAGTCTTTATAGTAATAAATTAAAATGAGGTGAGCACCATAGACCCTAATCCGGTAAGACTGATATCCTTGTAAAAGGGAGAAATTTGGTCAAAGACAGACAAGCATAAAGGGAAGATAATATGAAGGGGCACAGGGAGAAGAGGGCCATCTACAAATCAAGCCAAGGGTTGAGACCTGGGACGAATCCTTTCCTTATGACTCTCGTCTTGATTTGTCAATCCAGCTAACATCTGGTTTCAGACTTCCAGTCTCCAGAACTGTGAGATAGTAAACTACTGTTGCTAAGCCATCCAGTTTGTGGTCCTCTGTTATAAAAGAGACACAAGGCCTTCAGTCTCTCCTTTTCCATTCTGTTCTCCTCATATTTGTTCTTATCATACACCCCTTGAGGGAAAAGTACATTTGGGTAGAAACAAAACATGAAGTCTCAGTGATATGGATGAGGCAGACCCATGCATCATCCTTTGCCTCCCTAAGTCTTCCACCTGGGGCCACACCTCTGCCTGGAGCCAAGTTACCATAGCCATAAGCTCAAGGTCACTCCAAGTCACTGCCATCCTAAACAGAAGAGCAGTTCACCCCAGTCCCTCTTCCAGAAAGCTCAGCCTAGTGAAAGGTACCCACCATGAGCCCCCCTGTAGATAGTGAAGGCTTTGCAAAGATGATCAAGAAGCAGTCAGTTCACTAAAGATGCTTGCTGTTTGCTATGGGGAATAAGATTCATACAAAAAGTGACTATAACAAAGTGTTTCTCAAGCTTCAGGCATTGCCATAGCACTTCCTGGATATTTACTATATCTGAACCACTCAACAATGAGCTTGAGTCACTTGTATGTGCATCCTACACTTCTTTTTCCAACCCTGCATTTAGTGGCATCATGTAGGTTTTTGGAAATAGGCATGGTGACAAAATTTACAATGTGGAAACCAGCACACACTACAAATCAGGACTTTTTTGGAGGGAGGTGGTAATACAGTTTACTTGCTGCTGCTGCTGCTAAGTCATTTCAGTCGTGTCCGACTCTGTGCAACCCCACAGATGGCAGCCCACCAGGCTCCCCCGTCCCTGGGATTCTCCAAGCGAGAACACTGAGTGGGTTGCCATTTCCTTCTCCAACGCATGAAAGTGAAAAGTGAAAGTGAAGTCACCCACTCGTGTCCAACTCTTCTCAACCCCATGGACTGTAGCCTACCAGGCTCCTCTGTCCGTGGGATTTTCCAGGCAAGAGTACTCCTTTAAATTCATTTTTCCTTTAACTTAAAAAAAATGTTTTTTTATAGCCAAGACATGGAAGCAACCTAAATATCCATTTACAGATGGATGGATAAAGAAGATGTGATATATATATATGGAATACTACTCAGACATAAAAAGAATGAAATCATTCCAGTTGCAGCAACATGGATGAACCTAGAGATTATCATACTAAGTGAAGGAATTTAGACAAAGACAAATTTCATACGATATCATTTATATGTGGAATCTTTAAAAAATGATACAAATTAACTTATTTACAAAACAGAAATAGACTTACAGACTTAGAAAACAAATTATGATTAGGGATGAAAGGGAAGGGGGGGATAAATTAGGAGTTTGGGATTAACAGATACACCCTATTATATACAGAATATCCAACAATCCCACTCCTGGGGATATATCTGGAGAAAATGGTAATTTGAAAGGATGCATGCACCCCAATGTTCACTGCAGCACTATCCACAACAGCCAGGACATGGAAGCAACCTAAATATCCATCAACAGAGGAATGGATAAAGAAGATGTGGTACATATATACAACGGAATATTACTTAGCTATAAAAGAAACAATGCCATTTGCAGTGACATGGATGGACCCAGAGATTGTCATACAGAGTGAAATAAATCAGAAAGAGAACAACAAATATCATGTAGTATCACTTACATGTAGAATCTAGAAAAATGAACTTATTTGCAGAGCAGAGACAGAGTCACAGATTAGAAAACAAACTTATGGTTACCAAGGGGGTAAAGAGGGAGTGGGATGAATTAGGAGATGAGATTGACATATATACACTGCTGCTGCTAAGTCGCTTCAGTCGTGTCCGACTCTGTGCGACCCCATAGACGGCAGCCCATCAGGCTCCGCCGTCCCTGGGATTCTCCAGGCAAGAATACTGGAGTGGATTGCCATTTCCTTCTCCAGTGCATGAAAGGGAAAAGTGAAAGTGAAGTCGCTCAGTCGTGTCCGACTCTTAGCGACCCCATGGACTGTAGCCTACCAGGCTCCTCCGTCCATGGGATTTTCCAGGCAAGAGTACTGGAGTGGGGTGCCATTGCCTTCTCCGATATATATACACTAGTATATATAAAATAGATAACTAGTAAGAACCTACTGTATAGCTGCTGCTGCTAAGTCGCTTCAGTCGTGTCCGACTCTGTGTGACCCCATAGACGGCAGCCCACAAGGTTCCCCCGTCCCTGGGATTTTCCAGGCAAGAGTACTGGAGTGGGGTGCCATTGCCTTCTCCGCTACTGTATAGCACAGAGAACTATATTCAATGTCCAATAATAACCTATAATGGAAAAGAATCTGAAAAAATACATATATATGTATGTACATATATATGAGAATCACTTTGCTGTACACCTGTAACTAACACAACATTGCAGTAATAAGTCAACTACACTTCAAATTTTTAAAATTTTTAGTTTAAAAGAAACTTTGTATCATTACTACAAGTGGAAACTCATATCATTTGCTATGGAAAGTAACATTAAAAATAAACAATAAGTCAATTGTATCTCAATAGAAGTGGAAAACATTTTAAAATGTAATTAAAATGAATCAATGTTATTAAATTATAGCAAATTATTGTTGCCTGCTAAAGGCCTGCTTCTGGGACTTATAAAGACTTGTTCTCTTTATAAAAGAGTCTAGCAAATGTTAGGGAGATAGTAAAGCATACCAGTGCCTTGGTTAATTCAAGATGATTGAACGAGATTTGAAAAGGGAGTAGTTCTCACATCAGTGCTCCTGGAGCTCCAGGAATCAGCTCCTTGGGAAAGACTTGTCATATTGCAATAACAAGAAATTTGAGTTCAGCAGTACCAAGTAAAGAGTTCCAAAAACAGGCTGTTCCCAATGTGCTCACCAACTGCAGGGAGTAAAAAAAATAGTACTTGAACAAATCTTAGGGTGAGTTAAATTTCAATAGGCACAGAAGAAGAGTGAGAAGCCAGTGAGAGTAGGAAAGGAGTAGGACAGGGAAGACCATTCCTGGAGGAGGGCTCAGTTTGAGCAAAGGCTCAGAAGTCAGCAAGTTCAGTGCATTCCTGCCCGAGGCTTGGGCTGGGGGTTGGTGGGAAGGAAACAGTGGGAACAGTAGGAAAGGGTGCACTGATCTGCCCATGAGAGCCTTCATTGCCAAAATGACGAGGGCGTACTTCATTTACTTACTGGATGTTTCACTTAGCTGTTGTTTTGCAACAAACCTCACTGAGCATGAGTGGCTTACAACCATAAATTATTTCTCTCAGTTTTGTAGTTAAGCTGGGCAGTTCCATCTGAACTGGTTTAGCTGATCTCTACAATCAGCTGGCACCTGGCTAGGGCTGGATGAGCTAGGACAGACTCACACCTGCATCTGTCAGTAGGGCTTGCTGTTGGTTGATGGGCCTCTGCTCTACATGGTCTCTTATTGCCCAGGGGGTCAGCCCAGGCTGAAAAGCAAGCCCAGAGTGAAAGCACTTTTCAAACCTCTGCTAGTGGCACAGATTTTCTATTACCTGATTAACCAAAACATGGCCAAGCCTGGAGTCCATACGGAAGGGCACCAAGGGCGTGGATAGAGGGAGGAGTAAACATTTTGGTACCGTAAAGGCATCAGTCTCCCATAATAGGTAACAGAAGATCTCTGAAAGCTTTTGAGCAAGAGAGTGGTGTGACTAGGGAAGCACCCTGGGAGGAAGGAACAGAGCATGGGATGATTTGAAATGATAATAATGATAATAATAACAATGATGGTTTATACTAAAATGTCACTTTTTCTACTAAGCTGTTACTTTACTCAGTCTTTACATACATACATACATACATACGTACATACATACATACTTACACAGGCACACACACCTGTTAGTAGCCCCATTTTAAAGATGAGGAAATCAAGCCATGAAGAAATAAAAGAGCTTGTCAGAGGTCATAGAGCTACTAAGTGGAAGCATTAGGATTCAGTTTCAGGTAGCCTATCTCTATAACTCTGCATGTATAACTATTGAACTGTTGACTGAAGAAAATGCAGAACCTAAAAGTTGCGAGTTATGTTTTATTTGTCAGATAGTCTTAGGATTTCAAGCCCAGGAGACAACATCTCAAACAGCACTGAGAGACTGCTCCAAAGAAGAAAAAGGGAAGCCAGGGTATACAGGAGTTTTTGCAGCAAAACCAGGTAGTCGGAACATCAAAAGATTATTGTTAATAAAAGAAAACCAGATATCTCAGGTTAAGGAAGTTAACACTTCTCTGTGTATAGGAAGGTGCAAGAGTCTGGGCTCACTAATATCATTCCTTTGATATGCACCTCAGCTATCTGGGGACAATGTCCTCTGTTTTCTCATCCTAGGTTTCCTCAGGTGTGCTATGGGGTGGTAGTGATGGGGGTGACTGCTAGATGGGGTTGGCAGTGGGCTGCCCGTTTGTCTCCTGAGCTCCCTCAGGGCTCACCATCCAGGCGGCCATAATGTGATGGCTTGGTGGCTGTAATATCCTTTGTTTACTGATACAGCAGACAACAGTTTAGTTCTCAAAACTATGGAAAGACTCATGAGAAAACCCTTTTAATGGTCGATGTGAGGAAGAGAAGGGCCAAATTTAGGGTAGGTGTAGAGGGGACAAAAAAAAGGACAGATTCAACAGATAATTCTGAGATAGACCCTGCAGCACTTGGAAACTGATGTGGGGGAAAATGTATGGGATGTGAGAGCTGGACCATGAAGAAAGCTGAGTGCTGAAGAATTGATGCTTTCGAACTGTGGTGCTGGAGAAGACTCTTGAGAATCCCTTGGACTGCAAGGAGATCAAACCAGCCAATCCTAAGGGAAATCAACCCTGAATACTCATTGGAAGGACTCATGCTGAAGCTCAAATTGTTTGGCCACCTGATGCGAAGCGCCAACTCTTTGGAAGGGACCCTGATGCTGGGAAAGATTGAGGGCAAGAGGAGAAGGGGGCAACAGAGGATAAGATGGTTGGATGGCATCACTGACTCAATGGACATGAGGTTGAACAAACTCCAGGAGATGGTGAAGGACAGGAAAGCCTGGTGTGCTGCAGTTCATGGGGTCACAAAGAATCAGACACGACTTGGCAGCTAAACAACAACAACAAAACATATGGGAGAGGTGTCAGGTGTGGGGGCTAGACTGTGCCTTGCACAGGATTAAGGTACCTGGAGGTCTTGTTGGTGTAGGGTGAATAAAGAGGAGGATGTAGAATATGCTGAGAAGAATGTTAAGGAGATGTCCGTTTGGAGCTGTCCAACAAAGTCTTGGAAGTAGAGGTCAGGAGGTGCAGAGAGAGACCAGGGCTGGAGGTCAAGGCTGCAGTCACATAGGTCAGAGGCCCTGGCTGAAAGCTGTGCAAGGAGAAGGATCCTCAGAGAGAAGAGAGGGGAGGGCATGGTGAGAACTGGCAAGGTCTGAGAATGGACACTAGAGCAACATCTGAAGGTGGATGCTGGGTGTGAGAGAGGAGGAGTCAGCCCGGCAGAGAGGGCAGAAAGGGCTCATAAAAGGTGCGGGTCTGGAGAGCTTCAGTGGAAACTTGGGCAGCAGAGAAGCCAGATGCTGCAGGGAGGCAAGGAGGGAAGAACTGAGAAAAGTCGCTGAGTTTGATCATTTGGACGTTGCCGATGAACACTGCTAGGGGCTGCTGCTGCTGCTGCTAAGCTGCTTCAGTCGTGTCCGACTCTGTGAGACCCCATAGACAGCAGCCCATCAGGCTCCCCCGTCCCTGCGATTCTCCAGGCAAGAACACTGGAGTGGGTTGCCATTTCCTTCTCCAGTGCATGAAAGTGAAAAGTGAAAGTGAAGTCGCTCAGTCGTGGCTGACTCTTCTCAACCCCATGGACTGTAGCCTACCAGGCTCCTCTGTCCATGGGATTTTCCAGGCAAGAGTACTGGAGTGGGGTGCCATTGCCTTCTCCAGCTAGGGGCAGGGCCAGATAACTATAACAAAACCACAGGAATAACAACACATAGCACTTAGTATGCATCAGGCACCATTCTTAGCATTTTACACATATTTATTTATGTACGCCTTATAACGTCTTTGTCCTCCTCCCGCCTTTCCTACTCTCAGACTCCTGAGTAATCCTCAGACTAACCACAGTAGACATAAGACATGGTTTGTGGCTGCTTTGATTCTTCCCCTAAGTAGAGTTCTTTGTGGTCACATCCTCCTCTCCCAAGTATTTCTGAGTGTGGAAGAATCCTTCTGCATCCCCTGTGAAGGCTGTATTTCCCCCTATAAGGAATCCCTAAACAAGATATCTCTGTGCTCATCACAGTGGTCTGTCTCAGCCTGGATGAACCTCTCACTTACTTCTGTCTTTGAACTCTGCCCCACAAATATATGCATCCTATTAAATTGCGGATCCTCAAAAAACACTTAAAGCTCTTTGAAGGCTATGACCAGGACTTATTCATCCTCAATCTCTTTTTGATGCCCCCTGCCCCAGCACAGGACTTGCATCTAGAACTAGATCAGTGTTTTTTCATTTATGAGTCAATACTCATCAGCAAGTTGAGAAGCCAGTTTAGTGACTATATTAGTTTTCTATTGCTGCATAACCAATTACCCTAAACTTAGTAGGTAAAATAACGTTTCTTCTATCCTGGTTTCTGTGGGGCAAGAATCTGGGCGTGGCTTAGGTCGGTCCTCTGGCTCTGAGTCTCTCAGTGTCTTTGGAGGCTAACCCAAGAAGAACCCTCTTCCTGCTTCACTCACACGGTTGCTGGCAGGATCCAGTTCCCATGGGCTGTTGGACTAAGACTTCAAATCCTCATGAATTGTTGGCAAGAACCTCCCTCGGTTCTTTGCCATGTGGGCCTTTCCAAAGAGCATCCCTCAACATGGGAACTTGCTTTATTTAAGCAAGCAAGGAAGGGGGCAAGAGGGAGCGTCAGCAAGAGAGAGTGCTGTCAGTACACAAGTCACAGTCTTCTGTAACCTAATCCAGGACTTCCTGTCACTTGACACCTCACCATGTCTGCTGTGTTCTGTTGATTAGATGCAGGTCAGTAGGTCTAGCCCACACTCAAAGGGAAAGGATTACATAGGGTATGAATATCAGGAGGTTGGAATCACTGGGAGCCATTTCAGAAACTGCCAACCACAGTGGGTAATAATAACATTTCTTGTGAATGGAATAGAATAGAATAGAACAGGATAGAATACAACAGGGAGGTTCACATGTGATAAGGGTATTATTTAACAAAACTTTTGTTTCAGTTTTATACAAATGAATGAATGTACCAAGTCACGATAATAAGTGTGGGACTTTTTAACTGTAAATCAATGTCAAAAATGCTTATCAGCCACTGTCCTAGATGATGGCTCAGTTCTTTCAGCATTTTTTAAATTGAAGAATAGTTGATTTACAATGTTGTGTTACTTTCAGGTGTACAGCAAAGTGATTATTATATACATATAATTTTTCAGATTCTTTTCCATTATAGATTATTGTAAGATATTGAATATAATTCCCTATGCCATATAGTAGGTCCTTGTATTTATCTATTTTATATATCATAGTCTGTGTCTGTTAATCTCAAAATCTTAATTTATTCCCTCTCCCCCCTTTCAACATTTTTAAAATTTCAGCTTTATTAAAGCATAACTGAAATATAAAATTGTGAGATTTAAAGCACACATCGTGGTAACCTGGTATAAATATACACTGTGAAAGGATTCCCCCTATCTAGCTAATTAACATATCCATTACCTCACAAATTTATCTTACTCTTTAGTGAGGACAGTCTCTTAAGAAATTTTAATTTTACAATATAGTGTTATCATCATGTTTTATATTAGATCCTTACCTTTCAACATTTTGAGTGGTATTCAATGAATGTTGGATGAAATGATGGATGGACAATTGGGCAAGTGGGTGGATGGTTGAGTGAATGAATGGATTTATGAGTGGATCGCTTTATGGGTAGATGGATAGCTAGATGGATGCTTACTGCTCTTCCAAGATGATTTTTTTATAATTTATTCATTTTTTTTTTTTTTACTACATTAGGTCTTCTTTGCTGTGTGTGGGCTTTCTCTAGTTGTGGTAAGCAGGGGTTACTCTTTGCTGTGGTGCAAGGACTTCTCATTGTGGTGGCTTCTCCTGTTGCAGAGCACAGGCTCCAGAGCATGGGCTCAGTAGTTGTAGCGCACAAGCTTTGTTGCCCCAAGGCATGTGGAGTCTTTCCAGACCAGGGATTGAACCCATGTCCCCTGCATTGGCAGGCAGATTCTTATCCACTGGACTAGCAGGGACGTCCTCTTCCAAGATGATTTATCAGGCCAAACTAGCCCACAATAAATTCTCAGTGACCCAAATTCCAATATGATTTGCTTCGAGTTTATATAGCACATATATTAACATTCAGAGATTTTTTTATTCTGATATTTAACTAATTCTTTTAACAAATATTTTATTTAACGTACACTTTGCCCCAGGTAACTCACTGGGTGTTATGGAAACAGTAATGAGCAATAGAAATATGGTCCCTGCTTTCCTGGAGTGTTGGTATTAGAGACAGACATTAAAAGGACATT
Organism: Giraffa tippelskirchi; assembly: GCF_054371585.1. Lineage (NCBI taxonomy): Eukaryota > Metazoa > Chordata > Mammalia > Artiodactyla > Giraffidae > Giraffa > Giraffa tippelskirchi. The sequence continues at coordinate 66,077,816 of NC_137276.1, read as the reverse complement.
CAAATACATCCTGATCAGGGTAGTTTGTGAAAAGGGCTTTGAAGGAGAGTACAGGGGAAGAGAGCAACAGGAGGGCCTGCTTTAGACTAGGTGTTGTGGGGTGGGGTGGCTCTTTGTGGAAACCGCATTTAGGCTTGGGCTTGAACAAACAGTATGGGTGAGCAGGGCCAGGCCAAGAAGGGGAGAAGAGTATCTGGGGCAGGTATTCTGAAGCTCAAGCCTCTGAAGCTACAAAGCACTGGTGTTTTCAGGAAACCAAGAGAAGGTCTGTGAGGCTGGCATGCAGTGAGAGAGAGGACAAAGGATGAGAGTGGTACAGAGAACAGACTGGGCAGACTGGGCTGGGCTTGGTAGCCTTATATGGTCTAAACGCAATTGGAAGTCAAAAAGGGTTTTGAACAGGGGAGTGACAAGAGCTGATTTCTATTTTACTATTCCTGTGGCTGCAACGTGAAGAAGGATCAGAGGGGGCCAAGAGTGGACATGGGAAGAATAATTAGGAGGTGCATTCAGCCTTCCAGGGGAAAGATAATGGTGATAGGAGACAGAAGGATGTTAAGATAGTTAGAAGGCAGAACCATCAGGACATGGAGGTGGATTGAACTGAGAGACTGAAAGAGAGGTAAGCCTTTCCTGGGTGCTACCATGACCTAGGCCTAGAAAGGAACAGATTGGGGGTGGGGGATGATTAAGAGTTAAGCATGTCCAGTACTGTGTTTGAGATGAGGGAGACACAGCCTCCAGGGCATCAATAAGAATGCCACCACTTACCCCTTGTTGAGTCATCTCATGCCAGACTGGCATCCACATTTCACATGCATCTTCTTACTGGCTCCAGAAGATCACTGTGCTATAACTTCCAGTGTTATCTCCATTTTATGCATGTGAAGATTGAGCAGAGAGACGAAGTAACTTGCCCAGAGTCACATGGCTTGTACCTGGCAAAGTCAGGGATTGAAATCCTGTCCATCCGACTCCTTCCACGAGGGTGTGGATTCCCTGAACAACCCCTGGGAGAGGAGGCAGAAGGTGGGGAGGGGCCTTTAAATTGTCATATCCTGTCCTACAGTGCCCTCAGAGAAGACCGCACCCCAACAGGCCTGTCCCAGCCTCTCTGTAGATTCAGACATGTGTATGCCTGTCTGAGAGGTTTGTGGGGTGAGACTCTGGGGGGCTGTTTGCATGAGGGATCAGAGAGCCTCATGGGAAAGTGCTATCCAGAAGGAAAGAGGGCAGTAAGGTGCTTAGCCTAAACACAGTGGGTCATATTTAAATATAACGTTATTTCTCCCTAGCCACAAAAACATGCTTGTCAAGTGCAGAAAATGTGTACAACACAAACACAAACACACAAACACAATGGAAAAAATAATCTATAACCCCATCTCTCAGAGATAACCTCTGTTATCATTTGGGTGCATGTCCTTCCTGTCCTATATTTACATATATGATCATTTTGAACATATGGTTTAGAACCCTGTTTGTTTATTTCCAAAGGAAGAATTCCTAGCAATTAGGACAAAGAACAAGCATATATTTAAGTTTTTAAATGAAAATGCTATGATTTCTGGCAGGGCTGAGACTAGAGTGGCTTAGGAAAACTAAAGTTCCTAAGGAGACTTAGGAACACAACGATGCAAAATTTAAGGAGGGCTCATGTGCCCACAGCCACTGAAAGCCAAACCCTGATGGCAGGTATCTGCAGCAAAGTTAGGGTTTATTTGCAGGATGCGCAGCTAAGAAGTGGGAGACAATTCTCAGATCCACTTCAACTCAGTCTTCGAACGAGGGATGTTTTAAGGGGGAAGAACAAAGAGGCTGGGATTAATCATCGTCTTGTGACATTTCTTAATCACAGTTTCAGGAGTCAGGATGTCTCTAGTTTACAGTTCTCAGCTAATTGGCCCATGGCTAAGAGGTCTGTGAGCTCATCTTGCCCTGGAGAAACAGCCTGAATTTGTACGCTAACGATTTCTACAACAGCAATTTTAGTACATTCACGATATTATCAACAACAGCAGTGTTAGTCATCTGACTCCGGTTAATGGGTGTTCAGTTACCACAGGATTGAGGTCAAAGGGGACAGGAAAAGGATTGAGTTCAGAGGAGGCAAGCAAGAGAGTAAAGTTTTGGATAGAGATATTAATCATAAAATTCAGGAAGGGGACTCAGTTTTACGGGAACTCGGTTTCACACTCACTCGCTGCTGCCAATCCTACACAGGTCTGAAAGTGCCTCTTTAGGTCTTGCCCCACCCAAACGCTGCCCCTAGCTTCTGGGTCTCAGTGAGACACTGAAAACCAGAGACAGGACTGGTTTGGAATCAAATCACATGCAGGATACGTCAGAGTGGAGAGTATCCCATCTAACAGTGTAGAAGGACAAGTATATCTGAAAATACACATGGGTCACCCCTACTTTATTCTCATGGAATATATCACTTAGGGTTCATCTAGGTGGCTGTAAAAGAACACCTCCAAATACTTCAGCTTAAATAAGATAGTTTCTCCCCTATGAAAAAGGTGGTCTAGGCAAGCTCTGCTCCAAAAGATCATCTAAAAATCAAGATGGCCAGTTACTCTGTCATCTTCAATACATTCCTTCTTTCTCTGGGTGCAAGGCTACTATTGCAGTTATACTATTTCTAAGCTGTCAGGGAGAGGAAAAGAAAGTGTCTGGAGCAAGCCACTTTGCCTTTAAGGAGCCTGACCCACATGAGCACTCTCTTTTACATCCTGTCTTAGTCATGTGATCACCCCTAACTACAAGCTGCTAAATCGCTTCAGTCGTGTCCAACTCTGTGCGACCCCATAGACGGCAGCCCACCAGGCTCCCCCATCCCTGGGATTCTCCAGGCAAGGACACTGGAGTGGGTTGCCATTTCCTTCTCCAATGTATGAAAGTGAAAAGGGAAAGTGAAGTCGCTCAGTCGTTTCCAACTCTTAGCGACCCCTAACTACAAGGGAGGCTGGGAAATGTAGTCCATGGCTGAGTGTTCTAGTGCCCAGCTAAAACTCGTGAATTTTATAACTATAAAGAAGGGGAAAATGGATACTTGGGAGCAATTAGTGATCTCTGCCCAAAGGATGGATTTAGGGTAGGAGGGCCTACATTTTATAAACCATATTTTCCTGGGCACTGGCAGTTTGAGCAAGAAAAACAAGATTTATTTCTTTAGCTTAGTCTCCACCTATTAAAATGTAGGTGTACATGTGTGCTAAGTCGCTTTCATGCTTAAACTTCTGGGGTCCAGGAAAATATGGTTTATAAATGAAGATTTTATGTTTACAGTCTAATTATGAGCTGACTGAGGGAAGAGTCAAGACTGACTGTGTAAGTATCCTCTGCATGGCACAAGACTGAGACCCTACATGCTTAGTAACTGTTTATTGATCAATCATTCATTTATCAGCAGGCCAGGAAATCAGTCATTCATCCATTCATTTCACACCGTCTTGTAGATTGGTTTTTCTTGCCTCTGACTCCCCAGGACTTTGGCTGATGCTATTGGTTGCTACTCCAACATCCACCTTCTTTTTTCTCATCAGTAGAATTCACTTTTTTTTGGGGCAACAGGGTAAAAAGTAAAGACATTAGTTTGTTGACAAAGGTCTGTATAGTCAAAGCTATGGTTTTTCCAGGAGTCATGTACAGATGTGAGAGCTGGACCATAAAGAAGGCTGAATGCCAAAGAATTGATACTTTCAAATTGTGGTGCTGGAGAAGACTCGTGAGAGTCCCTTGGACAGCAAGGAGATTGAACCAGTCAATTCTAAGGGAAATCAACTCTGAATACTCACTGGAAGGACTGATGCTGAAGCTAAAGCTCCAAAACTTTAGTCACCTGATGCAAACAGCCAATTCGTTGGAAAAGACCCTGATGCTGGGAAAGATTGAAGGCAGGAGGAGAAGAGGATGGCAGAGTATGACATGGTTGGATGGCATCACTGATTCAATGGACATGAACTTGGGCGTACTCTGGGAAATGGTGAGGGATGGAAGACTGGTGTGCTGCAGTCCTTGTGGTTGCAAATAGTCAGACATGACTTAACAACTGAACAACAACAGACCAACTACACACTCGTTTTCCCTGCCCTAAAGACCCTGATGCTGGGAAAGATTGAGGGCAGGAAGAGAAGGGGACGACAGAGGATGAGATGGCTGGATGGCATCACCGACTTGATGGACATGGGTTTGGGTGGACTTAGGGAGTTAGTGATGGACAGGGAGGCCTGGCGTGCTGCGGTTCATGGGGTCACAAAGAGTCAGACACGACTGAGTGACTGAACTGAACTGAACTGTTGAAACTAGGGGAAACCTTGTGTTGTGGTCTGGTCAATTGTAACAGTTTCCTAGAGCTGCCATAACAAGGTACCAAAGACTGTGTGGCTTAAACAATGGAAATGTATTGTCTCGCGGTTCTGGAGACTACAAGTCTGAAATCAAGGTGTCAGCACGACAATTTCTTTTGGAGGGCAATTTTAGTACACTGGGAGTGAAGGATCTGTTCCAGTGTCTCTCCTTGGCCTGCAGATGACCGTCTTCTCCCAATGTCTCTCTGTCTTTTAAAAAAATATTTACTTATTTATTTGGCTGCACCGGGTCTTAGTTGCGGCATGAGGAATCTAGTTCCCTGACCAGGGATCGAACCTGGGCCCCCTCCATTGGCAGGGCAGAGTCTTAGCCACTGGACCACCAGGGAAGTCTCTCCCAGTGTCTCTTTACATTGTCTTCCCTTTGTGTCAATGTTTCTCCTTTTTACACAGACATCCCATTGGATTAGAGCCCACTCTAATGACTTCATTTTAACTTGCTTAATTCTTTAAAGATACAGTCTTCAGGGAATTCCCTGGTGGCCCTGACTCCAAGCTTTCATTGCTGAATGCTTGGTTTTGATTCCTGGTCAGGTGTGGCAAAATATATATATATATATATGTATGTATGTATATACAATCCAAATAAGGTCATTCTGGGGTACTGGGAGTTTGGACTCCAACATACCTTTTTGGGGAAGGCCATAATTGAACCCCTAACACTAATGAAATAAAAACAGAAGTCAGCTGGGGGTATTTTGCAAATGTTCACTTTCCTGATACAATAAGACAAACTTTCTTCCTGCCTTAAATGTAAATATAAGAGCTGCAGCCTTGAGTACCATGTTCTGACCATGACAGAGAGGCCCTGAATCAACTCCAACAACCTCAGAGCTCTGGACTTCTTTTTCTTTTTTAAAAAAATATTTATTTAACTGTGTCGGGTCTTAGTTGTGGTACACGGGCTTTCCCCATGGTATGTGGGATTCTAGTTCCCTAACCTGGGATTGAACTCATGTCCCCTGTATTGGAAGGTGTATTCTTAACCACTGGACCACCAGGGAACTCCCTGGACTTCTTATTACATGGCTTTTAAAGAGAGATCTTTTTTTATTATTATTATTTTTTAAAAAATGATTCCAGGGACTTTTCTGGTGGTCCAGTGGCTAAGACTCCACACTTCCAATGCTGGGGGTCCTGGGTTCGATCCCTGGTCAGGGAACTAGATCCCACATGTTGCAACTAAGAGCAAAGATCCCATGTGCTGCATCTGAGACCCACGTGCCAAAAAAAAAAGGATGATTCCATAAGATGTTACAGAAAAAAATCTGAATGAACTTTTTGGCCAGCCCAATATCTGCAGGTGTGAATGCAGGAATGAATTCCTAACTGGACTGCCATTTCCCTGGACTCTCTTTAGCTCATCTGCATTTGTTAGGGGAACTTCAGAATCTTATAGAAGAACATCCCATTCATCTGTCTTCTGGTGTTTTAAAGCTCATGTCACCTCCAGAGCAACAGCAAGGCACAGGCACACACAGTCTTGACCAAAATGCCTGAAAAGGCTGGGCTTTGAGGAGCCCCACTATTGGAATACCGGGAGCCTTATAGCTAAAGGCAGAACCAGAGGAGTATTAGAAACACGATGATGATGGGGTGGACGGAGTAGATGAGACAGGGAAGTGAGAAAAGAGGCAAAAAGCAGATGGGTTTCATAATGCTTCTTACTGAGGAGACTTGGGAAGGTGGATTTACTGGGATCAGTCAGAGAGGGGAACCTAGAGAAAGTCCCAAGGGAATTTCCTCCACTGCCTACATACAGTGATGTAAAAATCCCAGACTGGATGAAAATTTGGGAATATCTAGTTTAAGTATAGCAAACTCAGATGCTTCTGGGGTCCAGAAAGCAGCATGAGGGATTGAAGCAGGCGGGGGAAGACTGGAAAATGGCCCACCACGTGGGGCAGCTGTAAATCAGCATCCAGTCTAGATGCTCTTGCTCTGGGTCAAGAATTATTAAATCTCATTTTTCAGGAAGAACCAGAAATCCACTTTTTATGTTGAAATCTCCAGGTTTTTGGTTTTTTTTCTTAGGCTCACATCTTGCATCACTTCTTTATTGATTCAGGTACTGTTTTACCACAGTCTCTCTAGGGAAGAGGAGTGCACGCTGGTGAAGGGGGTGGAGCACAGGCAGAGGGCACCCCCCCACGCCACCCCCACAATTTGGCCTCATAAGGCAGCCTCCTTGCTCCTTGAAGGTCCAGGCAACAGAGCTGGAGAGTCCTCCGTGGTCCTGTCCCCCTCAAGGAGCCTGATTGGCTGTTCTGCACAAGAATCTCCAGGTTTTTAATGTGGGAAACTCATTAGGTGATTTTGAATGATATGTTAGCCAAATAATAACATCTGTGAATTAGATGTGATCAGCCAGAGTGCCACACTGTTTCCTCCTCCCCTTGCATTGTCCCTTCTCTGACCATGAAGGTGGAAACTCATAGTAAGGACACTGTCAAGAGAGTTGCCTGGTGATCAAAATACAAGCTATTCTTCTGGAAGGAGGAAGAAGTCTGGAGCTTTGAAGAGAAACATCCTTATGCCAAGCCATGGGGTGGCTCATGTGACTATTGTATGGACACATATTTTTCCTATCAAAGATGCCCCCAAATGCATTTTTAGCTTTAGTTGTCTAGCTCCGTCACAATAAAATCAAGATTTTTAAAAAATACATTTGTTTATTCATTTGACTACACTGTGTCTTAGTTTTGGCACATTGGATCTTCAATCTTTGTTGCAGCATGCCAGTTTTTTAGTTGCAGCATGTGGGATCTCTTTCCCTGAACCAGGATACAACTCCGGCCCTCTGCCTTGGGAGTTTGGAGTCTTAGCCATTAGATCACTAGGGAAATCCTCAAAGTGAGTTTTTAGTACTACAAAATCCATTTTCCACCCAAGTCATTTTAACCTCTAGCCACTGAACAATCCAGCCCCTGTCTATACCCTAACCCTTTTTGACCCTGAATGTTCTGCTACTGCTAAGTCACCTCAGTCATGTCCGACTCTGTGCGACCCATAGATGGCAGCCCAGCAGGCTCTGCCGTCCCTGGGATTCTCCAGGCAAGAACACTGGAGTGGGTTGCCATTTCCTTGTCCAATGCATGAAAGTGAAAAGTGAAAGTGAAATCGCTCAGTCGTGTCCGACTCATAGTGACTGCATGGACTGCAGCCTACCAGGCTCCTCCATCCATGGGATTTTCCAGGCAAGAATACTGGAGTGGGGTGTTTTACAAATCACATATTTATTCAACAGATATCTACTGAGCACCTACCTGTGCTAGGCACTGCGCTAGTCTCTGGGGAAATACAGAGACCATGACAGGCTGCTTTCCTGGCACTTACAATCTGGGGGAGGGGGGCAGCTATTAATTAAATAATCATACACTTATAACTATGTAAGTCATGCAGTGGCAAGGCACACAATGGCCTGAGAACCTCTAATAAGGAGACTGGCCTTAGCATCTTGGCTGATGAGAAAGCTCAGTGGGGTGGGAATGGTGAGGGATGAGTGGGTGTAAACTAGGTGAATATTAGAGAATATATTGGTTTTCTGTGCTGCATATAGAAAATAGTAATGCATTTACCCAGCTTTTTCTTTTTAAACAACAAATATAACTTAAAAGAATACCTTTGAGGGAGTTCCCTCAAAGGTCCAGTGGTTAGGACTCAGCGCTCTCACTGCTGAGGGCCCAGGTTCAATCCCTGGTTGGGAAATTAAGATCCTGCAAGCTGTGCACTGCCATCACCGCCCCCCGTCTCCCCGCCAAAACAAAAAGAATACTTTTGTTATCTCACAGTTTCTCTGGGGGTGAGGCATGGCTGTGTTCTGACATGGAGATCTGACTAGAGAAGGGTCACAGGCTCTAGCAAGATGGAATCTTACATACTATAATCACAAAAGTGACATTCTGTCACCTTTGCCATATTCTATGGGTTACAGGCAAGTCACAGGTCCTGCCCATATTCAAAGGTGTGAACACCAGGAGTTAGGGATCGTGGGGTGGGGTTGGAGGGGTCACCTTAAAGTCTGTTCATCACAGAGAATGACCCGACATGGGGAATAGCATTTGCAAAGGCCCTGTGATAGGAGGAAACACAGTCTGTTTGAGGAACAGGAGCACAGGAAGGGAGGAGAAAGACAGGAGATGATCCCAGACCATGGAGGGCCTTATTCAGGATCCTAAGAGGTATGGGAAGCCACAGGGTGGTGGTACAGATTACCAGGAGAAATATCAATAAGCTCAGATATGCAGATGACACCACCCTTATGGCAGAAAGTGAAGAGGAGCTAAAGAGCCTCTTGAAGAAAGGGAGAGAGTGAAAAAGCTGGCCTAAAACTCAATATTCAAAAAACGAAGATCACGGCATCTGGTCCCATCACTTGATGGCAAATAGATGGAGAAACAATAGAAACAGTGACAGACTATTTTCTTGGACTCCAAAATCACTGAAGATGGTGACTGCAGCCATGAAATTAAAAGACACTTGCTCCTTAGAAGAAAAACTATGACCAACTAGACAGTATACTAAAAAGCAGAGACATTACTTTGCCAACAAAGGTCCATCTAGTCAAGGCTATGATTTTTCCAGTAGTCATGTATGGATGTGAGAGTTGGACCATATAGAAAGCTGAGTGCCAAAGAATTGATGCTTTAGAACTGTGGTGTTGGAGAAGACTCTTGAGGGTCCCTTGGACTGCAAGGGATCCAACCAGTCCATCCTAAAGGAGATCAGTCCTGAATATTCATTGGAAGGACTGATGATGAAGCTAAAGCTCCAATACTTTGGTCACCTGATGCAAACAACTGACTCATTGGAAAAGACCCTGATGCTGGGAAAGATTGAAGGCAGGAGGAGAAGGGGACAACAGAGGATGAGATGGTTGGATGGCATCATCGACTTGATGCACATAAGTTTGAACAAGCTCCAGAAGTTGGTGATGGAGAGGGAAGCCTGGCATGCTGCAGTCCATGCAGTCACAAAGTCGGACACAACTGAGCATCTGCACTGAACTGAACTGACAATACAATATACACTGCCAGCCATTGCTACTCAGGGTTTCTGATGCTGTGGAAAGATGAATGGCCCCATCTAAATCCAGCCAGAAGACCTGGATGCAAGGACTTGAATGACTCCCATGGAAGCTGCATGAGGTCTGCCCTGTTCACCCCAAACCCAGAGTTGATGGAGACATGGAAGCCAGGCAACTTGTCCAGAGCCCACATGGAGAATCAGTTCAGAATCCACATGGAGAATGCACTTAACTGAGTTAAGTCATCCACTCTGAATCCGACAGCACCACCCAATGACTGCTAAATGATTCCCATTGGAAACCGTAGCCTCCACCCAAGAGAGGGCAGAAGTGCCTCTTGACTCAACTTACTGAGCACCCACTCTTAGCTCCCAGGCTCCGAAAACTGTGTGCTTGCCTTTGGGCTGTGGCTGGCACAGGGCATGGCACATCGTTCATTCTGGATGACAGTGCATTTCCGTTTTACAAGTGCTCTCTCTGGTTGGAGTTCAAGTCATCCAATCCAGAACACACCATTGGATGTGATGTGGCTTTAAGTGAACTGTCCACTTTCACTCTGCAGGCCAGGGGTGATATAGGAAGGATTGTATTCATGAAGAATCTTCTAGTAAACTTTGAGATGGAGAGAAAATGATGAATACAGGTGCTGAACTGTAGTAAACAGGCAGATAATAAACCAGCTTCAACAGAGGACTTTATGATACCTAATAACTCTGAACAAACCCTACCTCATGACATCTACAATTGCAGACTTTTGTTGGCATCACCTGACAAAGCCTCTGAAGGAGGAAATATCTAGACTGAAACATGGACCCTAACAGTCAGATAGGCTGCCCTCTGGCCTCCAGGCCCCCATCATCTTCTTGGACCGGGATTGGTGCCTAGTCGTCATTCCCATCTGCCAAAATGGGCTGGGCCTGACATTTAATCCTCAGAAGAGCACTCTGTGAATGAGGGACCCCTCCTATTTTTCAGATAAGGGAACTCGATGAGACTCATGGTCACATGGCAAGCAAGTGGGAGACCCAGCATGTGAACCAACGCACACGCGAGGTCACAGTGGAGGGTTCCCAACCACAACGAGGATGGAGAATTTTCAGAGACACAGGTGACGTCAGGCAAGTTAGCCTCTCTGAATGTGCCTGTGTGGGCTCAGTCCTTAAGTCGTGTCTGACTCTTTGTGACCCCATGGACTGTAGCCTGCCGGGCTCCTCTGTCCATTGGATTTCCCATGCAAGGATGCTGGAGTGGGTTGCCATGTCCTCCTCTGGGGGTTCTTCCCAACCCTGGGATCCAACCCGCATCTCTTGTCTCCTACATTGGCAGGTGGATTCTGAGGCTGCTTTCTTATCTGTAAAACAGGCATAATAATACCACCTTGTACAGAAGTTGGCAGTATTAGAGATAAGATCTGTAGAAGGCCTAGAACAGCATGTGACTCAGCCTCACTGTCTATAAAAGTTATCTATGATTGTTATCACCATCTGAACACATTCGGTATTTTATGTGTCAGGAGCTCAAGAATGACTACTGCTCATCCCCACATGAGTTCAGCAAATATGACAATAAAGAACGGGTACACCCAGGGGGTACCTTACCTCTTTATGATGCAGGAGGCCTGTGGGTACAGTAAGAAGCACATAGAATGGCCAACCAGAAGCTCAGGAAGTCATAACCTCTTCGAGTCACAGTTTCTTTATCTGTGAAATGTAAGAAGAATAATACCGATAATAATAATGAAAAGAATAATAAGCAGGCTGCCTCCATCACAGGGCTGTGGCTCAGCTTAAGTGAGATAATGGTCTGAAAGTGCAGGAAAAGTGTTATCAAGGGGCTATTATCCTTGTGATGATACAGATCGAGTGTGGGTGGCCTCAATACAGAGGGCAGGGGAAAGAGCCCCCCTCTGCCCCTGGGAAAGACGAAACCAGAGAGAAAGCTGGTAGCAGGTAGGTACAGGGGAGTTAAAAGGAACGAATTTGGGGAAGGCCTGCTGGCTAAACACTGGAATAATAGGCTACAGAAGGAGAACCCCTAATCTGGGGACACCCAGGTCACTTCCGTTATTTGAAACCCATGTTATATTAGTTAACATTAAAATTTCCAAGAAAGGGCTCTTCAGATGTGGTATATATTGGACATTCTATCCTGGCAGTACATCAGGTATGGATCCAGAAGTCACAATTGCATCAGCAGCTTTCAAATCACCAACTATCTAGATAACCTCTCTCAGAGATAAGATTCTGCCCCCAATTCCGATATGTTTTTTTTCCCTCACCACCAGGCAATTCTCCAAAACCAATTGGGTGCCCTATACATTTGGTTTTGTTTTGTTTTGTTTGTTTAGCTGCACCCCGCAGTATGTGGGATCTTAGTTCCCCAACCAGGGATCATACCCATGCCCCTAGCACTGGGAGCATGGAGTCTTAACCACCAGACCACCAAGAAAGTCCCTATTTTTTTACACTTGTTTTTTGTTTTGGTAGGTACCCTATAATTCAACTTAATTCTAACACTACCTGGAGATAGCATCAGATGCCACAGATTAAGGGCTCAGTCCTATAAGACTGCTCCCCGCCTCCCAGCTTGAGATGCCAATCTAAAGTCCAGGTTATCACCTGTGTTTCTGACCAACTGACTATAGATCAGCAATTCCAATTACCCACCTCTTGGGTTTTATTAATTTGCTCAAGTGGCTCACAGAACTCAGAGAAACTTGCTATTTACTAGACCACCAGTTTACTATAAAAGGATATAACTCAGAACAGCCAGGTGTATAACTAGTAAGAAGCTGCTGTAAAACACAGGGAACTCAGCCTGGCAATCTGTGGTGACCTAGAGGAGTGCAATGAAGGGGAAGGGACGCTGAACAGGGAGGGGGTGTATATAATCAGGACTGATTTGCACTGATGTACAGCAGAGACCACCACAACATTGTAAAGCAAGTATCCTCCAATAAGAAAAAAAAATACACTATTAAAAAAGAATAGCCAGATGGAAGAGATGTATAGGGCAAAGTATGAGGAAAGGAAGTGGAGCTTCCATGCTTTTCCTGGGCACACCACTCTCCTCAGATCTCCACATGTTCACCAACCTGGAAGCTCTTTGAGCCACTCTCTGTCCATCGTTTTTAGGTCTTTATGGAAGCTTCATTACACAGGCATAACTGATTAGCTCATTGGCCATTGGTGATTGAACTCACTCTCCAGCCCCTTTTCCCTCCCCAGAGGTCAGAGGGGTGACAATGAAAGTTCTAGCTCTCCAAATCACCTGGCTGGTTTCACTGGTGACCAGTTCTCCTTCTTGGTTGCCCTAAGGGCGTTTCAAAAGTCACCTTGACATCACAAAAGACACCTAGATCACTCTCATCCCTCAGGGAGTTTTAATGGTCTTAGGAGCTCTGTGCTAGGAACAGGGACTGAGAACAAATACATATTGCTTAATATAAACCACAATATTCTTAATATAAGAGATAATACACAGCCTGTACATTTGAGGCCGCCACCCAAGACCCTCTTAATTCCCCATGGTAGGTTCTGGGAAAGGGAACAACAGATATTTTTCCCTTAAATTCTCATCTGATAAACTGTGGTATATCCATAAATGGAATACTACTCAGCCATAAGAAGGAGTGGATTACTGATATAGCAACACATTGTGCTATATGAAGAAGCCAAGTGTAAAACAATACACACAGTGTGATTTAATTTGTATAAAGTTTTAGAACAGGCAAAGCTAACCTGCTGTGATAGACAGCAGATCAGTGATTATCTCAGGCTGAGGCTTGGGGTGTGAAGTGATGACTGCAAAGGGAACTTTTGGGTGTGAGGAAATGTTGCAGATTTTCAGTGTGGTGGTGTTTACAAGGATGTAAAATAAACATTTGTCAACATTTGTGGACATGCACTCTAGACTTCTTAAGGTCAATTCAATACTGCAGACCACAGGCTGATTCTGAGCTAGGCCCCAAACTATGAGGGAAGGATGGGCCCAGTCCTTGCCTTTGAAGTGTTCAGTCTTGAAGGGAACCAGAGGCATAAGTAGATAACACTCATGCATAAGGTTGGTACAAGTGACGTCAGTGTGCACAGGGCACTATGGGAGCTCCCAGGGGAAAGAACCAACTCTGACAGCACAAGGAAAGTCAAAGCAGGCCAACCCACATGCATGTGTGCTAAGTGGCTTCAGTCATGTGGGACTCTTTGCAACGCTATGGACTATAGCCTACCAGGCTCCTCTGTCCATGGGATTCTCCAGGCAAGAATACTGGAGTGGGTTGCCATGCCCTCCTCCAGGGGATCTTCCCGACTCCGGGATCAAACCCACGTGTCTTATGTCTCCTGCATTGGCAGGCAGGTTCTTTACTACCGAGCCACCTGGAAAGCCCAGTGCCACCCACACCAAGTATTAAATAGGAGTCTGGGTTAGGTAGGGAAGGGAAGGGAAGGTGGGGAGGACAGCCCCATTTCTCCAAGCAGAATGTTCACTCCACTGAGCCTCTGTCTTGTTTACTGCTATACCTTCTCCCCTAGAAAGTTCCTGACACACACAGTAGGTGCTTATTAAAGATTTGTTGAATTAATGTATAATATAAGCAAAGACAGGAAAATTCCCTGGTGGTCGACTGGTTAGGACTGGGTGCTTTCACTGCCTGGGTCCAAGTTCAGTCCCTGTTCTGGGAGCTAAGAGCCCACAAGGCCTGCACCTGGACCAAAAACAAAAACAAAGACAGGATCTGCAAACCATGGCCCACAGGACAAATCCAGCTGGTCACCTGTTTTTGTCAATAAAGTCTTACTGGATCCAAGCTCATTTATTCACATGTTGTCGAAGGCTGCTTTCTCGCTAGAGCACCAAAAGTTGAAAACTTGCGACAGGGACCATAAGGCCTGTATAGCCTAAAGTATTTACTCTCCGACTTTTTATCGAAAAAATTTGCTACCCTTTGAGTACGGTGGCACCATAAACCATTCTGATCGTCTTTTAATACATGCACGCATTCCTTTCATTTAATAATGAACAGTTAAAAGTAAAATAACACTTTTGCCTCGATATAGGAAACAGAAGTCAACTCAAGTAGTGTTGATTGACAATAATAATAATAATAATAAACCCACACAAGTTTTCCAAGCACACCTACGTTCAGTTCACAAACACTTCGCATAGGTTCAGTCCGGTTCGCGTCCCCCCCCTCAGGGCATAAGCCCCGCCCCGCCAGCCTCCTTGCCGCCCAGGACCCGCCCTCGTGACGTCACGTCCGGCCGACCAGCTACCCTGGCCTCCCTCTGGCTCCCGCCTTCGCCCGCTTCCGGTTGTCGTCGTCGTCGTCGCCGCTGCTGCCGCTGCTCCTGCTGCTGAGGCTGCTGGCGGAGGCCGGAGGATCGGGCGGCGGCGGCGGCGGCGGCTGAGAGGGCGGCGGCGGGAGCGGAGCGGGACGAGGGAGCAAGAGGAAGCGAGCGAGGAGCGAGCGGAGCGCGCCTAGCCCCGCCCGCCCTTCAGCCCGCCTGAGCAGCTGGAGCAGCCCGGGCCCTCAGCCGCCGCCGCCGCTTGCCTGCCCGCCCGCCGGACAAAGCCCGAGAGCCCGCGCCCAGAGCCATGTCCTCGTCCGCCGGCAGCGGCCACCAGCCCAGCCAGAGCCGCGCCATCCCCACCCGCACCGTGCCCATCAGCGACGCCACGCAGCTACCTCATGACTATTGCACCACGCCCGGGGGGACGCTCTTCTCCACCACACCGGGAGGTGAGCGTCGGCGCCCGCGCGGCCCTCACCCGAGCCCGCTGCCGGCACCCGAGCGCGCCCGCGCTAACCTCCGCGGTGTCGCCGCAGTTTCCCGCCACGGCCCTTTAACTCAGGGCGTATCCACTCTGGGCCTCTCGGGCCACCCCGGCTCCACCAAAGCCCCTTTCCTGGGGCTTCCCCTGAAACCCCCTTGAGACTGCTTTCGAGAATCTTAACTTCGCGTTCTCTCCCGCAATTCTGTTCAGCGCGTGCCCACTCTGGGAACGTGGCTGGCTCTCCTCTCGTGAAAAAAAAAAAAGCCCCATTCCCGCTTCGTGGCAGGTTTACGCACTCGACCCAGTTTTCTCCTTCCCCCGTCCCCCGCCCTCGTACTCCAGGGCAAATTCGTCTACACTTGGCCTTGCACTCGCTCCGCATTCCCTCTGCCTCTTAACATATAGTGTCTTTGTGCACATTGAAGCTTGATTTTGGAGCTGTCTCTTGGCGTTTTTAGAAAGGAAGTTGGGGAGAGTAGTTTGCTCCTGGGACCCTGCGATGACTTGTTTTGCTGCTTTTAGAACTCCAGGAGGGGGGAGGCTGGAATGCGGAGTTTGGAAGCCTCGCCCAGTGTTATCCTGCTTTGACAGCATTGTTTACTTTGCTGGACGAGGCCCCACGGGTGGGGGGGAGTCCCCAGGCTGGAGGAGGAGTGATAAAATCATGCTCAAGTAATAGCCCAGGGAAAGGATCGCTGGCAGCCTTGAGGGTGGCGTTTTGGCGGCGACGCCTGTGGAGGTAGGTGAAAGACGGTACCCTCCCCGGCGGGACTGCTTCGTCCGGGGGAAGGGGCCGTGCAGAGCGGGGTCCCTGAGCACTGCTTTTCAAAGTGCGACCAAGACTGTTTACAAGGAAGAACACTGGGGTAGAGGTGAAGATTGTGGAATTAATTGGTCACGGGAAAAGGGAGCTCAAAGGTTGTCTGTCCCCTGACTGGGCTTTTCTCCAGAGAGAGAAGATCTTCAGGGACCTCATGAGGGGACTGGTGCTTCATTTTTAACTTGGTTACTTAGCTTTTTGATGGTGGCCTTTGGCTAGAGGTTGGGACTTTGCTGGCAGCCCTTGCTGTCTACGGGATTGCTAGCTTGGTTCCTGTGGGCTGGGCTCACCAGTTGTGCTCCAACCAATCCCTTGCTGTTAGGCCTGGGCCATTTTTTAATCGTTGCACAATATCAAGATGGTATAGTAAGAAGATCTTCTTGCCAACAAGGAATAAAAATCTTAGAGAGAGCTCTACAGAGGAATCCACCCAGGCGACTCTAGGGGTGGCGTGGCTGCCTTGGAATACGTTTAAAGGATCCAGGCAGGAGATGTCAATATGAATTGACATGTGTGGAGGACTGGGCTTAAGGAAGTTGTAACTTTGTAGAACAGTGGAGTTTCTAGTGAGGTGGCTTACCTCATTGGAGAAACCTCCCGCCTGACCTCATCTGATCAAGGCCAGCCTCTGAGCATGCTGAAATCTTCTTGCCTTTTAATCGTGAAAGATTGGGCAAACCAGGATCTGCTCTCCATAGGTTGCCTTGAACTTGAACTGACAGCTTTTAAGAAATAGATATTGTTTTCCAAGGTGATGGAAAGAAATTTATAACTTCTTCCAGAATTCCTTGTGAATTCTGTAATGCCTGTGCTTCCAGCAGTTTAGAACCAATGTCATAGTAGCAGATAATTATTTATTTGAGGAAGGAGCTAAACTTTTAGCTGTATATTAATCATTATTCCCCTGAAGGAAAAACCACAGGGGCACCTTTAGGCATATTTCAAACACCCAAGCTTCTATGCTTTTAAAGTGAGGGCATAGTCTTTAAGTGTGCCTTAAAGATACAAGCCTATCTGATAGTCTGAATTAGTTCCTACAGTTTTGGGAAAGATTCTGCTGGAAATACTGAATCATTTATCCTTCCTCCCTACATACATAATCCTCAGCTACTTTCTCAAATATCACCCTGTCTCCAGATGGTTTCTGCTTTTTCGTTGCAGATTTAAATAGTTACATCTTAGCTCATCTATTATACAGAGCTGTTATTTATTAGTAGAGCATATCGTCATCTTTAAATTTTTAACACAAAGACTTACCTACTATGTTTATAAGATATAGCACTGTTGCGGTTGGATTTAAACACCATTTTATAGCAATTACCTCAGTGCCACCTAGATATTCAGTACTTACTGATTTAATTCCCCCCCCTTTGGAAAATTTCCAATTTTCTGAAGATTTGTTCATTTCTTTTGTTACATTTCCCTTTCTTCTATTTAATTTTCCTTCCCTGAATCATGGTTGTTATTTGGTCACCTTTAGGCACCTGAATTGATGTGGTTAGGTATCTTCAGTGAGTTTTGTGGGTCCAGGGCAGTACTTTGCACAAAAGGGGACCACAGACAAAAGTAGGAAGTGCAGTCTTTCAGTGGTCTTAAAATCTTGGTGGGTAGAAAAACTTTTTAGTTCTAAAATGAAAAACTTCTAAAGAGTCAAATGCTAGTTAAATATTTCAGACTTGAAAACATTTAGAAAAGTGATAGTAGGCTTGTATTGGAAATCTCTATTTAGTAGGAAGGAATGGGATTAGAATTTCCTGTCTCAAGCTTCTAGAGTGTCATACACAGGTCAGAGCATTCCAGATAACCGTTGATGTGCTAAATGCCCTGTATGATCAGACTGGGCAGAGACATTGACAACATAATGAACTTGGCATGTCACCACAGAGGATGCAACTTACCCTTGAAAAGATTTCTCAAAATTGCCTTCTGTGGTTGGAAAATGAGAGTTGGGACATGAAATGAAAACTTTCTGTAACCTCTTCTATTTCTCATATTTTTAGAAGTGTACCTTTATCTCATTATTAAGGAAGAACAAAATTTTTGAGCAAATTCAAAACAAAACGCCCTTGGATTTTATTTTGTTTTGTTTTATCTGCCTCTGGAATGGGGATGACATTTGGTTCATCCTTTGAGAAGCTGCTTCTAGCCTCAATGAAAGGTAAAGTTACTGTAATCTGCTTAACTTTTGTAACAGTCTGGTTAGCTGGAAGGGACCTAATGCTTTCCTTCTATAATTGAGAGAAATTAAGTAACTTGTTAGTGTCATACAGCTAATTAATGTCAATTGGTAGTCTCAAACTTAGTGTCCTGACTCCTATTCTAGGTTTTTCCTCTGCTGTCTTAAGATGCATATTTTCCTAGGAAAGAAAGTTTGCAATCATTTAAGAAGACTCTTCTACCTCTGGAATGCCAGATAATGTGATGCTTTTTGCTACTTTATTATTTATTTATTCATTTTTAATGAGTTTTGAACTGTCTCCTTGTTGAGAGGGTTGTGCTCTGGAGAATGAACAAAGAGACCTCTTTGAGCCTTTCTTTTTGCCTTACTTTTCCTGCATAACGTCCTCCTCAGCTGTGGAAAAGTATGCTGTTGCCGTAACAAGAGTGCCAGAGGGAAACTGTTAGTCTGAAATCTTGTTCATACCCTTGTGCATCCTCTCTGCCAGCTGAAGAGTTGCTCTGATTGGTTGGTTCCCTCAAGGCCATTGAAAGGGTCTGGGGATAAAGAAGACAGGAAGAAGGGAAAAGAATCTACTTGGTGTGAGCCATAATAAAGTAAGAGTATCTGGGGAGAGTCCTTAGTGTATCTAGTTCCTTTCTTGGGAGAAGTGAATAGAGCTCTGTAGATATGGGGAAGGAAGGCCAGTTTCTCACTGTTATAAAATTTATAATTTAGTGACCTGAGTTTATTCTAGTCAAAAATTTCTGAACCAGGAAATGTACTTGTTTGGCTCTCTAGTTTTAGTTATTAACCGAAAGACTTCATGATTACATGTAAGAAGTGCACGAAAAACACATTGGAAGTTGTTCAGTCACTTTGCCTTGTGTTGAAGGAAGATGGCATTTACTTACCTCAGAGTAACAAAAATTAACATGTGTTGTCATTCCAAAGGAGATTTGGCTTTAGTCCCATATTCGTCAGCCACCAAAGTATGTACCAGAAGATGTAGCTCAGTTTTGTGGTGGGTGCACATTTGTGTTGGGTTCATGTTTGCTGATGAGAGACTGCCTGGGGAGGCAGCAGTCTTCGGCTGCAGGACATGCAGCAGTGTATTGTGAGCAACGGAGCGCCTCTGCCTGCTCCAAGTTAGACACAACCTGATGAGGGAAGATGGAGCTCGTCCAGGCTGGTAGTGCGCAACTCCCTTCTACTCTCCCAAGGCCTACGGGTGAAACGGGAAGGGTGAAACGTGCATCTGTAAACTGGCACTACTAGGGTTCTGCAAGGACTTTCTGAGAACTGGTGTCTTAAAAATGATTTTATGGGAGGGGTCTTGAATGGTTTGGAGACAACTGTAGGCTTGACTACGTGTGTGTGTGTGTGTGTGTGTGTGTGTGTGTAAAGAGTTGCAGATCATGTCCTTTCAATTTTTTGATAGTCTGTCTTGAGTAAAATTCAGGCTTCATGGATTTGTGTGGACAAAAAATATTTTGGTATGTGGACATGTCATAACCAATAACTAAGGAATGTCAGATTTTCTATTTTTATATCGAATCAGCCAAAATAATTTTGGGAACTCAAATAGCTACAGTAGTAGTAGTGAATATCGGAGATTCTTCACTGCCAATCAGCAGTAAAGGCTGTGATGTGATGAAAAAAAAAATAAGATTTGCTGATCAGACAGGGTAAAGTTAATGTGGGAAAACTAGTTCACTGGTTGGAAGGAAGCGAGCCCCGAGCAGAATAATAGTTGTTGGTAAAGAATAGAACTTTTTCTTGGCTCCCAGGTCTTTAGATGAAAATTACTGTTTCAAAGATATTTGCTACTCTATTTACAATAGAACAAAAGTCAGTTGAGACTTGCCATCATTTAGCTTATTGAATAAGTAAGACCTAGGCTACCATTTTCAAATTTGTTCATCACAGACTTTGTTTTGTGAAGACCCCTTAAAATCTGTGTTTTAACAACCCAGCAGCTATCTATCTGATATATGACTAGTTTTTTTTTTTTAATTGAAGGATAATTGCTTTACAGAATTTTGTTGTTTTCTATCAAACCTCAACATGAATCAGCCATAGGTATACATATATCCCCTCCCTTTTGAAGCTCTCTCCCATCTCCCTCCCCATTCCACCCCTCTAGGTTGATACAGAGCCCCTGTTTGAGTTTCCTGAGCCATACAGCAAATTCCCATGGGCTATCTATTTTACATATGGTAATGTAAGTTTCCATGTTACTCTTTCCGTACATCTTACCCTCTCCTCCCCTCTCCCCATATCCATAAGTCTATTCTCTATGTCTGTTTCTCCACTGCTGCCCTGAAAATAAATTCTTCAGTACCATTTTTCTAGATTCCGTGTATGTGCGTTAGAATATGATATTTATCTTTCTCTTTCTGACTCACGTCACTGTATAATAGGTTCTAGGTTCATCCACCTCATCAGAACTGACTCAAATGCATTCCTTTTTATGGCTGAGTAGTGTTGCCAGTTGAGCTATTTCAAATCCTCAAAGGTGATGCTGTGAAAGTGCTGCACTCGATATGCCAGCAAATCTGGAAAACTCAGCAGTGGCCACAGGACTAGAAAAGGTCAGTTTTCGTTCCAATCCCAAAGAAAGGCAATGCCAAAGAATGCTCAAACTACCGCACAATTGCACTCATCTCACAAGCTAGTAAAGTAATGCTCAAAATTCTCCAAGCCAGACTTCAGCAATACGTGAACCGTGAACTTCCAGATGTTCAAGCTGGATTTAGAAAAGGCAGAGGAACCAGAGATCAGATTGCCAATATCCGCTGGATCATCAAAAAAGCAAGAGAGTTCCAGAAAAACATCTATTTCTGCTTTATTGACTATGCCAAAGCCTTTGACTGTGTGGATCACAATAAACTGTGGAAAATTCTGAAAGAGATGGAAATACCAGACCACCTGACCTGTCTCTTGAGAAACCTGTATGCAGGTCAGGAAGCAACAGTTAGAACTGGACATGGAACAACAGACTGGTTCCAAATAGGAAAAGGAGTACGTCAAAGCTGTATATTGTCACCCTGCTTATTTAACTTATATGCAGAGTACATCATGAGAAACACTGGGCTGGAAGAAACACAACCTGGAATCAAGATTGCCGGGAGAAATATCAATAACCTCAGATATGTGGATGACACCACCCTTATGGCAGAAAGTGAAGAAGAACTAAAGAGCCTCTTGATGAAAGTGAAAGAGGAGAGTGAAAGTTGGCTTAAAGCTCAACGTTCAGAAAACTAAGATCATGGCATCTGATCCCATCACTTCATGGGAAATAGATGGGGAAACAGTGGAAACAGTGTCAGACTTTATTTTTTTGGGCTCCAAAATCTGCTGATGGTGATTGCAGCCATGAAATTAAAAGACGCTTTCTCCTTGGAAGAAAGGTTATGGCCAACCTAGATAGCATATTTAAAAGCAGAGACATTACTTTGCCAACAAAAGTCCGTCTAGTCAAGGCTATGGTTTTTCCAGTGGTCATGTATGGATGTGAGAGTTGGACGTTGAAGAAAGCTGAGCGCCACAGAATTGATGCTTTTGAACTGTGGTGTTGGAGAAGACTTTTGAGAGTCCCTTGGACTGCAAGGAGATCCAATCAATCCATCCTAAAAGAGATCAGTCCTGGGTGTTCATTGGAAGGACTGATGTTGAAGCTGAAACTCCAATACTTTGGCCACTTCATGCGAAGAGTTGACTCATTCGAAAAGACCCTAATGCTGGGTAGGATTGGGGGCAGGAGGAGAAGGGGACGACAGAGGATGAGATGGTTGGATGGCATCACCAACTCGATGGACATGGGTTTGGGTGGACTCCGGGAGTTGGTGATGGACAGAGAGGCCTGGCATGCTGCAATTCATGGGGGTTGCAAAGAGTCGGACACAACTGAGCGACTGAACTGAGTGTTTCCATTGTGTGTATGTACCACAACTTTATCCATTCATCTGTTGATGGACATCTAGGTTGCTTCCATGTTCTGGCTATTGCAAATAGTGCTGCAGTGAACAACGGGATACATGTGTCTTTTTCAACTTTGGTTTCCTCAGGGTATATGCCTAGGAGTGGGATTGCTGGGTCACATGGTGGTTTTATTCCTAGTTTTTTAAGGAGTCTCCATACCGTCTTCCATAGTGGCTGTATCAATTTACATTCCCACCAAAGGTGCAAGAGCATGTTCCCTTTTCTCCACCCCCTCTCCAGCATTTATTGTTTGTAGACTTTTTGATGATGGCCATTCTGACCAGTGTGAGGTGTTATCTCATTATAGTTTTGATTCGGATTTCTCTTACAATGAGTGATGTTGAGCATCTTTTCATGTGTTTGTTAGCCATCTGTATGTCTTTGGAGAAATATCTGTTCAGGTCTTTTCCCCACTTTTTGATTATTGGGTTGTTTGTTTTTCTGGCATTGAGTTGTATGAGCCGCTTGTATATTTTGGAAATTAATCCTTTGGCAGTTGTTGCATTTGCTATTATTTTCTCCCACTCTGAGGGTTGTCTTTTCACCTTGCTTATAGTTTCCTTTGCTGTGCAAAAGCTTTTAAGTTTAATCAGGTCCCACTTGTTTACTTTTGTTTTTATTTCTGTTACCCTAGGAGGTGGGTCATAGAAGATCTTGCTTTGGTTTATGTGATATAGGGCTGGTTTTTAAAGGCCCTTCTCACCTGGTTCTCAGGCCACAGTTTGAAGCCAAAAGCTCAGAAATTTGTGAGTATTTTTGTCTAAATAAATGGTCTTTTAGATCTTGAGGACAAATGCCCTGATGAACCAAAGCTGTTCATGTCATTGAGTCGTTTTAAAAAGTAAAATGCTTAATAACAAGTATCAGTAACTGGAAAATACAATTCTTGTAGATTCCTTGGTATTGTCTATATACAAGACCACAGTCATCTATGCATAAAGATAGTTTTACTTCCTCATTGATCTAGGTGCCTTTTTTGTTTGTTTTCTTACCTAATTGCCCTGACTAGACTGGAACCTTCAGTACGGTGTTGAACAGACATGTCAAGAGAATGAGAACAGATACCATTGACCTGTGTCCGGTATTAGGGGAAAACCTCCAGTCTCTTATCATTAGGTAAAATGGTAGCTGTGGTTTTTCATAGATGCTCTTTATCAGGTTCAGGAAGTTCCCTATTATTCCTAATCTGTTGATTATTTTTATTATGAAAGGGTGTTAGATATATCAAAGGCAGTTTTTTTGTTTTGTATCTTTTGGAATGATCCTGTGATTTTTGTTTTTTACTTTGTTGTTATGATGTATCATGTTAATTATTTTTGGATGTTGAACCAGCCTCATTTCTGGAATAAGTACTGTGGTATATAATCCTTTTTGTATGTTGCTGAATTCTGTTTGCTAATAGTTGGTTGAGGATTTTTGCATCTATATTCCTAAGAGATGCTTGTCTATTCTTCTTGTGGTATCTTTAGTTTTAGTATCAGTGTAATACCTCATTCACTTTTAATTTTTTTTAAGAAATGGCCTGATGTTTATAGCAGGTGAGGACTGGTGAAGATAGACCATTGATTGCTGTCTAGGTTCTAAGGCCAGGCTCCTATCCATGGGGTTTTCCAGGCAAGAATACTGGAGTGGGTTGCCATTTCCTAATCCAGGGGCTTGAACCCATGTCTCCTGCGTTGGCAGGCAGATGCTTTTCCACTGTGCCACCTGCAAAGCCCATTCTAAGAGGTACCTATCAAAAGTTAGCTAGGCTTGTGATTCATTTTTAAGATGTTGTAATTAATTCTTTGGGCCTCAGAGAGGTGCTCATCTTATCACCAGAGAATGTTTATGTTAGAGTTGGGCTGCTTTTACATTGAAATGAAACCACTCTCTGGTCTGATAAGTTCCTCAAACCATAATGAAGAGGCAGCACATAAATAAAGTGACCTAGACCAGTGATGTTCAGTAGGCTTTTGCCTCTTACGAAGTTTATTGATGAGTTCAAGTTCCTTACTGTAAGTAGAAGATATTGGTAGATATATATTATGCATTGTTTTTATTTTTATTTTTTTAAGTGCCCAAGAGGAGTGAACTGGGAGGAAAACAAGAAGTGGGAGTGAAGGCCAGGCTTGAATCTGAGTGCTTTCCCCATACCAAAGCAGTGAGCCCTCATTAATTATTAGCATTACAGAGGCTGAACCACAACGTGTGAAATCTAATCCAAAGAATTGATCCAGGATACTGTCAACAATCTGGCACATCCAACCAGCATTCTCCTGGAACCAGTACCAGGTAGTTCTTGTGAAGAAGATTTATTTCAAGATGAGTGTTCAAACCCAAACAGACGTGGACATATCTGATGTACTTTATTTTGATAGTCTTTTTTGTTGTTGTTGTTGTTTTGTTGTGTTTTTTTTGATAGTCTTAAAATCAGTTGGCATTTGAGATTAATTTGTGGTTTGTATACCACTTTGTACCTGGTACTAACTAAAAAAGTCATTTGTTTCCAATCACTTTTCGGCCAGACTCAAGAAAGGCAGATTTGCTTAGACTGCCTTGCTTATTTGTGTTGGTCTCCTGACTCCTGTGTCACTCACTGTGTGATCTTTCTTTGGATGTTGTTTTCTCCATCTGTAAAATGACAGGCTTCCACCAGATGCTGTCTAAGGCCTCTTCTAACACAGAACCTTCTGAATAGGAGCATGGTCCTTATCGACTTCCCGTTCAGCCTGGGTATGTGTTCTACTCTGGCAGTCCTGTGTGATTGGGTAGGGAGCCTTCTTTTGACATTAATGTCTTGGAAATCTTTGCTCCTGGTTATGAGAATTGGACTTAATCAAAGGACAGTAAAATTGGCTTTTCACAAACCTTGGATGTCTTCCATTTGCCATAATTATTTAGCCATACTAAGTTATAATGTCCTCTGGCTCTAATTATGCCTTTTGCTGATGTAAAAATTGTCCCTCTCTTAGTTTTATTAGCACTTTAGAGATTTGATGATTGTACACACTGAACTTGATTAGGCCACCATCAGCTTCCCTGGAGGATACAGGGTCAAGCAGCTTTTAGCCTCCTCTGGGTTATCTGGCACAGAGCTTTTAGAAGTCTTGTCTTTTCCATCTGGAGCCTCCATGTACAGCTGTGTAAAACTGAAATGCATTTACAGTGTTCTCTAACATAGTGAAACACAGACCTTGTTAATCACCCTCCTAAGCTGGTAGAGTAAAAAACAGAGAAAACCACTTTCTTTGTAAATCCTTTCTGTATCTTATGTTCTCTTCTTACTATTGGGATGGAGCTGCGGGGGAGAGGGGAAGAGGCCGACTACCTTTCTGAGCGTATTGGAAACACTTGTTGCTTGTTCGGAGAATGAAATGGCAATCCACTTCAGTAATATTGCCTGGAGAATCCCATGGACAGGAGAGCCTGGCAGGCTACAGTCCATGGGGTTGTGGGGAGTCAGACACAGCTGAGAGACTTAGCACATGCGCACTTACGCTGCTGTTTCATCTTGTGTCTGTTTCTGATCTCTTGGTGAGGCTTTATATGAGGCATAGGTGGAGGATGTTAAAAATTCCTAATGGAATACTGAGGTTACTTGCCAAGTGCTTTGTTGTTTTTTAAATTTCTAGATTTCCTCATGGCTCTAGTGTCAGTCTGTTATATATATATATAAATACTTAGAAACACTCTTTTGAGTCACTCACCGCCCCCAGTTGCTTATAATGGGGTTTGCTTGTTTATTTCTAAAACACTTTCTCTTGATATTAAAAGATAATTGTGTGGGGGGAGGCTTTAAACAAATTTATTTTCTTTTATTTCTGGAGGCTAGAAGTCTGAAATCATGTATATTTCTTATTGTGTAAATAACATAAAATTTACCATTTTAACCATGTTAAGTATACAGTTCCATGGCAGTAAGTACATTCACGTTGTTGTGCAACTGTCACCACCATCCATCTCCAGGACTTTTTTCATCTTCCCAGACTGAAACTTTATACTCATTAGACAATAACTCCCTATTACTTGCTCACCTCCAGCCACTGGCAACCATCATTCTACTTTCTCTGAATTTGACTAGTCCAGGTACCTCATATATATGGGATCAAAAGATACTTGTCTTTTGTGACTGACTTGTTTGACTTAGCAAAATGCCTTCAATATTCATGCAGTCACTCTGTTGTTTTTCTACCTATGGAAGTAAAATTTAAAAGTCATATAGTATTTGTTAGTTCAGTTCAGTCACTCAGTCGTGTCCAACTCTGCGACCCCATGGACTGCAGCATGCCAAGCCTCCCTGTCCATCACCAACTCCCGGAGCTTGCTCAAACTCACGTCCATTGAGTTGGTGATGCCATCCAACCATCTCATCCTTTGTCGTCCCCTTCTGCGCATGCCTTCAATCTTTCCCAGCATCAGGGTCTTTTCCAGGTAGTTAGTTCTTCGCATCAGGTGGCCAAAGTACTGGAGTTTTAGCTTCAACATCAGTCCTTCCAATGAATATTCAGGACTGATTTCCTTTAGGATGGACTGGTTGGATCTCCTTGCAGTCCAAGGACTCTCAAGAGTCTTCTCCAACACCACAGTTCAAAAGCATCAATTCTTTGGCACTTTATAGTCCAACTCTCACATCCATACGTGACTACTAAAAAAAACATATCCTTGACTAGGCGGACCTTTGTTGGCAAAGTAACGTCTCTGCTTTTTAATATGCTGTCAGCGTTTCTTCCAAGGTGTAAGCATCTTTTAATTTCATGGCTGCTGTCACCATCTGCAGTGATTTTGGAGCCCCCAAAAATAAAGTCAGCCACTGTTTCCACTGTTTCCCCATCTATTTGCCATGAAGTGATGGGCCCATGTGCCATGATCTTAGTTTTCTGAATGTTGAGCTTTAAGCCAACTTTTTCACTCTCTTTCACTTTCATCAAGAGGCTCTTTAGTTCTTCTTCACTTTCTGCCATAAGGGTGGTGTCATTGCATATCTGAGGTTATTGATATTTCTCCCGGCAGTCTTGATTCCAGCTTGTGCTTCGTCCAGCCCAGCATTTCTCATGATGTACTCTGCATATAGTATTATTAGGCTAATAACAAAAAGCAACAGTCTCACATCCCATCTCATCTCTAGTTCCATTCTTGGAGAAACCATTTTAAACTCTTTCAGCTATTTCTTCTAGCATTTACCTCTGGATTTCTGAATAACATGATTTAATGCTATTTCTCAGTTTTAGATACTAACAGTTTTCTACTGTGGAAAATAAGGATTTAAATTTAGGTAAATATTAAATACAGATGTGACTGACAGTATTGGTTTCCAGCCCAACAGCTGTTCTCTCTTCTTTCATGCTACCCCAGATTTCCTCATTATTTTAAAAGTAGTGTGCCAAGCCCCAGAAAATATACCCTGACTACTCTATGGCTTCCCTAGTGTCTGGGATGGTGGGCATCTGACTCAGTTCTGGCCTAATGATCATAGCAGGGAGTCCACTAAGGTTTTATGAGAAACAGTTTTCCTCTTTGATGAGGAAAGTCCCCTGAGGGAAGCCCTGTTTGACTCCACACTCTCCCTTCTTGCCTGGGATATTGTTGGGAAGGCATAGGTTAATCTCAGCCTTCTTGGAGGATTTTGTCACCACCACTGTTCAGTGTGGGCAAGTTACTGTTTCTTATTCTAAGATGTTTATTTGCATGAGTAGCTGCTTAATTCTAATTATGGAAGCAGCCTTAAACGGTTTTATGGTCTGAACTCTGCGAAAGTATAGTAACTGCTACCCTTGTCAGTTAACCATGTTACAGAGGACTTTGTCTAGGCAGTTTTGTATCAAGTTATACAATTTCTTGGGTGTATATAGCTTAATTATGGATTGATTATCATTTAAACTAAGCTTCTTGGTCTTAAAAGAGACCCTTAGACTTCAATGACCTTTTTTCTGTACTAACCATCTTGGCAAGCATAATTTTGGATCTCATTTATTTGCCTCTTCTTCCTTGTCATTTGAAAATCACTAATTTTTAGATTAAAAAAGTAGAAGCTTTTTCTCCTTACTCTGTTCTCCATCAAAAGGACTCAATTTTACTCTCATGTTTTCCTAGTAATGTCAGCATTTAGAAAGTGCTAGGTCAGGGTACTAGATTTATTCAAATAACTAGTCACCAAGGAATGAAGAATGTGTATAGATATCTAATGTTAACCTAGATCTAAAGATCCCTATTTATTTTGAAATCCAAACATGAAGACTAAAATATGCATGTTTTTAAAACAAAATAGAAAAAGGAAAACTGAACAGAAGCACCTAAAATGCAAAGTAAAATGCCAATAGACTGCTGCTTTTAACAGTTTCTGTTTGTAGTGATTTTACTGGTGAGCCACTGTTGATATAAGTAATATATATTTATACCACAATTTCTTGATTTCTTAACATTAGAGGATACTGTTGACTCCCTGTTATGAAAATGAGAGATATGGGACACTTTCATTACTTTCTGTACTTCTTATTTCCTCTCCCTCTCTCCATTTACCAATTTCTGTAAATTGTTTTATTGTTTTTGGTTCTTCTGAGTAGTTACCTTTATTTATTTTTAGTATTTATGTATTTATTTTTGGTTGTGCTGGGTCTCCGTTGCTGTGTAGGCTTTTGTCTAGTTGGGGTGCGTGGGCTTCTCCTTGCAGTGGTTTCTCTTAGCGTGGATGGAACACGGGCTCTGGGGCACTCAGGCTTCAGTGGTTGAGGCCTGTGGGCTCAGTTGTGGTTCCTGGGCTCTAGAGCACAGGCTTAATACTTGCGGCACATGAGATAAGTTGGGCATGTGGGGTCTTTCCAGATCGGAGATCAAACTCATGTTTCCTGCATTGGCAGGTGGATTCTTTACCACTGAGCCACCAGGGAAGCCCTGGGTAGTTACCTTTAAAACTCTAAATAAATCTAGTTAAACCTCTGTTTCTCAGTCTCAGTTTTAGCTCTCCACCATATGAGATTATGGGGCTTCCCTCGTGGCTTGGCAGTAAAGAATCTGCCTGCAATGCAGGAGACCACGTTCGATCCCTGGGTGGGGAAGATCCTCTGGAGGAGGGCATGGCAACCCACTCCAGTATTCTTGCCTGAAGAATCCCAAGGATGGAGGAGCCTGGCAGGCTGCAGTGCAGTCCATAGGATCGCACAGAGTCGGACTCGACTGAAGCAACTAAGCAGCAGCAGCATATGAGATTATGCTATCTACCTGTCCCGCCTTTACTTCCCTGGTATGTCTACTTTTCCATTAGAGATTTACTGTTAACTTTTCTCTAGTTAGTTATGGATGCGTTGGTTGACATTGAATTGGGCTAACATAAATGTGACTGGCAGTTGAAATTGAATTACTGGAAGTTCTTGCTTCCTAAGCTGTGTCTATGCATGCACATTTTTAAGAGACCTTGAATATTTTAAGTTTTTAAATTGTCTTGGAATTTATATAATTTCACAGTAAACACAATATCAAAAAAGGAAAAAAAAGGTTTTTTGCTGGCATTTTATTTATAGTCAAGTCTTAATGTTTTTCTTTTGATAGTTTTGGTTTTAGGAATATTAAATGCTTTTGAATTACACCACAGACTCCTTAGTTACTGACAGGTTGATTCCTTTTTTTGCCATATATCTGCAACAATTTTTTTAGCTTCCAGTGATCTAAAATTCAAACACATGAAGTACTGTGGTTTTGTATTCCTGTTTTCCCTGGCCATATTTGAGAATATTAACAGCATCATTAAACTCGTAATTCTTCAGGATGTCATCTCTTCTGAATTGTTTACTTTGTGTCCATTTAAAACCAAATGTATCTTAAAAATTCACTAAAAAACTGTTAAAATTAATTAGTGAGTGAGTTTAGTAAAGTTTCAGGATACAAGATTGGTATACAAAACCCAATTGTGTTTGCATCTTTCAATGAACAATCCAAAAATGAAATAAAATAATTCCACTTATAATAAAAATAATAAAATACATAAGTATAAATTTAACCAAAAAAAGAATGAAACTTGTACTATGGAAACTGTATAACATTCTTGAAATAAAGATAGACATTTATCTATAAATGTCTATATAAATAGACGGTCCATGTTCATGGATTGGAAGACTCAACATTGTTAAGATGGTACTACTCCCCAAATTTATCTATTCAGAGCACAGTCCCCATCAAAATCCCCACTGGCTTCTTTGCAGAAGTTTACAGGCTGACCCTAAAATGCAGGTATGGAACTTTAAGAGACCTAAAATAACCTCAAGCAATCTTGAAAAAGAAAAACAATGTTAGACTCACCTGGTTTCAAAAGTTGTTACAGATCTAGAGAGTGTATTACTGTCGTAAGGATACACATTGATCAGTGGAAGCCCAGAAATAAACCCTCACAATTTAGCCAGTTGATTTTTGACAAGGGTGCTAAGACATTTAAATGGGGAAATATTCAATAATAGTCTTTTCAACAAATCATGCTGGTGCAACTGGATGTCCACACACAAAAACCAGAGTTGGACCCCATGACTCCAGGACCTAAATGTGAGCGCTAATGCTGTCAGACTCTTAGAAGGAAACATAGGCACAAATCTTTGTGACCTTGGTTAGGCAAGTTTCTTAGGTATGACACCAAAATCACAAGCAACCAAAGAAAAAGACATAAATTGGACTTTATAAAATTTAAAACTGAAAAAAATTGAAAAGGCACCCCACAGGAGAAAATACTTCTGAATCATCTATGAGTACGAAGCTTTTATACATGTATATATGTAGCTGAATTTGGCAATAAGGAATTCATGATCTGAGCCACAGTCAGCTCCCAGTCTTGTTTTTGCTGACTGTATAGAGCTTCTCCATCTTTGGCTGCAAAGAATAGAATCAATCTGATTTTGGTGTTGACCATCTGGTGATGTCCATGTGTAGAGTCTTCTCTTGTGTTGTTGGAAGAGGGTGTTTGCTGTGACCAGTGCGTTCTCTTGGCAAAACTCTATTAGCCTTTTGCCTGCTTCATTCTGTACTCCAAGGCCAAATTTGTCTGTTACGCCAGGTGTTTCCTGACTTCCTACTTTTGCATTCCAGTCCCCTGTAATGAAAAGGACATCTTTTTTGGGTGTTAGTTCTAAAAGGTCTTGTAGGTCTTCATAGAACCGTTCAACCTCAGCTTCTTCAGCGTTACTGGTTGGGGCATAGGCTTGGATTACCGTGATATTGAATGGTTTGCCTTGGAAACGAACAGAGATCATTCTGTCGTTTTTGAGACTGCATCCAAGTACTGCATTTCGGACTCTTTTGTTGACCATGATGGCTACTCCATTTCTTCTAAGGGATTCCTGCCCACAGTAGTAGATATAATGGTCATCTGAGTTAAATTCACCCATTCCAGTCCATCTTAGTTCGCTGGTTCCTAGAATGTCGATGTTCACTCTTGCCATCTCCTGTTTGACCACTTCCAATTTGCCTTGATTCATGGACCTAACATTCCAGGTTCCTATGCAATATTGCTCTTTACAGCGTCGGACCTTGCTTCTATCACCAGTCACATCCGCAACTGGGTATTGTTTTTGCTTTGGCTCCATCTCTTCATTCTTTCTGGAGTTATTTCTCCACTGATGATCTCCATTAGCATATTGGGCACCTACCGACCTGGGGGGTTCCTCTTTCAGTATCCTGTCATTTTGCCTTTTCATGCTGTTTATGGGGTTCTCAAGGCAAGAATACTGAAGTGGTTTGCCATGCCCTTTTCCAGTGGACCACATTCTGTCAGACCTCTCCACCATGACCCGTCCGTCTTGAGTGGCCCCACACGGCATGGCTTAGTTTCATTGAGTTAGACAAGGCTGTGGTCCGTGTGATCAGATTGGTTAATTTTCTGTGATTATGGTTTCAGTGTGTCTGCCCTCTGTTGCCCTCTCTCAGCGCCTACTGTCTTACTTGGGTTTCTCTTACCTTGGACGTGGGATATCTCTTCACGGCTGCTCCAGCAAAGCGCAGCCGCTGCTCCTTACCTTGGACAAGGGGTATCTCCTCATGGCTGCCCTCCTGACCTTGAACATGGAGTAGCTCCTCTCGGCCCTCCTGCACCCACACAGCTGCCGCTCCTTGGTCGTGGGGTTGCTCCTTTCAGCCACTGCCCCTGACCTCATGCGAAGAGTTGACTCATTGGAAAAGACCCTGATGGTGGGAAGGATTGGGGGCAGGAGGAGAAGGGGACGACAGAGGATGAGATGGCTGGATGGCATCACCGACTCGATGGACATGAGTTTGGGTAAACTTTGGGAGTTGGTGATGGACAGGGAGGCCTGGCGTGCTGTGATTCATGGGGTTGCAAAGAGTCGGACACGACTGAGCAACTGAACTGAAATGATATGTAACTGAATCATTTTGTTGTACACCTGAAACTAACACAACATTATTAATCAGCTATACTGCAATATAAAATAAAAATTTTTTTAAAAAGCTTGTATTCATAATATATAAAGAACTTGTACAGTGCAGTGGTAAAAAGACAACCCTTTAAAAAATGAACTAAAGACATTTCTCCAAAGAAGATATTTGTTGGAATGGCCAATAGGCATATATGAAAAGATGCTCAACAACTTTAGCTATCGGGGAAATGGAAATTAAAACACCATGAGATACCACTTCACACCCAATAGGATGACTGTAATAAAAAAGATAAAAAGGGAATTCCCTGACAGACCAGTGCTTAGGACTTCATGCTCTCACTGCTGAGGGCTGGGGTTTCATACCTGTTTGGGAAACTAAGATCCTGCATGCCCTGGGGAATGGCCAAAAGGAAAAGTGAAAAATAAAAAAGGAAAGTATTGGCTACAATGTATATAAACTGGAACCCTCATATACTGCTGATGGGAATGGAAAATGGTGCCACCACTTTGGAAAACAAGTCTGGTAGTTCCTCAAAAGGTAAGCCATATAATCCAGCAAGTCTCTTATGTACCCAAGAGTTCACACAAAAACTTGTACATGAATGTTTACAGCAACATAATTCAAAATGGGAAAAACCCAGATGTCCATCAATGGACAGATTGATAAAATGTGATATACATTAATACATACAGAACATTATTTGTCAATAAAAATAAATTAAGTACAATTGATCCTTGAACAACATGGGGGTTAGTCCACATGTTACTTATCATTGGCCCTCGGCATCCATGAATTCAGCCAACACTGACTGTATAGTACTGTAGTACTTACAATTGAAAAAGTGCTAACTTGCATTGTTTGAGGATCAGCTGTACTGATAAATGCCAAACATGAATGAATCTTAAAAACCTGCAAGTGAAAGAAGCAGTCACAAAAGGTCACGTATTACACAATTGCACCTATATGAAATGCCTAGAATAGGCAGATCTATAGAGACAGAAAAAATTCTTGGTTGCCTAGGCTGCCAAGGGTGGAGGAAAGTGGGGAGGGACTGCTAAATGTATATGGGTTATCTTTTGGAGATGATGACAGTGTTCTAGGGTAGATTGTGGTGGGAATTCCCTAGTGGTCCAGTGGGTTCAGTTCCTGCTTGAGGAACTAAGATCCCACAAGTCATGTGGTACAGTCAAAAGCAAAAAAGAAAAAGACTGGTGATGGTTGCACAATTCCAGGAGTATACTAAAAACTATTGAATTACACACTTTGAATTGTACGTGAATTATATCTCAAGGCAGTAAAAAATATTTTTTATTGCCTCTGCACAGTAATAGGAGTTTTTCAAACTTTCTGTTATACTTGACATGTTTAGGTTGAATCTCTACTACTTATTTTCTACTTGGTTCATTTACAGTGGTTTAATGTTTACATTGTTGCTGATATATAATTTAGAAATAGAAAGCTTGCTTTTATCCTATGCTCTTTTTTCACCTCACCCCAAGAGTTTCTGAGTTTAGTATACTACAGAAGTAAGAATAATCTTGTTCTAAATTGCAATATGAATGTTAGTAAGAACATCTCACAGTAAAAATCTCACCCTTCTGAAACCTAGCCATGAATAAAAGGTTGGGGGTGCTGGTGACAGAACAAAATCCATCCACTGAAGCTCCTTCCCTTAGATCATTGGAAAATCATCAGGCTCCTTCCCAGCCTGTTTGCTCTTATTTTACATAGTGTTGAAATCAGATCACCAATTTCCAAACCCAACAGATTAGACACATTAAGTTAGAATGAGTGTAAAGCATGTGCTGTAGATTGAATTGTGCTCTCCCCATTCATATATTGACACACTGACCCCCACAATGTGATATTTAGAAATGGGGCTTGCTTGCTAAGTCGTTTCAGTCATGTCCTACTCTCTGCCATCCCATGGACTGTAGCCCGCCAGGCTTCTCTATCTATAGGATTCTCCAGGCAGCAATACTGGAGTGGGTTGCCATTTCCTTCTCCAAGAAATGGGGCCTTGGGAGGTAATTAGGTTCAGGTGAAGTCCTGAGGGTGGGGCTCTCACAGTGGGATTAATGCCCCACCAGAAGAGACACTTGCTTCCCTCTCATGAGAGGACACAGTGGGAAGGTGTCTACATGTCCGGAAGAGAGCGCTCAGCAGAAACACACTGAACTGATATCTTTGTCTTGGAAATCTCAAGAACTGTGAGGAAATACATTTCTGTATAAGACACCCAGTCCAATGTGTGGTATTTGATTATGGCAGCCAAACTGACTTAAGACATGGAAAAAAGATGGTTCTTAGCCAAACAGTGAAGGAGACAAGGAAACTGGTGGGGAGGGCCACAAGCACAGCCTTGGCTATCTGAATCCTGTCCGGTCTAAGGAGAATACAGATCATCAACTGAATAGGCCCTGAGACTTCCTAGGTCACAACATAGTATAATAAATGAATTTCATGATCACCCTGATTCATCAAGAAAGAGTTGGATTGTTTTCTGTTTAAGGTGGTAAAAAGTTTTAAAATTTGTATTAGAAAACTTTCCATCCTAAATAACTCAAACTTGACCTAAGTTTTCTGCTCTCCAGAATGATTCATTCTTCATAATTTCAGCTGCCTTTTCAAACTGTTATTCTTATTTTTCAAAGCAAAGAAAGTGAAGTTAATTTTCTACTTTCATTGGTGTAAAATTATATTTGAAACAGGATATAAAACTTCCGTCTTCTTTAAACCCTGTTTTCCAGGAACTCGAATCATTTATGATCGAAAGTTTTTGTTGGATCGTCGCAACTCTCCTATGGCTCAGACCCCGCCCTGCCATCTGCCCAATATCCCAGGAGTCACCAGCCCCGGCACCTTAATTGAAGACTCCAAAGTAGAAGTAAACAATTTGAACAACTTGAACAATCATGACAGGAAGCATGCAGTTGGTAAGAGATGCTGGTGTTAGGGACCAAGAGATAGCTCTGGGATTCGGGTCAGTCTGAAAAAATGTTGCTGCTTTAGTTATAACTGATGTTCAGTCATACATCTCTAAGGTTCCCCCACTGCCCTCACCAAGACTTACTGAGATGTTCTGGAGACCCGAGTTCTAAACCATAGCCAAATCTAATCTAGGAGAGGGGTAGGGATGAGGAAGAATCCAAAATCAGGGAATGGTAAATCCCAAAGATGACTTCTTGAACCTGGACTTTGTTGGACTAGGGATAACACACACACACAAAGCAGAATTTAATAACTCCCATTTCCATCACCATCAGGAAATAGACCTTGCTTCTTATAAAGTGAATGTCATTTTTATGGTGTAGGGAAAAGCAGTATTGTTTTTCACCCCATTTTCAGGACAGCGTATTTCAGTAAACACACCTCCCCTCCCCCTGCCCCGCACACTCACACACACGTTTACCGTTAATAATAAGTCCTGTCCATGTCTGTGGAAATGGCCAGCTCCTGAAGTACACGTTGGGTTGCACTCCATGACCCCTGTACATGAGCCAACTTTCTATTTTCTCAAATTCCAAAGGAGTTTTTGATGAACAGAGTGTCATTCCGAGCAGGGCTAAAAGTTCAGAGCTTCCAGAAGAGTGTGCTGACTCGATAAATGGCCGAGAGTTCTCTATAAGCTCCTGTTTGGTCAACCGCAGACAAAGGAGAGTGAAACTTGGAAAATTTTCACTTGTATCCTTTCCCATAATTGCTCCTGCCCGTGGGTGATGTGATTGCCACTCTTTTGTTGCCCGCCCCCCAGATTAAAAAGACCAGCCAAAGCAGAGCAGAATAGTTGTTTGGCTCTTGTGCAGAGGGAATGTTAGTTAAAATTGTTTTGCTTTTCCTTTTTTTGCCCAACTTTTCCTTTTCTTCATTCTCACCAGGGGATGATGCTCAGTTTGAGATGGACATCTGATTGTCCTTCGAAGATCAGAAGAAAAGCAGCAACACTGATACATGTGTGTACCTGATTTGGCTGATAGGATCATCGATGCAAAGACAGAAGAGGCAGTACCAGCAATCCCCGTTGCTGTCTCCTCCCCCTCCTCCTCCCCCTTGTGCCAAAGGATGCAAAGATGAGCTGCATCTGACCGTTTCTTCTCCCTGTTTCCTATTCCCCTTCCCAGTTAGACAGTTAGATTGAAGACTCTTGACATACTTCTGTAGAACTAAGCAGCCCATAGAGGAAAACAGTTAAACTCTCGTTCCCTCCCCGCCATTTTTTTTTAATCCCAAATCCAATATCAACCTACTAATAACTGACTGGCTGGGGAGTCTGGGGAAGTGATACAGCGGTTTGATGGGTTCAGCATCATTCCTGTTCTTTCTCTCCTCACTGTCCTGCCCAGGTTTCAGTCTTGCAAGAGCCTAGGTTTGGGGGTCTTGAAAACCATTGGAGGGAAATGGTAAACAGGAAGAGAGCTGCTTTCTCTTTTACTTTGCGGTGTTTGTCCTTGGGGATAGTACACAGTTTGTACAACTCTAGTAGCATTGCCCTGGGGCACTGTTTTGAGGTCCACTTCCCTTCCTTCCCCTGGGAGGAATGTATTCTGTCTTTAGTATTATAGTTCATCTTCCGTTCCTTTCCTTCACACAGTTGTGCAGACATTTTCTAATTCTACATCAGAAGGGAGTCCTCTGTCACCAGTTGTTCTTTGCTCCCCTTCTCCCATCCCTCCCTGCTTGCATCTTGTTGCCTGTGGTCCTTTTGTATCCTGAGCTATCCAAGTGATTTCTCCTGCTCCCGAGCAGGTCCTTTTCACGGGACAGAAGGACTTTGGATAAGGCCTAACAGTATACTCTGCAGGATGATACCCAAGAATGACCTCGGAAGACGTTGAAACATTTGAGTACCCTACCCGGCTCAGTAGTCATTCTTTCTCAGTCCAGTGAGCATTGTGATATTTATTATCTCCGATTTTTGAGTTTAAAGTTGACTTTGAGAGTGCTCTTAGCAAAGAACTACACTTTTTTCCTTTGTGGACCTGCTTTGTTTGGCTGCTGAGATAGATAAGCATGAGCTTAAAAATGTGTTCCTTCCGTTTTCTTACCTTTCCCATGGTACTCTGAATTCCCCTGTCTTTCCCTTCCTGCTTCCCTTTTCTCTGCCAGGCCATTTTTCAGATGTACATCCAGGATACCTCACATGTTGGTATCTGATAAGATCTGTCACTCCTCTTATCTGAGGAGTGACCTTTTATTTTTAAGATGAGTACAGACCTATTTTTAGATATGTTTTCAGTACAATTATGAACAGCAACTTTTTAATTATACATCTTCCAGTGTTAGGAAGGTGAGAACTGTTCCTTGGCGAGTCTGCTGTTCCATGTCACTAGCCCTTGTCTCCCTTGGTCCCTTATGAACTTGTTCCTCTCGCTCGAGTGTTGGCTGTGCATGTTTGGAGTTCATAGTGGGTGGACTGTGAGATTGGACCATTCTGCCTTCCCTGGGTGGTTCATGGTAGCCTCATTCTCTCCCTTTACCCTGTGCTGCTTCGTTCCCCACCCCGTGGTCCTGACTGTTGACTGGCATGGGAATCCTGGGAGCGTGACTCCCCTCACGGAAAGACAAGTAAACTAGCCACTGGTGTCCTGGGAATTTCTGGTTGGATTTGGTGCTCCGAACCCTCTTTTTAAGAGATTAGATCCCAGGGTGAGAGTACCAGGCCAATTGGCTAAGATGGAAAGCTGTTTTTCTTTTGAACTCTGAAAAGACCCAGTTTGGGAATACATTTTAGAAGAGAAGAAGAATGTCTGAGGAACTTTGTTCTGTTTTCTGCTACAAAATGTGAATAGTTCAAAGAGTGAAACCTTTTGTGATGGTTGATGTCTCAGGAATAAGCTGGATCTCCACGGTTTTGGAGATGCTTTCAGTCTCAAGAATTGATGATCAGAAAATATTTCTTATTTGCTTTTGTAATGTATCTCTGTTTTGATTTTTATTAAACTCCAAATTTCACTTTACTTACTCTTGAAAAAACTTAAGGTGTGTTGGTAATTTCCATGACAAGCTTGCACAGGACTTCATGGTCCCCTGGGAGCTTGATTCTTTGGGAATGAAGCTTTCTTTCTCCACATCCTCTGGAACATGACTTCCACTGCAGCGAATAGTCGGTCTGTCAGTGAGCAGAGTGCGTGCCCTGTTGGGTCTTTACTGCTGCATGTGAAAACTCGGCTTTCTCAATTGAATAGTGGGAAATTAAAACACCAGCTTGAGTAGTCTCAAGACGCCATGATCCCCTTTTTTGCTATCTTGAGTCTGCACATGGCCTCCTAATCAGAGGCTGTATTTGTAGTATGTCTTGGGAGCATCACCTGTATAATATAGAAGCTGCGCATCCTGTAGCCATCTTTGTAAGGATCTCCATAGTGCTTGGTGCAGTTCTTTCCTGGAGGCCACTAGATTTACTTTGGCCTCCATAAATTGGCGTTTTAAAGATAATCTCATAAGGCAATAGATAAACTTTCAACAGATGAAACCTTTGTGCCATGCCTCGTAGAATCATTTTTCAGGGCAAGCCAGAATCTAGTAAGTGGTTTGCTCCTGGGTGTGTTTGTGTGCTCAGTCGCTCAGTTATGTCTGACTCTTTGTGACCCCGCCAGACTCGTCTATCCATGGGATTTCCCCGGCAAGAGTACTGGAGTGGGTTGCCATTTCCCACTCCAGGGGATCTTCCCGACCCAGGGATTGAACCCACGTCACTTGCGTCTCCTGCATTAGCAGGTGGATTCTTTACCACTGAGCCACCTGAGAAGCCTCCTGAGTGTTTGGAAGGAATCATCTTAACAGTTGAAGCCCTAAATGAATGATCTATCTGGGCCTTTTCCTGGAGAGGGAATACCCTTAGGGTATCATTTGAGTGAGACGGTTCTTAAAATCTTACTAATTATTTGTACTTTTCTCCTTAGGAGAAAACCATGTTTCTGTACTTCTGGGGACAATCCATCTTAATGAGAATTGACCTCCTCCCTCCAAATTCCAGCAGGAGATGTGCATTGTCATGGTTCTACCTCCTTCATAGTGTGGTGACTTTAGTTCACCACTCTCTTGTATCCTGTGTGAATAGCTACTGTGTTCTCTAAAGCACAGTGTAGAGAAGCCACCTTCTAGCTATTAGGCTTCCAAGCCAAGAGTTTAATCCTTCATCTTTGTTATCTATTGCTATTTAACAGGTTATCCCCAAACTTAAAATCCCTTTTAGAGCAAACATTATCTGTCAATTTCTGTGGTTAGGACCTGGGAAACAGCTTAGCGTGGTGATATTGGCACCATAGGAAGTTGCAGTCAAGACTTCAGCAGGGTCTACAGTCACTTGGGCCTTGAGGATCCACTTCCGGGCTCTCTTTGTGAGCAAGATGTCTCAGTTTCTCCCTGTGTGGGTCTCTTTAGGGCAGCACGAGTGTCCTCACAGCATGGCAGTTGGCTTCCCCTGAGCACGCGATCCCAGAGAGGGCAAGGAGGAATCTGCAGTGCCTTTTATGTCAGTCTTCGAAAGCAAATCATCACACCTTCCTATCCCGTTCCTTAGAAGCAAGCCACTAAGCCCAGCTACACTCAAGGGAACTGGGGTTACACCCCACCTAGTGAATGGAGCAGTGTCAAAGAATTTGTGGATATACATTAACACGACCCCTCCCCTAACAGAGCGTGAAACTAGATCAGCAAGAAGGGCTAGGTTTAAACTAGATGCTATACTGAGAGAGGTGGTGTTGCTGAGAATAGTTGTTTAAGATATACATCAACAAACAGATGAAAAATGGACTGTCCATAACCACCTGTCAGTTTTGAGAGGGTTGGCCAGAAATGGCAATTTCCAGGGTAATTGTACATTTTCCTGTTGTATACTACCAGTGGCCCAAGGATGCTTAAGTCCTTGACTTGATACCTCTAAAAGACAATACTGCTTGCTTGCTTTCTCCTTTAGCAAGGAATTGACAAAGGGCATTGGATCCTTCTCGTTGAGCCACTCAAATGGATCAGTCGGGGTTGTCAAACAAAGGGAGCAAACATGAATTAGATGGTGGGTTACTGGGCTGAAGAAAAGCTAACCATTCAGATTCAGAGTAACATAGCTAATAGTATCCAGAAGCCAGGTCCCCACCAGTTGATGCTTGGCACCTGCTCTCTCAAACCACGCCAACTAAAGCAGACTGGGGTCAGGTCTCCCACCCAGAAAGCCACCTCAGTAAATGGGAGGATGTCTGGGAATAAGAGATCTCTATCTGCTTGATTTTTACATCCAGTAAAAGTTAACTCTGCACACCTGTCTCACCCTGGGCTTCCTGATGGAAACACGTTCTTAAAAAGAACCAATCCTGTCTTCACCCTTGAGACAAGCTTCTATGAAGCTTGTCAGTTTAGCATATTTTTAGTGAATGTCTGTTTCTGTGTCCCTGACACCGATGCCAAGTTTTTGGGGATTTCGGACATCTTAAGGATGCAAATTCTTTATATTTACGCTCTGATACTTCCCAGCATTTTCTTATCTGTAGCCCTGCTTGCTTTAGAGTATACTTGAATAAAAAGCAATGCTGCTAAGGCAGCTATTTAAAAAAAGAAGAAAAGGTACTTTTAGAAGTAAGGAACTTGTCTTTAAAGCACCTTCAAGCGAAATTTTTTACTTCTGATTTTAAGGTGGAGTCAAAATAGGTGGTCTTTTATTTTTGCTGTCTGGGTTACCAGTTCTTTGCATCTCTCAGATCTCAACTTCCCAGTTCAGGCATTTCCTGCTAGATGGATGGGCTTCACCCCAGAGGCTGTCGCTCAGCCAGTGTCTGCTTTGCATCAAGGCACCTGGTGTAAGGTTCTCATTGTATTGGCAGCAATATTCCAGAAACAATCCTTTTCTATTCTCATCTTGGAGACTTGATGAGGTATCAGTATCATCGCTGTTTGAAGCCAGGGCCCTCAGCCCCTTACATTCCCCTCCAGACAGGAGACCCAGTGCCTGTCTCTCTGGGTCAGAACTTACCCTTCTTAGCATGTCTCTGGACTATATGCACATGGGCAGCTATTTATTAATCTGCGAAACCCAATCTCTTACCTATGCATGGCATCTAGGAGGGGTTAGTGTCTGTTTTAAAGAAGCAGTGTTTACTTGGGAGGGCAGTTTCTGTCTGGACTTCACAGGGGGCATAGTTCCAATACAGTGGTACCCCTACCACCACCAACTTCTTTACCTCCCAGCTTTAAATAAAAGATGACATCAGATCTTGAGGCAGCTGGGTCACAATTATTTAGAATGCTTACACCCCAGGCACATTTCTTGCTCTAGTCATGTTTTCCCAGTTGAGAATTGGAGTTTCCCTGAGCCTAGCTCATGACATTTCTGACTGCAGTCTAAGGAGTGATACAGTCAGTTCGTGTCACCTTTCCCACCCTGTGGAATTGACATTTCTTTCTCTGGATGGGCCTGGAAGTTGATACCTTTTGGCAAAGCTTAGCTTTAGAAGTCTTTCAAGTCCCTTTTCAGATGATCTGTGGTCTCTCTTTGCTTCTTCAGCTTGCAGCCCTGGCAGACCATACTGCCTGGATCCTGAATGGAAAATAATACTGAGATGAAACACATTCTTGGGGTATTTAAACTTTCACTCTGCCACTTTTCAATGAGTGGGAGGCTGGCAGAGAGATGCTGCAATGCTTGAAATTTGGCCACATTGAAATTTCCAAAGGGAGCTCTTACCGGTGCTTAAAACTAAAATTTCTGGATATCTGAGATTGCGTGAATCTAGCGGAGTATCTCTGCTTGCCCACAATGTACCCTCTTCCTCTCCCATCTTAATCTTTAAAAAAAAAAAACAAGCCCAAGCCAAGGGTCATTTGTACTTGAAACCAGGAGAGTGGGGGAGGAACACTAGAGCTGAGGGGTGAGCTGTGGGGTGAGGCGGCCTGCTCCTGGTGTCTGTTTCAGCCCCTGAAGACTGTGAGCCAGTGCCTTTCCTTCACCTGGAGATGGAACCCATCTCTTCTCACCTGGGTGAGGAGACCCTCTGCTACCCAGGGGTAAACCTTAAAGAGGGTGTCTTAGAGAGCCCAGAGGATACCCACATATTCAGGTGTCCATTTTAAGCATCTTTAAAATATTTTATATATTAAAATGAAATGCCCTTCCCTGTCTTTGTGCCACCAGTGGCCCAGTTCCATCCATTCTGAGTGGAAAAGTGGAGACTGCCAGTACTTTCCTTGGTCTTCCCTTTGTCTCCCTTGATGTGGGTGTCCCCCCCCCCCGCCCCCCATCCATCTCACTGTCGTGGATGGAGAGCAGAGGGCACCATGTAGTCCTGAGGCAGCCCTGTGTGACTCCATGGTCAGGTTTTTGTTTCTGATTTTCCTAACTGTCCTTACAAACCAGCAAGTGTTTGGAAATTACGGAAAACATTAAATTTTCAACAACGGTTGCTGTTACAGTTGAATCAATAAAGATCTTGAGTATCAACTTGGTGTTTTAATTGTTTGTTTTTTTAAATTTCAGGTGAAATCCTGTTGACACATTTTGGGCATCTTGGCTGATAAAGAAGATGGGCAAAGGCAGTTGGCCACTTCATGTGTCAGTTATCATCATTTACAAAGCACTTCCTTCATCTGTCTGGCCCTGTATGTGCCAGGAGGTCATGTGTCCCTTCCCCAAGGAGCTTGGAAGTGAACACACACATGCTGGGGCCAGATGTACCCGAGAAGGCCCATCACCAGGCCTGCAGGGAGCCCAGACCACAGCTTTCCTGGTGAGGGCTGCCTCTGCCCCTCAGGAACACTTGTTAGAAATCCATCATAGCTGATGTCTTAAACTAAACTACACCGTGCTGCGTGAGCATCACATTCCTTGCTATTATTAATCTTGCGAGGCCAACATATTAGTACTGAGAGCAAGAATCCTGTCCTTTCATGTCTCAGATGGTGTCAACAGAAGTCCACAGAACAAAACAGGAGGGAAGTTCAGGGCTCAGGCTTTGGAGTAAGATAGGCTTGCATTCCTGCTCTGCTACTTAATAGCAGCCAAATTCTCTCCAACAGGATTCTCAGTCTCTAAGCTTTGGTTTCCTTCTCTAAAATAGGGTTAAGATAAGTAGATCTTACCAAGGTGGTTGTGGAGCTCAGGTGTAATTATGGAAAGCACTTAACCCAGTGGCTGGTAGATCTAGAGCTCAGTAGCAGCTCAGTTGGTGTGACAAGCAGAGGTGGGTCTGTATTCCCCAGGATGTGCAAGTTTGGGGTGGAGCATGTTTGTGCAACCCCTAGGACTAAGTAATCTCTTCATGGGAAGTTGGGGCAAATAATTTGGAAAGTCCTTTCATACAGCCTTTACTTTGCCCCAGTGGCAAATAGGATATCAACTTAAAAGGCAGTTTAGGCTAGAGGGATAAGGTTTTACTGCTAGTAAAGGAGAGACTGGACAAAATGGAGACCAACGCGACTGCTGCTGTGTGAGTCACAACTGCTCCCCAGTTTCTGCTTTTAACTTTTCTCCACTCATTCCTGGGCCAGGCCCCCCCCACTTCCCAGGCCAAGGAATAATGCATCCAATTTCCACCAATTGGCTACTGACTTCGCACTACTACAGGAACAGTAGGAGGAGACCTCTGCCTAGAGAGTGAGTTAAAATACATCTGACTGGCCTCTGAAAGCCCCTTCTTGACCCTTAGCGTAGGGCAGGACTCGGTGCCCAAAGGCAGCATTTCCTCAGACTTAATAAAGCCTACACCAGCACGCAGGGTCCAGGACACAGCTGTGCTGCCAGGCTGGGCCCCAAATACCTCTGACCAGGCAGCAGATCATCCATGCTGCTGACACACTGAGCTTTCATCAGAGGTCAGCAAAATGTCCTTTCACACCTTTGTGCCTGCACCTTCTGCTTGATATGAGGCACTGTCGTCTCGTCAGTGGGGTTTGTTCTGTGAGTTGGTGGAGCTGCTAACTGTAAACGCTCCCACAAGCTGTAGCCACAAATAGCTTGATCTCTCACTTTCCTGGCCCCAGTCCCAGAAGAACAGTTAGGCACCCACTTGGTAAAGGGGATGCCCTAAAGCCCTGGGGTGGGACTTTCACTCCCAAGAACCTAAGTTTGGTAGTGGAACCAGGATTTCACATGTCCTGTTCTAAAGGCTAAGGCCTTGACCCAAAACCCAGGGAGCAAAGACCCCTAGACACTATGAAGGACAGTGCCTCTGGGGCTCCAGAGACCAGAGCTCAGCTCTCAGCCCTGCCACTCCTAGCTGGGGCATCAGGCCACTAGGCCTCACTGGGCTCTCATTTAGGAAAGAGGATGGGACAAAAGTTGACCTCACAAGGACTCCCACCTCTACTGTTGCCTAAGTAGAGTCCAATGCAGAATCCTATTGTGATTCTGAATTGTGGGGAGAGTGGGCTATTTCC
Source organism: Giraffa tippelskirchi (assembly GCF_054371585.1). Classification (NCBI taxonomy): domain Eukaryota; kingdom Metazoa; phylum Chordata; class Mammalia; order Artiodactyla; family Giraffidae; genus Giraffa; species Giraffa tippelskirchi. The sequence goes on along the minus strand of NC_137276.1, from coordinate 66,032,964 downwards.
ACTCCAGGGAATGAGCAACCAGATCAGTTGTTGCTGAATCAGGGCATTGGGGTTTCTCAAGCCCAGGCCTGACTCAAGCCAAGCCAACCCTGCCTGAACCAGGATGACAACCTTGATTCAACCAAGTCAAATTTGAGTCACCTCTGAATTCAACAAGTATTCCCACATGATGGGAATCATTCTCCCAAGGTTGAAGCATTAGTCAATCAGCTTCTTGGGAAAGCAGACTAGGTTTACTGTGGACTGATATTTCTGATAAAATGGCCCCTTCACCCTGCCAACAAAAGAAAAATACATCCCCTGTTTTGGCAGTGCTCAATGAGGCCAACTGGTAAAGGAAAAGTAGAACCACGGGGACACACTAGGATCCACCTGCTTTCATGTAATAAGACGAGGCTGAGCAGTGAATTACTCACCTGAGGTCACAGCTGCTCAGTGGCTAAGCTGCAACCATAACCCAAGTCTTTGCCACCCAGGGCAGGGTCCTTACCTCTATGGATAGGAAACTCAGGGCCCTCGTTAATAACACGCATTGACCAGATTGAGGTGAACTGTCACCAACTTTAATAGACTTGGATTATGCCTGCCAAAGCAGACTGACTTGGGAACACCCCAGGGCTCCAGCTTCTGTAGTCCAAAGTGGCCAGTTCTCTTGGACAAGTTCCTGCCTCGCCCTTCAAAGGCACCAGCTGGCCTAGGAGGACTATACAATGGCTTTATTGTTTGTATAACTCATTAGCAGAGATCGACTCCAGAGAGCCTCTGGACAAGATTGCTACAGGCCAGCCAGAAAGCTGCAGGGGTTCCCTGACCCAGCCTGAGGCAACTAGAGCCAATGGACTCGTTAATTTTACATAGTGATACTTAATATTTGGGCAGTGAGGGTGGGTGTATGTCAAAGGCTACGTTTGAGAATACACAAAAGTTACAGACAACTTGTCCCTCCTCAAAAATAAATGCACATATGCTTCAACTCTTGCGTACAATTTCTGAGGGTTCAGAGGTTGAAAAAAATCCACTAAAGGACTCCTGCACTAGTGCCCTCATGCGTCACTATCTGTTCAGCAGAGAGAAAACCCAGCAAGGCTGCTTCACAGGCTTCCTCCTCCCTCTCCTCTGTGCTCACCCAGACTCCACAGAGCCTTCATGGACAGGGCGGCAGCCATTCCTCCTCAGGTCTGGTGGACAGAGCAACTTTTCCCCCTCTTTGTTTCTCCTCATTAGATTAGATGGTTACTAGGTCTTCCAGGAGCTTCCCAAGCTTCCAGGATACAGGCAAATACAACACACCTGCAGAAGCTCCTCAAAGGCACCCACATTCCTCCACAATCATGTCTTTATGATGGTCTAGAAGCACTCTGCCATTGTCCACATACAGCATACTCAAGGGCTTGGTCTTCACTGGGGCACAGCAGGTGGAAGGGACTCTGTGGGGTTGGTACCGCTTCAGGAGACTCTGTGAAAGGGAGGAGAGGAAGGCCAATTCACATCCCAATGGTCAGGTCAGCATAGTGTCATTTCTGGGTAAAGCCTGAAGTTACAGAGTTAAAATCAGTTTCTATGTGGAAAAATAGAAAATTCTTTTCATAAAGGAATCAATGCCAATACATCATCAACTCTAATATCTAAGATAACTTTTTTTTTCTTTTTGCTAAAATAATTATTTTAAAACAGCCTTTAAACAGAAGACTCTGAAAGCTGTGTCTGGGTGAAGCAGTAGCTAACTTATATGTTCTCCTATTGTTCTAGTCTAGAGTGAATACCAGCTTTAAAAATATTCCAAGAAACTCCTGGTTTAGTTCCAGAAATATGAAGCAGAAGAGAGTCATGCGGAAATTCACATGGGAGTTGCTTTGTTGCCCAGAGAAGGGCAAACAGAGTCAACAGGAGAAAATGTAATACGCTCTTGGCATTCTGGAACTGGGCCCTGTCTCTGGGGTCCAGTGGTGGCTTTTCAGATCAGCATTAAGATTTAGTGACTTGGCGGTTATCTGAGTCTCTAGTTTCCTCTGATCTTGCTGCAGGTAGACTGGTGGACTGCAGGGGGGCCTGAGAGAGACTTGGGAGGGCCTGTGCCCAGGACAGGTCCTCTAGGGCAATGGCCCCCACCACTGCCTCCCTTGCATGAACTCAGCTCACATGCTGCCCAGAGCCTCTGAACTCTGCCTGAGGCTTGGCATGGAGGATGTATTACAGGTCCAAGAGAGTCTCAGTCTAGGCTTCATAGAGTAAAATAAAAACACTTTGGTCTCGTATGACCTTTGAGAGTGTGTCAGGACCACCATGTTAGGCTCTATGCTGCTTTTTCCATCTCATTTTCCTTCCATTCCTCCCCCTCCACCACCTTCTAGACCGTATAGGCTGATTAGTGGCACCTGGTGGTAGCCTCTGGCTTTACTACTCCTGCAAAATGGGTGGTCAGCTCCTGTTTTTAGGCAGCAAAGTACAGTGGCTGGATATTATCTCTAACTTGGCCTCATAATCATGGCTCCATTGCACCAATGAATTACAGTCTTCTAGTAATGATCATATAACATCATACCTGTTACCCACTAACTTACATGTGCGGTATACATATCATCTCGTGTGACCCCACAACAGCCCTAGAGAATATGGCATTGCTATCCCCATTTTACAGGTGAGAAAACAGGCTTAGACAGAGTAAGCAACTTGATCAATATCACATAACCAATGAGTAGGATTCAAACCTATCTATACCCAAACGCCAAATCTTAAACTTCCTTTCCTGGAATGTCAGGGCAGGGGAAGGAGCTGAGACACTCCAATCTACATGCCCCACTCATAATTTTATGAAAGAAGGAAAAAGCCCCAGAAAAGCTAGGTGTTCAAGGCCACCCAGTGGGGCATGACTCCTTGTAGGCTTTCTGAGGATGTTGTCGCTGGTCATCTCTCTGTCCTTAAAACCTAGCACAGAACCTTATATGTGCTCGAGTAACTGTGAATGAAAGAACAAGGGAATTTAACAGCAATTTAAAGCTGGAGTCCTGTCCCCTTGATGTTGAAGAAAGGACACTTCACCCCCACAGCTTACTGCGTCCCCTCTCCCCAGGCCTTGGCTGCACACCTGGATGTATGCATGGTTGGTTGGGTGGAACTCTTCCCCTACGGGGTTAGGACACTCGCCCTCGCAGCGATAGGCATTGTACTGCTTGGGGTAGATGATCCAGGAGCCCCATCCGATCAGATTGAAGTCCACCTGGAACTTGACCTTCCGACACAGTTGGCTTCTGTCCTGCACATGATACCGGCGGTGCCTCGTGCCCCTCTCCCGGGAGAGCTGTCCCTCCTGGGCCCGCCAGGAGCTCTCTGCTTCCCACAGCAGGGTGGAGCCACCCAGCTGCCTCTGCTCCAGGGAAAGGTTGGAATAGAGCAGGAGGAGCACGTCGGTGACAGGTAGGGTGGGAGGCCGCCGCCAGCACTCTCCAGCCAAGCTGGACATCTGCTCCCTCAGCCCCCCCGGGTGCTTCAGCCACTTGGAGAGTGGCCTGGTCACCTCTAGGACCATGCTGCCCAAGGAGAAGGTAACCTGGGACAGAGTGACAGTGAACAGGTCCATCCGAAAACGTTCCAGGCAATCGGGTGGGTTCTTATCCAGCTTCCGCTGGTGGAAAATCTCAATGGAGAGCGGGATGTTGGGAGGAAGGGCCACGGGGCTGGACAGCTGCAGCCGGAGCTCGGCCCACTCCAGATCCTCTTCTTGGCTCAGGAAGGAGAAGTCAAAAGCAAAGGTCCAGTTCTGCCCATCCACCTGCATATCTGGGTGAGAAAAAACCAGAAGGAAGCTGGTGAGTGGGGGCCTCCTGCAGCCTCAGTTGGTGTTAACAACCACCATAGCTCATGATTGAGCCCTTACCTTATGTGTATCGTCTCTCTTAATCCTCACCCCAACCCTAGGAGCTGGGAATGGTATTGAATCCATTTTTAAGATGAAGAAAATTGAGGCTCAGAGAGATTAAGTTACCTGCCCAATGTGTCAATTGTTGGAAGGTGGCAAAGCCAAGAATAAGCTCAACTGCAAAGCCTAACCTCCAAATCACGGTTCTGCCACTCCTGCTTCAGACACTCCAGAGAACAATTGGTAAAAATTGCATGAGTTTGTCTCCTTCTCCTTTCTCCCCTCACACATGCAGTCTAAGGCCAAACCCTGAGCTTTCTGACAGAAACGCTGGGCTTCCACCCACCCTTGGACCCTGGAGCAAGTCAGCTTTCCCGGCTCTGTCTTCTCCTTCGAAAAGGTGGCCTATTTCACAGGCACAATGAGGCTGCTACGCAGATCATAGAAAGGACTGGAACCCCCAGGAAGACATAGGCAACAGAAGCCAAAGACTGGCTACCCTTTCCCCCACCAATTCCTACAGACAGAGGCAGAGACTCCAAGAGTTCTTGGCAAACTTACAAATAGATTTCTAAAGACACTCAAAGCTTGACTGGGCACTGATCTTGTACTTTTCCACCCAGTGGTCTCTCCTACCTAGCAGAGTGTTCACCCCTTCCCGCTCCAGGTCATCTACGCATCTGGGACAGACAGCAATCACACACCCAGCACAGTGAAACCCCAAGTGAATTAAAAGGAATGGAATGGGGAAGCACATTCCATTCATTTTAGTCCTGGATCAATTTGGTCTGACGTTTGGGAACAGCACACATGGGTGGATCTTTCAGGTCACCTAAAAGTGATCTTTGACTTTTTTCGAGCCCATTTTGTTCTTTGCAATGGGAATAGTAATGTCCTACCCTTCCCTGCATGACATGAGGACCCAGGGAAATGAAGATGTTTCAAGGTCTATTCTTAAATAAAAGGCAAAGGTTATTCATTAGAAATAAAAACAGAAACCCTTTTGTGAATCAATCCTGAAGGTAGTGATCTCTGATTTAGGTCCACTCTGGGCAGACCACGTAACAGTTGTTTCTTTTTTTTTTTTTCAATTGTCTCATAGGACATCTTTGGTCAGTAAGTGGATTTCTCTGGTTAGTCCAGCCTGTCTTAGAAGGAGGTAATTCCCAGCTTCAGCCTCCTGAAGCTTCTCCCAGCCCATCCCTAGCTATTCTTTTTCACTTAATCTCCACTTCCCTTCTCATTAGCACCTGCAGGGGACAATAACCAGTCCCTGACTAGCAACTTCTCAGAGGTGTGGCAGGAGGCTGACATTACCCACAGCCCATCTCAGCACCACCTGGCCACCTGGGGATTAAGTGGGACATGTAGCAACTCCTCTACAACTCCACCTACACCAGGATTTAAAATTTATTATCTCAAGTACCCACAAATGGCTTTTTAAAGGAAGGCATTCCAGCTCAGTGTTTAAGAGCAGGGGCCTGGTGTTTCCCATGATGAATTAAATTCTGCCACTTGCTGTTTAAGACTGGGCTGCAATCTTTGGGTCTCGGTTTCCCTCTGGGTAAATGGGAGATGGTGACAGTATCCACCTCACAGGAGTGTTGAGATTTACTGAGATAATGTGTGTAAAGTGCTCTGCCCAGTGCAACCACCAAAGTGCAATAAATGGCCATCATCAACTGTCTCATTACTCAGGGCCAAGTTAGAAATGAAGATGTCCAGGCAGTGAGGGGCCACGGCAGAGGAACAAAATCATCTGTTGCTGGGGTGGTAGTGCAGATGCAGGGGTGGGGAGGAGCATATTCCTTCCTGCTGGAAGAGTCTGCAACCCCACAACTCTACCCGCAGCCAAGGACTCCCCAGGACACAGTGCTAGCAGGTTCTCTTAGATCTGGCTTTGGTTCATCTTGGAAGAATGGGGTGTCTAATCTTTGAGGATCACCAATGCCTGATAAAAGCTAAGAATGCTGTCCCCAGAACAAACTGTATTTCCTACTTACACAATAAATGTGATTGGAGGGTGATTATAAAGAAGGGGTTCATGGAGACCCTGAAATTGAACGCAGACTTGGCCACATGGGCTCCAATTCCTTGGAATTGGAAATCTTGACCATTTCCAATTCTAAAGAAAGAAGTGGTTGGGTTCATAACCTTGGGTGTTGAGTTAGACTTGGGGGCTCTGTAGAAAAAGAGGGTGGGTGTGACACCGAGTTCCCACCCTACATTATTATAAATTGTGAGGCCAATTACTATTAACTGCTTCCCTCATGCCAAGTATTTTACAAGCATTGTCTCCTTAAATCCTCCCCACCATTAACACCGTTTTGCAGATGAAGAAACTAAGGTCCAAGGTGAAGATGGTTAAACAGTGAAAGACCTAATTTAGGTAGACTCCAACACCCATTTCCCCTTATCCTGTGTAGCTTACAAATAAACTCAAGATGGAAAGGAGCCAGTGTGGGACATCCCTTCTCCATCAGGCTCCCTCCAGGCAGGCTCTTGCTGCTTTTGAAAAACAAGCCAATTCACAACAGTGTGTATATACTTGAGGTCACTGTACACATAACAAAATTTGCAATTTTACCCTTTTTATGTATTTTACACCATACTCACACAAATGAGGTAGAAAGAAAGCCGGGCCCTTTATTTTTACAAAAGGGTAAACTAGAAAAGTCAACTGACATGCCAGCGACACAGGGGTAAGAGGGGAAGCAGAGTTTGTGGGACCAGAATCTAGTTTTCTAGATTCCCAGACTGTCACATTACTACAAATCTTCTGGAACTCTGGAAGGAGGGAGAGAACGGGAAAAGTGCATCTCTGCTGCCACCACCCCCACCCCAGCCCCACCTTTCTGGCTGGGCGGAACACGCCAGTAATTTTCAAACTGCTCCACCCCCAGGGTGTCCCCAGTCTGGCTGGTCCCCAGACGACCCTTCTAGAGAGGGTCACTGGCCGTCTGACCCCAGACGCGGCAGGCCAGCGAACTAGGAGCCCCCATCCTCGGATCACAGGGGGCCGGCGGGTGGCCGTCAAATCAGATTATCGGATGTGGATTTCGCCGGAACTCTGGGGAGGGCCGTCTGGCCCCACCAGGCGGAGCGAGGTGCAGGGAGGCAGGGGCCACCCCCCGCGCTAGGATGTGGATTGCCTAGCGTAGAAGAGCCCCGCGGGAAGGGCTCCCTCTTCTCAACATCTACCTACATCTAGTGCGCAGAAGGCACGCTGCCGCATCCCCGAGGGCCATACTCCCAAAGTCGCCATGGAAGTGACCTCAATCCCTCCAAATCTAGGCCCTGAGCCCTGTGTCACCTGGGATACTGACACCTACCAAGCCTGCCTCAATCCTCGATTTCGGGGAACCTCATCTCTAATTCCTAACTTCTGAAACCTAATCCCTGATGTTCATGCTTGACACCCTTTTTCGAAGCTGGGTCTCAGCCTGAGAAACTCTCCACGGCAGACCCAGGGGCGCATTCACCTTTACTAGTGAAAAGAAAAAAAAAAATTCAACAAAATAATTGTAACAATAATAAGGACAATTTGTTACTGTGCCTGGTTATGTGTTAAGCATTTTATGTGCATTGTCAGTAGCCCTTGCCAGTCCTATAAAGGAGGCACTATTATTCCTATTCTGTGTTGTTGCTTAGTCCGTCAGTGGTGTTCGACGCTTTCGCGACCTGTCAGGCTCCTCTGTCCATGGGATTTCCCAAGCAAGGATACTGGAGAGGGTTGCCATTTCCTCCTCCAGGGGGTCTTCTCCACCCAGGGATGTCTCCTGCCTTGGCAGGAGGATTATTTATCTCTGAGCCACCTGGGAAGCCCTATCCCTGTTCTACAGATGTGCAAACCGAGGCGCCCGGAGATTACAGTAGTTGAAGACCACACAGAAAAGAAGTGGCACAATCAGGCTCCCACCCTATACTCCGCGCTCTACCCGCTCTAAACAAGACCTGAACGCTGAGCTCTCGGTCCGGGACACACACCGAATACCACCAACCCTGCGCCTCGAGACAACGTGGACGCCGAGACCCTCAAGCCCAGCCCCTGGACGCGCCCTTCAAGCGTGCGGGTACGTCCTCAAATGGCAAGTCCCCGGCACGGAGCCGCAGCCCCTGCTGCTCGAGGGCCCTCCCGGAACCTGGGGGAGGGAGCGCCCGAGGCGCCCCGGGTGTTGAAGGGAGCAGGGCGGGGCGGGGCTGCCTACCTTGCGCCTGCAGGCTACGGATGATGTCCGCCCGGGGCAGGGGTTCGCGGTATAGACTCAGCATGTAAGCAAGGGGGGATGGCGACGAGGGCTGCCCCCACGTTCGAAGGGGCACCGGGGCCACCATCGCGGCTCCCGCCTGGAGGAGAGCCCACCAGGCGTGCAAGAGGAACAACCACAGGCGGTGGGCGTGCATGGTGGGCTGGCTGGGCCCCAAAGGCAGCCTCCGCCTCTTATATCCTGGGCCTTCCCGGCCGCCCCGCCCCTGTCCTTCCTCCCTGGGGGGGAGCTTTGAGATCATATAACACCCCTACCCCACTCCCCCACACCGTCACCCGGGGTGGCCCCCCCACAGGGACCACCTGCTGAGGACGGGTGAGACCTGAGCCTGTAGGGAGGAGACTCCAAAACTATAGGAGCTGTTAGGTTCAGGGGCCGTCTAGTTTGCCTAGTCTGGTCACCCTCGCACGGGGCTATTCCAGGCTCTGTTTCCCAGATACAGCCGACTTCTCCAAACTGCCAGGTCAGAATTATGGCTTCCTTACTCTGCCCCACCTGGGATCCCTGCCCTTTCCTCTTCCTCCAGGTTCCAAATAGACACCTAGCTCAACCAGCGGCAGGTGGAGAAAGGAAGCTGTGGATACCAGCGGCTCTCAGGCAGGGTGCAGCCCCACACTGGCCCAGGAGACTTCAGCCCAGCCTGGCCCTGTGCAGGCTTCCAGGATACTGTCCAGATGGCCTCTGGGAGCACCCCTGGCCTTATCTGGCAGGGCTTGTCTGGAGAATTAGCCTCTGAAAAAGTACTGGGTACTGGGAATTGCTGGAACAAAAAAGATGAGTGCTAGTGGAAGTCCACGGGGACCCGCTTCAAATAACTGAAGCTCCCTTCTGGGAGAAGACAGAGGGCAGGAGTGACCAGGATGAAGGACGGAATTCTCCATTGGAAAAGGAAGTGTTTGGAAGCTGGAGCCCAGGGCACAGCTAATAGGGTGATCCTGGCCGGCTTGAGGGGAGTGTCTGTGATGGCATCAGGATCTTCCTTCACAGATGCACTTCACCCCAGGAATTTCAGGGAAAAGGTGTTGCCTGTGTTGTCCTCGTCCCGCAGTCCCTGCCTCCCCTGGAGACTCACTTACCCCAGAGACCTGGATTTCAGCTCAGGGACCCTCACTATTTTCTCTCTGGGCCCTGCTTTCCTCTCCTACACTAGAGTAGTCCTTGTCTGGCCTCTGTTCAGCTGGAATTACCTGTAAAGAAATGTAAATCTCTGCACCCAGCTGTTCTCTACACCGGAAGCCTTCTTCCCCTTCCCTCCCCCACCTGCCCTGTGCCCCTGGTCTTTTCCTAGCCCTGATGTGCGTTTATTGAAACTACATGTGGACTTCCCTGGTGACTAAGACAGTAAAGGATCCGCCTGCAATGCCGGAGACCTGGGTTTCATCCCTGGGTTGGGAAGATCCCCTGGAGGAGGGCATGGTGACCCACTCCAGTATTCTTGCCTAGAGAATCCCCATGGACAGAGGAGCCTGGGGGGCTATAGTCCATGGGGTCACAAAGAGTTGGACATGACTGAGTGACTAAGCACAGCACGGCACACACGCCAGGTACACCTAGGCTTCTTTCACAAGATGCCTTCATTTCCAAAGAGCCACAGGCTCTGCCCTGAGCAGGTGCTAGACAGTGGAAGGAGGCCCAGCAGGCTCAGCCAGGAGTTCTAAACCCAAGTCTGGTGGAAGCCAGCCCAGCCAGCAGGAAAGCATCGCACCTAGGAGAGACGTGGGTTGTAGACCCTAGATGACTTCAGGACCAGGACAATCTCCTTAATCAGATGCCTGTTAATTCCTTTCAAAGCTAGAGAATGTCTTGTTCATCATGATCTCCTTATAGTACACGTCATATTTGAGAAAAGAATCTTAGCTGAGTAAATTAATCAGTGAATGGCACTGTGTCCAAACTTTCCTGAAGATAAGTATCACCTGGGGTGTGTGTAAACTACTGATTCCTGAATCCCAACTAGGCCTTTAGAATTAGAACTTGGAGAGAGACCTTGGTAATCTACATATTTAACAAACACCCCCTTGATTCTTACCAGACAACTCTGAAAACCTGGATGAGTCTAGGATCTTGTTGCAGTTTGGAACCAACCTCTCTGCATTCAGTTTCCTCATCTATAAACTGTGACTGGAGATATCTCCTTCCATGCAGATTCAATAAAGCAAATTGTAAAATCTTTTGCAAGCCCTTAAAACCTGGTGTTTTTGTAAAGCCTTAAGCATACAGATATTATTATGGGGGCTCTGTGGTTGTCATTCAACTTCCCCAGCCTGGGGGCTTGCAGGATGGGGATTGTCTGCCTTGTCCCTCTGCATCAGACCTGTCCCCAGAGGCAAAAGATGCCCTCACCCAAGTGATGAATACATAAAAAGCAATGAGGGACTTTCTGGTGCAGAGGGCACAGGTTCTATCCCTGGTTGGGGAACTAAGATCCCGCATGGCTGGAGAAAAAAAAAGAGATTGGGGTTACACAGAGGTATAGCGGTCAGCCTGCCTCAAAACTCACATGTCTTAGAATCCAGGTGGTTCCCGTTTAAACAGGGGCATTCAGCACCAGGATTGGGAAGGAACAAAATAGATGATCTCTTTCCCGTACAGGACCAGGAGCAAGAAATTAAGCTTTATTCATTCCATGTCTCCTCATACTATGTGGTACCTGGTAGGTGCTCAGTAAATATTTCAGTTAAAATAAATGATAATAATAATAGCTAACACTTACTGAGCACCAAATACAGTAGGCATCCTGATAAACACTGCATCGATTTTATTCTCATCCTCACTTCAGAGATGAGAAAATGGAGGCTCAGAGGGAACCAGGTGACTTGCTCAAGCCCACACATTTACAAATGAAAACAGCCAGTCTGTGAAGGGCAGCTCTGCTGGTTACCCAAATCCATGCTTTTAGCCCTCTGGCTTCCCCAAAGATGAGAAGGTGGACATGGGCTTGTGTGTGTGTGTGTGTGTGTGTGTGTGTGTGCACTCAGTCACTTCAGTCTTGTCTGACTCTTTGCGACACCATGAACTGTAACCCGCCAGGCTCCTCTGTCCATGGGATTCTCCAGGCAAGAATACTGGAATGGGTTGCCATGGCATCCTCGGGCCTTGTACTAAGACTTAAAAAAAAAAAAAAAGAAAACCTCTCAAAGTTTTGTTTTTCCCAGGGTCTGCAGACAGAGCTCATTTCTGATGTGTATTGGCCCAAAGCCATGTGGGGACCTGCAAGAGGGATTCTGTCAAAGCCCGTTCATCACTGGATTTTTCCAGCTGGGGCACTCTTCAGGACAGAGGTTAACAGTCATTCTCATTTGTAAGAGGTATTTGTTCATCCAGAACCTGTTTCCTGCAAGAAAGACCAGGAGTGCCTTCTTCCCAGGAGGGGAATGACACCTTCTCGCTTCCCCTGCCCCAGACGAGCTGACCGGCAGATCACCTGACCTGGGAGATAACCTTTCAGGGTCAGCCCAGCTAGCTGGAGGGTGAGGAGCCAAGGCCCTCGAAGTTCTCGAATGCTTTCCATCCGGCCTTCTGGACCCTTCCTCCCTGTGAGCAACAGTGTGCCGGGTTAAGTGCTGGAGCTTTGAGGTCAGGCCACCAGGAGGCAAAATCCTGGACATATTAGATCAGTTACCATCTTGAAGATTTTGCTCCTCAGCTGTAGGATGGAAACAAAGAATAGTATTTACTTGACAAGAATGCTGTAAGCAGTAAATGTGTGTAAAGTGGCAATTGGTCATTTGTTTATTCATTCATTGAACAAACCTGCTTATCTAGGAGTCTCAGCAAGATAACTGCAGGTGTTAGGTTCTCAGGAAGTCAAGACAGGAAGACATTTCAGTTCTGCACATATTTTTTCCTTATTTATTTATTTTTGGCTGCGCTGGGTCTTCATTGCTGCTCGTGGGCTTTCTCTAGTTGCCGTGAGTAGGGACTACTCTCTTGTTGCAGAGCACAGGCTCTAGGGTGCAGGCTTCAGTAGTTGTGGCACATGGGCTTAGTTGCTCTGCAGCATGTGGGATCTTCCTAGACTAGAGATTGAACCCTTGTCCCCTGCATTGGAAGGCAGATTCTTATTCACTGAGCCACCAGGGGAGTCCCTCTGCACATATTTAATGAGCATTTCCTATATGCCAGTGTGACCCTGACTGTCTTGGCATATATGTAGCCTATAGAAGCCCATATAATCCTAGTCACTCCTCCCTGAAGCTCTGAGGCATATAAGGTATTTCAGAGATGGGGAAACTGAAGTACAAAGGAATTAAATAGCATCATCATTTTGAAGGTGGAGGGTGTCTGCTTTATTATGCACCTCCCATGCCAGGCGCAGCCCCTGGTACACAGAAATCAGTAAGGATGATTGAAGGAGAGCCAGATTCCCGAAACACGTTCCCAAATCACACCTCTGCCTTTCATGTGCTCCTTCTCCGTACAACCTCCTGCTGTTTCCACTGTTATCTCCCCGATAAACTCCTTCTCACCTATCAAGACATGGCTTAAACATTGTCACCTCCTCTACAAACTTGTCACTAGCTCCCCAGGTTTTGGCAGAGTTCTCTTCTAACTTCATGGAGCAGTTGTCCAAGCTCTCATGAGTAGCTGCAACCAGACTGTGAGCTTCTGTGAGCAGGAAGACTCCTGACTCTCTGAAGCTTCGGTTCCTGGTTCCTAATTGACTGTTGCTTGCTGTTTTCCTCAGCTTAAATGAATGGATGGAGTCCTGCAAATGGTGGAGGTGGGAATAAGCACAGGTGTCTGGCCTCCACCTCTAGTACTTGTCTCCAGTACTTTCTGGACCCCACACTGCTGGTCTTGGAGGGACTGCCTAGGTGCCTCTGTGGGCACACTTGGCTGTCTCTCTGTGATCTGGAGACCTCAGCTCTCTGCTGCAATTCCCTTGTACCCTAAGTGTATCCTGGCCCCATGGAAATGCCTACGCTTCCCCTAAGTTCAAAGCTGTTCTTCCTCTGCCCAGGATGCTTCTACCTCCTCTTCCTTCACACAAAGTACACCTAGTTATCCCAGAGAATCCAGCTCAAGGGTCTCCTCTTCGACGTGGTCTCCTTCCCCCTTTAGGCTCTGGTCCCTGGAGACCCTAGGAGTTTTCCACCAGGAACCTGCTGTCAGCTGGCTCTGTATTCTGCAGTGCTCAGCCAAGGGCCTGGCCTCGGTAGATGGAGCTTGTAAACCTGCCACCAAACCACCTTAGTTGATCTGCAGCGTTTTACCTGCTCATAACAGTGTTTTGAAAGGTTTTTATTTAGTTTTAAATTTTTATTTAATTTTTGGCTGTGGTGGATCTTCATTGCTACATGTGGGCTTTCTTTAGTTGTGGCAAGCGGGGGCTACTCTTCATTGCAATGTGCAGGCTCCTTGTTGTGGTGGCATCTTATGTTGCAGAGCACAGGCTATAGGTGCGAGGGCTTCAGTAGTTGTGGCATAATGGGCTTAGTTGCTCTAGACATGTGGGATCTTTCCGGACCAGTGATTGAACCGGTGTCCCTTGCATTGCAAGGTGGATTCTTAACCACTGGGCCACCAGGGAAGCCCTGAAAGGTTTTTTATTTAAATCACCGATGCTGAAAGTTCATAAGTGTTTAGTCGCTCATTCGTGTCTGACTCTTTGCGACCCCATGGACTTAACTTTCCCCTAGGGAGCCCCCCAGGCTCCTCTGTCCATGGGATTCTCCAGGCAAGAATACTGGAGTGGGCTGCCATTTTCTTCTCCAAAAGTTCATAAGATTTTGCAAAAAATATTGAGTTAGCCAAAAAGTTTGTTCGAGTTTCTCCATTACATCTTAGGGAGAAACCCAAATGAGTTTTTTGACCAACCCAGTAGTTTGTTTTCATCATTTAAAAAATGGAAAGGTTTAGGCCTTCATTTTATCAAGGCAAAGTATTCCCTTAAGTTGAATAGGAGCTACTTCATTTAAGCAGGGTCTGTTCTCTAAAGAGCACCACAGTCCCCACCACACTTTTTTTCTTTTCTTTTCTTTTTTTTAATTATTTCATTTATTTATTTAGGCTGTGCTGGGTCTTCATTGCGGTGTGCAGAGAGCACATGGTCTTCAGTAGTTGTGGCACACGGGCTTAGTTGCTCCATGGCATGTGGAATCTTCCTGGACTAGAGATCAAACCCATGTCCCCTGCATTGGCAGGAGGATTCTTAACCACTGGACCACCAGAGAAGTCCCCCCACCGTTCCTTAATATACTGCACCTATGTGCCTGGCCTAAAGACAAATTACTTTGAGACCCCTGCTGTATGTTGGATGAGAGAAAGACAGTCCAGAATCAGTTTGGAATTGCAGACTCGGGAGTAGTCCACCTCACCTCATTGTCCTTTTCCACAGGGACTAACCCAAGGATTGTGGGTACCTGGCCCAAGCTGGATGAAATAGAAATAATCTATTATTTAATAAGTACTTCCCATAATTGCTTGTGGAGAAGGCAATGGCACCCCACTCCAGTACTCTTTTGCCTCAAAAATCCCATGGACAGAGGAGCCTGGCAGTCTTCAGTCCATGGGGTTGCTGAGTCGGACACGACTGAGCAACTTCACTTTCACTTTTCACTTTCATGCATTGGAGAAGGAAATGGCAACCCACCCCAGTGTTCTTGCCTGGAGAATCCCAGGGACGGGGGGGCCTGGTGGGCTGCCGTCTATGGGGTCGCACAGAGTTGGACACGACTGAAGCGACGCAGCAGCAGCAGCAGCAGCATAATTGCTTGAATTATCTAATTTACCCTTCCTATCATTCCCACTAAGCAGATTGGATATTTACTCCCATTTTACAGGTGTGAAAGAAAACTGAGACTTTGAGGTGTTTGGCACCTTTCCCAGGATAGAGCGCCTTGCAAATGGTAAGGCTGTGATGGAAACTAAGTCATTCTGACTTTGGAAGCCAGACCGGATATTACCATGTCCCAACACGGTCGTTTATCACCTCCCTCACACGGTGAGGCCTTTCCCCTGTCTAAACGGACCTCCTGCCCTCTGTCACGTCACCCTGCTCATTTCCTTCACAGCACTTCCATGGATGGAAATTACATTGTTTACTTTGGTACTGTTTGTTGATTTTTTGTCTGTTCCCCTCCCCCAGCACTCGGCTTTCAGCCAGACTCCTGTCTGTTCAGTTCAACACTGAACTCCCAATGCTTAGCTCAGTTCTCAATACAAGAACTCTGTATGTATTTGTTGAATGAATACTTTTAACCCAGTCCCTGGACTGGGGGACATGGAGGTACGAAGGAGAGTTCTTTCTCCATCCAGTGGCCACCAAGACAATGTGAGCCCCTCAGGTTACCGGCTTTCTCTGGTTTCAAGTTCTTCACTCTCCTGTATGCATGTGGGGTACATAGTAGGTGCTCAATAAGTGCTCAGTACACCTGCTCTGGCATGCAGATGTCTTGACATCAGCGAGAGAACGCTTCTCAGCGCTCGGGGCTCCTTATGAACACAACTCACATCATTACACCTTTTGCGTGTGTTGCTCATGCCGCCCTTCAGCCTCCATCCTTTCCCCTGATCCTTGCAGGGCTGGTCTAACCCTCTGAAAGAGTGACTGGCTGTAGATGGTAGAGCTGGTAGGGGCCAGGCCTGTCTGACTGTGAATCTCCTGCTCCCTCCAGCTCCCGTGACCAGACTCTCGTCCCTGGCCCCTTCCGGGGTGGAGCCCAGGCCCAACTTGTGCTTCCCACAGGGTCAGGAGGTGAAGCCTCAGCCTGCCCTGGGAAACAAACAGAGAGACCACCAGGAGCTTCCTAGAGATTCCCACAGCACAGTCTGCCACCCCTGCCTCTGCCTTCCCACCACCCCATTGCCCTTCCGTGGAGGCTCAAGGCTGCTGACTTTGCTGACCCAGCTGAGCCTGTGCTGGGAGAAGGCTCTGTGCCTGTGTGCATGTGTGTGCGTGTGTGTGTGTGTATAGAGGGCAAGGAAAAGAATCACAACTAAGAACAAACACTTAGGGGAGTGCTTACTGTGGGAGTAAGGAGTGCTTGGGGAGTACTTAGAGCAGGCCAAGTACTGATCCTGCTCAAGCATTTATGTGCACTATGAGCTCAGTGTCTCTCCAAATCACTTGACCATAATAATCCCCTGGGGCGCTTATTAAAAGTAAATGGAGTCCAAAAGGCATCGTGTACTATTTTTAGTACTCTTTTAAGCTGTAATAGCCTCAAAAGTCTAAATGATAGAAACTTACAAAAACCATCCGTTGATAGTTTAATTTAAAAAATTCCTTTTACACTTATTTAGTTTTGTGAATTTAGTGATATATTTTTAATTAAAACGATTCCAATCATATAATCATCATCTTGATGAGAGTGGGTATATGGAATCATTTAGCCACTGACTTCAGGGTTGGAGGGATCCAAGGCTGGTCCATCCCCCATTCACATCAAAGAATCCCAGACTTCAAAGGCATCTTGAAGGGAGATGCACATACCTGGCTGGGCATGCAGGGGAGCCCCAGAGAGCTAATATGATTAACCAGAGACCCAATGGGGCAGGACCAGTTTTCACAAAGCAGATAATTCAATGGAAGCAGTTTGAATCCATTCTCACCCTCAAGCCTTTCATTCTATGGCTACTGACAGGACCTCCAGACACCTGGGAATTGGGGGTGAGTTGGGGACTGTGCCAGATATGTGTCCATTTCATAGAGAGAAAAGCACGTCGAAAGCCAGCTGTTACCTTTGTTCCTGGCATAATGCTAAGTGCTGTGTACCCATGCCATTTATGCACATCTCTAAGGAATTCCTTTCACACTGTGTTCTATAGGTATGGTGGTGGTTTAGTCGCTAAGTCGTATCCAACTCTTGCAACCCCATGGACTGTAGCCTGCCAGGCTCCTCTGTCCATGGAATTTTCCAGGCAAGAATACTGGAGTGGGTTGCCATTTCCTTCTCCAGGGGATCTTCCTGACCCAGGAATTGAACTCAGGTCTCTTGCATTGTAGGTGGATTCTATAGGTATATTGATTCCCATTTTACTGATAAGAAAACTGAGGCCTGAACTGCTTAAACACTTGTGTGCATTCCAAGTTGCTTCAGTCGTGTCCTACTTTTTGACCCTAAGGACTGTAGCCCACCAGGCTCCTCTGTCCATAGGAATCTTCAGGCAAGAACACCGGAGTGGGTTGTCATGCTCTTCTCCAGGGGATCTTCCTGACCCAGGGATCAAACCCAAGTCTCTTATGTCTCCTGCATTGGCAGGCAGGTTCTTTACCACCAGTGCCACCTGGGAAGCCCAGCTTAAACACTTGCCCAGGGTCAAGTTGGTGCCAAGCTGCTGAGCTGGAATTGGAGTCCAGATCTGTTTTGACTTTAACCTTCATCCTCCTCCCTGTCATTCAGAGAACAAATAGCTGCGGCCCCAGGTGTTCTCCTCATCTTTCCTCCACTCTAGTGGAGGGCGGGAGGCGTAGAGTGCTCTTGGTTTGCCCACTTACCACACTGACATCTTGAGAACAGGGACTGACTGGGCAATCCAGTGCTGCGAGAATGTGCCCATTATTTGAGATGTTATGTCCACAAGCTCCCCAAACCACCCCCATGCCCCTACCTTATCCTGTGGCTCTTCCCTCCATCCTCCAACCCCATTCACCCTCGGCAGATAGCTGACAACCCCCTCTGCTCTTTCAGGGCCTGAGGACCAGGGTCATGTGGCTTGAGGGAGGCTGTGCCTCCCCAGATCCAGTCTAGGCCACACTGATTCCCCTCCCAGGGAGACCCTGGCCCAATGCCCCTTCCCAGCCTACTCCTGGCTCCCAGCACTTTGCCCTCCCCATGCCCACCCCAAACCTCAGCTCCCCTTTTCCATCCTCCCTGTGGACTATACCCCTCAGAACTGTGTTCCTTCCCACTGGTAAGAGGGCCCTGCCTAGCCTGGGAGATTAGTCAAGAAAACTCCCAGAGAGCAGGGTGGGAGGGGAAGAGGGTGTTGGTCTAAGTCAGTACCAGTTAGACTTGACAGGAGGGGGTGTGTGTGTGTATGTGTGTGTGTATGTGTAGGGGGGGGGACTAGGTCCTCCTCTCAGCTCAAGCTGGACCAGCATGTGATCTTGGCCATGCCGCATGGCCAGGTGGCCTCACTGAGCCTCAGTTTCTACATCTGGGATGGCCCCTGGCTCTGTCCCCCACTTGGCCATCCTGGACTTGGTGGAGCTCTGAGCCCAGTGGGTGAAAGTGTTTCCTGACATTCAGGTCCTGCCCTGGTGGGCTTTGCAGCTTCTTCCTCCTCTCTTCATCCTAACTAGTTGATGAAATGTTAACAAAAATTTCCCCCTTAGTTCTTACATATTGTGCTTGTAATATACATTAATTAATGTATATTCACTGAAGAAAATTTACTACATAACAGTACACAGAGAAAAAGAAAAATCCTCTCTTATCCTGCAATCCACATGTAACCCTGGTTAGTATTCTGGGTATGTCCTTCCGGTCCTGCTCCACCCCACCCCCACCTCAGGCGTTTATGTACACATATATCTTTTACTTAGAACAATCCACTGTGTGAACTGTTCTGTAAACAGCTTCTTTCATGTAACCTGAACATCTTTTCAGGCCAATAGGCACCCTTCACCACTATCTAGAAATAAATATTGCTTATTTTAAAAGACTGCCTCCACCAGGAAGCCAGCTGAGATTTCTCCAGTCCGATCAACCCTCACTCAGGACCCTCATATCATGCCCCCTATTACCCACCTCCTCTTAGATTATGAGCTTGTAGGAGACAGAAGTCTCCTCTGGACCCCTGGGTTCAGTGCCTGGTGTACAACAGGCACTAATAGATGGGACTGAAAAAGAGTACTTTTCTTAACAGAGCTTGCTTTCCCAGACAGGTTGCTTGCTGTCACTGGGAGGTGGCGGAGGCAAAGGAAAGGAGTACTGGACTTGTGTTCGAAGCCGTGCCCTTTACCGTAGGTGCATGCCTCTGGTTTTGCCCTCTTGTTCGTGGAGGACAGTCCTAAAGGGATGTGTGCGGGGCGGTGCCCAGTCTTGTCGGCGAGTCTGGCCGCTGCGCCCGCCCTCGTGGGAAAGCCGGCGGAGGCGACCCGGAGGAGGGCTCGGCAGCCAGTGAGCAGAGCGGCAGAGCCGGCTGTGGCTTGAGGGAAGAGAAAGGAGACCTCAGGCAGCGGTGAGTGAGCGGAGGTGAGCCGAGCAGCGGGGCGCCCCCTCCCTAGGCCCTGATCTAAGCGCCTCGGGTGCATGACTTGGCGCCGCTTCTTGGGCAGCTCCCTGGCTCTGCGCACCCTGGGGTCCCGGACAGGAGCCCCGCGAAAGAGGGGCCCTCCGGAGTGAGCCCCCCACCTGGGCCGAGGGGTCGAGGCTCTGGGGTCAGCGGGATGTGTCCTCTTCCCATCTATCCCGTCCTCTCTCTGGGCCTAATTCTGCTGTGGGGGTGGGGGGCGGCATGTGCCCACTCTCCAAGCTGGGGGCCCTGTTAGGAAGTTATGGCTCAGGGCCCTCTGCACAGCCCCTACTTGGTGCCAGTCTGGCTCTGGGGTGGGGGCAAGGCCAGTGGGGTGGGTCACCACCACCTTTTTGTCCTCCACAGTGCGTCTGAGACTCCTGACCCCAGGGGAGCCCAGTTGACGATAGCTACCACCACAGTTTGTCAGAGCTCACCTGGAGACCCACCAACAGAACACTTTGCACAGTTATCTCATTTAGTGCAGGGCAGGTATGAGTACTGAGAGGTGAAGGCAGCTGGAGTTGAGTTACCTTGAAGCTAAGGAAGAGTAAGTTTCACACCCTTCCAAGGTCCCCAGCCCTCAGTTGTATTTGTATTTTTATGTTCTTTCTTTCAAAACTCCCTCCCTTGACCATTTAAGGTTCAGGCCCCATAACAAGTGATCTTTCCTGGGTACCTGGTCTGTCTGCTTTCTCTGCCACACTGCCCAGGGCGGTGGGGGTGGAGAGTTGCTGGAGCTGGGCTCATCTCTCGCCTGGGCCTCCTGGCTGGTTCCCACAGTCCACTCCTCCCAGGAGCAGCAGTGGTGCACACAGGACTGCAGCACTTCCCTCAATAAAACCCTCAGAGCTCCCGCTGCCTTGGGATCAGATACAAGCTTCTGAAGCCTGAGTCTCGGGCCCCCTTGCCCTCAACCTGAGCTGCCTTCAGCCCTTTTTGAGTTCCTGGAATCTGATGAGCCTTTACCCTCACCATCCCCTCTGCCCTAAGGCCCTTTCTCCCACTCTGCCTGGCAAACACCGAAGATCCTTCAAGTCTTGCTTAAATATAACCTCCTTGGAGAAACCTTCCCCTGCCACCCTATCTAAAGGTGACCTCACACTCCCTCAGAGCGCCCTGTGTTTTTCCTTCAGGGCACTGTTGTCAGCTATGGTTACGCCTTTACTTGTGGGGCTGTTGGTTCATGTCTGGCTCTCCCAGAAGACTGAAGGTGCCACCAAGTGTGTTGGGCTTAACATCTGGGTTATTCTGCATCCCTGCACTTAGCATGGTGCTAGAGCACCCGGGAAATAACTGCTGTGAAGAAGAGGAGGCCAGCCGCCGAGGCTGTCCTGCTGCCATTTGTCCAGCAGGTGGCGTTCCAGGGCTGAACTTCATCAGTCCCCTGACTCTAGGAGGGCTCCCCCCACTCCATTCTCCAACCTCCCCCACCCCACCTCCCCGCCAGAGCCCTCTGCACTCTGCTCACTTCTTTGAGTCTTGGGGTTGCGCACTGTGGTTATGTTTACCCTCATCTCCTGCAGGAGGCTAGTGGCAACTCTCCTGCTAGAGGCCTCTCCTGCAGAGGCCAGATCAAACCCCTTTCTTTTTCCTTGGTGCCTGTGCAGAACTCAGAAAACTGAACCGCCAGTGGGAAAAGCAAATGATTCAATCCCATGGAGAGAGGGTGCCCCTGGTGGTGAACATTAAGGTTTGGAGCCTGATTGCGTGCCATACCAAGTTGCTTCGGTCGACCCTGTGGGCTGTAGCCTGCCAGGCTCCTCTGTCCATGGGATTCTCCAGGCAAGAATAATGGAGTGGGTTGCTGTGCCTTCCTCCAGGGGATCTTCCCGACTTAGGAAACGAACCCGCATCTCTTATGCCTCCTGCATTGGCAGGCTGGTTCTTTACCACTAGTGCCACATGGGAGGTTTTGGAGCCTGATTTCTGGGCTCCAGTGCTTACTCTTCTGCTTACTAGTGTGAGACTTTGGGTGGATTACTTAACCACTTTGTGCCTTTTTTCTTTCTCTGTAAAAATGAGAATAGTTCCTGCCTCATAGGGTGTTTTGAGACTAGAATGAGGAAATACATGGCAAGTATTTAGGATGGTACCTATGTGTAGTTAATGCTCAGCGAATGACAGTTTTTACTATTGAACAATTCTTTGCCCACTATGGAACCCCCATTCCAGATGTGGGAGAGACTGCCTGTGCTTGTGCATAGCGCGAGCGCGCACACACACACATATACAGGGAAAAACACAGCAACAACACACACCTCTTCCAGCTGTGGGCTCAGGCAGGCTATGGTGCCTCCTTTGCTGGGACAGGGGAGCCCAGCAGATGCCCTATCGCCTTCCTGGCACTCTGCCTCCTGCATTCAGTGCCAGTGGCTTGGCAGGACAGTTGCCATGGCAGCAGGTAACCAGGCCTGCAGGCGGGGACAGTGGCAGGGCTTTGGCTGAGCTCTCTGGCTCTTTAAAGGGGGTGGCTTCCTGCCAAAGCACAGGCTCTCCTGCTGCTCAGACATTCAGCTGGCATGAGCAGCCATGGCCACACCCAGAGCCCACCAGTCTCCTTGCCCTGGGAACTGGGAGGCTGAGCCAGCTACTCACTCTGGGTCTTCCCTCAGAAGCCCTGGAGGGTCGTGCCAGCACTTTGTTGGCTTCGCTCTGTTTGTGGGGTGAATGAAAACACACAAAAATGAATTCCCTCTCACCACCTTGAAGGGTAAATTTTTGAGACATAATCTTACCTTCTCTAAAAATGGCCTGTTCATCCCACAAGTTTTAGTATCTACTGTGTGCCAGCCATTGCTCTGGATGAAACCAAGATTTGAACCCAGATAGATACGTTCTTGCTGTCAGGTGCTGACATCCTAGTAGGGAGAGAAAGCCAATAAACAAACAAACAGCCAGAACAAGGAAAGTATCAGTGATGGGTGCTGTGCTGAGAATTTTAACAGGGGGACGAAATAGCAAGAGAATGAGGCTCTAGGTGCAGGCAACAGGGGCAGCCTCTCCAAAGAGAAGACAGGTGAGCAAAGACCTAAGTGGAAGGAAGGAAGATCAGGAGGAAGAGCATCCTAGGAAGTGGGATCAGTGAGTGCAAAGACCTGGAGGAGGGACCACAGCTGGCCAGTTTGAGGAACTGAAAGAAATTAAGCTGGAACTTAGTGGGTGAAGGGAATGATGAAACATAATACATAAAGTGCACTGATTTAAAGTCATAACTGGATGAGTTTTCACAGATGTATACATCTGTGTAACCCCTATCCAGAGCAAGACATAGAACATTCCCAGTGCCCCCAGAAGGTTCCCTCAGGCCCCCGCCCAGTCACTGTTGACCTTTACCCAGAGGTGGCCACCCTTCTGCCCTCGATCATCATAGGCTAGTTTTGCCTATCCTAGGAGTTTGTCCAAACAATGGAATCTTATGCAACATTTTTCATTGGATCTAGCTCTTTTCACTCTCAAGTCTGATGTTCGTCCATGATGCTGGTGTATCAGTAGGTCATTCATTTTATTTGTTAGGACGTCTTCATTATGCCATCACACCACAATTCATCCAGTTTTCTCTTGATGGACATTGGAGTTGTTTACATGTGAATATTTTGGGCCATCCTGAATAATGCTGCTAGGAACACTCTTGTAAATGGCATGCCCAACCAGGTATTATATACATCCTTTCAGGGTGTTATATACACTGGTGAAGGGTCAGTGAGCTCTTTCATTTTGCAGGTGGAAAAATAGGCCCAGAGAAGGAAATGGATTCACCAGGTTACTCAGGCAATCAGTGGGAGGGTGGGTGAGTGGGGAATACTGCTGACCACTTTTTTTTTTCAAAGGGTAGCTTTATTTATTTTTAAAATATTTGTTTGGCTGCACTGGATCTTAGTTGCAGCAAGTAAACTCTTAGTTGCAGCATGCGGAGTCTAGTTCCCTAGCCAGGGATTGAACCCAGGCTCCCTGCACTGACAGCACAGGGTCTTAGCCACTGGGCCACCAGGAAAGTCCTACTGCTGACCATTTTTGCACCACTCGTGCTAGGCAGAAGGCTCTGGGCCCCTGGTGGGGAAGAGGAGAGAAAAAATATTTTTTAAGCACCTATTATGTTTTAGGTCCTTCAAGTGTATTATATCATCTATGCTAATCCTCAAAAAAACCTTACAAATTAGACATTATTGTGCCCATTTTACAGATGAGGGCCCTAGCCTAGAACCATATATAGAGAGGCAGAATCAGAACTCAGCCAGGCTTGTCTGATGCTGAAGCCCTACTCCTCCATGGCATGCCACCACCTAGGGTGGTGAAAGCTCTATGTGCCAGGCAGGGCTGCAAAGGCCAAGTGCAGAACCTGTAGAAATGAGAAACTTGGGGAGCTCCTCACATCAGCAGGGTGTGCCAGGCAGGATGAGAAGCAGTGGGGAGAAATAGCCCAGGGCCTTCTGTTTTAAAACCCCACCAGACCCCAGCGGGCCTGCGTTTCTCTGCTGAGGACAGCTCAGGGTTAATTCAGATCACGGGACTTCAAGCCCCAACTTCATGGTTATCTTGCCGTGTGACCTTGGGCCAGGCACTGCCTCTTGGTGCCTCTGGTAACTTCCAACCCTGCCCAGGGGTTGGGACTCAGGGTTTTCAGGCTTTCACTGGCCTGACAGGTGCCCTTTTTCCCAGGGGGTCTCTGTCTCCCACACAGTGGTCTTCCTACTCAGATCATGACCTCGAGCTTCTTGGTGAGCCCTTTTGTGTGTGGGGGGGGAGAAGGGGTGGGATGGGGCAGTTTTTTTCCCCATTTTGTGTTTATTATTATTGTGGTAAAGTATACATAACATATCATAACAGATCATGGCATCTGGTCCCATCACTTCATGGGAAATAGATGGGGAAACAGTGTCAGACTTTATTTTTTTGGGCTCCAAAATCACTGCTGATGGTGATTGCAGCCATGAAATTAAAAGACGCTTACTCATTGGAAGGAAAGTTATGACCAACCTAGATAGCATATTAAAAAGCAGAGACATTACTTTGTCAACAAAGGTCCATCTAGTCAAGGCTATGGTTTTTCCAGTAGTCATGTATGGATGTGAGAGTTGGACGGTGAAGCAAGCTGAGCGCCGAAGAACTGATGCTTTTGAACTGTGGTGTTGGAGAAGACTCTTGAGAGTCCCTTGGACTGCAAGGAGATCCAACCAGTCCATCATAAAGGAGATCAGTCCTGGGTGTTCATTGGAAGGGCTGATGTTGAAGCTGAAACTCCAGTACTTTGGCCACCTGATGCAAAGAGCTGACTCATTGGAAAAGACCCTGATGCTGGGAAGGATTGGGGGCAGGAAGAGAAAGGGATGACAGAGGATGAGATGGCTGGATGGCATCACCGACTCGATGGACATGAGTTTGGGTGAACTCCAGGAGTTGGTGATGGACAGGGAGGCCTGGCGTGCTGCAATTCATGGGGTCGCAAAGATTCAGACACAACTGAGCGACTGAACTGAACTGATACATAACATAAAATTAACCATTGTAACCACTGTTTTTTTGGCCACGCTGTATGTGGCATCTTAGTTCCCTGATCAGGGATGGAACACAACATTTCTTGTATATTGATATGGCAGGACAAATATTCACTTCACAGAAGCGCGGAGTCTGATGGGCTACAGTTCATGGAGTCGCAAAGAATCGGACACAACAGATCGACTAACACCTCACTTTCGTTAAACACTAACATTTTGAATAGTGGTTTTTGGAGGGGAGTTGGGAGCTCGGCGTCTCTGAGTGACTAGGGAGAAGCTGTGAGAGGAAGAAAGAGAATGTGGAAGAAAGAGAATGAGGAAGGCAGGGATTTGTGGCAGAAACTGGGGCGCCTGAGCAGACCCTGCCCTGTCCTGATCCTGCTGTCCTGATCTCCTGCCCGGGGAGCGAGGAGGGGGGGGCTTTATTTCTTTCCCACCAGCCTCTAGCTGCCTGCACCACCCCCATCCTGGCCTCTCCCTATCTCTCTACAGATAATGGACATTTTTAACTGCTTCACTGCCTCCTGCCAGCAGCAGCTCAGGCTGCATTCCCTTCAGAGATTTGAAGGAGGGGGTGGCGGTCACAGGCTGGAAGGTGCGGGGAAGGGGAGGCTCCAGAAGGAGACTTGTCTGCAGGTTTCTGACTTCAGATGTCAGCTAGGTGTGAAGTCAGAGCCGGGAGACCAGCTTGGGGGTTGGGGGGGTGGGAGGTGCTGAGTAATGAGAGAGAGAAGGGTTTCATTCTCTCTGGACTTCCTTGGGAAAAAGCCCTGGGGTGGGGGTTGGAGGTAGAATAATAGTCAAGGCCTTTTTGGGTCTTGGAAGTTCCCATGGACCTTTGAAAGCCCTGGGATTGTTTAGCTGGAGACGTCTGTGGTCAGGGTCTGAGATAGCATTTCTCAAATATTTGAAAGGAAGAGTTATGTACCTGTGTACTGGTGTCCCAGGATTGGGGAGACAGGACCAGTTGGGGACTGGCTGGGAGGTGGAGGTCAGATTCATGTTAGGAGGGAGAGGAGGGATGCTCTAAGGCCAGCATAGCTCTGCAGAGAAATCTCCCTAGAGAATGAGCTCCTGTCCCTGGGACAATTAAAGTCAGGCAGTACTCTGGAGGCTGAATTCAAGGGCTCTGGAGTCAGAGATGGCTGGGGGACACTGGGCAAGTTCCTCAGCCTCTCTGTGCCTCAGTTGCTACATTCGAAAAATGAGGATGGTAGTGGAATATGCTTTTCCAAAGTGAGGCATGGGATTGTGGATCTGAAGTCCAATATACTACCTAGCACTTAGCACCCAGTGAAGGACTGGAGTATTGTGAGGAGCACTTGTAGGTGAGGTGGGGAGTTGGGTTAATCCCTACAAAGAGCCCGTTAGCCCTGCTTTTCTGTGGAAGGAGAACCATGGGGTTCATTCTGTCAGTGCCCTAGAGCTGTCTGAAGTTTGTCACTTGTCACTAAATGGGCAATTTGTCTCACCACAGATGGGGTCTGAGAAGAGTACCCGTGTTTATGTGCAAGGAAGAATTATTTCTCTCATTTTACAGATGAAGAGACTGAGGCCCAGAGAGGCTCCTTGACTTGCCCAGTATAGACATGGTAAGGCAGTATCTTGATTAGGGCTTGACTCTCCAGAAGCCTGGCCAGGGGCCCTGTCCACCCCACCTGCCCGGTCATGGCCCTTACCAAGCCTGGCCTCTAGGTGTTCCGCTCAGTTGGAGGGGTTGCCTGCCTGTCTTGCTGGAAAGAAGGTGGGGTGAGGGGCACCAGGCAAGGTTAAGGAATTTCTTTTCCCCAAGGCCCAAGTGTGGACCCCCCTTTCCCTGCTCTTGCCCCCTGAGGGGCCCCTGCCCAGGGCTTCTTGTGGACTTGTTACAGGGGATTGGGCACAGCAGGCTTTGGGGTCAGGAGAGCCACCCTGGAAGGGAGTGACATCACCACCCTGAGCGTCAGTGCCTGGGGAGATGGGCGGGATACCTACCTCTCCAGGAGGCTGAAAACAGCCAGCACCTTGATTCTGAGCATGCCCTTTGTAACCCAGAGCAGACTTGAGTCCACGCATGGTATGGTACAGAGGACTGGACTTTCTTGCTTCCTCTGCCCAAGACCACCTCTCACAGTGGAAGCAGCTGTCCTGAAGTGTTTGGAGGGTTGGCCTGGCCAACCATACAAGCACTTATTAAGCTCCCAGCTTATGCCGTGCCCTGGGCTGGAATGCAGTGATGAACAGTAGGCGCTCCTCTGCCCTCCGGAAGCTCACTGCCTAGTGGTGGAGGGGACAGGCAAGCCAATGGGTCATGCAGGGGTGGCAGCCTGGAGGTGCTCCACTCTGAGCTCCTTGTGGAGAGCTTGCTGCAGGATGCAGTTAGCTGACTGCCCTCAGCTCACCCCCCCACCCCCCCCACTCGCCTTTGGGATCCATTGCTGCACTCACATGGAGGCCACCACCTCCCTGGGCTCCTGGTCAGTGGCTGAGCCCAGTGGGGTCCCGGAGCTTTTGTTGTGGATAGGAAAGGGGAGCTTCATGTTTTAAAATTTGTATTGGGGTGTATGTGTGTGTGTGTTAGTCACTCAGTCATGTCCAGCTCTTTGCAACCCCATGGACTGTGTGACGCTAGTGGTAAAGAATTTGCCTGCCAATGTAGGAGACACAGGAGATGCGGGTTCAGTCCCTGCGTCAGGAAGATCTCCTGGAGGGGGAAATGACAACTCACCCCATGGACAGAGGAGCCTAGCGGGCTCCATTGAATCGCAAAGAGTTGGACACAACTGAAGTGACTTAGCACATAATTGACTTACAATGTTGTGTTAGTTTCTGCTGTACAGCAAAGTAGATCAGTTATTCATATACACATCTCCACTTGGAAAGGGGAGCTTTGAAGTCAGGTTGCCTGTTGTGAATCCCAGCTGAGTCCCTTACCAGCCATGTGCCATGGGGCAGATCACTGCCTCTCCCGGAGCCCCCATCTCCTTACCTGCTAAGGAGGAGGTAGGAAAGGAGGAGGAGAAGATGCCTCCTGCCTCATGGGGCGGGGTGAGGCTGCAGTGGGTTCACACATGTGAACTGTGGCGCAAAGGAAACACTTAGTGTCTCCCTGACCATGCAGGGACGGTGGCGATCTGCCATCTCTGAATCTGTGCTTCTGGCTTCAGAAAACACCCTGGATTTGGGGATTGTCTATGCCCCTCTGAGCCTTGGTCAGCACACTCTTGAGAGTGGATGGCATCACCTAGTCCCCTGTCATATGCAGGTGGGAACACTACACCCTGGCTTGGTTGAGGGGCAGGCCAGAATCTCGGTACAAAGGCAGGCTGCCAAGAATTGGATTGGCCCATGGCAGTGGAAGAAAGGCCTAGGAGTCATTTGCCCCAGTGGTTCCCAAACACCAGACAGTTGACTGTTGCCTTAGAGCCCCCCAGGGGGCTTTCCCAGGCCCCAGCCCTGGACACCCTGGCTTAGGAGGGCGGGAATGGGAATCTGTGATCGAGCCCCTCCCGCGGGTGATTCAAACGCACATGTAGGCTGGCTGGGAACAACTGCCTAGTTCTGGTCCCAGCTTTACCCCTGACTGCCCGGACAGTGAATGTCTGTGTCAGATGGCCTAGTGGGGTGGTTGTGGGGGCGGGGGGTGTCCGGAGAGGCCTTCTAAACTAGCAGGTCTTCAGTGGCCTCCAGTTAACAGGACTGTGCTTGGCGTGCCGTTATGCTTCTGAGTTTGTTTTGGAAAGGAAGGGACTCTAATGAGCTGGGCTATTACTCTGTGGCTTCGAGCTGCCCCTGCTCATGGTTGGGTGCCTCCAAGACAACAAAGGCAGTGTGGAGGGGGGAGGTGTCTGCCACTTCTGAGAAGCCTAACTCTAGGCCATTAGGACAAAGAAGGAAACTGGGTCAGGAGTGAGCTCCTTGTCTCTGGGGACAGTCAAGCAGAGACAGGGACCACTAGCCCTCAGAGATCTTGTATTGGGGGGGTGTCCCTCTTATCTGGCCTCTGAGACTTCATGTCTTCAAGATGTGTTTATTACATCCATCATATTCTGATGGAGGTTGGAGTGAAATTGTGTGATATCTGGGGGTTGCTTTAAAATACTCCAGAAAGAAAACCAAAAGAGAGAGAAAAAAAAAGATAATGGTCAATGAAGCAAGTGTGGCAAAATCTTGATAACTCTCATATGTGATAGTGGGTATATAGAGTCAGTTATGCTGTTCTCTACTTTTGTGCATATATAAAGTGTTCAAAATGAGCATTTAAAATGACATTTATGAGGAAATTCCCTGGTGATCTAGTGGTTAGAACCACCACCAAGGTCCCAGGTTCGATCCCTGGTCTTGGAACTAAGATCCCACTAGCTGCATGGCACATACAAAAAAAGTTATGAAAATGACAATTATTAGACTATATCGTAGATGCCCAGGGTTAAAAAAAGAAAAAACTGTACAAAAGGATAGTGAGTGGACGGCAGGTCTGCTTCTCCTCCCCAAGCCTCCTGCTTCCCCTCCCCAGGCCTCAACTATCCCACGAGGGCTGAGCCCTCTTCCCAGCATCTTTGGTAGCCTTCCAGAGATTAACTCCATGTATACAAGCCTATCAGCTGAGAATTGTTGTCATTATTTAAAAATAGGATAACACATCCAAGTGGAACAAAATTCAAATGCACAAGAAGGTATGCAGTGAAAAGTTTCCCTCCAGCCACCCAGTTCCCTGGAAAGAAAGTGAAAGTCGCTCAGTCGTGTCTGACTTTTTGCAACCCATGGACTACACAATCCATGAAATTCTCCAGGCCAAAATACTGGAGTGGGTAGCCTTTCTCTTCTCCAGGGGATCTTCCAAACCCAGGGATTGAACTGGGGTCTCTTGCATTGCAGGCTGATTCTTTACCAACTGAGCTATCTGGGAAGCCCCAGATCCCTGGAGGTGACTAAAATCACCAATTTCTTATCTGTCCTTCAGAGACATTTAATGTACAGTTGACTTTTGAACATTGCAGAGGTTAAGAGTGTCCACCTCCATGCAGTCAAAAATCCTAGTGTCATTTAATTTATAGCCGGCCCCTAGCAGTATCCCCTGTTCTCCATCTCCAGATTCAACCAACCATGAATCTTGTAGTATGTATTCATGGAAAAAAAATCTGCCTATAAGTGGTGCCCTGCAGTTCAGACCCCTGTTTCAATGGTCAACTGTAGTCTACATGTGTATGTGTATATAGGCAACCCTCCGTATCCACATGAGCTGATACTACTGTATGTACTGCTGATAAGGCTGTTACTATATAAGGGACTTGAGCATCTGCAGATTTTGATACCCAATGGGTCCTGGAACCAATCCCAGTGGACCTTGAGGGACAATATCTATGCAGCTCCCAAAGTGCTAGAATATTAGAGACTCTGTCCTGCAATTTTCTCTCCTCCCTCCCCCCTTCTCTCTTTCCTTCTCACCTCAGCTGCAGAGTTGAGTACATAATTTTCCTTAAAATATCATCATCAGTACATTCAAGGCCTTTCTCTTACATTGTTCTCTTTATTTCATTTCCCCTTCATCGCATTTCTTTTTCTCATAGGCACCCAGGGTAGTGTGTCTGATAAACGTTTTTGCATAATGCACAGATTCGCATTAAAAAAAAAAAGCTATGATGATTTTTCTGTGTATGACTGTGGTTACTTTACATCAATGGGTATTGTATGGCTAATCCAGCTCTATTATTTTATCACAGGATACTGTGTTTTCAAGCTCATTCCACATTTCTGTGTGTGCACCTGGATTGTTGGGTGTTTCTGTTGAATGGGATTCTGTGGTTGGAATCCATGTGACTTATCTATTCCCTTAGAGATGGATGCCAGGGCTGGCTCCAGCACCACTGTCCAAACCACAGCGCGCCCGCTCTCTCTGTCTGTGTCCACTCCTGAACTTTGCTCCCAGCTCTAGAGATCATTTTTTGTCAGCCCACATACATCTGCCTCATGTTTTCAAATATCTGTATGGCATTTCCAGTTTCCTGGATGTTCTAGAGTTTATCTAGCCTGTCATCTCTCTGTCCACAGACTTTTCTCTTGTTTCCAATCTTGCACCATCTCAAATGAGGAATAACCCTATGTGGTTGTTAATCTGTCAGTTGTGTGGACACATCTCTAGGCTAAATTCCTAGAAATGAAATTGCTGAGGCGAAGAGTCTGTGCATGTGTCATGTGGACAGATGCTATCAAAAAGTGTGAACACATCCCTTTCCTATCCTCTTTTGGCATGATTTCTTTGAGGCTCAGAGAGGGTGGGTGACCTGATTGGAAAAACACAACCTGTGAATGTTGGCACCAAGACTAGACCTCAGAAGGCTGGGCCTGGGCCAATTATCTTGCCAAGGCACTTCACTGGTTCCCATGTGTCCCAAGCTTTGGGGAGTCTGGGATCTTCCCTGTAAGTCTGGGAGGTTTTGGCCTCTTCAGGAATGTTTCTGGTGAGCAAGACATCTCCCTGCCCACCGATCTGGTGAGGTGTCAGCGCAGGAGCTCTGTTCCTGGGGACCAGGGTCTCGTCGCCATACGAAGGCCTTGGGAAGAAGCTGTCAGGCCGCTGTGGCTCCCTTGACCCCTGCCCTGCCCCCCTCCCCTGCAGCATCTTCATAAATGGCTCTGTCAGAGTGAGACATCCTTGGGAGCCTGAGTGGTGTTGCTTGGATACAACTGGGCAACAGATCTGGGTTATTTAAGGGAGAGGGAGAGTGGGAGGGAAGGGGTGACAGCCTGTTTATTCAGGGATGGATGGTCTTCCTGCTGCAAGGTTTGGCAGACCCCCTCGTCTCCCCCTCATCCTATCCCGCCTCATTAGTTTCAGTGTTCAGGGCCTGGGATTCTGCAGTGAGACCCAGCAAAAGGCCACTGGGCACTTCTTACTGATAGCAGTGGGGGAGGGGATTCTCTGCATGTTTGGGAGGCACTATGCAAGTAGGGGAGGGGGAGAAGGGAGGAGGTGAAGGCAGAGGGAGACACCTTGGAGGGGATCTTCTTTTCTCCCTCTCTTTTTTAATATTGATTTTTTATTTACTTGGCTACGCTAGGTTTTAGTTGAAGCATATGAGATCTAGTTCCCTGACCAGGGATCAAACCTGGGCCCCCTGCGTTGGGAGCTCAGAGTCTTAACCACTGGACCATCAGGGAAGTCCTTGGAGGGGATCTTCCGATGATGCTAGCAGCCATAACTGCTGTTATGTTACTGAGTTTCTTCTTGGACAGCTAGTAAAGTCTTTAAATTTGTTAGTTCACCTAATCTCGAATGAAGTTGCTTAGTCGTGTCCGACTCTTTGAGACCCCATGGATTGTAACCTACCAGAGGAACCTGGTATGGGATTTTCCAGGCAAGAGTACTGGAGTGGGTTGCCATTTCCTTCTCCAACACAATCTCAAAATCTTATCAAAGTGTGTGTGACTATCATTTTATAAGATTTTTTTTTTTTGGTCTCACCATGCAACATGCAGCATCTTAGTTCCCTATTTAGTCACTAAGTCTAAAGTTGCTAAGACCATTTGCGACCCCATGGACTGTAGTCCATCAGGCGCCTCTGTCCATGGGCTTTCCCAGGCTAGAATACAGGAGTGGGTTGCCATTTCCTTCTCTAGAGGATCTTCCCAACCGAGGGATCTAACCCAAGTCTCCTGCGGTGGATGTGTGGAGTCTCAGCCATTGGACTGCCAGGGAAGTCTCAACCCTCATTTTCTAGATATGGAAACAGAGGCTCAGAAAAGCTCAGAAACTTGCCTGAGTTCACATAGCTCAGAAGTGGCAGGAACTGGAATTCAAACTCAAGTCTGTCTGATGACAAAGCCAAAACAGATCACTTTGCATCACTGAACTGGTAGGACATCCACTTCCACTTTGAACTAACCTGATCCCCCAGTACCCCAGTTCCCACTCCACCCTGCAGGAAACACATCATTCTGAAATATCAGTTTACTGGTCTGCCTGCCCTACAGACCTGTGAGCACCTCTGGCAAGGTGGGGTCTTCTCCCTGAGCCCAGGTTCAGGCACATAGTAGGTACTCAACATTGCTGCTTGGAGCTCAGATGCTTGAGCAGCTCACCTCAGGCAGATCCTCACTCTCTCCCCAGTAGCCCTGTGAGGACCAGAAGACAGTGTCCTGCCACTGAGCCTTCTCTGCTCCCACTGAACAGACCCAGAGC